>NC_080020.1:28299218-28899218 GCF_030020395.1 Manis pentadactyla | reverse complement strand
GGAGTGCCTCAGTGTTGGGGGCATTGCAGAGAACTTTGGCGTGGGATTTTCCTCAATGTGCAATACACATTGACACCCCAGAGGGCCTGGAAGGCAGGGGGTGAGACAGGAGGATTACCCAGGAGCCTTAAGGTTTAAAGTTATGTATCCTGTTCAGTTTTGGATTTACTGGGGACCTGTCCCTCCTGTCCTCTCTCCTATCTCTCCCTTTGGGGATGGGAATGTCCATCCTGTGCCTGTCCCACCATTCTATTAGGTTCACAGGTGGAGGTGAATGTGCCTGAGGAAGAAGCATACCTTGGATCTCAGCTGCATCTGATTTACGAATTTAGATGAGACTCTGGACTTTAGACTTTTGAGTTGATGGTGGAACAAGTTAAGACTTTTGGGGCTGTTGGAAAGGAATGAATTCTGGGGTTGTTGGGGCAGAAGTGGAATGCTACAGACTGAATGCTGTGTCCCCACAAACATTTGAATCATACGCTGAAAGCTAATTCCTAATGAAGTTGTATTTGGAGGTGGGGCATTTTGGAGGTGATAAGGTCACGCGAGTGGAACCCTCACGTAGGAGATCAGGGCCCCTACCCAAGAGGCTCTGGGGAGCTCCCTCCCCACTCACGCCTTCTGAGGAAGCGGAGAGCATGGCCGTCTGTGACTGAGGGAACAGGCTCGCGCGGAATCTGCCAGTGCTTTGGACTTCCCAGCTTCCATTACTATAAGAAATAAATGTTTGTTGTTAAATGTATGGTATTTTTGTTACAGCAGCTGAAGTGGACAAAGATAGCACCCATTCATCCCCAACTTACTGGCTTCTAATTCTTGGAATAAATCCCAAATTCTGTATTACTGTCTACTAGGTTCTTCATAGTCTGGCCTCTGCCACCCTCTCAAATTTCATCTCCTAACAACTCCCTCCTAATTCACTACCTTCTAACTCAAAGGCCTGGTTTCTATTTCTCAAACATACAAGTACATCCCCATCTTGAGACTTTTGCATTCATTTTACCATCCTTCCTGAATGCTTTTACCTCATAGTTTCCATAAAATTAGCGCCTTCCCTAGGTCTCCATTCAGGGATGCCTTCCTCAACCATCAACCTCAGTGGTTCTTAACTGAGGGCAATTTGGGCCCCAAGGAATACTTGGTAATGTTTGTAGATATTTTTGATTGTCACGGCTGGGCCAGGGCGTGCTACTGGCATCTAGTGGGTCATGTCCTGGGGTGCTGTTAAATATCTCACGATGCACCAGCCAGCCCCACAACAAATCCCCTGGCCCCACGTGCCAATTGTGTTGATCTACCTAAAACTGCACCCAACCTCTGACACTTACCCCATAAGAACTTTCTACCTCCTTGCATCTACTTTATTTGCTTAGACATATTCACCACTGTCTAAAGATATTTGTTGTATTTAATTTTTTATTACCTGTCTCACCTGACTGGTTTCATGAGAGCAGGGACTTGTCCTCTCTTGTTCACTGATGTATCCCCAGTGCCTAGAACAGTGCCTGACACATAATAGGCACTGAAGGGATGAAGGAATGAGTGAAAACAGAAGTAAATATTGAACATGGAATGAAACAAATAAATGAGCTGCACAACTGAAGAACGTTAGAATTGAAAACAATGTTGCAAAAGACACCATCAAGAAAGTGAAAAGACAAGCCACAGCATGGAAGGAAATGTTTGCAAACATATATCTGACAAGGGATTTCTATCTAGATATAGAAAGAACTCAGATAATTCAACAACAAAAAAGATAAACAACCCAATTTAAAAAAGGAAGGGATTTGCATAGACATTTCTCCCAAGAAGATATGCAGATAGCTAAGAAGCCTGTAAGATGTTCAGCACCATTAGTTAGGGAAATGCAAATCAAAACCACAATGAGACACCACTTCACACCCACTAGAATGGCTATAATCAAAAAGACAATAACAAATGTTAGTGAGGATGTGGAGAAATTGAAGCCCTTATATATTGTTGGTGGGAATTTAAAATAGTGTAGCCATGTTTGGAGAAGTGTGTCAATTACCCAAAAGGTAAACATAGAGTAACTATTCCAATACTACATACATAGCTAAGAAAAATGAAAATGTGTGCTCACATGACAACCTATACAAGAATGTTTGTAGCAGCATTAGTCATAATAGCCAAAAAGTGGAAACAACCCAATGCCCATTAACTGAGGAATGGATAAACAAAATCTGGCATGTATTAGCTGGCCACAAAAGGAATGAAGAACTGATACATGCTACATCATGGATAGATCATGAAAATATGAGCCTAACTAAAAAAAAGTCAGTCACAGAAGAGCACATATTATATGATTCCATTTATATGAAATGTTCAGAATAGGCAAATCCATAGGACAGAATGTAGTGTTGCCTTAGAATTGGAGAGGGTGGAGGGGTAATGGAACGTGACAGCTAATGGTACAGGGCTTCTTTTTGTTGGACGGGGAATGTTCTAACATCATATTGTGACAAATATATCTATGAATATACATTGAGTTCAACACTTTAAATGAGCAAATTGTACAGGATATGACTTATGTCTTAATAAGGCTTGTAAAGGAAAAAGAAGACAACCATAGAAACTGAAATAATTGAGAGAATTTATTTTATATCTACTTAAAAGGAACACTTTTTGTTTTACTCTTTGGGAGAGGCGACAACTGGTTAGACTTACAGATCTATTTAAGCGCCTGTCCTTATTTTGTGTAAATTTTTATTTGGGGATGGCTTTGGAAGAATAATGATGTGAGAGATCAAAGGCAAGTTCTGCCGGCAGGAGGAAAAAAAGTTCACTTAGATCCTGTGATGAGGACATCTGGACCAGTCAGCCCAAAGATGTTCTTGTATGTTATACGGCCCCCAGTACGAGGTAAGGCCACCGCAGAAGTACTCCTGAAACCAAACTGAGTGGATGCCTGGGAATGAAACATGACTATTCATCTTTAAAAATGAATAATCTCACAGTAGTTTATGAATGGGGGACTGGGAAGTGTTGGTATTCTCATGGTTCTGATCTAGAAGAAAGGGAGCGGGAATGATACCATTGGGCTCCTTGTCTCAGGGTGTTGCGAAACTCCTTGGGCAAAGGGGTGCTTGGGTTTGAGCTCAGGAAACTCTAGTCTGGTAGTAGCAGCAAACCCGGATTTGGGGAGAGGCTGTTAGTTGGGTAATTTATTATTAAACTACAACTTCCTGATATACTCATTTCTACACAATACACAGATATGACAAGGGTAGGAGGTTATAATTTTGTCTCTTTTGGTTCTCTGAAGCAGTGTTAGACAAACATGGCTACGCTTGGTCTCCTTTACTCCCATTTCTCTTTTTTTCCCATCCTGACATTCTACTTTTTCCCTGAGGCATCATAATGGCATGGTCTGTGCTGTGATTTGAGCCAGGCTGAGCCTTGGAACCCAGACACCGTGCTGCAGAGAAGTGCAGGCCCTGTGGAAAGGCCAAGTGTAGGTGCTCCAGCTGACAGGTCCAGCAAAGCCCATGTGAGAAGGGATAAGCTTTCAGAGGATTTCAGCCTCCTGTTTTCAAGTCTTCCAGCTGAGAGCTCAGACACTGTGCTCTGTCAGAATTCCAGACCCGAAGAACCACAAGAGACAATAAATATTATTGTCGTAAGCCACTAAGTTTTGAGGTAATTTGTCACACAGCACCAGTTAACTAATACACAAAATCTGACTTCAGAACCCATGTTCTTAATCACTATGCTCTGTTGATAAAAATCCAAACCAAAACAAAAATACTTCTAATCAGAATAGGGCTCCCCACAGAGACTTCCCCAGCAGGAATGGCTGCACCATCTGAAGACTTCGGGGTCCCACCCCATGACTGGTGAGCAGACACCACTGCAAGAACAGTGGGTAGGGCAGCAGCCCAGGCTTCAGTTGCCATGATGCAGGCACCTTGAACCTAATTATCTCTGAAGAACTGGCAAGGCTGACTCTAGGTCTGGCCAAGGTGGGGACTCTAAACCATGCAGAGGTTACACCTTGGCCTCGGCACACCCTGCAACAAGTGCTCATGATTTATACAATGTACACAAAATAGCTCCTCAATTTAGTTCAAAAACCAGCAGCCTAGGTTTCTATCTATAAAAGCAGTGTATACTGCACTGTACAAATATAAAATCTTATTAATTAGCGTTTAGTGTCCTGAACAATGCTATTTATAGAATATATGCTTTTTTCCCCCCCTTTTGTCCCCGAGAGCCGAGACACTAATGGAAAGAGACCAATTTGAGATGAAGGAGTCTTTTCGCCGTCGAGGCTCTTTGCTCCCCCTAAAGGGGAGAGGAAGGACAGGAACGGGACGGAGGACAACAGCCTTCTCTGACGCCATGCTCTTCCTTCAGGATGGACTCGACTGCACATCCCGGAGAAAAGAGAAGTTTTTGATCTGCTCCACAACCAATATCGTACATACTTGATGTATAGTACTGAGCAGACTGGCATGGGAGGTGGAAGTAGCAGAAAACAATGAGAAGTTATAGTTTTGTCTTATTTCATTTCTCCCCAAACTATTCGAGGCCTCTGGGACATAGACTAACCTGACTCCTCCTACCTTCCAGCTTTCGCCCTCCTTGCTGTAAGGAAAGAAAGCCTTGTAAGGAGAAATAAAAAGCAACAGCTGCCTGCAAGTGCTTGGAGAACAGAACAGTTGGCACCTTTCATGCCTCTAAGGCTGAGCTCCGTTATCCCGCGGAGAATCAGAGCAGAGCACGGGGCTACCAGAGATTCAGCTCTCAGGGAGCACTAGGCCAATGTGCCCTCCATGAGTGACTTGAAAGGAAAAAGGCAGAGCTCTGCTTTTAGGAGGAAAACAAACAAACAAAAAGCAGATGGGATTCAAAATCATTAAATTGCGTATGCTTTGGAATCACCCTTTTAAAGAAGTATAAACGGAGAAGTGTGAAAATAGTGTAATGGAAAGCCCAGTGTTCAAGTCCCAGTATTACATGTAACCAACCCTGAGACTTTGAGGTAATTTCAATATACTCCTCACCTGGGTCTCCTGAGTTGAGTGGAAATTCACTCAAACACTTACACACTCACACACTTGTTCACTTACTAGTTGAGCATGCAAAAATCAAGCAATCAAGAACCACACACAATCACACAATCTTGCATTTCAGTAAGCTCACAAGTCAGACGGTTTCCTTCATCTCATCACAGGGTTGTTCTGAGAATCCAGTGGACTTTAAAGACATGCATGAATTTTGATTTACACAGACAAGTAGGGGACTGTGATTAAATTCCTATGACTGGTTGAAAATGCACCTTGCAAGACCTATTAACTCCTGGGCATTTCACAAAGCTGACACAGATTCTTCTTTCCCATTCAAAGGCAAAATAGATCTCGCTAACTGGACACAGCATTGTGCTGCATCAGACTTGTCATGAACTGGTCCCTCTGCAGTCTCATGACTGGCAACTCCCTCACATGCGTCCCAGCCATAGTGGGTATAAGAGGCTGGCCAAATCTTCCTGGGGCATAGCTCTGCTCTGTCATTTTCCTGCTCACAGATATTCAGCATTTCCTCTCTTCCTATAAAACTAAGCCTTTACTCAACTTGTTCCTCAAAACTCTTACCTCAAGGCATCTGTCCACTCTCATATGCTTTTACAAACATACGTATCAGTCAGCCACCCTGGCCTATTCATCTGTAGTCATCATTAGTGTTCTCCTATCTCTTTGCTTTCACTATCTCTTTGCTATTTATTCTATTGTAGTGCCATATGGCCCCGAATCCCCACATACACATCATCCCTTTGAGGTCAAGTTCAATTTTTGATGAGCCATTCACCTGTGCTCACACTGCCCTTGACTGTCTTCTTGTGAAAGTGGCTTCTCCCCCTTTTGCCCACCACAGCATGTACCCCTGTCTTGGCAAGCAATAGTGATGATAAAGATGATAACAGCTGGCCTATGTTTAGACTTAACAGTATGCTAGGCATCATGATAAATAAATACATTAGCTAGCTTTTCGATTCTTACAAACATTGTAAGGCAAGGTAATGTTTTATCTTATTGGACAAGGAAATTGAGACCCAATAAGGTTAAAGAATGGACTTGATTTCCCACATAGTAACAGGCAGTGATATGGATGGGTTTTGGCAGCAAAGGCACTTGAGATCTGAGTCCAGCTCTACGAGCTACTGGCTTCATGGCCTTTGTGAAGTAACTCTCTCAGTGTAATACTTGGTATCCTTCTCTGCAAAATATGGACAGTATTGCTTGCTGTTTTGATTACATAAGATAAGGGATGTAAAACTCAGAGAAAGACACTGAACAGAGAAGTTATTAGAGAAATGGTAGCTATCTTGACCCCTAACTAAAAAAGCTGCATTGGGACTAAGATCTGAAGTCTCAGTGGACTACAGATACTCACCCCACATTTTTAGTAAATGCATAAATAGTAAAATGAATAAATAGAGGCCATTTGAAGAATCCTTTTCTATTCCAAGGCTGTCCGTGGAAAGATGTGTCAGGGAGAAACTTGAATAATTGAGATGAAAGAAGTTACATAAGTACAGGAACTAACCAGGAAATCCCTGCTCTTTGGTCTTAAATCCACCCTTCTTGCTTCTCTGAGTATGTTGCAGTCTGCAGATTGGCCTGTTCCTCTATCCTCTCCACGCATGCAGGGCTTTATTGTTCTTTTGCTCTGGTTTAATTACTTTCATGGGAGCTTCTTCAGAATTACACTTAATGGTACATATTTGCTCAGCTAAATGTTGGAAAGACTCAAAACCAAAGGCCCACAGCTTATGCCCAAAGCCCCCATGGCTCTTCCAAATCACTGGTTTGGGGGAGAGTCCCTGGAGGTCACTGCAGGGGAGGCCAGGTGGGAGTGGGGCTGTGCGGCCAGGCAAAGGCCAGCGTACTTATGGCCTTACCAGCCTCAAGAAGGCTTTGGGGCTCTATCTCAGTGACTTTGGAAAGCTACTCAAGATTTTAAGCAAGGGAAGTTGAAGTAATCTGCTTGCATTCAGTGAGCTTTTGGTAGCAATAGTAGGATGGGAAATCTGGGTCCCCATTTGAGTTTGCTATGCCTTGATAAACATCCTTCTTTGCAATCATCCTCCCAGGTACACATTAATGAGCAGAAATGAGAGTAACTGAATAGAAAGCTTCATGGTCTGTATTTGTGCATCTGCAGGAAGCAGGGCAAGACTGAATGATGGGTCCTTGGAGGGTCTGGGGTTAGCATCTGAGCCAGAGCTCCAAAAGGGGTGGGAGGCCAAGGAGGAAGCTTGCAGTATGTTGCCTGGGAAACACAGGATGGAGAAGCAGAGCTTAGACATTAAATGCACAATCAATGGACAGACTTTCTGAGGTCCTGGAAAGGGAAAGAGGACTGGTGATGTCACACAGTGAAAGGATAGACTATGGCAAAACAGCACATCAACCCTAACACAATGCCTATTTTACTAAGCCAGGCTGAAAACATATGATACATATATATTATTTCAATAATTCTTCATGGAACCACTATCCACAATACTTATCCAAGAGAAATCAAGAAATATAAGTACACAACAACAGAGCCACAGACCAGTGGAACAGATTAGAGACTCCAGACATTAACCCAAACATATATGGTCAACTAATATTCGATAAAGGGGCCATGGACATACAATGGGGAAATGACAGTCTCTTCAACAGATGGTGCTGGCAAAACTGGACAGCTATATGTAAGAGAATGAAACTGGATCACTGTCTAACCCCATACAAGAAAGTAAATTCAAAATGGATCAAAGACCTGAATGTAAGTCATGAAACCATAAAACTCTTAGAAAAAAAACATACCCAGAAATCTCTTAGACATAAATGTGAGTGACCTCTTCTTGAACATATCTCCCCGGGCAAGGAAAACAAAAGCAAAAATGAACAAGTGGGACTATATTAAGGTGAAAAGCTTCTGTACAGCAAAAGACACCATCAATAGAACAAAAAGGTACCCTACAGTATGGGAGAATATATTTGTAAATGACAGATCCGATAAAGGCTTGACGTCCAAAATATATAAAGAGCTCACATGTCTCAACAAACAAAAATCAAATAATCCAATTAAAAAATGGGCAGAGGAACTGAACAGACAGTTCTCCAAAAAAGAAATACAGATGGCCAACAGACACATGAAAAGATGCTCCACATCGCTTGTCATCAGAGAAATGCAAATTAAAACCACAATGAGATATCACCTCACACCAGTAAGGATGGCTGCCATCCAAAAGACAAACAACAACAAATGTTGGTGAGGTTGTGGAGAAAGGGGAACCCTCCTACACTGCTGGTGGGAATGTAAATTAGTTCAACCATTGTGGAAAGCAGTATGGAGGTTCCTCAAAATGCTCAAAATAGACTTACCATTTGACCCAGGAATTCCACTCCTAGGAATTTACCCTAAGAATGCAGCACTCCAGTTTGAAAAAGACAGATACACCCCTATGTTTATTGCAGCACTATTTACAATAGCCAAGAATTGGAAGCAACCTGTGTCCATCAGTAGATGACTGGATAAAGAAGATGTGGTACATATACACAATGGAATATTATTCATCCATAAGAAGAAAACAAATCCTACCAATTGCAACAACATGGATGGAGGTAGAGGGTATTATGCTCAGTGAAATAAGCCAAGCGGAGAAAGACAAATACCAAATGATTTCACTCATCTGTGGAGTATAAGAACAAAGGAAAACTGAAGGAACAAAACAGCAGCAGAATCACAGAACCCAAGAATGGACTAACAGGGTGTCAGATGATCAGCTATGGAAGTACATTATTCTGATAATATTCCTTTCTCTTAAAAAAAAAAAAAAGCAGTTTCTGGGTGGTGATCTCCAATAGGTTCTTCACAATGGTATAAATAAAGGTCATATCAAAGTGTGGGCAAAGGGTTTGTTTGTGCTTATACAGAGGATCAAAGCCTAATTTGGCTACCCAGAAAATGAATTAAGATATGATATGAAGAAGAACTTCCAACATCAACATACTCTGGAAGAGTCATTCCAGAAGATGAACATCAAAAAACTTCAGCAAAGATCCAGGCGCTGTTGCAGTTGTAGCTGCATTCATCCCACCGGTTCCTGGACTTGCCATTGGAATGAAGAAGGAGATATCTAAGCTGGCCTGTGCATACAGTAAAACAACAAATTTGACTGGATCTATACTGTCGGAACTCAACCAAGAATTAGGAGAAGTGCAAGTTGCAGTGCTCCAAAATCATGTGACTATAGACTATCTACTGGTAAAAGAAATATGGGATGTGAACAGTTCCCAGGAATGTGTTGTTTTAATTTATCTGATTTTTCTCAAACTATTCAACTTCAGTTAGACAATATCCATCATATCATTGATAAGTTTTCACAAATGCCTAGGGTGCCTAACTGGTTTTCTTGGTTTCACTGGATATGGCTGGTAATTGTAGGTCTGCTTTTGTTATCTATCTGTATTCCTATTCTGTTAATGTGTGTACGCAATTTAATTAGTAGTTTGTTAAAACCTATACATGCTTATGTTACTCTACAAGAAGATATGTCAAAGAAATAATCAATCTTCCCATGTTTTCTTCCATCTGCTACTTCTATAGCTTTTCTTCTTCCTTCCTAATTACAACCCTTTAGTAGAATTCATGCCTCATATAGAAAATTACCGAGTATCATAATTCTTCCAAGTGGTAAAGATACCTCAAGACAAATGCTGGGCATAGAAGCCACAGGGTATAAATCTGCAAAGAAGTAAAAAGCTAATCTTTTCAAAGAATATTGCTTCTCTCTCACTTATACCAACTTTACATTTCCCTGTATGGCCCCGGAAGATGACTGGTAGCCAGAGACGGGTAAGATTCCTCAAGGGAGGAACAACCTAAGACAGGCACAGTCGCAGGGGGGCCATCAGGTGAGAAATTGGGGATCAACAGAGGTAAGGCTTAGAACCTCACCCCCCCTGTTTTGAGAGAAATCTTCTGCATCCGTGGATGTTTTGTTGCCCTTGTCTAGCTTGGATTAATACTTAGTCTATAGGCACAGACCTGATCATCTACATTTGCCCTCTTACAGCACTAAATTATGTTTTCTACCTTTATCTTGCATCTACCTACCACTTCAGCATTTTATTAAAAATAATAATAATAATAATAATAATAAGGGAGAAATGTGGGATTCACATATAAATAAGTATAAATATCGAACGAATAATCATATCTGACTTGATTGTTTATAGTTCATGATGCGTGATCAAAACTAAAAGTTTCTGTGATGACTGCCCTTGCACTGTTCACCATGTAAGAACTTATTCACTATGTAAGAACTTGTTCACCATGTAAGAACCTGTTCGTTATGCTTCAGAAGATTGGAGACTGTTGAGAATTAGGCTTGGGGTTGATGAGTGATTGTGCATTGAGTCTTCTATACAGAATTTTATTGTTGTTAACAACCATTTGATCAATAAATATGAGAGATGCCCTCTCAAAAAAAAAAAGGAAATATAAGTAAAAAACCTATATATGAATATTTATAACAGCTTCATTCATTAATGTTCCAAATTGAATATAACCTAAATATCCATCAGTTGGAATGGATAAACAAATCATGGTACATCTATACAATGGACTATTTGCACATCTATAAAAAGAAACAAACTAATACACACAACATTAACGAACCTTAAAAGCATAATGCTAAGTGAAAGAAGCCAGACAGGAAAGGCTACAATCTCCATGACTCCATTCACATGGCATTGTGGAAAAGGCAAAACAGAAGAGCAAAAAGATCAGCAATTGGCTGGTTTAGAGTTGGGGTGCAAATTACCTACAAAGGGAAGTTTCTGGAGTAATTAAAATATTCTATATCTTGACTATAGTCATGGTTACATGACTGTATACATTTGTCAAAATTCACAGACCTGTTCACCTAATAGGGGTGACTTTTAGTGTATATAAATTATACTAAAATAAATCTAATTTAAAAGATATTATACATGTGTTTACAGAAAGTACATTGGCCAATCTTCAGACCTCAGGTAAAGAATTCCTGCTCTAGAATCAAACAACGTTTGAAATGGAAAGGTCTCCCAAAACATCTAGACTACACCTACCTAATTCAAAGATAGAAAAATTGAAGGCCAGAAAAATACAATGCTATTTGCAAAATCACATCCTTACTAGTGATGTTCATTCTTGCAACTGATATTAGTTGTACACTTACTGCATTGCAAACACTATGCTAGGGCCACCTAGCTGGGTATCCCAGCTAATAAGGAAAATGAGACTTGTTGCCTTGAAGGTCTGGGATTTTAACTCAGGTCTTTGGCTGTAGTTTATTCCCAGTAGACTAGAGAGGCTTCAGGGAATATTTAGTTCCCAGATGTTGCTGGAGCACTGGGTTGGACACAAGGAGACCTGTATGTGAATGAAGTGAGCTGCAGGGAGGATTGACCTTTTGAGACACTGACTGATGTCTGAGCCTCCCCTTTCTTGTTCACAACTAGATGGGAAAGTAGATGAATTCCTAGAACAACCAACTTCAACTCCCACACTGGGCAAAGAGCAAGAACTTCCCTAGAAGCATGAGCTATTACAACAATTAAAAGCCCTCCAAAATGGTAACTTTAACAAGGAGCTGTTTAACAATAGTGCCATGAGGGACGGATGGACCTGGGTTCAAACCCTGGCCCTGTACTACTTGTGTCACTGTGTACAAGTCACTTAATAAGTTTAGCCCCAGAGTCTTCATGCAAAATGGGAAAAACAATGATACCCATGTCTCCCAGGGTTGGTATGAAGGCTGAACGGGAAAATGTATGCACCTGACACATTGTCATCTCTCAATTAATGTCAGTCATAGTTGTGTCAAATGCCATCATCACCTGAGTTTTTGCATTCACTTTCTGTATCAGTTGAAAGTTTCTTCCTGATCAAAAAGTTCAGGTTGCTACTTAGTCACCAGACAAAGCAATTTCAGCCTCTTTCCTTTTGGATCAAATCATTTGACATTCAGCAGGGGAAGAAGTTACCAAGCTGCTGAAGTGTACACCTGAGTCCCCTTTAGCGTCTGTCAGACTGGCTGAAATTTCAGCATGGACAGGCTGATTCAGATGCACCAAAGCCTTCCAGATAGATCTCTGTGCCCAGAGACCAATCAATCGCTTCCTGCCCTGAGGACCCTGCGGTGACAGGATTGTGTCCAGCTGAGACAGGGAGTCTCAGTAGAGGGGCCCAGGGAAGCAGGCACATGCCCACTGGAGGAAGGGGTCCTGTAGCAATATGTCACAGTTCTCCATCAGAGCAGCAGGGGTGGTAGAAAAGAATCCAATAGTAAAACATCATAAATTATTAATCATTTATGTGTACCTATTATTTTTGGTACAAATTTCCAAAAATAATGTGCCTCAAATTTTTCTGCATTAGTAGGGATGTATAGAAAATGGAACTTGCTCTCTATTATCTACTCATTGGTATGTTATTATCACTATTTGGTGGTGATACTCAGTGAGGGCTGTATCTGAATCTAGTGGGTGACAGCAGGGTGTGAGGCTTTTATGATAATCCAAAGGGCTAATTATTAATTCTTTTTTTAAAATGTGCAAAACACTGTTGTAGTGAGTCCTCAAAATCTAAAGACTGAGAAATTGTACCCCATTTCACACCCTGCTGTAATAAGCACATTAGGACAACCTCCTGGCTTCTCTGCACTAAGAAAATGGCTACATCACTGAGAACTGGAGCTCCCAACCTGTGTGTGCTGGTAGCAAAAGGGGTCCTGCATGACCTCTGCTGTGATTTAACAAATGAAGAGGCTTTTTCTGACCTTGGTGGAAACCTGGCACAGTCCTGGTTTCAACTGGTTCCTAGGCTGCAGCATTTGGTTCAGAATAAAATTTCCATTATAGTGGCAGACATGGAAGGAAGGACACTTACCCACACACCTTGTTTCTCTACATCTGGTCCTCCACCTGCATCATAATCACTTGGATGAGTTTTCTTAAAAATGACTGTTCCTGGCTCCCACTGACACCCTACCAACTCAGAATCTCTGGGAATGGGGCCTGGAAATATACGTTCACTAGAATGTCAAGGGATTCTGACACACGTTGGCCCTTGCTAATACTTTGAGAAACATGGATCTGGAAGAATGGACCCACCATAGGAGCATCTTCAGCTTCAGAGAAGAGGCCAAGCTGAAAGAAATCTTTTGGCGCCAGGAAATGTCCCAGCTTCAACCCTCCAATTTCAAACTTCGAATTTAACTGTGGAGAGAGCTCTCTACTCTGTTTGTATAACTAGGCAATTAGACCTGCTGACTGCTCTGTTCTCCCCTGAAAGCGAGGCTGTCACATGACGTACAACTCCATCAAACAAAGAACCTCTCAGGATTTTAGACCACCTAGAGAGACAGATAGCACTGTTTTTCTCAGAGTGTCGGCTCTTCTATTTCATAGCTGTGTGATCAGGAGCAGTAATCTGCGCAGGTGAGTAAGGACCTGTTTCTAATCACCACCCCACCCACCACTGCCAAAGATGGAGTCACTGGGGTAAAATAATGGTGTCTTGGCTGAAGCCTTCCCTGTCTCTTTTAGTCAAGAATGCCTAATGGAATGTAAGTAAATGAAGAAAAACACTCATTTTAATATAGAAATATCCTGATACCACTATGTTTTTAAAAGCAAATTCTTAAAAAAAGAGTAAATTCTTCCTAAGCTTAGATACTTAGCTATTACAAATGAAGCATTATGCTGGTGCCCCTTTAAACCTATGAGCAAGACCAGATCTCTAAAGTTTCTCTCTGCAAAATGTGGTCCTGGGACAGACTTCCAATGGTAAAATAAATAAGTAACCGGGATGTAATGTATAGCATAAGGAATATAGTCAAGATATTGTAACAGCTTGGTAGGGTGATAGTTGGAACCTAGAATTATGTATATAAATGTTCTACCACTGTGTTGTACACTTGAAACTAATGTAATGTAATACTGTGCGTCAACTACCCTTCAATAAAAAATAATTATTAAAAAAAAAAAATGTGGTCCTGGGAGTTGAATCCTTGGCAAGTAAGAAATGCTGGTTCTCAGGCTCCACCCAGACCTGCTGAATTGGAACCCACATTTATAACAAGATCCTCAGGTGATTTAATCAAGTCTGAGAAGGACTCTTCCACGCACTGGTTCTCAAATGTGTCTGGATATTGGGATCATGTAGGGAATTAAGAACAAATACTGATGTCTGGGCCTTACCCCAGGGATTCTTACTTAATTGGCATTGGGTGCAACCTGGGTACAGGGATTTGCAGAAGCCACCACGTGATTCTGTTGTGCAGCAAGATTTGAAATCCCTGTTGTAAGGGAACTCTGCAGCTCCCAAACCCTAGGGGTCTGTAAACCTGTCAAGAAGAGCAAAAATTAGCCACCAATTCAAATACTTTCAGCAACCAAGCAGGTAATGTAAATGAGTGAGACAAGCCAGTGCAGATAGTTGCAAACTGGATTGTGTGGGCTCTGTGCAAAGGAGGTGGCCAGCACGTAGTCCTTCAGTGTTGCTTTGAACAATGGGAGTCCAGCACTGCCCAATTTTCTGATGTTTCTGTTTTAGAAGCTGGAAATCCGTATTTTTATGGACATTCTCCTTTTTTTTTTGGTAATTCCAGTTCACAAACTCTTTTATTTTCTTTAAACTTGTGCTACACAGGGTGACTACAGTCCATGGAACACCAATTTGGGACCTCGGGCAGGGAGAAAACAGGTCACCACATAGAAAGAATACAAGCCCTGCCCCACAAAACACAGGCAGACAATCCCTTGGGTGATTCTTTCTGAAAAGAGCAGGTGCCTGCCTCAGTGGGAATGAGGTGGGCTCTCTTACTCTGTTACCTGAAGGAATTAGTGTGAGCGGTGCTCTTCCTCTTTCAGAAAGGAAACAGACACTTAAAAATGTATCATGATCGTGGACAGGCAATACTCTTGGCATGGCAGGCCTTGGGAAATACTGCTCCCCAAAGAAGTTAAAAAAACAGAGTGTGCCAAGGATACTGAGAAAGCATGGAGGCCCAGCAGGGGGAGCGTACAGGAAGGGGACAGGCTGGGGGAGCCCTGTGGTGGACTATAACATCCATGTGGTAAGGGTTCCCTGTAGCAAGAGGGATATGAATAATGCAGACTCCACTCCCGGGAGAAGGAGCCTTCACAAGGTGATTTATAGTTCTGATGGCTGAAACAGTCCATTTCATACTTTGGAGGGGACACCTGGCTCTACTTACATGGGTATCTGTCCTTTACACTAACTGGAATCCCATTAAACGAGGGCCTTTAAAGACTTCTGGGATATGTGGTCGCAGGAACAGAAACAGGGAGAGTGGCCACATTAAGGACGCAGTTTGTATTGAAGGTTAAGAGAAAAGAAAACAAAAAGTCCTTCAGGAATCATAAGCCTGATTACGAAGAAAAGAACAAAAAAAATGGAAAAAGACTTGATCTTATTCCAATGAGTAATATCATTCTAACTCATTCTAATAAATTTGTTAACGTCTTTCTATTAAGTCTAGAAGCTATCTGAGGACAATTCAAATCAACACATTCATTAACTACATATGACGGGGCAAAGCTAATACAGTGCCACGATAGCTAGAGCGAATATTACGTCCTCTACTGGCGCATATCCCCTATAGAGCCTATTAAGGAGCTAGAAACAGAATAAAATGTAATAAACACTGACATTACTCTTAAACCAATTGTGAATCATAGTTTAGAAAAACTACAGTACCCTAAAGTAGTGGCTTTCAAAGTGTAGTCCTCAGACTAGCCACATTAACAACGCCTGGGAGTTTGTTAGCAATACAAATGTTCAGGTCCCACCCCAGGCCCCCTGAGTCAGAAGGATCTGGCCATCTGTGCGTTCATGAGCCTCCCAGATGATTCTGAGGCAGGCACTGTATTGTCTCAGTTAATTTTCACACCGTCCTATGGAAGTGCACAGGCGGAGTTCACGATCCTCACTGGAGAGCTGAGGAGCAAGTGACGTCACAGGCCCACGGTCAGACAGCCAGCAGCAGCACAAAGGCACTGGTGCTTTGCTCTGAGGGCAAAATTTAAACCTAGCAATAGTTGATTTGGGTTCAGTTATAAATATATATGCTTATTTTTTTGCATCTAAACAACTATATCAGCCCATTCAAAGGAGCTCAGAAAAGAAGAGTAACAATTCATCCATCCAGTTGTGCCCTTTAGTTTATCTGAGTGCTTCTGATCTGACTCTGACCTTAAAAATTTCCTTTTCATCTTTTGAATCCACCCCCAGTGGCTGCTCCCACTGTGAAGCCACCCCGCCCCCACTGACCCCTGGGGTTCAGCTCTGCCTCAGTTATGTGGCTCTCTGCTTGCTCTTCCAGAACAGCTGTGTTTACATGGCTGCTCCCCGCTGGACTGTTAACTCTTTGGGGGCAATGAGCATCATCTTAGCATCTCTACATACCCCTAACACTTCTCATGGAATAATGCTTGGGAGCAGTAAAAGAAAAAGGAAAATAAAAGAGAAGCCAAGCCCCTGTAATTATTGAGCATCAAGTGTGTAATGAATCCTAGGTGAAGCTTTCCATATACCTCATTTTGTTTTAATCCTCAGTACAATCTTGTAAGGTACATATTTTAACCTTTATTTTAAAAACTGGGAAATCGATGCTCAAAAGAGGTTAAAGAAATGGCCCAACTTCATGCGGCTAGTAATTGGGAGGGCTGGGATTCTCGATGCGTATGCCAGAATGCCTCTCCACTTCTTATTTAATGGCTGGAAAATGAAAGCCTAGACAGCAGAATTTTCTTAGTCACACAGAGAGGGACTGAAGTCAGTTCTAGAACATAGACCAGAGGGTCACTTTACCAACCACTCTGGTGCCTCCCCTGAGCCTCAGAGCAGGGGGAGGTAAAAAGGGTTTTGGAATTTCTGGATCACCTAGTCACTTTCATTCTCTAAAAGGGTAAGCTTGTTTTCTGGCAAATTTTTGAAGAGCAGCTAGGTCCATTTTCTTTTCTGAAGATACCAGAGCTCAGCTTTTGGCCTGTTTTGCCGCTTTGGGGATGCGGTTGTCCTCCATTCTCCAGAAGCCTTCCTTTCTGATCTCAGACCTGTGACAGACCCATTCTCACCCTGATCTTCCTCAAGCCAGGCCTTCACTGCCAGGTTCCCGTCAGATTCTGTTGTTATTTCTGAGCACGCCTTAGGTTTTTCAGGGTTTAAATTGATAGCTTCCTTTCCTCTTCCTGATGAGAATTCAGTGATGACTACCAACCTCTGCTCTTGGAGGTGGCAGGAAAGTCTCAAGAACCCAAAAGTAATAATGTCCCAATACTGCATGGAGCTCAATTTCAAATCTGAAAATTAACTCCGTGAGTCTGATCGCTCATCCATCACAGTGCCGGCCATGCATCCCAGCAAACTGCGGTAGGAACGGTGGGGTGGGGGGCACTGGTGGGCACTACCCCAGTTGTCCAATCAGGCTGAGGGTTAGGAAACTCTGGTTAACTGAATGTTATTTAAATTCTTCACAGGTGGTATTGCCTAAATATCCCACTTTCGCAATTTGGTACATTTTATACTCTTTACTCAGGTATGTTGTTTTAAAAATACACGAAAACCTTAAACATCTAACAATAATATTCTGTTGAACACATTGTGATAAATCACATCAAAGAGTTCTACACAGCCATTTACACATGAGTGCGGATATCTATTTACTGGCATGAAAGATGCTTATGATACAGTAAGTGAATACCGAAGAGGGAAAAACTTTGCATACACCATTATTCTAGTGTTGTATTCAGAACTCAATATATGGCAGTAAGTTGAAAGGATATATGAAAACACATTAAGTGGGTTATCTCAGGGTTTTGTGATGATAGGTGTTTTGATTGCCCCCTCTTTTCCTACCTATATTTTATAGTTTCCCAAAATAAACATGTATTCTTTGTATACTTCAAAAGAATACTACTTTAACCACAATCACAAACAAACTTATACACATAAGCCACCAAGAGTCAGCCAAACCACCAGTCCTGAAGTCAGAGTGTTGTGTAAAAAAGTTGCTGGGGAGAGATTTCTGTATCCAGAAAAAATGAACATGGATTTCATTTTTTCTGGATACAGAAATCTGCCCCTGATTATTGTTGTCCCTTTAGTCACAGAGACTCTTGATCTCAGTTTACTTCTAGGTAAATGGGATGCCATTCACCGTGTAGGCTGCTATGCAGATTGAATGATGGGGTCCCATTTCAGGACTGTGTTCCTGGATCAGGAGGACTTCTAACAAATCCAGGGCTAAGCCCCACCTCAGGTAGTTCCAGCACCATCCGGGGCTCACAGGAGATCCCCGAGCCGATTCTTGTGGGCCTGTTGTCGTGGCGGCTCTCTTTCCTGGACACATGGGTTCATGTGATGTGACATAGTACGAGCTTTGTTAACTGAAAATCATCACCTGGATATGTGTGCCCCATACTGGGAGTCCTGCCAAGGTTCCCAGCCAGGCCCCGACTTCTCAGGGAGGAGCAAAAATTCAAGCAAGTGATGTATATTACATCCTGATAAAAAGTTAAAGACAAAAGGGTTTTGTTTACTAAAGGGTAATGTCCCCGTAAGCTGAGGCATGGCAGATGCAAAAAATCAAAGGAGTTTGTATTTAGAGGGGCTTTAGTGATAATTGTGCCTGACTTTCTCTCAACATAGCCATCCTCTCTACCCCTTACCCCTGGTCATCTCTGCTTCAGTATGTCTGGGGGCCAGGGGCTCAGCACTTCCCCTCTTAGCTCACTCACTCTTTGGAAGATACTGTGATAACATCTTTTCAGTTATTACCCTGATTCTTCCACAGGTTTGAGCTTTACGACCAGGTCTTCTGTCAGAGGCTCCAATGAGTTACAAATAAGCTGTCATTAGTAATCCAGTCACCGAAGTTTCAGCCAAGGTACCATTTATAAATCAGAGCATGTTTTTAGTTTATCCCTCTCTGATTTACTTTTCAGTCTACACTGATAAACAGAAGAGAAAAGGGTTGAGCTACAACTCCCAAAAAGAAAATAAGAAGTTGCGTCTGTCATGGGAAACAGGAGGGATGAAAGGTTGTTGATTACTGCAGCACTTTATATATTCAGAGTCAGCTACTGTGCTTCATCTAGCTCATATTCATCAGGTGCCTAATGTGTCTGGGATATTACAGTACATGGTTAAGAGAGAGAAGTATGCGGCATGATCATAAAATCATGGAGATATGGGTTAGGTGGGTATGAGGTTTTTTATATTAAAAAGAGAAATAGTCCCAGAGCATTCATACATTGATTCATTGATTGATTTATTCAAATACTAATCAGACACAACTAAATACTAGGGATATCATGATGAAAAAAAGAAACAACAGACAAGAATATTGTGTTTGTGGAGATTATCTTCTGTTCTCTGTTTACAAATTTTGATGATTAAGTTCCCTCCCCTCCAACCACAATATAAAGCTTGGTTTAAAGGATCCTTCTAGGTCACTGGTCCAATAGCCCAGTCATCACTTGAACACACCCACCAGTGGGGGAGTGGTGCAGCTGTGGGGCAGGGAAATGTGGTGATGAGGGGTGTTTGCATTGGCTTCAGATCTGAGTTCAGGGCCCACCCAACTCTGGCATTTATTATGAACTGTGTTTTCTTGGGTCATCTACTGAGCCCGACTCTCAATTTCCTCATCTGTAAAATGCCTCTCATAACTGCTTCCCAAGTTGTGGTGAAGATTCAGTGAGGTGGGACATGTGAACCACTTGGTGTGGTACTTCAGTGAATGGCTGCTAGTGTATTAATTACTAACATAGTATCGTAGGTGTTGACTACATAAATAACTATATTGAATTCCTCCATATATGGAGAATCTGCCCTTGCATCTTCTGATAAATAAGTTAACAAAGACCTTCCTAAAATATTTCATAATATATAAAGCTCCAGATGCATAATCTCTATTACAACTAGCCATAATATAGTCCCCTATGACTTTCCACCCATTTGGATTTTCTCTCTGTTACCTGATGTTCCCTCAGTTATCACTCCTCTATACTGGAGAGCTTATTTCTTTACTTCTTCTTTACTGGAGGAAGTCAAAACCTGCCCCCACCTTGATGAATCTTTATCAACATCAATCACATTATCACCTAATGTTCTACAAATCCGTCCTCATACACCAAATGCCAGGCTATGACCTGAGATTTCTTTCATGTTGAAACGCATGTCACAGGAAGTGATTCCATTTTTCAGAACACCTATTGGAAAAAGGCTCTTCCACCTTCACGCTGTACTCCAAGAGGAGGAGCTATTCACAAAATCGGATAGATTTCAGGATACTGGTGAGGGTACATTTGCTCGGAGGTGGGATTATCATGCATTCAAACAGGAGCTGACAGACTTTGGTGTGGTGGCCAAATCTGGCTGCTGTTTCTGTAAATAAACTCTTATTGGGATACAGGTGCACATCTGTTTTTATATTGCTCTGGCTGCTTTCGCTCTCCAAAAGCAGAGCTGAGTAGTGACAACAGTGACTGTATAGCCCACAAAACCTAAAATATTTACTACTTTTACTTGTACACAAAAAGTTTTCTGATCCTGCATACTAAGCTTAGCATGTAGTTAGTTCCCACATTGCTGTAGAGGTGAATTAACCCAAGATCTGAACAGTCAGGACAAGCCTGACACTCTCTCTGGTGTGCTCTTCATAACTCTCCTTGGGCAAATCCCAAAATTGATGGATGGTTCTACTCTCCAGCAGAAAACAATTATTCTTTCGCAACATATTGCAGTCACCCAAACTTCACCCCGATCCTGAAAAATTTAACCCAACATCATTCTGCATTGTACACACCCCTTGACCACTTTAACTTAAACTTCCCTTTCATTTTCTCTTCAATCTCTGGTGTAACCCAGTTATACTGAATTTCATATCATAACTACCATCCTTCCTCAATTTTGCAACCTTTAGACCTCTTGCAGTGCCTCTGAGCATGTCTAGACCTTTGATCTATCTCCCAGATGAATGCCCTTCTGCTGGGCCTTTGTCATGATTCTGTATCTTTCACTGTTCCCTCAAGGTCTGCTGGGATGGAGCAGGGATGCATTCAGTCTCCTCAGAGCTCATGACACTTCCTTAAACATAAGAGAGCCACAGATTCAGGGCTTGGAGCCATATAGATCATTATGGAAGAGGAAGTTATAAGTCAGAATTATCAAAAGGCCTCCTCCAGTCGCAGGGAGAGTTCCTAGTTGACTTAAATGCCAGTCTTCAGGCTCCCAGTCTGGTGCTCTGTTCCACACATTATGTCACTACTCTTTGGATTCTAAGGAGAAGCCACATTTTTCAGTGATTTCATTTCCCCTGTCCTTATCATGATACTGGCCACATTGCCACTGAAATCCTTCCCAGAACCCTTCCAAGGGCTTCTCCATTTATTTAGCTATTTTTTCCTCTCTGCTTTCCCCTGACCTTGGAACCTTCTAGAGATCCTGTCTTAGGTTTATCTAAATTAAATCTCTTCCCTTGACTGTTTACCTATTCCTCCAAGCTCTTCAGTCCAGTTGATAATTTTGTTCATCATTGTCTCCTGTGCTTTGCAATCCATCTAATTTGGCATCATACATAAACCTGAATAATATACAACTAGCTTTATTCTTAGATCATTATAGATTTTAATAAACAGTGCCAATCTCATTACAGACCCCTGTGCAGCTGGGCTGAGCTAATCCCTTTGCTTGTGAGTTGGTGAGAACCCCTGGTTTTGCTTTTGTCTTTCCCAGCTGGGAGGAGTGAGAAGGCCATAAGCATAGATGACCTGTGGAGCATCATCTTGCTCATGGGTGGTGGAGTGGTGAGTTGAGTGGTGAGCTACTTCTCTCCAGCCTGCTGCCTGTTGCCAGGGGAACCGTGCTTCCAGATAATGAACTGTCTCCTCCAGGACATCATACCTTGACTCAGGCTTCAGGACCAGTGCTAGGGGATACAGGGAAAAGACTGAATTCCATTTCATTCTCTCCTTAGCAACAGACTTGGGTTCCTGCATTAGCTTATTCCCAGCATTCTCATTACAGAGACCTGGTTTCTAAACGCTTTTAATTTCACTTTTAAACTGTCCTATGAGATACAGAATACTCTACTCCAGATAGCACAGCTCTCTGGCTCACCTCCTTCAGGTCCTGCTCAAATGGTACCTTACTGGCTGGAGACCTTCCTGGCCATCCTATTGAAAAGAATGACATGCTACTCATACACTTCCGAGCCCCCTCTGTGTTTTATTTTCTGCCAGAGTACCATATATTCTGTTTGATTTTGCTATTGTCTGTCACTAGACTGAGAGCTCCATGAGGGCAGGCAACTGATTTAACTAATTTCTTTTTATTGAGATATAATTGACATGCAACACTGCATAAGTTTAGGGTGCACAGGGGTTGATTTGATGCATTTATCTATTGCAATGTGATTACCACTGCAGAATTTGCTCACCCCTCTTTTACATCACATAATTATCATTTCTCTTTTTGTGGGGGGATAATTAAGATCTTGTCTCTTAGCACCTTTGAAGCTTATCATATAGTCTTGTTGTCAGGCAGGTGCTTCGGTCCACTGTGCTCACTGTCTTCCCAGGGCCTAATGCCAAATATATGTTGAATGAATGAATGAATAAGTAATTATGGATCTGCTGCTGCTGATTTGGTCTTTATACCCAGAGAGGACTTGACAATTATCAACAGCTTTCACTTCCTTTACCTCATTGAATTTTTATGAAAGCTAGAATTACCTTCATTTTCAGAAAAGAAAGCTTATGATCAGAAAACAAATCAATTCCTTCCTTCTCTCTCTCCTCATTCAAACAACCAATAGTTGACTGCTGTCCACATTGGTGGTGATATCACACTGCCCGTGTCAAATTCTGACTTGGTCTTAACTTTTCAAAGGTAGGAGCTCAGGCAAATTACTCAACTTCTGCAACTTCATTTCATTTACTTGGAAGACAGGGGATGCTATAGTATCTGGATGTTAAGTGTATGAAACTGGATATATGAAAGTACTTAGTACAGTGCCTACAATGCAGTAAGGTCTCTTAGCAATAATAATTAATAAGTACTATTATTATATAATAATAAATAAAAACAGGTGTTAGCTGCTGGTTGTATTATCCTTACTTATTATTATCACTACCACCATCCCCACCACCATTCCAACATCATCACCAGCACCAGCCCCATTACATTACCATCATCACCATTATAACACCACCACTGCCACCATTACAATATCACTACCACTGCATTGCAATACACCCATCACATCATTCATCATCACCATTATCACCACGACCACTTAACCACATGGCCACCTCCACTGCCATACCACTGCCAATACTACCACCACCTCCGTCATTGTGTGCCAGGCATTGTGTTAGGCACTGTGGATATTGAATAAAGTCAACAGGTTTATTAGCTATGACCTATAGTCGGTGCTAACTGCTTTTTATATTCTTAATCCATATAGCGACCTGTGAAAAGTGTAGGATCTCACACAGCTAGGAGATAGCAGAACTATGAATTGCCAACATGGCCACCTGATTATAATGTCTTTGATTCTAATTACTATACTGTACAAAATGAGTTTGTTTTTCGGCTACTCTTCCAGATGGCCAAAGGTTAGGTAGTGCTGCTGCCTCAACATTACAGACTTTGGAACAGACACTGCAAGTGAAGTCTTGGGTGGAATACATTCAGATCCAGAAGGAAGGCAAGCTGACTGAAAGGGACAGAGTAGGCTGATCTGAAGAGGAGACGGTACCAGGGAGCATGCTGATGCTTAGTTCATTGATCAGTATTCTTAGTAACTAGCAGAGAGCCTGACACAAAGTAGGTATTTCAAATAAAATTGGCAGATCAACCAGTTGATCAATGAAACCAGTTGATCAATGAAATGATTGGTTTGGTTTTTGGTCTCTGAATGATGGACATAAGTGTCTGATCAGAAGAAGGACAGTTTTAGAAAGAGGGATGTGGCCACACAGACTCAGACATCAAAGTGGGGCCACAGGATGCAAAGAGTTAATTATTGTGGGTCAGATCCGACTGCAGTCTCCTGTCTGCCCATGTGGCAACCACAAAACTTTCCTTCTTGCCTCTCTAGGGGGTGCTGATCAGACTTGGCAAGAGGTCCAGCCAAGTGCTTTTGCAGATGCTTGCCTCGCAGGCTGGTCTGGCCAGGAGTGTGCTGCTGAGGCGTGGTGGGCCAGGCCACACCGGCTCCTCCCCATGTGCACGGCTGGCTCCCAGCAGGGGAGACTTCATGCCACAGACCACAGCTGTCACCCTGCTGTCCTTCACCTTCTCCAGGCACCTGGGTTCAGCATGGATTTTCAGAGCCAACTCTGAGCAGAGCAACCCAACATCATATCTGCAGAGTGGGAGGGGATTTGGAACCTGCCCAGCCTGACCTTCTCGCTGTTCACATGGGAAAACGGAGGGTGCGGGATGAGCCCAAGCTCACTGAAAGTTGGGCCTGGAACCCAGAACTCTTGATTCCCAGCCACAGAGCAGTTCTTTCTTCAGTGTCCCATGCAGGCTTTAGGGCAATGGTCTTGAACCTTAGTATACCCCATGGTCAGCAGGATAAGTGACAGGAAAAGTGCAGATTTCCAGAGGTTCTTGTTCAGGTGACCTGAAGTAGAGCCTGGAAATCAGCATTTTTCAACTAGTATACCCAGACAATTCAGATGCAGGCGGTCCATAGACAACATTTGAGATTTAAAGGAATTTTCTATCTCATCTTATCAACCTCATTTTACAGATTTACAAACCGACGCTCAGGAAAGGTGGCCATATAGCAATTTAATTGTACAGGCAGGACTAGAACCCCTATTTGAGTGATATTCCTCAAAATGCAGCTGGCTTCAAAAATCTGACTCACAATGAGAAAGTCTGTCCATTTTCTATTTCCTGTTACTCTTTCCAGTAAGTTAAAAAGAGACTTTCAGTGTCAAGTTCTCTCTAAGAGTTCTCTAGCAATTATTAATCTCCACACCCCACCACTTCCTTTCTATTTCAAACAAAAAGAGAGCAAGACCAGGCTCAAAACCTTCTGCAGGCAAAGGCATGAGGCTAAAATATGATAGCGTTCTGTTATATTTTTATAGTTTTCATGTTTTAATAGTAGGTGGTACTATTTTTTTCTATTTGCAGTGGTTGTTATATTTGATTTTTAAACAAAATAATTAAATTAAAATGTTACTTTATGATAAATGCCTGAAATGAGAACTGACGCTAAGAAGAGAGTGACCTAAGCCAGCCTCAGGAGGGGGTCACTGGCTGGCCCGGGGCCCAGGGAACCATCACTGGAGGTATTCAGTCCCCGGCAGGCTCACCCCAAGGAAGATATTTGACAGACGGTAATTTAAGAACAAAACCAGGGCTAGGTTTCATGAGGAAGGATTGTGTTGGGATTGCCTATGCTAAGATTAAGATATTTTACTAGTACAGATTACAGGTTAGGTAGACCTTAGGTTTAGGAGAAAAATCACAATCATGAATCATACAGGGAAATCAGGGCAAATGATAGAAAGGAAGACCATACTGATATCACATTCACGTAGCTGTGGGATGTGGCTCCTCATTGCTTCAGGGAATTGAACGTGGCTCTTAAATTGATTGGCAGAGACCTAATCTAGAAAGAGGAATAGGGACACGTTCTGCTAATGCAAGTGTCACAAGAAAAGGATTGGTAGGTGGCTGTGGGGTGAGATTCATAAACTGAAGGTTCAAGTGGAACAATCCCAAATCTCTGATTTCAGGAGGCCTCTCAGCGGGATTTCTAGCACCGAACTGTGTGGATATCCCATGAGCCAACCAAGAGACCCCTTCCGATGAGGGGCGAGCATGGCCGGGCCTGGAGGAGGCAGAGGGTAAGTGAGGGCTGAACTCTTAGTTGCTGGGGAAGCAGGTATTTTAAGAAAAGCACATACCTTTGACAACCTTCTCTCCTCAGCTCCTGGTCTTTGCTTCCCACTGCTTCCCCTAAATCTTTTTTAGTCATAATATATCACCTTAAAATGTCGTGAAATGTATACTTTAAATGAGTGAACTTTATGGTATGTAAATGATGTATCAATAAGACTGTTTTGAAATGCCATGGGAATGGGGCCCCTTCTGGATATGTGCTCAAGGAAGCACACCCCCTGCTCTCTGTCATTTCTGAATCTTTGAGGAGAACCAGCGTGCTTCCCCTTCTCTTCCCAGCAGTACTCATTCCTCCGTTGCTGAGTCCATCCATCAGCGCCCTTGGACACCCATGGTCCCCGAAGCCCCTTCTCACACTGGGTGATGATTAAAGCAGATCAGCGCCTCGGGCCTCACAGGTCCCGGCCCCGCCGTCCCTTGCTGTTTGCTGTCTCTCCTCTCCTCTGTGCTTCTCTCTTTCCCTGGCAACGGTTTGAACTTTCTCTTTCATCAGATCACAAGGCTGGTGAGAGCCCAAGATGTTAGCTGAGGCTACGTCAAAAAAGCCTCACCTTCCCAGTTATCATTAAAACAAAACAAAATAGCAACAACCAAACAACCTCTTCTCTTTGGATTTCTATCCACCTGCAGACAAAACGGCTGGGAGTGAGGCTGGTTCCTGGCACAGGCACTGCCCTGCTCCCCTCTAACTCACGACTCCGCTGGGTCAGTGGGCATTTGGTTGCAGCCCTTCTCTGTCTTGAAGCCACTGGAGACCTTGGCTCTGACACCAAGGCTTTTATGAAGTCCCTTAGAGACATGATCATGGTGGTAGACTGCCACCGACCTAAAACACAGCGCAATTCATTTCTGTGAATCACCCTCCACATGAAAGACGTCACAGACAATGGCTCAGCAGCAGCACAGAGAGGGACCCAGGCAGTGAGAAACAGAGAGCAGGGGCCACACAACAGGCTTGACCAGCAGCGAGACCCTGTGGGTGGGGAAGGGGAGGGAGAGGGCGAGCCAGGGGCAGCTGGAGGATGAACAATGCTCTCAGCAACCAGTTCCACAGGGCCCTTCACTCTGCAGGGCTGCGGGGGAGAGATCATTAGTTTTCCACAGGGCCTTGATGTGCAGGCCAGGTTTCTGGGCTGCTGCAGAATCCCAGAGCTGGGGTTCACTCTGCAAAGCTTGTTTATGCTCCTTTTATGTGTCAGGAGCCAGGAGTGCAGAGCAGATATCATCTCCTTCCTTGTGTGATTTGTAATCTACTGGCACACACTGTATGGGGTTGAAAGAGAACAGCAGGGTCCTTGAAAGGCTTGGTGATTTCCTGGGTCCTTTGTTTTTATTTCCCCAGAGCACCCTGCCCACCAAGCAGGCTATGGAACCTATCTCTGAGAAATGGGTAGTACTTATATTTTCATTTCATTTTTACAATTATAGAGAAAGTAATTAACTAACCCAAGGTCTGCCTGTTAGTAAAACTAGTACTAAAATCCAGACTATCTGATCTCAGGACCCTTGGACTTTAACCAAAAAGGTGACCTGTCTCAATGAAGGCACTGGCAGCGGCAATGGAGAAGAGAGAGCACTAACTGGAACTATTAAAGAGGTTGAAAAAGAAGCTGGCTGCCCTTTCTCTGTGACCTCAAGTCGGTTAAGAGGCTAGCAGGGAGAGGTGAGGAAATGAAAGAAGCAAAGGAATATGAGCACAAAAGCTAAGGTTTTTCTCCAAAATTATGTTAGTTGAAATTTTCCCTCGGTCCAGAAGATTCCAACAGCCACTGCCAAAGAAACAGAGTGTAAATTAATGGATTCTATTCAACAGACTTTGCTGGGTGTCCACTATGGGAAATGCACTGCACTTAGATGTGAGGGCTGGGGGAGCAGGGAGGGAGGCGGAGGCCAGAAGATGAAGGCCCGTAGGTGAGCATGAAGTGGTCCTTTCCCCCAAGACAGCTGTCAGTCTGAGCGGGGAGATAGTCATGCACACGAACCATGCTTCTATATAATAATGAGAGATAGGATGGAGGGAGTCTAATTTGTGTGGGGTTAGCAGTAGGGGTTCAGGAAGACTTAGTGGTGGGGATGGACCTAAACATGGCCCTGAGGGATGATTAAAATCACTAAGTGGGGAGCAGGAAGCGTGAAGAAGGAGAGAACAGAGAGGCATCTCTGGCAGAGTGAGGAGCTTGACCGGGGCTGTGGAAGCAGGCGAGTCAAGAAGGGCGATCTGGCTGCAGGTTAGGACACGGGTGTGAGTTTGCAGCAGGGTTCCAGAGGAGTGGGTGAGGACAAGGTCATGGGGCAGGGCAGAGTCGGCTGAGCCCGGAATGTGACACCGTGAATGCTGCAGGTGCGGCCCAGCCTTTTCCATGAGGGTGAGGGGCGGCACAGTGGAAGGCCTGTTTGAAGAGGAGGCTCCTGACAGCAGACATGGGGGCAGACTTGGGGGCAGGGACAGCCTAGAAGCAGAGGCCATTTAGGAGCTTCAGTCAGTGCTGACGGCGGCGGCTCTTGGAAGGTGACAGATTCAAAACTGGGTGATGGATCAAAGACATGGGTAGGGAAAAGGGAGAGCAGAAAGGCTCGAGGTCTCTTCCTGGGGGACTCAGTGGGGTGCACACCAGCACTGAGACAGGGAATGCAAGAGGATGTACAGAAGAAGGGAGAGGGGGAAGTGATGGCCTTGGACTGGATGTGGATAAGCAACGAGTAGCTGGTGTTTGTAGAAACGCCTTTAATATTGGGAATGGATGCTTTATAAGTAGGGCCAACTTGAGACCAAGAAGGAAAAGCTGCTTATCTTCCCATCACTCATTGTCCAAGCACATGTTCTGAGAGCATTTGAATCATTTATGCTCTTCTCTATCACCTGTTTGGCTGGCTGGAGATGTTCACAATCTAAACTAGGCTTCAATTCACCATATGTGCCTTTATTAATAGACACTTGCTTTATTCTCAGGCCACATCTCTGACCACTTTAACCATCTTTCCAGTGGCCTCAAAGATTATCCCAATTCTAAGACATGCAATTAAATGAACAATGGCAGTGGATGGTGGGTCAGCAGCATTACTCTGCAGACATGTCCAACACTAAATTTACAGGACATTTTTGCATCCACTCACCTGATCCTAACAACACACTAAACATGGCTGGTGACCCTTTAGAATGTAAAGTTCATGTGCCACTCTTCATCCCGTGGAGATTTTGATATATTCCACTATGATGGATATATGGACCCAGTGGGAAAATTTCTTGGTTGATAGAGAATCTGCCATTAGCTAAAAAGACTTCTTGAAACTTTATTTCCAAGTATTAAAAATAAAAAATGTAATCATTTTCTAATTGTGAAACAATGTTATGACATTGAATGAGCTTTTTCAAATATATCACTTCCCTTGAAGACCTTGATATGCACCCACAGAGGTCAGACATTTATTTCTCCGCCTCCTTGCTGAGATTGCTGGTGTAATAGGGTGGGGGAGTATACCTGCTTCACAGATACCCAAGAACATACACACTTGTCCAGGGTCTCACGGTTGGTGTTGACGATCCTCAGGCTCATGCACAGCCTGATACTCTTTACAAGAGCGACTTGGACACCTGTGTAACTACCACTTACATTTCCAGGCCAGAAATCTTTATTCATCCCATTACTGAAGGGTTTTATGAAATGAAACCAAACATGCAAGATTTTTCAAGTCACTATTATCAAGGTTTACTGAAGCAGTTTCTACCTTAGTTGGTGGTTTTGCTTTCCCCAGACATTTTTTTCAGCTTGAATTTCTAAGGACTTTCCCTCCACTAGCATCAGCCAATAGATCCTGACTATTTCACAGATCCTTCTCCACAAAGGGGCATTTATCAATCAGTATTTCAACTAAACCTTCACTCGACATCAAATACTGAAGTCACGTAACTGGATTGTTCTCCAAGACAGGTGAGCCTGCTAATTATACCCCTTAGAACTTAGCTTCAGCGACAGGTAAGACGCAGAAGCAAAGTGATTGGCTTCTCTCCACTTGCTTTGTAACAGAATACACATTTGCAAGTAAGGCGACTTCTCTAAGGAAAGTGCCCGTGTGGGCCCCAAACCTTCAGAGGACCCCCTGTCACGAATCAAGTGGAGAAACACCTTGGCCTTGGGGGGTTCTCCTTGATCAGTCCCCACACTCTGAAACTGGATGAACCTTGGTTCTATGCTAGGCATAGATAGCTCTGCATTTTTAAGATGGGTGATCTAGGATAAGTTATTCTACTCTGACCTCAGATGAGATACCCATTTGTAAATAGGCATTGTAATAGCATAAGTCTGAGGACTGTTGTGAGCATTAAGTGACATCATGCACAGGATGTGTTTAGCAGAGTTTCTGGCACTAATATGACCGTTGTGACTGTTGTGAACTTTTAGCTGAGTATCTTCTGCTTTCTTGCTTTTTTGCCTATGGACACACAGTGCTTCAATTTAGAATGGCCTTTGCCAGCACTAATGCCAAGAGTAGAAATCCAATGATCCTGCAGGGACCAGCTCAAATTCTCCCTCTTCCACTCTGTTTTCCTTAGTACCCCACACCACCCCAAACCGATGAGCATCTTTCTCCTTAGAGCATGGATTGTTGCTGTTCTGACTTTTTATTTGGGTCAGGATTTTAGCTCCTCAAGGTACTTATGGGTTGCCACCACTGCCTTATACTTTTTACTCATTCCCATAGAGCTCTGAACTTCTGCAACTGTCATACTCATCATACCTTATTGTGATTTGTATCTGCCTTCCCAACAGGGACTGGTTGTATCCCAGTACTTAGCAATGGCAGGTACCCAATGGACAGTGATTGAATGCATGAATGAGTCAATGAGTGATTCTGTCAATCACCTCTATATCTCCTACACACAGTAGTTGAGTCCCAACACACAGTAGGTCCTCAACATTTCTATAGGCGATTCAGTATGTGCAATGGAAGGATTCACAAACTCAAATGCCCCTGGGTGGGGGCCATGTGGGTAACCGGTATGAGCTAAAAGGCCTGGGGATTACAAAGCATGGAAAACCAAGAACAGTAGCTAACTGTAAGAGAGTTCTTCTAAAAGAACTCACATGCAATTTTTTAAAAACATTGCATGTCAAGCAAAAATATATCTATGGACCAAATTGTTCCTGCCATCCACTTTTCTATGATCTTTTGGAATTGAGGGAGGCCCCTCACCCACAATGCTTAGTATCAAATAGAGGCAATGTTCATCTGTCACTAGAGGGGAAGCACGTGAGTGGGGTATTGCTTATGCTCTGTTGGGGCCCATCTCACCTTTAGGAAAGCCACTCCTGACATCCCTGAGAATCTTCAACTATATCCTTGCTCAAAACTTGCTTTTGTGTAAATTCTCAGATGGACAGCAAGTTGCAACTTTTTCACACTCATGTATGGCCAGTAAATAATTCTTATATTAGTTCTTTCTGGTAAGTTAGCAGCTAAAAGTACAATCCCTTCAACCAGATGAAGGGGCAGTAATAGGGAGAATTGCAGTCTGGAGAAGAGGGCAATCTAATTATAAGAGAAAGTCTTAGAGACTAGGAAGCTTTCCTGGTGTGTATCTCTCCAATCACATCATATACCATCTCTCCACCCTCCAAATGAACTGTCATGTCCTGTAGTGAGAACAGGTGAGGACTAAATGACCTCCAAGACTCTGAGATTCATGGATGAAAAAGGTCAGTGGGACTGGCTGCAGGCTTCACAGAGGAAGCTGGTAAAGGTGAGGGGAGGGTAAGAAATGTTAGAAAAGGATTCATTTTCCACAGTTAGGTTTCCATTTGGAAACTGGCTTTTTTTCCTTGCAGTGCCTCCAATTCTGTTCTGAGCTAATATACAGGCTGTGGGTCTCTCATGTGTAAAGGAACACCCAGGTTCAGAAGCAGTGACCTCAGTTCTCTTTCCTAGCACCGTCTGATAGAAGGACTCCCTTCCCACCCTTCCCACCCCCAAGCCTGCAGCCCATAGAGTAGGGCAGACCTGTCAGGGGAAATGGACCAGAAACAGAGCAGGTAGATCCCCCCCCCTCAAACTCCACTCCATAGGAGGTCCCTGTAGGTTGTGTAACTCACTGATTCCTGGTGAAGAACCAGGGAGGATCATGGAGGCCAGTGACCCAGCTTTCCCATCTACCACTGCCTGTGGACTCATCCATTCCCCTTTCTGGGCCTCAGTTTGTTCATCTGTGTTAAATACAAGACCATAGTGGGGGCTGGATTTGATCAACTCTAGGGGGTCTTTTAGCCATTATCCTTCACAGGTCAATGTTTTCTAGCTAGGCTACTATCTTCTGGGGTACAGGTAATGGGATAAAGGATCTCAGGACTTAAGAAATCCCTCAGGGGAAATCTGGAACTTCACTTGGGCTCTGAGTGAAACCATTCATCTGCTCCTTAACAGGGACTACCTTGAACATTTTCATTTTTCCCATAGAACTGAATAATGATCTTTCACTCTCTCTCTGACCATTAAACTTTGTCTTTTCTCCTGGTAATCACCCCTCCCCAATGCTCATGTGTGCACATGTATGGACACATACATACACACACACACACACACACCCCTATACACACACACCTTGTCAATTCCCACCTCCATGCCATCCCCCATTACCCTCAGCTTGAAATGTCCCACATACTTCCAGCCAGATACTACTGTTCCTGCAAACACTGGGAACTTCCCCCTGACTGTCTCAGTCTACCACAGTCTTGTTCTCTGAATTCTTATCAGAACATTGTTCAGATATCCCATGGCTTACAGCCTGGTCTGAGTTTTTATTGCTTTGTGTTCAACCTACCACAGTCTCTGAGGCCCTCCTGGACCTGGTCCCTGTTTGACTAGTGACCTTATCACCCACCACTTCCCACACATTTTGCTCAGTTTGTTTCAGCCTCATGGGCTGTCTTTCTAGTCTGCAAATGCTCCATGCCTGTTTCTGCTCAGAGACATATGCCTGCTACCCTCTGCCCTCAAATCTTGGCATGAATGACAACTGCTCTTCATTGACCCTCAACTCAAATGTCACACCTCGCTCTCTGACCACCCTTCCTAAACAGCTCATTTTCCACTCCCATTGCACTCTATCCCATTCCTTTTAAAGCTTTTCTCCTACCGGTTAGTTATTTTCTGAGTTTTCTTATTGATGTCTTTATGATAATTTACCTCTCTCCACCCCCACCCCCAAGAGACTATAAGCGTCAAGGGAACAGGGGGCTTCCTTGCTCATCTCTCTATTTCTTATTTCTAAAAGGCTCCCCAGTATGTTGTGGGTAATGAACACTTTTTAAAAAAATATATGAGTGAATGTCTGCAACCACTCATGTGTTTATGAATTATATGCTAGTTAGCTTTCTCCAGAGCAGGGCCTTATCTACATTTAGGTGAGAGTAAATAAATATAGATCGTGTCAAATGAGGAAATTTGACAACTACTAGTCTAGGACTATCTCAAGACTAAATTATTCAAGAAATCACAAATGGACCACGGAAGAAAAATATTACACTAACAGACTAGTGACATTAGCAGAAAAGTTCACCAGAGAATCAGAGGTTAGCCATCAGCATGTGGCTGTGAGAAGACTACTCAGCTTTGTAGGCTTCAGTTTCCTGACTTGCAAAATGGACATAGTGATGATGCCAGTAAGAGTTAGCAGTGAAATGAGTGGGAAAGCCCATTTGGAAACTGTTACAGTATGAGATGGAGTGAATGGTTACCAGTTCATTAATCATCTGCTTGTGGGCAAATGGATGGATGACTTCCCCTGTCTGGGCTGCGGTGTTAGGCCCAGGGGTGACGCCAGCTGGCTGGGTGGGTAGAAGGTGGCCTGGCTCACTGTCGGCCTGCTGCCAGTGCACTGATGGTCAACATTCCAGAAATTTGATGGAGCGCCTGCGCTCCCCCACTGCAGGCAGGAAGATGGCTGGGCTGTGGGGCACTGGACAGGAACACTAGAGAAAGGTAACCCTGGCTTAGTCCTAATCCAAAGCTCTGGGTGTATCACCTTTGGGGAGAATCCTAGGATATCAGCCTCTTCTGGCTGTTGGTGAGAAAACCTGCAGGAAGCCACACAGACGGGGAGGGAGCTGGGTATGTTCTAGAAACACGGAGACAATCCCAGAAATTTCACTTGCCCTGGGGGCATCAGTTCTCAGGAATAATGGAATGTCCCTCAATAAATGGAGAAACTGAGGCAAAGGGTGAAGAGAGGTGCTTGATAAGGGCATGCATCAAGATTGAGAACTGGGCCCTGTGCTTGAATTCAGGTCTTTGGATCTTCAGTTTTAAAGTCATTTCATCACCACATGCTTCCTTCCCGCTTCACATCGTAAGCTGCGTACTTCTGCCCCACCAGCCAGAGTCCCATTGTCACAAGGAGGACCAAGCAAGAATGTAGAGGTCCTGGGTTAATAATGGCTACGCGCAATACTCACCAGACTACAAGCCTCCCAAAGCCCCAGATCATCGTTTTCTTTTGTGACCCAAAGCCATGTAACCCAGAGGGTAAGAGCAAAGACTGGGCCTTCAGACCAACCTGGATTCAAATCTCAGTCCGGCTAGTTAACACTGATGTTAGTTTGGGCAAATCACTTATCATCGTTGAACATTAGCTATTAAATACTATCCCTACCTTTATATGAACAACGTGAAGCAAAGACTGGTATCTCAATAAACAGTAGGTGCTCCATAAATACTCATGAAGATGGGTCACCCATCATGACCCTTCTGATTTGTCACTCTCCTGTCTTGTCTCTCTGTTTTGGTAGATCTGGTCAGTTCTGTCTGGCTCTGTGGGCAGTGTCTTCCATGAGCTAAAAGGAGCACATTTCAACCTCGGTTTCTTTACTGTCATTGTACACTGAGGTGCCAAACACTGAGGTGAGTCAGACTGCACGGTGCCACTATGTCAGGTGTGCAGTCCAGTCTAAGGTGAAGATAAATGTGGGAACACTTCGGAAGTTCTGTCTTCTCTGCAGGGCAGGAAAATGAGGGTTTGCTTGTGAGCTTCTTACCTGACAGGGGCTCGATTCCCTTCCCCTTATCAATACTGAAGCCAGAAGGGTTTGCTTACTGCATGTAGTCCTTTCAACCAATAATCCCTGAGCACCACCTGTTTCTAGACTTTGAGGATTCTAATAGGAAATACAGTTGTGAAGGAGGCAGACATGGTTGTAACTTAACTGAGCTTACTACCTGGTAAAGAAAGATCGTGGGCAAGTAATTGCATAAGCAGTGGTCTAATTCCCGTTGATGTGAGTGCTTCCAAGGACAAGTATAGGGTGCTCCTGAATGACTGTGAGGAAGAAACTAATCTGGGCAGGGGACTCAGAGAGAGGTCCCCAGAGAAGTGGGACTGAAGCAGAGCACTGAGGGGCAAAAAGGGATTATCAAGGGAAGAGAGGACAGAGTGGGGAAGAGTGGTCTGAAGGAGCAGGCCCGCGCAGGAGGCCCTGAGGCGGGCGGAGCTCAGCAGGGCTGAGGTGGGCAGTATGGTACAGCTGGTGTGGTGGGTGGGACCACAGTTGGCTGGAACACGCAGGCCACGTTACAGGGGTGGGTGTTTACAGGAGGAGGTATCAGAGGCTCTAAGGGGAGTGACATGGTCAGGGAATTCAGAGATGGAAGGTTCGGCTCCTATTCACATTCCACAGATTAAAACACATAGAACTCAGGAAAAGGGGAAAGGGCTTTCTCAAGGTCAAGCCAATGAGTGGCAGCAGAAGATGTGGACTGGGTTTCCCATCTCCAAGCCCCTCACTCTTCTTGGGTCCCCTGATGGCCTCCCTCTGCTCTAAGCCTCTTTGCGGGGGTGTAGGCCTTGACGTGCCCAGGACAGGTGAGCTCTAAGAGCCACGTGTGGGAGCCATCTCCTGAGAAGCCGCTCCCCGCTGCCTCTGAGGGCCCACTTGGCCTTGGGGAGGATACAAATACACCAAGAGTTTTTCTGTGGACGGCCATTTCACCGAGCTGAGTCATTTCAGGGCATTCAGGGGTCAGCCTCTAATTTGGTTCCAGAATCTGTTTCCCACAGTTGGCTATGGAAAGACAACTTTCCTCTTTCTGGGGGAAAAAACAGGAGATGAAGGGTTCCTGGTACCCACCCTTGCTGAGTTAGACTTGAGACAGAAAAAGGTGGGTGACGAGAGCCTCAGTCATGGCTAGAGTGGACACAGCTTCTCTTTCTCTCAGAAAGAGGCAGATTCCCAACGCCATGTGTAAGATCCCTGCCTTCAAGGCGGGCCCTGGGGGCTTCTGCCCAGAGAGGCTCCCCCACTGGCAGAGGGGTGGAAACACACACGCGTCCCCACAAGCTCCCTCCTTCACAAGCCAGCCGTCCCTCCTGAATCCCACCCGGCAAGGCCTCCTGTCTCCAGGAGCCTGCTGGGCCCTCTTTGTAAGTCCCAAAGGGACAAGAGCTCCGGCGCCTCCGTAGGAGAGCCCGCCCCCTGCCCTCCCCTCTCCCCTTGACCTCAGCTGCATGGTGAGGCGCATGGCTTTCCCCCCCAGCGCTGCCTCCTAGACTCTCAGGCAAACTAGGGAACAGGGCCAGTTTACAAAGCCCCCTCCTTCAAAGCCCCGTCCCTGCTGGATCCGGCTATCCAACAAAGTTCGGGAGATCTTTTTGAAAAGAGTAAAAGTGGATCCAAACTCAAAACATTATTATTTAAAAGAAAAAGATTCTGTTCATGAAGCTCAGACCACCTTCTTGGCTGCCCCTCATTCAGAGACAGTACGTGGACGGTGGGACCCCCGACCCCTTCGCCAAGGCTTCTCTGAGCTCCTTAATCCCTAAGAACCCCCCTTCCTCTCAACTCCGGAAATGCCGTAGTGGGCAGATCATAGCACCTCTGGGGCCTCTGCCTCCTCTTTGTAAAAGGAGTTGTACCACCCACGTCACAGGCACCTCAGAGAGAAAGAACGTAAAGAACCATGGGCCGTGACCAGCCCCTCAGCTGGCACTCGGATAATTGGTGCCCCAGTCGCCCATGCTCCAGAACTGCTGATGCAGCGACTGAATTTCATCTCTGCAGGGCCCTCTGGACAGGGTTTTGTCCTTGGGCCTCTCTAAACCCCTGGTGGGGATCAGCAGATCCGGACCCCAGAGTGGCTAAGCTGGGCATCCCCTGCCAACATCCTCACTTGAAATGGTTGTGAACTCATCTCTATGACCGAGACAGGCAAGAAGAATATTCTATTTGCCCAGGCTCACAGACAGCAAGAGAACACCAGCCACCTGCCTTCAGAGAAGACAGAGACTCTTGGTCTGATTGCCAAGACAAAGCAGTAGGAAAGACAGCCTTAATTGTCTTCCCCAGCCATTGCTTCATCTTACAACTTCATCTCCACCTCCATGAAGGATCAGTCCCTTCTTAACACCTGGAGAAACATGAGAATGAGTAGAGGGAACCGAGTTTAAAACACCCCAGGCATCAAAGATGTGTGGGCACAGCTAGAGGTCAGGGTGGAGGGAATGCGTGCATCATTTGGGTGTAGCAAGCAGCACTTTGAAATGAAGGAGCCCTGGGCTCCGGGCTTTTTGTCATTGAAGGGTTTCATGATCCGTGGCAAGTTATTTTCCTTCTCTGGTCCTTCATTTGCTCAGCTAGAGGATGAAGGTGTGGATAAGACCAAAGGTGACGTAAAGCTGGGTGTATATTGTTCAGCTGGGAAAATGTTTAAAAATTTTTTAATTCAATAGTTAAGTACATTAAAAAAAAAACCCACAGATTTTCATCTTCCCTTGAAAAATCAGAAGGTTAGGCCTTCACACATGGCCCCAGGAGGCTGGAGGCCGGGAGTGTCTGCCCCCGGTGGCTTGCAATGTGTGCTGCTTGGTCCCCACAGTCCCCACAGCTCTCCCTCAGTCTCCCCAACATTGAAACTGTCTTGTGTGTCTTCCATTTACCGCTACTCTTGTTTCTATGACATATCTGTGTTCACTCAGTCACGTTACCAGCTCAGCCCCCGTGGGCATTTGGATTTGGAACCGCTCCCCTGAGGATCTTGGTTAAGCCTGCTGGTGCTTCTTTTTCTGGATGGAGACAGTAGAATCTATGCTTGCAGTCAAATATCAGCTCTCTGTCCTTACTAGTTGTGTGACCTTGAGCAAGCATCTTAACCTCACCTAGCTAATGAGGAAAAACAGTCCCCTCCACATAGGGGTATTGTAACGATGAAACCAGACAATTTTTAGGAACATTTACCTAGGATCTGGAGGATTCTAGTAAGGGTTTACTAATGCCAATAATGGCTGGTAGTAACATCATCAAATTTTTAAACGTTTTGAAACTGACTTTCTACAAATCTCTGCTTGTCAGTTCCAATGTGTGTCCGTAGTACCCAGTGTTCTTCTTCAAAAGATTTCAGAGAACGTCATCTGAGATGACTTTATGGATCCTTTGCAGCTCCATAGTTCTGTGACCTTCACCAGAGGTCTCAGGCAAATGCAAAGAGGGCCAGGCAAGTGTCATGAATGGGTGAGGTATGCTGGGCTGCGAAGCCCATACATCCTTCAAAAGATATTCTGTTTTTTTTTACAACCCTAGCCCTGGGCTGCACCAGAGAAACACCACTGTAGGCTAGGCTGGGCACTCCAGCTGGCCTTTGTAATGGATCTTATAGGATGGAAGCTACAGATGGATTTGGAGGGGTGGGTGTCTTGGAAAGAAGGTTACAAGGAAGAGCTGAGACTTAGACAGGGCCGGGAAGGGAACTTTGTATGAACTGAATTCTGGATACATTCATTTTTATGCCTGAAGTTCATTTTCCACTCTTCAAATCCCTTCACCTCAAGAAATTCGTGTCTCAGGTTCCACAAAGCCGTGACCTCATTTAAAATATTGTGAAAGAAGGTGGTGAAAGCATCAGGTTCCTAGGCTGGTAAATTTTTATTTTTGTTTCTTCATTGACATGGTTGAACCTTAGCTTTTTGCAGGTAACATGTTGCTCAAATCAAATGAAAAGAAGGAGGGTCGGGCAGAGAGCCACAAGATCTTTAGGGAATGATTTTGTTGGCAGAAAAACCACTCTTTCAGCCATTCTTCCCACCAAGGCCATAAGAGTATGACACACCTCACAGGTATGCTGCAGCAAAGCTCAAGGTAGAAAAAAAATCCGAGATATATAACGTCAAAATATGGACACTAATCAGTTTTTGTAGAGACGATTTCAAAGTGTGGACTCATAATGTCACTCTAGTCCTTCACCAGAATTTCAGCCTCCAGGACTGGGAAGTGTGGCTAATAACAGTACTTCCTTACAGGGATGTTAGGAGCATTAAATGAGATCATAGACTTCATAGAATGGCCGATACATGGGACTATCACTGCTCTTAAAACTGTAACTCCTATGACCTCTATCGAATAATATTCTGCCAACTGATATTCCATATGCTGTCCACCCACCCTTAGTAATACAGAACTCAGTACCTACAGGCAGTTGGTCCTTTTGCTGAATAAAATTTCTTCCTTGGGTATAAATGAAATATGTCTCTGTGGTTTGCAACCTCTTCCTTAAGCTACACCTTAAAGTCATCAGGGTGTCCTGAGAATCTACTGTGTACCCAGAACTATTTAAGGTCTGGTTGGGGAAATACAGAAAGAAAAAGGCCTGGTCCTCCTCTTGGAGAGGTTCAGAGTCAGACTTTAGAGATGTGATGAATACAGGAGGCAGCCCTGCCTCGTTTTGCCGGGCTCCAGGGGATTCCATAGAGGAGGTGCCAGGCAGGCCCACAGTCTATGTGACCTCACATGATTTGCCCTGTTGACCTAATTAGGCGGGCCTCCTTTCTATTCCCTAAACCTTCGTAACTTGGACCCACCCAAAAACCTTGACACTTGGTTTTCTGTGCCTAGAATGTTCTTCTCTGATATCCCAGGACCAATTCTTGCTTACCATTTCCAACCCAGTCGAAATGTCCCATCCTCTGCCAAGCCCCTCTGAGCATCCTAACTAAAGGAGCCAATCCCCACCCACCCCTGCCCCTCCTATCACATCACCCAGTTTTATTTCCTTCTTCTCCCTTACTATGATCTGAAATTATCTCCATCATTAACTGTTGGCGTACAGTGTGCCTTTCCCTGGCCTGCATCAGAGCAGAGATTCTGTCATCTCACCATTGCATCCCCACCTCCTGGCACAGTATGTGGCACATCATTGGTGTTCCATAAATATTTTTGGACTGTTTCTTGAAAGGTATGAGAGGCTAGACTGAGTCCCTTCCAAGCCCAGGCACGACCTCCAGTCTCTGTCTCCCGTGCACAGAGCCAGGAGGATGGCTCCTCACCAGAGGGTGGCCTCCGGGGCACAGGGAGACAGAGCGTCCGCGTCTGGATGCAGACACCACCCGGCCGATGGCTGAGCAAATTGTTTTTGATTCCATGCAGCACTTGGAAATCAAATAGATTGTAGCAGCACAGCGGAAACTGTCCGCCGCCCGGTAATGAATTACTTGTTAGCAGAGGTAGCGACACTCACAATCCCATTTGAGATCTGCAGGGCTCACAGCTGCTTCTCATTTTCATAATGCAAGGAAGGAGAAACAAAGAAAAGATGAACCCCTGCAGGGCGAGACACCAAGGCGGAGGCAGCCAAGGCCATGAGGAGGTGGGCTCCTTTGTGAGCCGCTTAAGGCTTGGAGAGCAAGCTGTGGCACGGTGAAGAAATCTTCCAGTCACAGAGTTAGTTAAGCTCACCCAAGATTTGGGCATCTGTTACAGAGCAGGGTCTCTTAGTGGTTAAGGTGAGTCAGGCAGTGCTGCGCTCCATTCCTGACTCTACTAGCATTAGCTGTGTAACCTTAGACAAGCTATTGAATGTCTCTGTGCCCGAGTGGCTTTGTAGAAGATGGGCATAATGGCGGTAACTAGGTCAGCACTGCGTATGACGTTAGTGCCGCAAGAGCTGGCTGCCACAACACAGTGCGAATACCCAGGCTGGGGCTCTTGCTGTGCTGTGACGATTGGTGTTATTATTCTTATTAATAGTATTAGCAGTGTCTGGGCTTCATAAACATCCCGTGAGGTGGGCAGAGCAGAGGTTACTACCCCATTTCAAAAGTGAGGGAACCAAAAACTGATGTTCAGAAAGGGGAAGTGAGTTGCCCAAGGTAACCCAGCAGAAGGCCTGAATGGTGCTCATCTCAGTATCTGAATTCCGGAAAGCTGCTCATCACACAAATATCACCTCCAAGCAAAGCAGAAGGTGCAGGAGTTTGGGCTCTGCCCAAATCCTCAGACTGTCCCATTACCCCAAAACCAGGTTTGAGTCATGGCCCGCAGAGCCGGGGGCCATTACTAAGTATTCTCTGGGACTCCGAGTCAGCCAGCCTGCACAGTTCTCCTCTCCTAGAGTGTACTGCCCTGACTTTTTGGGTCAGGATATTCTTCTGTGTTCTTCCTTGTTTGCTTGGCAAAAGCAGCTCGCAAGAGTGTCTGATGTTCGCCATGAATACCCTTGATGTGATAAGGTCAGCTGGGACTTCCCAGGGCTGATACTGTTTTAAGTTTCAACTCTCCCTTCGAGAAGGTATTTGAAGCAAGACTGAGCAGCTGGGCTGTGGTAGCCAGGAGCTGACAGGTGCCCCTTCCTCAAGGCCTGGCCTCCAAGGTTCTGGAGTCCCGGAGCAGACTGCAGAACCTGACTCCCGTGGGGAGGAGGACAGGAGTTTGATGTTCTCTGGTAGCTCTGCAGGTAATTTTTTTAGCTTAAGTCCTGCCACAGTGGCACCTCTATGAAAACCAGTTTTCTGGAGAGATGATCACCAGAGGGACAGCCCTGTCCAACAGTACAAGATAGTAGTTCACCCCCTGGACTGCAAGCACAGATGCCTCACATTGTGAAGCAGAAATGACTGGGATAAAGACGACTCATTTGAAACAATGATTCTCATTAACACAAAATAGTCAACCATGCCCCTCATGAGGAAATCGGCTGTAACTGTTTCTGTTGGCAGACAAGAGGCTACACTCCATTGTTCCAGTCGGCTCTCTACTCATCGAGTCCTTGAGGTGGGGGGGCCCATTCATTCTTTGCACATCTACTCTGGTGGATCAACTACGCAAGGTCACAGGGCCATTAAGTCACCGAGGGATGACTCAAGCCAGTAGGGACTGTCAGATGGACATTGGTTGATTGATAGCCTGGAAGGGGCAAGGCAGACAGGACCCGAAGATGGTGGGATGTGGCCGGGAGAGAGGAGGAGGTAGGTAAGCGATTCTTGTTTTCTGGATGGATGTGGTGTCTTTCCTATGATAGGAAGTGGATGAGAGCCAGGTTTGGAAAATGGCCAGAAAAACTGCAGCCAGAAGTCAGGAACCACAGGAGTGAACTGTTGCTGAAATGAGAAGGAAACATGTAGCCAGTGGCTCTCACAAGGTGGTGCCTGGACCAGCCGTGTCAGCATCCTTTGGATGTCATTGGAAGTGCTGACTCTTGTGCCCATTCCAGACACATTAAGTCAGAAACTCCAAAGTTGGCCCAGTAAACCTGTACTTTTAACAAAGCCCTCTAGGTAGGTGTGATGCACACGCAAGTCTGAGAACCTCAGGTTAGCCCTCTGAGCCTGTACCCCAGAAGGAGGGGTAGGACATGTGCAGAATCGGGGACAGAAGGCGGCACCGGCCTGATGTTGGCAGAGCTTCCATGTCTCAGAGTCACTACTTACCCCTGGGATGCAGTGTTACCCTTTGTACCTGGGGGTACAGGACATGATTTAAAGGAAGGAAAGGTGCAACCCCAAGCACCCACCAAGTGCAGGTCTCTCTCCTGGCCCCTTCCCTATATTGGTTCGCATAACCACTCCAGCAACCCTATGGGCTTGTGTTACTGTCTTCCCTTTTTGCAGATAAGGAAACTGTGGCTTTTAAAGTTTAGTGCAGAGTCCTGAGGCTGGTGAGTGCCTGAGCCTAGAGCAGATGTCAGCTCTGCCTACGTCCAGAGCAGCTGACATTTCTGCTGTGCTGAGCTGTGCATGCATTTGCCTTTGGCATTTAGTGCGATCCTGGGCACACAAGATCTCTGTATGGATTAAGGAAGCACATGAAAGATCCCTTTAACATGCCAAACACATCCAGGTCATACAAACTTAGGCATGATGCATTGTCTGCAGAAAGAGCGTCCTGCTGAGGGGACTTTGCAGAGTCCCCCTTGCACTGGGTTTCGCAGACCAGAAAAAATGTGAAGACATGGCAGGAACTGATACAGGGTGTTCATTTTTGATATTTCATGTAAGGGTGTTTTAAAATAAAACAAACTATCCTGTAATCTACTGCCATCATATTTCATGATAGAAAAGGCACTTGAACAAGAACAAAACACATAATCTCAGAATAAAGGAGTCCCATAAAATAGACATTTTGCTTTACTACATTGGCCTCATTCTTTTCTGATCGGCTGCAGCTACAGGAATTTTTCTCCAAATTATAATACAGAGTTTCCTGAACATGGCTCCACAGCCTGGGGCCAGTGTAAAAGTTTTCCCAATTCCAAAGTGCACTTTGGTGGGGCAACCACAGAACAGTTCCCAGAACAGCTCAGTAGCCATGTCACTGCTTCTCTTCATCACTGGGCGGGAATCACAGCCGCCATTGTGCAAGTAAAGAAACAGACCCACTAACAAGTTTAGGAACCAAGGCTCAAACTGAGGCCTGCTGGGTTGAACCCAGCCACCATTTTAGCACATGCCAGTCCCTCTCTGTAATTCCCATAGGACTGGCTTTGTTTTATGGTGTTGAGTGATTGTTGCTAAGCAGCTAATAGGAAAGTTGGCCTTCATCCTGACCATTCTACACCATGATCACAGCTAACAAAGTTTCATCAAAGTGCCCGTTGAGTACCTAAAGAAACTCTTCAATTTACTGAGCTGAGTGTTGTCCAACCAGGGAAGGGCCGGGGGTGGGGTGTGAGGGTGAATAGTGGCTGGAGAAGTCCAAGCCTGGCTCCTAGGCTCCTGGCACTGCCAAGATAAGGTTTCTCAAAGCATAATCTCTAGGACTGAGCATCACTATTATCTAGGAAGCTTGTAATAATGCAGAGTTTTAGACCCTATGTCGAGAATTCTGAGTCATTAAATCTAGAGTTAGGAGAGAAGGTTGTGGTTTGCATTCCAGCTGTAGGGATAACCCTGATGCTTGACTTGTGAAATGGCATTCACAGCTTGCCGCATTTTAAAGCCTGTTTGAGGTTTGAGGACAGGAGGAACAGGAATTACCCATGTCCCCTGAGCCTTGCCCTCTCGCTGAGGGGAAGCCCACTGGAGTGGATTCCAAACAAGGAACCCTCTAAACGGCCCATCAGGGAAATACCAGAGGGTACCAGTGGCCAGTGAAGGAAGCAGATGGAAGTCTCTCAGCCTCAGCCCCACTGACATTTGGGACCAGGTAATTCTTTCTTGTAGGGGTTTGTCCTGCACAATCCAGGATGCTTAGTGTTTACCATTGAGCTCCTACCCAGATGCCAGTGTCTCTCTCCTCCCCCAAGTTGTGACAATGAAAAGTATCTTCAGACTTTGCCACATGTTCCGTGGGAAAGGGGAAGGAGGCAAATCACCCCCACTTGACTTAGACTGAAAAGGAAGGAGAAAAAGCGAAGTCACTTTGGCAAGTGGATGAGTTGGCTTTTTTGTGTTGAAGCATTGTGTACACTTCTAATAACGTGCTGAGATCTGGACTTCAGTAGGTGATGCATGTCCCATGGGCTGTACCTCATGTAAGTAAATAGTCAAATCCTTGAGAGATCCTAAGCTGACATTGGTAAGACCAAATGTGTCTGCTCACACTATTTATCTAAGAGTAGCTTTGTCAAAAGATAGCAAATATTTCCACTGGACTTCCATCAACTATCAGAAGGGCTTAATGGGTGATCTTTGACTTTGAGGATAATGCTTTCCTCCAGAAACCTGAAGGTTCTCACTATCACAGGGCCACTGGAGTCACAATGAGGAAATTGTACTTTTTCAATATATCAACAAAGGTTGTTGACCACCAATGTACAGACCCTGAGTGCTAGATGCTGAGGAGGAGGCAGCAGATACAAAGATAAAATCAAGTATTTTCAGGAAGCCTACCCCGAATAACTGTCACCATCTTCACTTCAAGCCTACTGCCACTTAGAAAAGCACACACTATACCAATTAAGTGGACACCAATCAATCCGCTTCTAATGAATTGATTTTTTAGGCTACTCTAGTCTAGAATTAAATTAATTAGCTATGCTGGGAGGCTGGTCCAAAAAGGATCATCTCTTCTAGATGGTTTGCCTTGCAGAGACCTACCTGGAAGCACTTGTACCCAGTCAAGAGGGCACTCCTAAAGGCAAGGTTTCTCAAAGCATAATCTGAAGACCCTTGCATCACTATCATTTAGGAAGCTGGTTATAATGCAGATTTTTAGGCCGTGTGTTAGGAATTCTGATTCAGTAAATCTAGATCCCACAATCAACATTTTAAGTAAACTTCTTGCTTCTTTTACATGCTTAAGTTTGAGAACCCCATTGCCTACGATTTCTTTTTCAAAGAGCATTTACTTTTTTAAGTTTCTTGTCTTTGAGGAACTTGTGCTTTTTGGGGGAAACTATTTGTACTAAGGGTTGCTGGGGATTCATAATCATTCATTCATTCAACAGATAGTCCTTGAATTGTCTATTACATACCAGGTATTGTTCTAGAAACTAGAGGACCAGCAATTATGAAGATAGTCATCTGCTATGTGCCAGGCACTATACCTTGCTTTTACTTCTCTCCTTATAACATCCTAAAGAGGTAGGTATGAACATGCACTTGTATGTCACAAGGAAGGAGCAAGAAGCTCAGTGAGATGGCTGACCTGCACAGGGTCTCGAGGCCAGTAAAGGACAGATCTAAAATTTGAACCAACATCTGTCTGATGCTGTGCCCTGTATTCTATCCACAACAGCAACAGCAGGAAGATTAAAGATTTAAAAAAAAATTTTCAAGCAGTCCGAGTTCAGTGCCAAAGGAATTAGTACTGTGCCTGGGCACGGAGGATGTTCAGCCCTAAACGGAACCATTGCAGGCCATGGTAGAGTGGGAGGCTTCAGGGACAAAGCGGCATATGGCATCATGAGGGATGTAGGAATTCAGAATGGGAAGAAGCATTTGGGGAGGCAAGACCATACAACAAGGAATGGTGTATATCTAAGCATGAAGTAGCAACATGCATGACCCATTTTGGTGACCTATGAATTGGTCCTTTCAGCTACACTAAAGCCAATGTGTTAGGAGTCAGAGAGAAAGCCCCAGAGTGGATTGGGACTGGATTATGGAATTCCCTCTAATATTACACTTTGTGTCTGGAACTTCACCCGATAAGACCACAGGAAATCACCGAGAAATGATGTGATGAGAGGGAGATTTGGAGAACAAAATGGGCCAGTTGGTGGTCTGCAAGATGGATCATTGAGAGAGGGAGACCAGGATCGAGAGAATCAGGTGGAAAATATTTATATGGGAGAGTTACTACAGGAGGCATTTTGATAATGAGAATTAATACCTAACATTGAAAGAGCTTTTACTATGTTCCAGGCCCTGTTCTGAATAATTTACATGGATTGATTTGATCCCCCAAAGTTCCCCGTAAGATAATATTAGGGCTATTCCCCATTGCTCAGTTTTCCGTCTAGCTATGTGGCATGATTGCCTTTCCCCAACCCCTTCTGAAGTCCAGCCCAGCTGTGTGACCTGCTTGGTCAAATGATCTGTGAGTGGAAATGATGTTTCTTACCTCTGGGCCAAAGCCTGAGGAGCCGGTGTGCACTTTGGCACATGTACTTCCCTGCCACAGTGCTCATGGAAGCATTTGTTAGGAAGGAGACTGTCTCAGCCCAGGTCCCTGAATAAATGGCAGCAGTGCCCTTCTGCCATCCTGTGCTGGGCTTGTAGTGTGAATGAGAAATAAATTCATGTTACATTAGCATGTTGCAAAGAGGGAGTTGCTGCTTCTGTGGTATAATCTGACCTCTCTTGGCTGATACAGACCCTTACTGATTAAGAATGTGATCTCCGCAGTCAGACCACCTAAGTTCAAAATCCTCCCTCTACCATTTACCAAATTTGTTAAGTTACAACCTCTCTACCCTCATTTACTTCATCTTTAAAATGGAAATAACTATACTGGCCACCTCAGAGGGTAAAAACAATAAGGATACATTTGCATGCCATGTTACAGACAGTATTCTAAACTTTTTAGGTGTGGTGTCTGATTTAGTCCTCACAGTAACTATCTTGCAAATGAGGAAATTGAGGTACAAATAGGATCATGACATATGCCAGGGATCACACAGCTAATGATTAGTGGGGCCAGGATTCAAACCCAAAGCAGATTAATTCCAGAGTCCCCATACCTAAGCCCTGGCAATGCATGGAAACACTTAACTCCCAGCAAACAATAATCACAGTCATTTTTTCCCATTAGGCTTTATAAACACAGTGTTTGGGGCTTATGATCTTTCAAAGGGCCTAAAAAGTATTTCTGACCAGGATAAACAAGTATACTGGTTCTGAAATATTAAAATCAAACCATGAAATTGGATGAATATATATTTAAATGTCTATTAAACTTATCCTTAAGGCCATCGGTCCACAGCAACACATCAGCTCATAAATTAGATTCAATGTGGGTGTGGGTATGCTGTAATATCTTGGACATGGTGCACGGGTAGGACTGGTGAAAGTGCCTAGAACCTAAAATATGCCTTTAATGACCCCTGAATAGAGTTCAATAAATACTGGCTATCATATTATTTTAATTATTATCTTTAGCTTTGACTAACAGAGATACATCTGACCTATTCAAAATTCTGCAATGAAGCAATGATTGGCCCTTGAGCCCCTCCCAAATGGTAGTCAGCAGGCACTCGCTGCTGAGCAGGTTCTCATTCAGGCTCAGGGGAGAGCAGCAGGACTGAGTCCCTCCTCCTTGCTCAGGCAGATCCAGTCCTCCTCACCTACTGAGCCAGAGGTGGAAGTTGGCGCCCTCCAAGGGCCCCCGAAGGCCAGATGGCTGGAGTCCAGTTAAGTGAAATGCAGGTTTGGAACTACAGCAAAAAATCAGAGGCCTTCGGAAACCACAGCTGCCTGATACCACCTCTGCCTCCTGGTCTCTGGTACTCCAGGCCCTGTGCTTTCTGCAGTTTACGGCATGATTAACTCACCCTGCATAAACCCTTCTTCCTGAAGGTTCACCCTGACTCTTAAACCTTGACTCACCATCTGGGGTCTGCTGCTTAGCCTGGAGTGTTGTGCTAATTCAGTAGGGCACCTTGTATCTGAAAATACTTTTCCCTCCCAGAGGCTAGGCCAACAGCTTCAGACCCTAGGCCTTCACTTTTGCTCCTGCTTTGGATTCTACCCATTTCATTATCCTAACTTATATCTGCAGTCTTTATGACTTTTCCAGTTGGTTTTGAACTCTGGTCCAGTAATTTCATAGTGATAGGTTCTGGAATCAGGCAGACCTGAATTCAAATCCTTGCTCTATCACTTCTTGAGGGGTGACCTCAGTAAGTTACTAAACCTCTGTGTTTATTATCCATATTTTGGGGTCTAATAGAGATGCTCTGAGAATTAAAGAAGCCAGTCAAAGTGAGTATTACATGTGAATGCTAACCAGTAGAGGTTAGCCATTATTGTTATTACTATTACTAATTCTCATATTCATGATTCTGGCCTGTGAGGCAGGCCAGAAATCTCATTCCTTCTCTCATGGAGGAGGAAGCAAAGGGTCAGACAGGTAGAGAGGCTTGCTGGGAGTCACAGAGTGTGTAAGGGGCAGAACTCCGGAGCCTCTGGCTGTAGGCCAAGAGAGCCTGCCATCCTTGTCTTCCTTTCGCCTGGGCACACTTTCCCCATCCCCTTCGAAATTCACCTGCTCCCATGGAGACGGTTTTGATGGTGTCCTCATTTATTCTAGCAACTTCAGTAGCCAGCCCAGTGTTGCATCTTTGATCAGAAACAAATTATCCTTTCTTCTCATGCACCAGGCTCAAACCTCAGAGGACTGCAGAGAATCTGGAATCAGGCAACTTTTGAACTGGTAAATAATTTGCCTTTGTCCTGCAAGCTCCTCCCTGGTGGCCCTGCATTGCTCAGGGTCCCCTGAGAGAGCTGGCCACCTGTGGGCAGGCACATCACCTTCATGCCCTTCACCTTTGCTGCATGGCATATAAGCGAAATAAAGACAGAATTAATGACATAAACAAAGGACTGGAGAGTTTGAACGAGTTCAGACAGAGGTGAAAGAAAAGAAACCTGGATCAAGCAGACCAGCTGGGAGTCTGGAAGCCTCAGAAGCAGAAGTTTTATTAAATTAAGCTGAACTTGAAACATCGGCATGGAGCCCAGCCCACATAAGCTTTCAACGCACATTAGCTGTTGTTACTACTAAGCTAACAGGCCATGAGACTCAGACATCTCTCTTCACATGCCAGATTAACCAGAGTACTAGTCCTAGTTTATTTTGCATAACTGGAGAGATTACTAAGCAAGAAAATAGATGTGAAAATGACCTGAAAATGTTAAGAGTGCAGCCAAAATTTATGGTCTTATTATCATTTTTACTAATTATTATATAATGACCTTTAGCCCACAGCAGTAAGTATGACATGATGTTTTACGAAACAACCTGCTGATTGCATTTGAGAAATCTTAAGACGGTCCCCTGTCTTGGACCCTGTTCCCTTCCTTTTGCCTGGTGAAGCCATTTACTGAGGTTAATGGGGTCCCCGACTCCATCCCATTCAGATCAGCTTCCTTCACAAGGGCTGCACATCTGGGCGATGTGTTCCTGCTGCAGGTCCAGGGGTGCCAGAGTCAGGCAGAGCAACTGGCTCAGTTCGGGTCACAATGTGGCTCCTTGAACTCTGGATCAAAAGCACCTAAACTCACAGTGTTCAAAATCAGGTTTGAGTTAATATGGGAAAAATTTTGATACCACTCTAATTGCTTATCCCAGAAAAAGCAACCACCTAGCATGCAGTGGTTCTCAAACTTTGGCAGGTATCATTATAATCACTTGGAATACTTATTAAAACAGAATTTAGGGCCCCACCCCAGAGGTCCTGATGTACGAAATCTTGGTTGGAGTCTCAGAAATGGCGTTTCTAGCAAGTTGCCAGGTGATGAAGTCAGTGCTAGTCCAGGAGGATCCCACTTTGAGAATCACCAGTCTAGTGCTTAAGAGCACAGGCTCTGGAATGGAGTTAGGATGCCCAGGGTTCTCAGTCACTTATCATGTACCTCCAGGGGCAAGTTTTTTTAAACTTTTCTGTGTCTCCATTTCTGCATCTGTCAGTGGGTTGTTACTATGTAGTTTGTTTGTTTGTTTAATTGAAGTGTAGCTGATATACACTATTATATTGGCTTCAAGTACACAACATGATGATTCAACAGTTACACACATTATTAAATCCTCATCCTAACTAGTATAGATACCATTTGTCAATATAGAAAGATATTACAGAATCACTGATTATATTCTCCATGCTGCACTTCTATCCCCATGACCAGCTTATATTGGGATTGAGATTTTGTCCCTCTTTATCCCCCTCACCAACCTTACCCACCTCAAACCCTCCCCACTGGTAATCACAGTCACTTCTCTGTGTCTATGAGTCTACTGCTGTTTTGTTTTGTTTTTATTTTCCACAGATAAGTGAAATCATATGGCATTTGTCTTTCTCCTCCTGGCTTATTTCACTGAACACAAAACCCTCTAGGTCCATCCATATTGTCACAGATGGCAGGATTTCTTTTCTGTTTATGGCTGAATAGTATTCCATCTGTATATATACCACATATTTATCCATTATCTATTGATGGACACTTTGCTTGCTTCCATATCTTGGCTATTATAAATAATGCAGCAGTAAACATAGAGACGCATCTATGTTTTTGAATCAGAGGTTTTGTTTTCTTTGGGTAAATTCCTTGAAGTGAAGTTACTGAGTCATATGGTATTTCTGTTTTTAGTTTTTTGAGGAAAGTCCACACTGCTTTTCAGAGTGGCTGCACAAATTTACATTCCCACCAACAGTGTAGGTGGGTTCCCTTTTTTCCACATCCTCACCAACACTTGTTATTTCTTGTCCTTTGGATGGTGGCCATTCTAACTGGTGTGAGGTGCTATCTCATTGTGGTTTTGATTAGCATTTTCCTAATGATTAGTGATGTAGAGCATCTTTTCATGTACTTGTATTTCTTTGGAAAAATGTCTGTTCAGGTCCTCTCCCCATTTTTTAATCCAGTTATTTCATCTGTCAAATGAATTGTTACTCTAGTTTAAATGTGATAATGCTAACTTACAGGGTTATTGTGATAGTTATATGAAAAAAATACATGCAAACATTTTGCACAGTGCTGAGCACATAGTAAGTGTTCAAAGTTAGCCACTACTCAGCATTATCATTGCACATATACGTGCCATTATGCTTCTTACCCTGAAGGTATTGGCATCTCTGTTTCCGTCACTAGACTGTAAGCAGCTTCAGAGCAGTGTCCTACCTTGTTCATTTCTCTGTTTCCAGGGTTAAGCTCAATGTCAGGCACAAAGAAAGAACATATCGTAGAAACTCATCCATCCACTCAGTTATCTATTCATATAGTTGATAAATGTTCATGGAGCACCTTTTCTGTGCCAGGCCCAGGCTAGATCCTGAGAATATAATGAACGGGAAGAAGCAGACCCGGTTTTCATGGAGCACTGAGTGGGTGACAGAGACTTTAAATAATACAAGTAAATAGGTGAAATAGTTACTAATTATGAAAAACATTTTGAAGGAAATAAGAAGTGCTGAATCAGAGGGAAATTAGGGATTTATTTTAGGTAGAGTGTTGGGGGACGGTCTCTTTCAGGAAGCACCATGTGAACTGAGACCTGAGTAATGAGATGGAGCCCCCTGGGGAGAGCTGAGAGGACGGAGAGCAGCACGGAGGCCCCGCAGCGGAAAGTAGCCCGTCCTGTGCAAAGGCGGCGAGAAGGCCTGGGCAGGGGAACCAGGTCCACGAGAGGGAGTAAGAAGTAGGGTCTAAGGGGACAGCTGCACGGAGGGCTTTGTAGGCCAAGGCAAGGAGTTAGCAGTTTTTTAAGGAAAGAATGACATGTTCAGCTTAATACTTTAAAAGGTCACATTAGCCTCCTGGTGGTACATAGCCTAGAAGGAGGCAAGAAGACAAATTAGGAGGTTAATGCCCGAGCATGGAGAAAAGATCGTTGGTATGAAATATGAGGTAACAGTGGAGGGAGAAAAAAAAGTGTTTGGATTCAAAATGTGTTCTGTAGCTGGTAATGATAGGCTTGCTGATGAACTAGATGTGGAGTATGTGAAAGAGGAACCGAGGACCACTATGGAGACTTTATAAACGCGTCTCCTGCTGTGAGCTCTTCCTAAGGAGCTGCCACAGCTACTCAGCTTCCTGACTGCTCACATTTCATCCTTGTCTCCCCTACCCAATTCAATCCCTCCCTTCCTTAGGGCCCAGGGGCCATTTCATGGCTCCACGAGGGTCGCTGCCCTGATTTCTGAAGCCTTGCAGCCTGACACTGGTTACTCTCCCAGAAACCCGGATGCCCTGCTCCCTGTGCGATGGGGGGAAGCAGGGCCTCAGGGGGACATTAGTAGAGCAACCAGTTATCAGGCAGTGTATTACAAAATAAAGCCATGTGGACACTCTGGGGATCTGGGATGCTGGCAGGCAACTGAAAACAAATTCAGTTGAATATTGAGAGAGAGTTGTCATCTTGCTGTTTGGGCCGCCTGGTGCTGGTGGGGGTGGCGATACCGTGAAAAAAGCAGAGGGCATCTTCTGGGCCTCCGTGGTTCCCCTGGCTGCTGAGGACAAGGTACTGTTTGAGAAATGTTGCAGATAAGGGGAGCCAGCCCCAGAGCCCCTTCCCGCCAGGCCCCTGCGTCTCTCACACCCTGTCTCTCTTCCTGTGCCAGCCATTAGGCCAAGCTGAGGTTTCAATTAATTTTTTCTCCATCATGTATGGTCATGAATGCTGCCAGTGGTAAAATACTTTTTCTCAGACATAGATCATTCTCGGTTTTTGTGTTTGCTTTTAAGCAGTCTTTCAGTTTTTTCTTGTCTTCCCTTCAGTTGGCATGGGGACACCGAAGCGCCAGTTCAGGGGCATCCATCAACCTCATCATAACAGCCCCCATGCTGTCTGAGTGTTTTGACAGCTTCAGAGTGTGCACACAGTTCTCCTCCATGGAAGGGAATCCGGAAGCAGCCAGCCTTGTTTTCCCATCTGATAGGCTCTCCCATTCACATGATTCTAGACGTGGAAGGGACCCCAGAGAGCAGTCTAAACCCCAGAGAAGGGAAGTGTCTGAGCCAAGGTCACACAGCAAGTCCGCAGCACACAGAGGGCTCAAATCCAGATCTTTATATACTCCTAGAAGCTGTGTAACCTTTTAGGATTATCTGGAACTTTTCTGGGCCTTTCTTTGCTTATTGGTGAGATCAGACAATCATCTGCTCTCTTTTACTCAAGGGCTGCTGTGAGAATCAAGTGAGATTCGTGTGATTGGTTCACATAAATGGTGAACATTGCTTTTAACCTCTAGACTATAAACAAGGGTCTTGCAGATGGATTTTTATAAGTAGTTATAAAACTGATTGAAAATGAAAGGAAATGGTGGTAAGTTTATGCCTCAGAAGCGGATATGGTGGGTTACTGTTCATCCATTCAGTGGCCATCTTTCAAATACTTAATGCCTACTGAAGACCATGCCAGCTTAGTTAAAACCTGGTTAAAATAAAACATCAACCTTGGCACTGGAGAAATGTGGGGTCCAGCAGAAGGACAGTCTTGCAAAAAACTCATCACAGCCTGCTGGGTTTTGAGCAGTAGCGGCTGAGGAAGGGCACCACCCTGCTCCCTTGAGGGTGTGGGACTTGCTACCTGCACAGCCAGGTGAGCCTTCCTTGAACTCAGTGGATTTTCATTCAGATCTCACAGGGTGACTGGGAGTTCTTAGGCCAACACAGATGAGGTCTAATTGTGTATTACAGCAGAGTATTTGGGGCTGCAAGTTGTTCAGCAGTGTTGAAGCAAGACAGAGATAGTATTTTACTAGACATAATAGGCCCTGTGCTCAGCGTCTCACAGGCAATTTTTTATTCCATGCATGTAAAGACCATTTGTGATAGGGCTTGTTATTAACCCATTTGATGGCTGTAAAACTGAAACTCAGAGCTATTACACAATTTTGCCCAGGGCTTCATGAGTGAGAAGTGGCAGGTATAGAATTCATTAGATGTTTGATAATAAAGTCTGCATCACTTCCTTTTATGGTCTCTTTTCAACAGGGATACATGGGGAAATTGAGGCTGTGAGAGTGGTCAAGGTCACGGAGGGGAACTGAGTAAAGAGAGATCCACGAGTCACCCAAGATCACAGCTGATCAGTGGCTGAACCGAGGCTTAAGCTCCATTGTCCCATGTCCATCTTCCCTCTGGACCCCACTGTGGCTCACTGACTAGGCACAAATGGAAAAGCCACAACAGAGGACGTCACAAAGAACCAGCCAGCCTCCCGAGAACACCGAATATCCTGTGCCTCTCCTCCCTGCGCTGCTTGTGTCAGGTTCTCCTGGGGCTCTGCGTTGGCGGGGAATTCAGAGTATTTGTGGAGAACAGATGCACATGTTTTCTTGGTCTAGTGAGAAGAAGAGAAGTGGGAGGAGGCTGGGCACGGGGCCAGTCCTCAGTGGAACATCGGCTCTTAGGTCTAGTCTATAGGGCTCCTTCCACTTCCCAAATGCACCCCCTTCTCTGCCCTTTTGCTTAAGCTTCAGGTTGCTTCCTGTCCACATCTAAGTAGATTCACTAATTGTGAAGGAAATGCCTCAATTACCAGTTGTATTAGTCAGCTTATGCTGCCATAACAAAATGCCATGGACTGAGTGGCTTAAACAACAGAAATGTGTTTTCTCACAGCTCTGGAGGTCAGCAGTGTGATGTCAGGGTGCTGGCGTGATTGTGTTCTGGAGAGAGATCTCCTGCTGATGTGCAGATGGCTGCCATTTGTCTGGGTGCTCATCTGGCCTACCCTCTGTGTGTGAGGAGACAAAGGGAGAGAGAGCAGGCACACAAGCTCTCTGGCATGGCTTCTTATAAGGGCACTGATCCCATTATGAAGGCCTTACCCTCATGTTCTCACCTTCTAAACCTAATGTACTTCCAAAGACCCATCTCCAAATACCATCACATTGGAGGTTAGGAATTCCACACGTGAATTTCAGAGAGGCACCACTTCATGGAATCAGTGCCAAGCTCAGAAAGCTGTGCCTTTATTGGTCAGGGATGCTGGAAAGGGCAGGTTTGAAACCAATAGGTGACTTTCTACCTGAGGTGCCTGAGGCCCTGGGTCATCAGAATGGAGGTGGGAAGGCACTTCTGTAAAAATGCCAGGTTTCCAATAGCCATGCTGCCTGGGAGAGGCCAGAAGCAGACAGAGGTGCCCCTCTCCACTGCTGGCCAGCCCACACCCTCAGGATGGGCTCTGCAGTGTTGAGCCAAGACCTATTAAGCCAAACCTTCCATTCACTGGTCTTTGGTCCCCTCAGCCACAGAGACTAAATGCAACCCTTTCCCAAAGATGGCTGGGTAGGTGTCTGGCAATGGAGACCGAGCCCTTCTCAGAGTCTCCCGCCATTTCTCACTGGAAATGCTTTCCATGTCCTAGACCGTCTGAACATGGTCCATATATGGCACCACCATTCCTGTCTGCGAATGGACAGTTACCCAGGGTTGAGTGTGCCCAGGCACTGGATGTCTTTATAACACCTGGAAGAACAGATTTGGATCCATCAGATAAAGGCCTAAGGAAAAATGGATTTTGCTGCCTCAAAGCCAATGCAAACTCCCATCATCGAATTTTGTCACTGTCCCCACTGTATATCAGCACAACTCAGCCTCTCTATGCAACCTGCCTCTTTAATTTTTGCTATCAACTTCTGTGGTGCCTTAAAAATCATTTATTTCAACTTGCCTCATTATAAAAGAAACTTGGGGCTTCTTTTTTTTAAACAGTGCCACAGAGGCTGCCTGTTATTCCTGAATGGACATCCAAACATAGGTTGCCCAAACTGGCTTTGCAGGGGTGGGAAAAGGGACCGTGGCAGCAAGGCTGGCCTGGGCCAGTTTGGCAAATGCTTGTCTGCCCTCTGCCAGTTCTTTCCGAAATCACTGGCAGTTCCTAACTCTGGGTAAAACAGTTTGGAGGACCAGCTCCAAAAACTGGTAGGGAGCCAGGAAGAGTGGAATGAGATCTTGCTGGGTGGTCAGAAGTCCTGTGTTAGAATCATGGCCTAGCAGCTAACTCACCGCAGAAAAAATCCTTTGTGCTCTCTGGGCCTTTGTTTCACCGTATGTAAAACAGAGCATCAAAATAGGCAGTGTGTCCCACAAGAGATTAATAGGTAATTCCACAGAAAGAGGGACTATAAAATTTGGGAAATACATATACTACCTCCCTCTGAGAAATGAACCAAACACGTTAGCATATTAAAGAAACTTCAAAATCCTGAAGGATGGAACCCCCAACTTTATTTAAGCCAACATTATTAAGTTTATGACCTGCAACCTCCCCTCATCACCCTGACCTCAATGGAGAACTGATTAGCAACCTCTGAACACCAGTGTTCAAATGGGAGGCATAGACTAGATGGGTTCCTAAAGCTATCTAAAAACTAACTCTTTGGGGTAATCATGTAGAAATGTGGATTTTCTGTGTCATTTGACATCAGGTACATTTATTCTAATGGAGAACTATATTCTAGTAACTACTAAACAAAACAATCTATATTTATGTGTAAAGAGGACCTTTCCAGTATCAGCTGTGAAACTTTATTATTCTGTCTCTGAAATACCTTTTCCTGGACTTCTAGTTTGAAATCAGTGCACTGCTTCAAGGGTATCTTGTAAGGCTCCCCAGAAACCTCCACTGAAACCGCCAAACTCTCCAGGTTAACTCTCTGCTTCTTTTGTGCATTCTCTGTTGGCTATTTCACCCATTCTCATCTCCATCCCTGGACAATCCAGTCCACAATGCCCCCTGGACCTGCCAGATGCTTGTGCTGAAGGCAGGATTAAACTAGGATCAACACAGTCATCTAACTGAGGGGAAACAAGAGTACATTTCAGAAACTGTCTCAGTTACAACTGGTTAAAAAGTCAGTTTTTATTAATCCTTTGTTTTATCCTCAAATTCACTTTCCTAGAGCAGTTTATTCCTCTAACATTTTAGTCACCATTGCCCTATATTTTACTTCAGCAGCAACTGGCTATATATTTAGTTAAGACATTTTGCCTTCTTGTTCCCAAATAAGTGCAGGGCCAGATTTAAATTTTATTTCATTTTATTATTTTAAGGCAGCTGACTCCAAGCAAGACCTGGAGAACTAAAAGGAATCATCTTGGCAGATGGTAAAAGGAAACAAGTAGCAAAGTGGCTCTATTTTGGGGTTTTCTTGTTGCTGTCATTTTCAGATCAAAGAAGCTTTAAATCTACATATTTCCTAACTAAATGACAAAATCCCATCGAGAGCGCTTTGATTCTCCATGTCCTTCATTGCAACAAGAACACTGGGTTTTTTGATGAAGACGCTGGAAGGCATTTCCAAAAAAGCTTGTCATCACCAACAATTAAATTGAACAGAAAATAATAGCTCCCATTTATTGTGCACCTACTATGCTAGGCCCTGTGCTAAGCACTGTCCAAGTTTATCTCCTTCAATCATCACAACAACTCTAAGAGGAATGTATTATTGCTGCCATTGCACAAAATAAGAAACCAAGGTTTTGAGAGGTTAAGCCACTTGCAAAGATCACACAGGATTCAAAATTAGGGAAGTCTTCCCAAAGTCCTTGCTCTTAACGATTATGCTACCTTGGAAATACTTACTGACAATTTGCCCTAAGCATTTGGGTTGCAAATAAAATAATCTTACTTTTAACACTGAAAGAGCTCAGGGTCTAGATAGTAGATACGATCTTTTCCCACATACAGGAGGCAGAAAGTTGAAGGGCCCAAGAGAAGCAGCACAAAAAAGGGGTGCTAGTAAAATAAAGGAAGACATTATCAGTTATAATTGAAGGAATGGGAAATAGTTTCACAGACTAGTGGTAATATCTAAGAAGCACCTTGGAAAATACGTCTGGCTTCTTTACCTCATGCTCTACATTCAGTCCATCCTATTGTTCTTATTCAGTCCTACTGCTGCCATCTTCAAAATAAATTACAAATCTACTTTATTTCCTTTGCTTCCACCTTGGTCCGAGCCACCATCATCTGTTATGTAGACTGTGGCAGGAGCCTCTAAGCTGGTCTCCCTGGATCCCTCATGTGATGCACTGGGTGACTATGCCCTTTGTCATGTCACCTTGTAATCCCTCTTAGGTGGCAGAGTGTATTTCTCTACCCTGTGAATGTTATGTTTGACAACATGCTTTGCTTGAGCCAATGGGATATTAGAAGACATGACACAAGCAGAAGAATTCAATATATTTGCATGACAAGACTTCGACTCTTGTGTTTCTGTGATCCTCCATGAGAATAACAGGTCTTTTCGTGGCTGCTGCTCCTTCACCCTCATTCCCCAAATGCAGACACATGGGGCAGGCCTAAACCCTCCTGGGGTCCAGCCTTATCTAGCCTAAAACTGGTGAAACATAGTCAATCTTCAGACTGTGATTCTTTAAGGAAAAAAAAAGCTTTCTATTAGCCATTAGGATTTTGATGTTACATGTTAAGCAGCAATAACTGACTGATACACACTGTTTTTGTGTCACTTATTAGTTTATCAGGAATCATAGAGATCTTTTAAAAATATTAATGAGATCACCCACTCCCAAGCTTAACCCCATTAGTCATTTTTATTTTATTTAAAGTCAATCTCAATTACTTATGATGGCTTACAAAATACTTTACCTACCTTTTTGTTCAGTATACTTTAGCCCCACTGGCCTTTTGTTCTTTGATATACAAACTCACTCTCACCTTAAAATCTTTACACTTACTATTCTTTTTGTCTGGAAAGTTCTAGAGTCTAGATCTGTGCTAATATGGTAGCCATTAACCACATGTGGCCATTTAAATTTAAATTAATTAGAACTAAATAAAAGTAAAGATTTAGTTTCTCAGTCATACTAGCCATGTTTCAAATGTTCAATAGCACATGCGGCTAGTGATTACCATATTATACAGTACGGATATAGGACACCTCCCACCATACTGGAAAGTTCTATTGGTCATAACAAAGCACAGTTAAAATAACACATGTTCAGAGAAGCCTGCTGTGACCAGCCATCTAAAGCAGCTCACTAGCCTACTCTCTGTTTCATGGCTCTATTTGGCTATATTCATAGCATTTAACTATTTGAAATCATTATATTTGTTTATTTGTTCACCAGAATATAGTCCCCAGGAGCGTGGGGACTTTGTGATTTGTTCTCTGAGACACCCCCAGGATCCAGTGAGTGGGTGCTCAGCGAATATAGTTGACTGAAGAATGAATGAGGACTATGCTGAGTGGAATCAGAAGCATGGACAAAAGCAAAGTGGTGAGAGACTGGGAGGCACGTTTGTGGCCACAGTGGGTAACCTACTTCGACTGGGACAGAGAGTGTGCAGTGGTAGATCAATCCCAAAAGGTAGGCAGACTGAGACCATATTACTGAAATACTCGTCCTCTGGGCTGAGTTGGATTTCAAACAAGAGGGGAACCATTGACAGTTTTTTCTTAGAGACAGAAGTTTCATGATTAGGAATAGTCTTCAAGAAATTTATCTACCATCTGTGTGGCAGGTGGATTATAGCACAAAGACTAGTCAGAACACTAAAGCTACAATCTAGTAAAAAAAAGAAGAAAAATGGGGATAAAATAAAGGGTCATAGAGGTGATGAAACCACACATTACATGCATTTGGATGGAGAGACTGAAACAGTCTGAGGAGTCAAACCAGACACCCACATTTTGAGCCTGAGTGATTCCACAGAAAAAAGTGAGGGAAGAGCACCAGGTTTGGCGAAAAGATGCCAAGTTCTTTTTTTGATATACTGAAACCAAATTATCAAAATAATTTGATAATTATTTTGAAACCAAATGTAGAGGCCAGCATCTTGAGAAGGATAGACATGGTGGAGAAAAAAAAGCAGAAGGGGCCAGAGAGAGCGTTGATGGTGATGGTAGGGAGAAGATAGTGGGTTTGTGGTTTTAGGGAGAGGTGTGAAGACTCTCAATGGCCTGAGGCTTCAAGAAACAAAAACATAGTACAGCTGGACTTGCTGATGAGAAATCCATGACCCTAGGAGAGCTGGTTCATTAGAACAGTCAGAATAGAATCCATATTCTAAGGTATTCCAGATGATCTTGGAGTAAGGAGGAAGAGATAGTCATACAGTTTAAGTAATTTCCCCAAAGCTAACAAACTATCTGGATTCTAGTCTCCATGTGGACCTTTATGAGTTTTCTATCCCCAAACACTCCTGTTTTTCAGTGTCTCAAGTACAGATTGAATGGAGGGCTTGCTGTAGATGTTCTTTGCCCCCCCTTACACCTGTGACACCTCCACAGGCTTTACCACCCAGGTTAGAAATGGCTGGAGCTCATCTTGCTTGCTCAAGAGAGACTCTGCCCTAATTAAAACCACCTCAATTAACAAATGGAGTTTGGCACAGAGACGGTAAGTTCTTAGATTTAACATGTTCACACATAATTTAAATCTCAGAATCCCTGAATTTTAGAATCCCAGACAGAATCCTTAAGTTTTATAATCACATAGTTGGAAGGCAATCTAGAAACCATCTAGTTAGTTCATTTTCCTCCTCTATGAAAGAAGGAAAATATAGACACTCTCTCTCTCTCTCTCTCTCTCTCTCTCTCTCTCTCTCTCTCTCTCTCTCCTATCACCCTTAGCAGCACAGCACAGCTCCTGAGTGTGCAGAGCCCAGAAGGGAGGACAGACGGCACCACCACCTCTCCGTGAGGAGGGCCCCCAGAAGCCTCACCGCAGGTGCATCTTTGCCAGTCCCTGACATGCATACACAGCACGGTGCAGAGGAGCCAGCACCCTCTAGGACAACTGAGTGACCCTATTTGCAATGAAGTTTCTCAGGGCCCCTCATTCTCCCCTCCCCAGACGGAGGCTCTCAGTCTCACTTCCCCCATGACTGGTTCTCTGTTTTCCACAGGGGAACATACTCTCGTCTAGCTCTTTTCCAACTTTCTTATTTTAGCTCAGAAGTCACCTCTTTAGAGATGCTTTCCCTGACAGTTTAATCTAAAGTAGGTATTCTCTTCTACTATAGTGATTAGTCGCCACATCCTACTTATGATTGTAGCAACAATCTCTACTATTTTTTATGTGAATGTATTTATTGACTATCTCCCTTTGGAACATAATGTCTCATGGAGAACAGGACCATACCTGTCATTCTCTGGTATTTGCTCAGTACCTACAAAATGCAGAACATGCAGTGGTTGCTTGTATTGGTCAGCTATTGCTGCATAACGGACTATCCCCAAATTCAGTGCTACATAACAGTGAACATTTACTATTATGTTCACAGATATTCAAGTCAACTGGGACAGCTCTGCTCCAGACTTTAGTCTGTGGGTTGGCCACACACCTCTGTTTTTCATATTTCTCTTTTTTCTGGGAGCAGCAAGCTTGAGCATGTGTCTCATGGCCTCTGCTTGAAACATGCCTAATAATATTCCAGTCACTAAAGCAAGTCACATGACTACACAAAACATTAATGAAGCAGGAGATCTATGATTCCCAAGGAATTTGGGGAAGAGATGAATAATTACCAAATAATAATCTGACTTACCAGAACATAAATACTAATGACTGAATAAATGAATGCTCTCCTTCATATAAGCTGAGCCTTTCTAGTCAAGCCACTTTCTAGTTGTTACAATTGTGTGTCTCATCAGGATTTCAGTCCATGATGAATCCATGACCTAGCATGAAAGAACCATACCACCCTGTTCTCCTTGGGCAGAAACTAACTTAAGATTTCTGCCTGTTTAAAACCGCCTTCATTTCATCCTGGCTCTCTGTACCCTGTCTTCTGGCATAAGGAAGGCTTCAGTCCTGCCAAAGACCAGAATGGACAGAACCAGTTAGAAGAACCTACCATCTGGTGACGGGGGCTCCTCAGATTTGCAGCCAGGATTCCAACTGTGACTGTTAGACAGTTTGTGCATAATAGCTTGAGTGTCTGAGTAGAGCAGAAAGTGTCTTGGTCACTGGGAAAGAGTATAGGTGCCTAAGGATCACCAGGTAACTTAGAGCTGACAGCCCTAACATGCTATCAAAGAATGGCCTGAAGGGACCCCCATCCCCCAGCCACACCCCTGTGAGTGAGCAACACTTCCTAAAACTGTTCCATGAACACAGGTTTGCTCCTGATTGGGCAAGGATTGTCAAGACTCCTAACACCTTTGACTAACTCATGAGTTTGTTTTCATTCAAACCTTTTGTCTGCACTGACCTCTGATCTTGCCTTACCCACCATAATCCCCTACATGCTCTTCTCTTATCGATGTTTCTTTTCTGCTTTAGCATGTTGACTCTTGGTCTAGCTCCATCCAGCCTTTCTGCATTTTCTCTTCTGAAGAGTTGTGCTTTGGGAGGACATCTATACTTTTTTTTTTTTGCCTCCTGAGCATCTAATCTCCATTGTTTTGGTTTTTTTTTTTTCATCCTTATTTCCTCTGGGGAAATACTCCTCCCCCATGTCCATGTAGTTTGAGTGAATTGATTGAAACCAATAATCCATTTGGTCCTTCTCACCACTTCAGGTTCTAAGAATGTTGCATGACTAGGCTGAGACCCACAAAAAGATGACAATACCCTGACGACTGTGTCATGTTCAGAAATGAGCATGTGTTCTGATTTTTATTCAATGACATCAGGCTCAGGACTTTTGTGGAACTGATGGGGAAGGAGTAGTTCTCTTTCCTTTGGTCTTTGAGATAGGCAAGTGAAGGCTGAATGTGCTAGAATCTGACATATGACATAAATATGCCTGAGACTGAAGCCAATTTAGAGAAAAGCTAAGCCTGAAAATCTAGAGAATGCTTCTCAGTCCTGCTGATATTCAGGTTCCCCCACCTAGCTGTATGTGAAGTCAGAACTATCTAGTTAATCGGGTTTTATCGTTTGCCACCAAATGTCCTGATTGCTCACTGCCCAAATGGGCTTACCCACATGTCCCTGAAGACAATGATTTCTTAAGCCACAGAAACTGTCTGGCCCATGTATTTAATGCAATGTAAACTGAATCATGAGCAAAAAGAAATGGTTTCAGGTTCAGTGTTACTGCTTATTTGGATCCAGAGTAAACTTAGCTTCCTTAAGATTTCAATTTTCCCCATCCACAAAATACATTCATTCATGGATAATGACCACCCTCATAGGAAAACACTAAAGATTAATTAGTCACACTGTACTTATGGTGCATTCATGTTAATAGATAAGAAACATCATTAATTATATTACCCTGTATTTGCCTAGTACTTCTGATTTTTCAAAGCTCTTGTATATAAGTAATGGCATTTGCCTGTTTTAATAACCGTAATAATCTGGTATTACCATCCCATATTATACATCTGGAAACTAAACTGGACACCAAGATTTCTCAAGGTCATTCAGCAAGTCAATGCCAAAGCTGTCATCGAATAAATTATTTCAATTCCTGTATATACTAATTCTATTAAGTCTCATTGGAAATTGTTCTACTGGCCTATAATGCTTTTAACATCAGAATAATATATACAAATGATTAAACTTTCATTGTGATGATCATTATAGCATTGTTTTTAGGAAAAAAAATTGGAAATAAACTAGATATTTAATAAAAAGAGACAGATTAAATAAATTAGGGTACATATGTACAATGGCTTTTAAGAAGAAATTAAAAATGAATGTGTAATATTCAAAGTGAAGTATGTGTTGCACTGAGCAAAAGTCATGTTATAAGACAGTTACATAAATCTTAATTTCCAAATTGAAATGTTCAGAAAAAAGATCGGAAGTTTACCCTTAGTGCTATAATTTCACAAATTTTATTGTTTGGTATCCATGTCTCCATGACTTTCTACAATACACATGTCACTTTTAACACAGGAAAAAAGCTAATCTCAAAAAGTTTATTTCCATCCTAGGGATTTTACATAAAGAACACACAGAAACAGGCTTAACCATTGGATGTCAACTTCATTAGCTGCCAATTGCCTCCTTAACCCCAATCTTGCCTGTGTCCTCTAAGAATTGGACCTCCCAGGACCTTGGGCTTCCCTGTGCCCTCTGGATAGCAAGCTGTGACCCACCAAAGTCACCAGAGCAGTCAGGAATGGAAAGAGTTTGCAGCGGCCTCAGTGCCCTGCACACTGCAACTGCAGCTGGCACGGAGCACACAGGCCACCTGGAAGTGCACACGCTGGGACAAGCACCGTTACCAGGGGAGGAGGGCTGCTGCTGTGGGGGGAACAGTGCTGGACCCACAGGGAACAGCACACATAGTGGTCGATTGACCGAAGAAGGCCCTCCCAGGCCCCAGACATCTAGGGACGCACCCGGAAACACACAGTCATTGCCTCTGCTCACTCCCTCTGAGAGCTCAGTTTTCTTACCTGTAAATAGGAGAGACTAAAAGTACCTACTTCATGGCATTTTTAGCAAATGGAAAGGTGATTTGAAAACAGTTGTCATTTACTCCTTCCTGTAAGAACCATATATTATTCACGTAATTATTACCTTCATTTGAAAGAAACTGAGGTTTCAAAAAAGGAAATTGATTTGTCCAAGCCATGCAAGGCACAGCCAGGCCTTGAACCAGTTCTTTATTTAGAAAATGGAACCTTTTACTTTATTTAGGACCCTTACAATAGTCCGGAGGAAGCAGGAATGAGATTTAATTTGATTTATAGCTGGTTTTCTCCCCCAACACTTTCCAACAACACCAGGAGAACAGCCTTCCTCAGGAGTTTACAATGCTGCCTTCTGGAACTCTCAAACCTCACCATATCAAAGCACTGCTCCTGAACAGCAATAATTCATGCTTCTGCTCCTCACCGCCACTGATGTTACATGATACACCACCACGCATGCATGTGTTCATTCATTCGACAGCATCACTGAACACTGTTCTGTGCTGGAGGCTGATGGGAGGCTAGAGAGAGCAAGGCCACTGCCCCCAACTCACTGTTGACCATGTCAGACAAAGGACAGACAAAGGAACAGGCGACTACAGCCCAGAGCTAAGTGTGGCAACTGCTCTGGGGACAGTAAAAGGGTGAAGGGGCGGAGTAGGGTGTGAACACGGGAAAGCAAAGAAGGCTTAATGGAGATGATGATGTCAGAGCCAGGACTGACCAGAGGACAGAATTTCAACAGGGGAACATGGGAGGAGCGGTTACAGGGGCAAGTGGAGGAAACAGCAGTATGAATTTGAGGACTTTGGGTTGTCCAGTTTAACTAGATACAAGATTCAGTGTGGAAGTGTCTCCAGTTGATGGAATAAGTGGGGGCTCTAGAAGGCTCCCCACCTCCACACACAGGCTTACCAGATGTCCAGGCCTGTGCTGGACCAGCCGCCAGCCCCCACGAGCACGCACAGGGGCACCCGCAAAGCGTGTATGACACTCAGCCCTGCACCCAGTCACCAGCTTCCCCTCTTCCCGTGCCTGTCCCTGTCCCTCTGCCCATCTGCCAGTCTTCATCGCAGACTGGTGGCAGGAGGAAAGGAACAAAGCCCATTCCTGTAGAGGCAAAAGGATTCCAGGGGATGTGAAAGTAGCAAAGTGCTCTCAAGCATCTGATTCCCGGTGAGAAAACAGAGATCTGAACATGGCACTTCTCTGCGTAACACTCTGCAGTGGGTTTCCCATAGCTTTGGGGCCAAAGATCGAAATCTATAACAGGGCCCGCAAAGTTAGGCTCTTGCCACCCTCTTCTACCCCCACTACCCACCCTGCACCCCACCAGACCTTTGCCCAGGAAGCTTCTAGAATATGCCTCCTGTTCTCAGCACCATATCACCAAAAGCCTTTGGTTCTTAGCTCGAACACTTATTCATCCCTCTGCCTGGAGCTGATTCCTTTGTAATGTGCTTTCATTGAATCATGGTCCTTTCTTCACATGTTTATCACAACCTATAATGATATACTCATTTGTACAATTATTTGACTAAGAGCTGGATCCTTCACTAGCCGGTAAGCTCTGAAAGCACAGGGCTGCTTTCTGGTTTTTGTTCACAAGTAAGCACTCCATAAATACTGTTCAATATTGAATGAATGTGCCTGAGGCCCATGGCAGGATTAATACCCCTGCTTTTGCATACATAATGTTGCCTGGATGTGCAACTTGGTTGGGGGTGGGGTTGGAGTTCAGAGCTTTTCTTAGATTCTCAGTTGTTTTAGTGACCCTCCCTCCAACCAAAGGCTGGTATAAGAGCTTCTTCTCTTAATAGTTTATCCTGGAGTTTTCTATACACTCTTATCATAGAAAAACAGCCCTAGAAGGACTCTCAGAGATGATATGAGCTTCATTTTATAAATAAGCATGGAGAGGGTGCTTCTCTAAAGTTACAAATGAGTGATCCAAGAAGACAGTCCAGATTTGAAGGCATGTCCTCAGACCCTAATTCAGTATACTTTTCACTACCTAAAACCTGGTGTGTGGGGGGGGGCGGGTGTGTGTGTGTGGGTGTGTGTATCTCCCAGTCTACATCATACCTGCTTTTCTAAATTCAACTCAAATGTCCTTGTCTCATGAAATTTAATCTGATTCCTCCTACTGGAGGTTTTCCTTCTTTGCCATGCTGTGTGTATGTGTGTGTGTAAAAGAGAAAGAGAGAAACTCTCCATTTATAAGGGTTTTTGTGCATGCTTATTTCCCCTGTAAGAACATAGGTCCCTTAAGGGGAGAATCAATGTCTAATGCATTTTATTTTCCTCAGTTCCTAGTGCACTGCCTTGTAATGGCAAATGGATTTTATCTTTTTCATCAACTTCAACTCTGACCAATTTGTAGTAGCTGCCTGAAATGCTATGGTGAGAGGGAATTTAAGGCCATGTCTAAGATTCAGTGGGAAAGAATTCTGTAATCAATGAAGCTGTCTGTAAGGGTATGGGGAGGGGCAGTGATGGTACATATGCTCCACAGAGGGCAACAGTGCAAGTGTTTTGAGCGAATGAACAAATGAATGAATCTTAACAGTTTCCCAAGTGTCCTAGATGCAGCTAAGAGGAGAGCGGTAATCTCACCGATCTCAGCAGAGTCTTCAAGCTAGTCAGAGGAAGCAATGTTCACAGCCACTTTTGTGCATCAAAAAGCTCATACAATCATTGCTTTTATAAGGACTAAGAGTCAACCACAGACACATGTTGATGCCTGCCTGTCTCAGAGTGAGAACACAGGGGAAGGTAAAAAGCCACAGTCAGATTGTAACATCCCCCAGAGCAATGCAGACATCTGTCATTCAACCTAGAGCATAGTGTGGGATACAGGAGACCAAGTCTGAACTCTCCACCTCACAAAAAGAAACTTTTGCTATAGTGTTTGAGAGAAGGGAAGGAGAAATATTGTGACTTTACTCACTCAAAATACCATCCTCTGACTTTGCTACCAAAATCTGCTCTACCCTGCTCAAGTCCCACCTCCCGCAAGAAGTTTTCCTTGTTATACACAGCCCTAGCTTCTGCCTCAGAAGTCAGCTCTTAATCTTGAATCATAAACTTCACTGTGGTACTTCTTACTCGGGCACTTTTACTGCTCTTTTTGTTTTCTGCATCCCGGTAGTCATGTATCTGGAAAGGGTGAAGGCTTACTGTTTTAGAGTACCCCAAGGCTGGCTTCAAACACTAGCTCAGCCTTGTATAGGCTCTAGAATATGAGGAAGACAATCTCTTTCAGTCTCAGTAGCATCATCTGTAAAATGGGGATAATAACCTTTCAAGATTATTTTAAAGCTGCAGTCAGACAACAGGTGTGAAGTATCTGGCATATAGCAGATCTTCAAAATAATCTTTGTTTATGCTACCACAAGTCCTCCAATCTTTTCATTATCATATATAGACTAGTTTTTTGAAAGCAAGAGTTACATACCTTTTGTGCCCTCTATTTGTTAAAGAGTGAAGAAAAGAGACTCTTAAGAAATAATAAAACAATACATGCTGAAGGATATAAATCAGGTGTAAGCAGTTTGGTCTGGTCAAGCAACACAATTTTGTTACACTGGCTACACGTACAGTAAGGAGTGGTGAGAACTTTGGCAAGCTTGATTGTTTATGCCTCATGCTTAAAGAGGACAGCACTTCTCAGTTCTAGACAATAAAAGCTGAGCCAGAATATGGGTCCAGGGTTACCTGATGCCCAGAGGTTTCTCAAAGAAGCCAGACATCTGGACTTTTATGCCAAATTTTGGGCAGTATTGTGCAGGTCAAGTAAAACAAATTTGTGAACTGTTAGTCTGCAACATGAAAATGATGAGGGATGTTTAGGCAAGGATAATATGCCATCCATCTGTTGTTCATGCCTACGGTGTGCTTAGAATGCCCTTGGGCTTCCTTATAGAACCACAATAGAGGGAGACCCACCATTATTAGGCAACCACCTGCCACCAGATTGTTATTTAGGCTCTCAGCATCTTTATGCTGTGTGATTCCCTGACTTGTAGAGACATTTGTTCTCTTGGGTTAGGAGTATAGCCCTGTGCCAGGTGTCCTCAGCAACACCAAACAACAGACACACATGGTCTTTCTGGACAGCAGTTCACATTCTGGTGGGAGAGCTGACCTGTAAACACACAGCAAAGGTAATAGTGCAGGACGAATCAACAGGGGCTTGAAAATACAATGCTTCAAGGATCCAGGCAGGTTAAAAAAGTGAGAGAAGTGGGCTGGTTGGGAAAGAAGTTATCTAGATGGGATATTCACGGCTCATTCCTAGCAAATTGGAGCTACCTAGACATGGGGTCCAGTGTTGCCAAGTCTTTTAAAAAGTCAAAGAGAGCTAAGATGACCAAATTTTGATGTGAAATTTCATGATTCTTAAATATCATACTGAAACTACCTTATGGATGGCCACTTGGTGACCATTTCTAGAGTTTAATAAATGGCAAATGAGAGACCCCGAGTGGAGTGCCACGGAGGTCAGAACACTCCACTATGGGAGAGCTGACCTGTAAACACACACCAAAGGTAATAGTGCAGGACGAATCAACAGGGGAAGAACAAAGTAAAGTATCCTCTTTACCTTTGCACAAGCCATTCCTTCTATTGGGAACATACTTGCCTTATCCCCCCCTCACCTTCTCCCCTTGGAAAGCTTCTATTTATTATTGAGATTCCATTCAATCAGCACCCTGAGAGGCCAACCCCACTCTTTAAGGCATCGCTAACACTCCCTACAAATCATTTCTGTAACACTTACAACATTACGTTTTAATTTTCTCTTTACAGGACAGTCAGGCCTCACTAGGGATAAAGTCCTCCAGGGCAGGGAACATGTCTTACTTTTGTCTGCATTTCTAGCACATAACACCATGTTTGGGCTTGATTAAGGGCTCAAAAATGCTTGCTAAGGGAATGGAAGGCTTTTTAGATTAAAGAGTTTCTCAGAGTGTGACCCCCAAGCTAACTACTACAGAATACCCCCAGGAGCAGCTCTTGAATATTCTGATTCAGGAAGTCTAGAGTCCACCCTGAATATTGCTTTAAACAAGTGCTCTGGATGAATTTCATATGTACTGAAATTTGAGGACCTCTGGGCTAAATTGTAACTCCCCAAGGAAAGAGACTGTGTCTTCTTCATTGCAACTACTACTAGCATCTAGCACAGTGTGTGGCACAAAGAGGGCATTCGGCATTTGTTTGCTGAATGAGGGTAAGAATGTGTTGCAAAAATGCTCCTTAGACTTGTAATAGAAACCCAAATCAGTATTTCTCTGTCCCTTTATTTATACTTACCACAAAGACACCAAAATAAGCTTAACAGCTGATAAGTAAATGCCACCTCTGGACAGTCTCCTCCACTCCAGACCTTCTAGGCTTGGAAGAGTGCTCAGAGGAGATCCCAAGGCATTTGGGTTGCTGATTCCATGACTTTATCCCTTAATGGTGGCAGACAAGGAAGGCAAGAAGATGGAATGCAAAGACACTACCGTCATCTTGGCCGGTGCTATTAGCGATACTCCTGTCCCACCTTCGCTGCATCCCTGACCCTGTAAGCATCACGCTTCCTTTTTAATCCCCTGTGTTAGTGAACCTGGAGTGAAGAGATCTGGGTTCTTATTCTAGCAGGAATAGTTCCTATTACACTTGCTCTCCCTTCCCTTCTCCACCCTCTGGTGGAGGGATACTGAATAGCAAAATACACAGGAAAAAAATCAAATGACAGCCAACAATATGAAAAACAAAGATTTGATTATTCTCTGGAGGTAAGACTGGGCAGTTAATTTAAGGTAACTACTAGTCCAGATTTCCAAGAAACCCATGAGATTAAATCTGAATAAGATGCTGTTTTTGGTTTCCCATAAATGATTAATTGATGTAGCCTACCTAAAACCTCTCTGCTCCCTCTGATATTTTTTACTCAGTTCAAACTGGGACAGATGTTCAGATTTCCCAGACCAGGGGACCACAGTGAACAGAACCCCAAAATGTTCCCTAGCCTCATATGGAAGTTAACAGGATCTTCCAGGCATGCTGGGAATTGCAGTGCCACCATTACTACCCACATTGCCCAGAACCTTTTTGATCTTGGAGCTAAAGGGAAGAAACAAAAGGTCTAAGCACAAGATAACATTATTGCTTCTTAGACAACCCACAGCAGTGGCCCCCAATGGACTATAAACTTCTTGAAAGCAAGGGCCTTTTCTCATCTGTTTTTCCCATGTCCACCTCAGTTCAGAGCACTGAAGGAACGTTTAAAGAATGGCCTAATTCTTTGAAACCCGTACGCTGGTATATGGCAGGAATGTAGTTCAAGAACCCAGATCTGTTCACTCCAGGTTCACAAACCACAGTGGATAACATTACCTATATCATTTTCAATCTCCCCAATAAATGGCCAACAAACCCTATTAGAGATCAAGTATTAGGTTGTTAAGATAACAATTCAGAAGCACCACCTTTTGCCTCAGAACATTTCCTCCTATTTTTGTCTTGTATTATCTTATCCTGCCAGTCAACATCTTGACACTGGGCTAGCAGTTAACATCTCTTTCCACCAAGCTCTGCTGTAGACAGTTCTCAGCAGTATGAGTAAATACCCATACCAGGCATTTATTCTTTTTGATTCCCTAAGCAAGCGATCCTTTTTGAGTAATGGACCCTTTTGAGAGTATGACAAAAGCTATGGGGCCTCTCCCCAGGAAATAAGGCACACATGCATATACATGCAGATGATTATGCATAATGTCAGGTGGTTTTTAGATAAATTGCTGCCCACACCCAAGTCCTTTCTTCAAGGACCCTACTTCTGGCTGTATCAAAAGGACTGGGAGAATATCTGAAAAGCAAACATCTACCTACTCAGTATTATTCTAGCTTTCTAGGGAGACAGCTTCACAGAAGTATAATTCAACAATTAAACTTCAACTCTTTTTTAAGGGTAATGAGTAACGCAGTAGACAAGGTTTTCCACCTCACCATTACCAAAATGCAGAACTGTTATTTTATTTATTCAGTGGGCCACTCCTGTACAAAATCACAGCTGTGCTTTGAAACACTATGAAGTTTTCCTTTAGGTGCTTGGTCAGGTCACTGCCTTATAAGGCTCTGAAAACTCCCTTTTGCTCTTAGGTAATCTCAGTATAAAATTGATCAGGTTATCATAAGGATCAGTGCATTAGTCACAGTTCTAGGAACATGGACTTTGGGGTCACAAGACCACCATTTACTTCTTGGGTGACCCTGGGCAAGATAGATAACTTGTTACAGCCTCAGTTTCCTCATCTGTAACAGGGAGATAGCACTGTGCCCTGCAAGGTGCCTGTGAAGATCAAATGAGCCAACGCACGAGAAGCAATTGGTGCAGTACATGGGTGTGCTCAATACATGGTGATGAAGGTCACCACAGCTGCTGTAAGATACTCATTGTTGCTCTTGGCACACAGCGAAGCCTCAATAAAGATAATATAGTGTCATTATAATTCTTGGAATTCATATAATTATCCTATGAGTGGTCTTAGGGAGAATTCTGAATTTTCAACATGAACCTTCAAAGCATCTTCAGTTCAAACCATTGAGAGCCCACCATGAGGACAGGTGGGAAAGAGGTGAAGGAAATATGGCCGAAGCCTTCAACTATCCATAGCTCTGCAGAAGTCACCAAATCCTTAGTGTTACCCACAGCCTATGGTGCCAGTTTAATCCAGTTTTGGGTCTCAGGTTGTTCTTGTCCATTCAGTTCACACTTTCATGCCATAAATTCCTACTTGAGCTTAATCCCCGGAGGGAAAATGTCTCTACTGATTAATTTGTATGCTTCCATCTGTCATAAAACAGCAATCATGCAACTGAGTAGGTTTCCTTTTCAGTTGCAGTTGTCAGAAAAACTGAGAATGGTGTTTTTTGCCTACATTTTACAATGCGTTCAATTCAGGTGTCAGAATCTTCTTGAGATTTCCTCCATTCTGTTTTATGCTCAAGGGCCATCCTACAAATGGTCATAAGCAGTCAGTCACTACAAGGCATTTTGGAAATAATCAAGGCACCGATTTTTTAATAATTCTTGGTCATTTCCAAAAATGGGAAACCACATATAGAACTTCTCACAAACCTTTCTTATCAAGCTACTGGGAAATTTTTCTCCTTTGGGCTTATGTACAGGAAAGGCTTAAACATATAAAACCACATTCTCCAAGTTTTCAAGTTCCACGTTCTTTAATTCTACATCTCTAGGAGTTTCCTATGTGTGAAACTCTCAACTGCACAAGAAAACCTCTGAGAGGTAGGGGAGGTGCAGTCACCCCAAGTACCCATTGTGCTGACATTTAAAGTTAGCTGACAGTGAAAAAGCAGACCCATTCTCTGAAGCATTGCAGGACCTAAAATACCAACCGATGGAATCACTCAAAAGGCCCTGGAAAATTTTCTTGGAGGGCTTTTTCTTATGAAGACAAATGACAAGTCGTTTTTGCAACACCACCACCTACTCACAGGCCCTCCTTTCGTTGGTCGATCTCAGAAAGAAATTTCAGAAATAGAAGCAATTACTTACATCTATAGGTCATCTCGAAACTGTCGCTGATGTTCACAATATCAATCTGGGGGAGCAGCTTTGGGGGCTCTGTGAGTTGCGACAAAGCAAATCTAAAAGCGGCATGTTCCTGTGATTGCTGGTTTGGAAATAATCCCCCTGTGTGGAAAGAAAATGCAACATGATCTCTGGGCTGTGTTTAACTCCTCAACAGCCCACCCTAGACAGGCCCTCTCCTTCTCCCCATGCCAGGCCCACTGGCTATAGTGGTGGGGTGGAGAGTTCAAATAGACTCAATGGGTCGCTGAGAATTGAACCTCCACAGATAAGCTTTTGTGTGACAAGGGCCTCTAACATCTATCACTCTGCCCAAACATTTGATTATTCACCCCTCAGCTCAGTTCAGATCAGAGGAAATAGGAGAATGGGTGGCATTTCTCTTCCTCCTCCCTTGTGCGAGCCCCCTTGGTGGCCTATGCTGCTGTGTGCACATAAACCCCCACTGTGTCTAATTTTTCCTATATTGGACCCATTTCTCACCACAAAGCTTTAGAGGAAGCAGTGCTCATAAATGGTGCAGGGTGAAACCTATCTCTGGGACCCTGTGTGCTTCTCCAGTACTATTACTTTCTGCTTTGACACTTTGGGTCTTTGACCTGGAAAGACCTGTGTACAATTTAACTATTCTGTCACCTCTAAGGTTTATTATTCTAAAACTCTGGATTTTCTGCAGTGTTTTACTTCTTTCACACTCATGATCCAGCTACCTAGGAATGACTTATTACATAAGGGATTGCCATTGTGTATTTGCATGGCAGAACCTTGGGCTTCAAAGATGTGGGGGCTTAATGTCAAGAGGATCTGAACATTCTATTCATGCTCAATGAAGGTACCTGTTGGGGCTCCTGTTACAAGAAACAAGAGTCATGGTTTACCTTTGTATTTACTGTGCACTCGTAAATGAATTAAAATACATTTCTGTGAATTAAAATCAGCTATTTCCAGAGACTGAATTATAATGAATATTTACACAGAAGTCTATCTGAGATCTGACAGAACCACAGCCCCAACGTAATGCTCTTCTCACTTCTTACACAGTAGGTACATGTTTGTTTTAAAGAGCAAATAAATAGATTGTCTTTTGTTAGAGAATGTACAAGTAGAATCAAATACTCCCTGATGGCAGTGATAGCTTCAGCATTTGTTCCACAATTTAATATTTCAACCTATCATTTGCAAACAAAAATAATGGTTTTATCAGATGAAAGAAAAAGTTGGGCTAAATATGAAATATCTGCAGAGATACATTAGCAAACATAAAATATACACATACACAAAACACCCCACATGCATTTATGCCCATGACGATTGGCACAAAAAATACTCTTAAGAGAAAGCAAGTCCATATTATCTCGAAAGAAGCACTTCCAGTTAGCAAGGTGTGGGCAATAGGCCCCAAAATATCAACATAAACAATGCTACAGGTAAGAGCAAGTGATTTACACACGTTCATATGCCTCCATTTTAAAGAGTAAAAATAAAAAACTCCTTGTTGATGCTGATTCTCCCCTCTTCCCCCTCTTCAGATGACCACACCCCAAACCATCCAGGTCCCCTTCCTCCTTCCCTGCAGTGAATGGGAGAGACGGGGTGGGGGGGTGGGGAGGTATAGGCGGCTTCCTCCCAAGCCAGGAAGTTTTGTTTGGCATGTAAGGTGCTAATACATGTACACACACACACTTCAGAATGTAGCTTAACAGGTGTCAGGAAACAAAGCAAGTTATTCCATGGCTATTTCAACCACCCTGGGAGCCAGCACACTAGACAGGCCCAAAGAGACCTGTATTGCAGCACCTGTGTGCCCAAGAAAATACCACATCCCCTCTACCCCCCAAACACTCAACAAAGAAAACAAACTACCAGGAACTTTCCTTAGTGGAGTTACTTCCTATGGGGGCAGGGTGCGGGTCAGAAAACAGAAGCAAACAACGAGGATGCCTCCAAGCAACAGCTCTCTCGATTCCGGGACACATGCAGCACTGAAATGCTGGTCACACTGAAGCCCCGAGCCCTTGTGGACATGCGTTGTTACTGGTGTTACTGCTCCTGTTTGTTTTGCTTTCACCCATTATTATTAGGAGAAGCAATATCTCTCAGCTGCCCCATAAATGCAGGGAGGGTGGGGGTCCTTTTAAAAGAGCAACAACCAGGTAATGGGGAGCGAAAAGGCAGACAGTGTGTTGAAACCTGCCTCCAAGTTGGGAGGATGAAGCCCAATAATGGGGAAAGCTCAGAGGAGGGATGAGGAGCATGTGCATGTGTGTGTTTGCGTGCGTATAAAAGGCAGATGATGTCTGTAGATGGAAAATCTAAGAGGAAGGAATGGAGAGGAATAGAGAAAAGGCAGACTAGGAAGTTCCAGGATCAGAGGAGTGGGGACCCCCAGCCCAGCATGGCAGACAGCAGAGAGAAGGCAGCTAGAGGAGCCCAGAGCGGGAGAGAGAGCCCTCTTGACTTGCAGTGGGCGCCTTTCGGCATTATTTCAGGAGCTGCAATAAACCCAGCACTCTTCTCTTCTTCTTACAGAGGGTCTCTTTCCCCTCCCCAAGTAAGAAATCACTGCCTCTCTCAATTAAATATATATGTGTGTATTTAATACAGAATCACACACATAAATACACACACCACACATATTTATATAAATAAATGAAATGAGGCACCATCTATCGAGCATCTAACTGGAGTTAACTCCTTAAACACCCACCACCCCTTTCCTTGCTACAGCCTGATTTTTTTCCTCTAAAGCAGTGGTTCCTCCATTTCACATGCTTATGCCTAGAGTGTGAGTGGTGACTGTGGACCTGTGTACGTGTCCACACTTCCCTTCCGCCCCTCATCCGATCGAGAGAAGCCCCCTCCCCGAGCTGGCGGCCAAGTCTTCCTCCCATCACTGCACACACAGCTTTCCATAGAAAGCCAAGCACAGCCTGGAATGGGGGTGGGGGTGCAAGGAACCCCCTCGAAAATACCACTGGCCAGACCCAGAAAGTCCCACCCAGGCTGCCCCTCTCACTCACCGATCTGGATATTGTTGGGGAAATTGGCACCTACTACCGCGCCTAGGAAACCGGTGCAGAAGAAGGCAAAAATGTGCTGCATATTCCTTTTTGCATTGGCGAAAAAGAAGCCCAGGTCCAGTCATAGATTTGGTATGTCCCCCCTTCCCTTTATTCCTCTCTCTGTTCTGCCTGTTCTTTTCCTCCTGCAGTTCCTTCCTTGCTTGCTTCCTTCTGCGAGATTTGTCTGTTTCCCTTGGAGTCGGAGCACTTAAACTGCAGCGTTAACACCAACTGACAGCCAGATTAACTGAGCCCGGAAAAGAGAAGCCCGTCCTCATGCGAGCTGAGCGCCTGCTCCCCCTCTCCTCTCCTCTCCTCTCCCCTCGCAGCCTGCCTCTCTCTCCCTCCCCTGCTCTCTCTCCCCCTCACACTCGCACAGGCAGGAGGCTCTGTGCTAATACCCAGCCAGCCAGCTCCGAGGTCCACAGCTGACCTGCTCTCCCTGTCACCCTGCCTCCCCGTCCTCACCTCCTCGGTGTGCCTGCAGATGGGGGGTGGGTACAGGAAGCTCGGTCTTGAAAGGGACACCCCTGCCATCCTCTTCCCCTCCCCCTCCTTCCTCAGCTCAGCTCCCACCCCCAGGCCCCTGCCAGGCAGATGCTCCTGGGAATGTGGGTTCAGCTGAAGTCAGTAGGTGGCAGGGGGTCCCCACCGTCGTCCTCCATCCACCCGCTGCTTCATCTAGGTCACTTTTTCTAGGAGCGCACGAGCTGTGCTGGATATATCTCCTCCACTCCGCTGGCCCAATTATCCCTACAACTATTCCTGAGGGGGAGACCCTAGAAATCCCTCCGAGGAGCCAGAAAGGAAAAAAGAAAAGCTTTTTCCCTAATAATGGGAAGAATGACATAAAGACAAACCCGAGGGTCTGGGATGATTGGCAGGTGCCTTAACTTGGATATTTGGCAGTCCTTATCTGCCTTTAAAGCAGAACTGGTGGTCTCTTTTAAATCCTAGGCATTTAAAATGGGCCCCCTCCCCACTTTCCCTGCATTCCACAGGAGTCTATAGCATCAGGATGGTGTGGGTGTACGAGAAAGGCTAAGGATACTTACACAGAGCAATTACATGAGTCATTTTGTCAGCATTTTAGGGAGACGATTCAGGTTTCTTTCAGTTATCTCTGGATGCTGGTCATGTCTCATGTGAATTGGAACAACATAGACTGTCCTGGACCATGGTTTCCACTGAAATAACCTGTTGAGAGAAGAGCTGTGTTCAGGGAAATAGTGTGGGTTGCAAAGTGGCAGTCACTAGCAGCCACAGAGCACTTTACAGGGTGTGAAGTCACTTCACAGAATTAATCTTGCTTTCTCCTCATGCCATTCGTGTGAGGTAGCCATGATCCTTATTTTATAGATAAAAATACTGAGGCTCTAGGAATTAAATCATAAAGACATAGACCTAATAAGATGGAGTCTGGACTCTCAGGATCAATATGCAGAGCCATCTGTGGACTTGAGTTTTCTGGGCATCACCCACTGACCCAATGCTGTGGTCAGAGGTCCCACCCAGCAGATGAACAGGGGAGTCCACCTTCCCTCATTCGAAAGAAGGAGAACAGACCCAATTTTGCTTAGGCACTTGATGAGGCCATTTCATCCCTAAACTCCTCACTTCCCTTACCAAGATTGCATAATCACACTTATCACGTACAGGGAAGCTCTGAGGGCTGAGATTTACAAGAAATACCTGTGTTCGATGGATTCCCTAAACTGGGAACCTTTGGAGGTGGACTGTTTTAATTTCCTATGCAACTTCACATATAGTAATTAGCTCAAGTGATTTTTAAACCTGGTGTTTATCCATTTACCATGTACCAGGTACCATGCTCAGTAATGTGCATGCATCATGTACTGTGTAGTGATACCTGTGGTAGGTAATCTAGTCCCCATTTTATAGATAATAAAACTGAGACCTAATAATGTACCCATTTCCATTGCTAACAAGAAAGAGATTGGAGATTTGAACACAGGAAACTATGATCAGGCCCAGGCTTTTAACCCTTAGGGTCTAAAAGCAGAAAGCACCGGGCACGAGCAGTCTAGAGGTGGTGTAAGCATCAGCTTGGGAAAGGTGAGAGAACAGATCTGGAAAGATCATCTCCAAAGGTCCCTGCCGACATTAGAATTCCATCTTACGTATATTCCATCTTATAATATAATTTCTCCATTTGCATTTTTTGTCTCTTACTATTTTGAATGGTACCTGGGGATCTTTTAAGTTCTCTGAGCTTTGTACCTGGTAATAATAATAATTAGGCTGTCATTGAAAACTTCACACTTCTCTGTCACTTTTTAGGGGAAGATCTCAAAGCCCTTTACAAGGATTAATTAGCAAAACCTCAACGCCTACCTGTAATAGGTAAGACTTGTTTTGCTTATGTTGGGGAGGGGAACTAAAAAGAGGCAAAATCATGCATTTTCTATGGTCATTATAAATCATATAGTCAGACAAACTTTCCACACAACTCTACCCACGTCATTTACCTGATCAAATATGGTCAGTGGCTCCTCTTGGCCTGTTAAATACGTAGTTGTTTAGTGATTAAATAAACCCTGAGCTTACTTATTTCCAGGTTGGGCATCTAGGTCAAATTACGTTTAGGTTCAACTGTGTGTCTTCAGAATTCTCCTCAAATATCAGTGGAGGACCTACTCTGTATCCTACAGGGTATCAGGTTGGGGGGCCTATGGAAGGGAATCAGGCACAGGCGCCACCTCAAGGCAGGTGAATGAGGTAGAAGAGGGGGCTAGAGGAACCCTCCAACTGCCAGTGCAAAGCAGACCATGACACGTACTCTAAGGGAGATGTGGACACAGCCCTGGGGGAGCCAAGAGGAAGAACCAGTATGTCTGTCTGTGGGGACCCAGCAAGGCTTCACAAGAGCTGAGCCGTGAAAGAGGGAACTGCAGGCAGAAAGCGAGGGCTGAGGGCAACATGCAAACCCAGGGAAGAGCGCCTACGAGACTGAAGGCGGGAGAGGACGCCATGTGCTCTGGGGGCCTGGAGCCCATGGCACAGCCTGGGAAGAGAGGGCATGGACATGACACCTAGGTGAGGTCAGGGTCGGGATGGAAGCCACCGAATTCCTGGCCGGCACTGGACAGTCATGGGACGTTTCTGGTATAGTAGTTCTAGGACCAGGAGTGTGCGGGAGAAAGAGGAGACGGACCGTTAGTGGGACGTATTGCCCCATTTCCTCAGCCTTGAAGATTGGGACTGCACACTGTATGTTCCCTAAATGACTTACTCTGATGCCACCCTTCCTTCATTCAATGCTGACTCCCCTGATCGCTCCCCATCCCACCTGCCACCCCCAGGGTCAGTCATGGAAGGCTTGGTGGCCCACAGTCTGCTGTGATTGGCGGCAGCCAAACCCTGGAGATATGCAACACACTGTGGTCCGCACGGCACTTGCACATCCGCTCTCACTTCATCCTCCCAAACCCCATGGAGACAGGAATTAGAACCTACTTTACATTTTCAGTAAGGCTCAGAGTGGCTAGATGGTTAGCTTAAGAGAGTGGTTCTCACTTGGCAGTGATTTTCTCCCCCAGAGGATATTTGGCAACATCTGGAGACATTCTGGGTTTTCACAACAGTGGGGGTGCTGGTAGCAACAAGTGGGTAGAGGCCAGGGATGCTGCTAATGTCCCGCAAGGCACACAACAGTCCCCCACAACAAAGACTTATCTGGCCCCAAATTGCCACAGTGCTGAGACTGAAACATCCCAGAAGAAGATGGAGCAGCTGGTACCTGGGACTAGACACCAGGGCTCCTCTTCTCACCTCCCTCTCCATTCTGTTACTCTGAAGGAAGATGGGATTCATCATCTTCAAGACTTCTCACATTCTAAAATGGGACACCTGAAGATGGGTGTTCCTTAAAGTCCAAACAGATAGGTGTCCAATGCAGGGACTCTAGGCAGTTGACAGGCTGGTGGAAAACCCCTCCCACTGCTGCTCAAATTGTGTCTAGAGGTGGTGCAGCCCCTGCCCTAAGGTCAGTTAGGGCCTCTCCTGGTTCGTGTGTTTGGCATACAGTAAGTTCCATTACCATGAACCCAAACAACCTAAGATTTATGTATATGGTTTTACACCCCAAATCAAGGAGGTTGGCACTGGGCAGGGATTTCAAATTCCGATGCCTCTTTGGGCCAAGCAGGGAAATGAATGAAGTGAGCTGAGTCAGGAAGAGGGCCACGAGGACAAAGAGTACTGGGGGACACACCCCGTCAAAAAGCGGTGGCGGGACCTCAACGGCATAAGGGATGTAGGCACACTGTGGCTGAATGTTCTGATTTCTTCTTTCCCAAGAGAAAGCAGGAACATGGATTGCTTTTGTTTGTTTTATTTTAAATGTTAAGCATACCTTGATTGCAAGGGGCAGGAAAAGAAAAAGGCAGAAGGAGGTGTCTCTGGGCTTGATCAGGCCCACAGACCATAAACGTGCCAGTTCTGGTCAGTGTAAGACAAAAGACAAGGGTTCAACCTCCACCCTAACATCAACTTAGGGGACAGCCCTCTGGGCCTCTGTTTCCTCATCTGTAAAATGATGAGACTAGATTAGAGGATGAGTACAGACTGTTCCGGCTCTCATACACCATGGGTCCATTGGGTGGGCAGGGATGGGAGGAAGGAAATGGACATTGAGTCAGATCTGGGCAGACGGTGCTCTCTGCTTCCTCTTACTGCAGCAAAGGTATTAGTGGGTTCCTTCCCCTCCCTGGGCTCACATCTCCATTTGTAAAATGTGGGGTTGTACCAAGGTGTCTCTGGCTTGAGCATTTTAGACTTCCAGTGGGAAACAATTCAAGGTTGGGGGGAGCCATCAAATTTATGATCTCAGAATAGATCTCTGACAGCTAACAAATTGGCAAAAACACAATCAGGGAGAGGGTGCCTCTGTGGCTTTAGAAAGGCCTTATTTTAAAAGATGTAGGAAAAATAATGATAATATTTTTCATGTTTTTAGTACAATTCCTACAGAAGGCTCTGAAAATACTCCACAGACTGTGTGTGGTGAGAACACCACCCCAAAGAATGTAATTACCCACCCTGGAGTTCTGCCAGGTTTAACAGCATTTTCTCTTTTTTTTTTCTTCTTTCAGTCTTCCCTCCCCTTCTCCCACAAATGACAGCATTTTCATAAGCCTTCAGCATTACTAGGTAATTAGGGAGCAGTGGAAGTTCTGGAAAACACCCTGGGGCAGGATCAGTGCCTGGAAAAAAAAGGTCTATTCCAGCGGGAAGCTCCTCTGCAGCAGCAGAGTTACTAGTAGAATTTGGAGGCACTGTTTCTCCAAACCAGAGGTGCCTTGCGAAAGGCGGCCTGGGCAGTGATTAGAGGGCGGCTGTCCCCCGCACGACACTTTCCACCACTCTGCCAAGAGGCTCTGCAGCTCAAATGGCCCTGGTCTACACACCAGAGGGCCAGACTCTGGGCCATCCTCATGGGGTGCATGATTTTGGATGAGCCATTTAACCCCTTTGTATGTATGTTTTGTCTTCAAAATGGGGATAATAAGGGCCCACTTCCCAGGATTGGGTGAGGCTTCATGAAATGTGGGTGTGAAGGGTGTAGCAAGCCTCCAAGCACCCAGTGAGGACTCTGCCAGCCACACAGAATGGTGATGTGAAGTGTCATTTTTCTTCCCTCATGGGTGGAGTCCAGATTCACCCTGGCATTGGAGGCCTTCCATCTATGTCTGAAATCTCCTACAGTTCAGTTTGCCAACCTTCTGTTATATCTGTATCACTTCTCCAACCCTCAAAACATTTGTCCATCAGGGACAGCAAACCACTGATTCTGCACATCCCCCACCCCTCTCCACCCGGCCTGCCTCTCCCTTCATTCCTCCCATCTCCCTAAATGACACCTTCATTCACCAGGTCATCAGGCTAAAACTCCACAGCCACCCCATCAGCTAATTCTAGGGGCTGTGCCTTCAAAATACAGCCGGATTCCAGCCCTTCCCACCCCCTCTCCACTCCAGGCTGCTCACCTCTCCTGTGCCTCTCATCTGACCCATGGAAATCTTTACCAACTCTTTTTCTACTCCTTCTCCAACCCTGTCCTCCAAACACCATGGCAATGTAACTTACTCTCTGCACAGCAGCCAGAGGGAAACTTTTAAAAACAGAACTCAGATGTTGTCACTCCTCAGCTCCAAAAATCCAGGAGCTTCACAAGCTCTTCGAATAAAATCCAAACCTGCTGTTGGCTCTTCCTTCGTCACCCTACTCCAATCACATTGGCCTTCTCACTGTTCTTTGGATTCACTGAAAGCCATCTTGTCCCCGGACCTTTGCATGTGCTTTTTTCTGCCCAGAAAACTCCTCCTGCAAAAATCTTCATTGCTTCCCCTCTCATTTCATCCAGGCTTCTGTTCACAAGTCTCCTACTTACTTTATCTGAAAAAGCACCCCTAGTCCTACCATGACTGTTGCTTCTCTTAACTGACTTCATTTTTCTTTATGGTGTCTATCACCACCTAAATATGTTATATATTTATTTGTTTATCATCTGACATTACTAGAAAGTATCTTGTTCACCTCACCACTTCAGGGAGTGTCTAACACAAAGTAACTTTCTCCATGGATATTTGTTGAAAGAATGAATGGATGTTCCTTATCTTCCCCTGAAATATGCTTACTTTTCTTAGTCACATTCTAAGTTTAAAACCCAATTTACTTCCCATTTTTCCCATAATGTCCTCCCACAGCTATTTTGGTCTTCCTGAGGATCTGTGTAGCTCATCACTTACCACTTTTAATTCATATTTACTTAGCCTCTACTATCTCATTTTCAGAATCATGCCTCTAATGTAATGAAAGCTAAGTTTTTTTGAGTACTTACTATGTGCTAGGCCCAACACCTGCCTTGTATCATGTGATGCTCACAGGAACCCTATGAAGTAGGAACCCTTATTATTCCATTTACAGGTGTGGAAGGAAGGGTTAGGGAAATTAAGTTACTTTTACAGTTAATTATAATCAGGGCTTGAATTTCAATCTAGATCTGCCTGGTTCCCAAGGCTGGTTTGCCTAACCATTATTCCATATGTCTCAAGGGGCAGGCTCATTAGCTTGGTCAATTTGCATTATGCAGGTCCTTGACACTGTGTGCATACTTCCGGAAAGGTAAAGGACTTTGCTCCAGAACTTGTGGCTAAGAGATGACCTAGACCAGTGAGTCTTCATAGTCAAAACCACATCTTGCAGTCACTCAGTTACAGTATTATCAGGAAGGAGCTCTAAGAGGCCATTCAAAAAGCAGGTACAAAACTAGGGTTTGTTTCAAAAAAAAAAAAATGAACATGTCTTGAAAAAGAAGATGAATCAGTGTTTCTCTTTCCACATCTGATAGCTTTCTTTGAAACTAACAGCAATTTGGTTGCTTACTATAGCCCCCCTCACCACCATGGTCATGGAGAGATTTTAATCAGTTTTGAGGAGACTTGAAACAGAAATGATTCTGAGTCTCATACTCCTAGTATTAACTTTTGCTGCTTGCCCAACTTCTAGCCACTCCTTAATAGACTATTAAACAGACAAAATCATTCAGAAGGAAAAAAGAAAAACCTGACATGGGCAAATCTTACATGGAAAAGAAGCAGGTAGAATGCTGGAGTTAGAAGGAAATTTTGAGTCATGGAGTCTGATCTGACACCTTCATTTTACAAGTAAAATAGAACCTCAGAGAGGTTAAATCATTTGCCCTGGGTCACTCAGCAGATAGTGGCAGATCAGGGACTTTAACCCCCAGCTTGACAGCATGATGAGTGTTCATGTCCTGTTGCAGTGAGACCTGACACAGGCTCACTTAAAGAGGTGCATGCAATCACTTTAAAAACTACAGCCCATAGAAACAAGAAAAGGGACCCGAGTTAGAGTCATCTTTTAGAGGAGGCAGATGGAGTCCCTGCAGAATGTCATCTGCCCTCTGGTCCATAGCTCATGGGGTAGTTTTTCCTCTAAAGACCTCTGCAATGATATTTCAACATAACAAGGGAGGCCCAATAGTTAGCCTGCATGTTACCTGACAGTTTGATGGTGGAGAGAACCGTGTATGAGAATGAACACAAGCAAGAGTTTGTATGTACTTGCCCACTGTCCTAAATAAGTCATATCAATAAGGCTATCCCTCCCCCTCTCTGTTTACTACTTTGATGGACCCTTCATGTAAAGCATCCCTGAACTCTCTCTTCCCTCCCTGTTCCACCTTCCTTCCATCCCATGTTACTGCTAGGGTAAATTCACGTTGTCGGTGACCCAGCTCAGAAGCTGCCCACTCTAAGCTGGTCACACTGCCCCACCATCATTTCCATCACCTAAGGCAAGGAGAAATAGCACCTTGGCTCTTGAAGAACAGAACGGAGGATGGGCATGCCAGCAGGGAATCAGCATCCTTGGGGAAAGCAGGTATGCTAACGATAAAGTCATTAATAGCAACTACCACTTGCCGGCATAGACAGCACACTGCTAAGCGCTTTATACTCATTATGCCACTCAGTCCTGTAACAATCCCACAGCAGTGTGGTCAGCCCCATCGTACAGGTGAAGCATACCTTGGTCTATTAGCCTTCAAAGACTTTTCCATTCACCTCTCAGTGCCATGTAGCATTGTGGAAACAGTATTATCATCTCAATTTAATAGTGAGGAGATAAACTCAGAAAGTTAAAGCACTAACCTTGGGACACACAACTAGTGAGAGGTTGAACCAGGTCTCAAACCAGATTCTTTCCCCCCTGTTTAACACTGCCAGTTCCTGCTTCCCCTGATGCCCCTCACTGTGTGGGGGAAGGGTGGGTCAGCACCTCCCCTCCCCCCACCTTCCCTCAAATCACGAAATCGGGAGAAGGTAGTGTGGTTCCTGTCTCTGACTCTTGAGACGAGGCTTCCAGGCAGGGCCAGGGAGGCCATGAAGGTCACAGACTATTCCTAAAAGAAACAAAACCTGAGTATTGTCTTCTATTACTTTCACAGCAAAAATACAGCATTTTAACAATAGTAATGTCAACCTGGCTTTGGTGGGCTCCCTTGGGAAACTAACCACTTATTCATTTATAAAATATCCTATGGAAAAACTAACCATTACTTGTTTATAAAACTTTCTACCTGAACATAGGAAATCATCTGGCCAACTATTCGGAAAGAGCAGAAGGCTCCTCTCAATGGGTGGGGTTCCTGGGGTCCTCTCCCTGAAATCAGAAGCTGCCACAGGAGGTGCGAGCAAGTCCCGCTCTGACTCCTGGGGGGCAGAGTAGGCGAGAAAGTGCTTCACCAGGGAAATGTCACCTGGAAGCACCCAGCAATGACTGTCCTTACTCAGTGCCAAGCACTGGTGTCTGGCTTTGTTCTAGAAGTTTAAATGAGAGGATATACTTCTCCGATTTCAACTCTCCAGGGCTAGAGCAAGACACAGCACGATGGCGTGACTCCTGCCCACAGCACCAGTTAGTCTGCCTAGCCAGGACAGGTGCCCATGGCCGGCAGTACTCCCAGAATGGATGGGCCCCAGCACTGCCTGTCAAAACCAAAGGCAGCCCTGGAAGAGGAATAGTTCTGTGGTATTAGGATGTCCTGATAAAGGGCAGAGGTGAGAAATCAGAACAGAGGCAGAGCTGGGGAGACAGTGTGACGGGCAGCCCTAGGATTTCTGTATGCCCTCTGATGAGGATACGCACACCCACTCTGCATTCTCCCAATAGCTCCTGGCATCTCGAGAGGCAGAGGCAGTCTACGATCCACGTTCTCCTGCATGCCAGCCGTCTGCGCCTCGGCCTCATCAGGCTCCTCAGCGTGGCTTGGGGGAGCCCTCTGCCTTCACCACAGTTGTGCTCTCTGTCCCGCACACTCGCAGAGCTGTGATTCTTTGTGCATCTGCGATGGCCGAGCAGGGCACTAGGATCCAGGGCTGGAAAACTATGGGAAGAGATGTGGACATGAAACACTAGTTGACTCTCTCCATGAACCTTCACCCGAAGGTGACCGGGGGTCTTTCTGATACAGAGCACCCCCTGCCCCTGTGGCTCCCTGGCTCCTGACCCCCTGCCCCTGCCCCACGCCCTCTAGAGCTGACCTGTCCCTCTTGCTTTGCCATCTATGCACCGGCGTCTGATGGGCCCCCTCTATGCCTCAGCTCCAGCCTCTCAAAGTTCTGGAGCCGTCTCTGCCAGAGGAAGTCCCAGTACAGCTGACCCTTTGCTGAGGGCTGTGGCCTCCTGTGGGAAGCAGAATGACTTGGACTGAAAATGAGACCCCCAGGCACTGGCTGGGGAAGCAGTTAGCAGCTCCCAGGGCTGTAAGATCCCAGGTGGGTGGCCAGAGCAGGAGAGAAGTACTACCTCCATTCTGACTTCCAAGACAATGATAACAAGGAGAATAAGGCAAGCAGGGTGTCCAGGAGGGACCTCTACCCCTGGGCTCACTGGGGCAGGGCCAGGTATCAGAGGCCTGAACTATCTCCTCTTCAAAATGCCCGTAGAAGGGCTCTGCCTCTCCTACTCCAGATCCCACGTGTTCCGCTTGGATGCCCACAAAGTAGAGGCAGAGGCAGACGCAGCAGGTAAAATCCAAAGCTGCAGCCTAGACATGGGCCTCCAGAATGCCTGGCAGGTGTGAGGAGACAGGTGCGACCGCTCCCTGTCCCTTGGGCTAGTGTGCCACTGCGCCCCACCCCTAGGGACAGGCGGCACAGGATGGGTGGGCAGTGGCCCAGAGAGGCTGGCAGCATTGCCTCTTCCTCACTTAGGGGCACAATTCTAGCCTTTGCCAGCCTCTTTCCCCAAGCCCAGCTTCTGTATGCTCTTTTCTGGGAGAACCAGAGGCGATCCCTGGGCAGAAAGCTGGAACTGAAAGGAGCAGATGCCACAGGCATGGGAGCTTTGAAGTAAGAAATAGGCTGAGGGAAGGACGAGGAGGGGTCTGTGACTTCTGCTGGAGCACCTGGCGTGAGCGGTGGTGTGTGTGACCGCCATGGTTTCTCAAGGACCCTTTGCCCATTATGGAGAGGGCCCCAAAGTTAGCCTAAAACAGCAGGTGTCAAAGGCAAGCTTGCCAAAAGGTAACCCACGTGATTTTTGACTATCCACCCAACTAATATGTAAAACCTAAGCTCTGGAGTCAGAATGTCTGGGTTTGCAGACTAGCTCCAAGGCTTACTAACGCATGCCCTTGGGAAAGGTGCCTTAGCCCCTCGAGCCTCCCTTTGCCCATCCACAAAATGGGATAACAGTAACCTCAGGGGATGTTGTGAGGATTAAATGAGAAGCTGCGTGTATAGTGTTTGGCATGATGCCTATTCATGGTTAGCTGTGATTTATTGGCATCTTATTTAGGCAGGCACTGAACCAGATACTTGGGTTGAGAAAGGAAGCTTCTAGCCTGTTTTCTTTACTGAGAAAAATAAAAACAAGAAATTGGGGAAGTATGTGGAGATGTCTGTGCAGCCTCAGCCCGTGGGAGGTATACTCCAGTGAGGCGACAGGAAGGTCTGAGGTCAGTGCAGGAGGACAATGGAAAGTTCAGCCTTATAGAGAGGAGACCCTTTGACCCAAAGCATGAGGGCAGTGGAGGGACTGGCCATTCGAGGCTACTGAGGGCATTCTTGATGGAGCTTAACCAAGACTTTCTGGAGCTTAGCATTCAAATGGATCTGTATTACACTTGCCCCTCAGGATTGGGAAGCAGTAGAGCTGGTTCTGAAAGTTCTAACCTGTAGCAATGAGGCCCATCTAGGCCAAGACGCCTTTTACTTTAGGCTGAGAAAGCTGACCTTAGGAAAGCACTTCTCTGCAAGCACTTCAGAGAGTGTGATGCAGTGGGTAAGAGCTCGGGCCATAGAGCCAACATCCCTCTGTTTGAATCCTGCCTCTGCTCTTTACTAACTGTGGGACCTTGGGGAAGATCTCTTACTGTCTTTGGACTGTATTTTTCTGTCTGTAGAATGGCAATGATGACGGGGACATCAGAAATTGTTTTGAGTATTAGTAACTGTAACTGTGTCTGGCACATAGTAAATACTCAGGTGTTAGCTGTTATTATCAATGCCCCAAACCCTCCTAGGCTCTTCCTTCTCGCACTCTCACATTCTCCATTCTTGCTTCTTACTAGGTTTCACCACCCACTTCCATGGGAGTTTCTGAGAAGGAAATATTTAAGCTGTTCTCTCCTTACCAGGGTGCACCCTCTCCAGTTGAAGTAAATAGCTTTGTTTTTCTGAACTTTAATTCTAGTCTCACTTGAACGTAGCTTTTAGCCAAAGCAAAACTCAGCCTTCGGAGATTTAGTCCCAGACCTTGTATTGATAACAAGGTGGGGATTCAAAGAACAAGTAGCAGTTCCTTACAGGTGAATCTTAGATGTGTATGGAGGGTTAAGCATGCAGGCAAGGGACATGGCATAGGGCGGCAGCTCACTGGTAGTGAGCAGGGGCAGTGCAGAGGGGTTGTTTTGTCCTCTGGGGGACATTTGGTGATGTCTGGAGATATTTTCATTTGTCACAACTTGGGGAGAAGGTTTGCTACTGGCATCTAGGGACAGATGGCAGGGATGATGCCCAGTATCCTGTAATGCACAGAATGGCCTCCCACACAAGGACTTTTCCAGCCCCAAACATCAATAGAGCTGAGGTTCTGAACCCCTGGTTTAGGAGGACATGCTCTGGAAAGACAGACCAAGGACAGATTATTGAGGACAAGCCTAAAGGGAATCACTGAGGGCTTTTGAGCAAGAGGAGTGATATATTCCATGTGGTGCTTTAGAGAGATAATCCCGGAGACATAGGCAGGAGCAGTTAGAAAGTCATTGCAATTATATTTAACTAGGTGAACTCCAGAATTAGGGCAACAGAAGGGGGAATAAAAAGGAAGTGTTAAATGAGAATTTAGTTTTGAAACAACTTCTCTACCATTTATTCCCTCCTATCCTTCTCAAATTCCTTATTTATATTACGATTATATAAATACCATTCAATTCTGAACCAAGTAGCATATTGTAAATACACTTTATTTCATGTACAGACTTTTATTTTTCAAGTTTAATAAAAATCCCTTGCTTTTCCATTTATTTAGTTACATTGTACAAAAAAAATATAGATCAACTTCAGGCTGACAGTTACATTAAGGAGGGGTAAAAGCATCAGATGTCATAAAGCTGATTTAACAGTAATTATAAAGGACTGAGTGGTACAGCAAAATTGTTTGATGCAATATTTTCTGAATTGTCTGTGGTTGAAATATTTCATAGTAATTTTTTCATACAAAGAAAGGAGCTGTGATATTAGACTTCGGCAAGGTAGAATTGGCAAAGATTTTCAATTTGCTGAATGTGAATTTAGAGAAAGAAGAGTGAAGAACTATACACCGGTGTTTGGGGCCTAATACAGTAGAAGTATAGGAGTGATAGCCAAGGAAAGGGTTGTAGAGAGAAGAACAGGCAGTGTGTGCAAGCGTGCGTGCGTGTGCCGGGATGGGGGAGGGACTGCCAGAAGCCTGGGTAATCCTAGGCTAAGCTTAATTTCCTACAGCACATCTTTGTTGAAATTTGGCTGTGAGAAAGCTAGGTCAGGAATTCAGGACCAAAAGTTAGGGCGAGCCTCCTGGCTCCGGGAGCGTCTACTGAGGGAGGCTTTGGCGCTGCCCAAGAGTGGCCAGGGTCCAAGGGAGGATGTCAGGTGAAGAGAGACAGAACCTGGGAAACCATCAATATTTGAGGATCTGAGGAAGAAAAGAAAAAGGAAACCAAGGAGAGATCCCAGGAGCTGGAAGAGTACAAGAAGCACAAGTTGTCATGGAAACCAAAGAAGAGAAGATCCCTGAGAAGGAAAATACTTGGTGTTAAAAGTTATGGAGGAGGAAGAGGGGTGGGCTGAGAGTGAGCCACTGGATTTGATGATATGGGTGCAATGGAAGACCTTAGGAAAGCACTTTCACTAGTGTAAGGCGCATGCCATTTATTTACTCAAATCTATTACTGGGCATATATACTATGTTATGGTGCAGTGTTAGAATGAGCTAAACAGGGTTCTATCCTCCAGGGACTCACAGTCAGTTGTTTACATGCACAAACCAATAGCATGTAATGCCACAAGGCATCATTTCTGTGATAGAAGCATGCATAGGGCATGATGGGATTGCATCAGGGAAGGCTTCCTAGAGGTGGTGACATCCAAACTGAATATTAAAGGGTGAAGCATAAATAGGAGTCAGCCATGTGCATTGGGGATGAAGGTTGATAAAAAATGAGACAATTTTCCAGACAGAAAAATCAGCGTGAGCAATGTCTTAGAGCCGAGAGACATCATGATAAGTCTTCAAGGATCCAGGGTAGTTAAAAATTACTTGAGTGACTAAAGATGAGCCCTGGTGAGCTGTGCAGGGGCCAGACCAGGGAGGCCCTTGTGTGTTACAATGTAGCTTTTGCACTTCATCCTGAAATTGACTGGTGTGACTACAGTCACTTAGAAGGACTGCCTCTGGTATTCAGGTTTACTTTTTAGCATGGTGGCTTAGGGAAGCCCATAGCTTTAAATCACTGTGTCAGTTATACAGTAAGTATTTTGAAATATTTGTCGAATTAATGAAAAGGTGTAAAATCAATGAATCTCAATCATTCATTCAAGAAAGTTAACTCATGAGATAGAAATGTAGAGCAGGAACAGAGAGGAAGCAGGATGGTTAGGATTTTTGTCTATTTCCCCAGTTCAAAAAATAGTCCCATTTTAAGAATATGTAAATACATACTCATTATCACAAGTGTTAGCACACAAAGGTATAAGAAAGTTCAAAAGAGAAAACAGACTCATAAGTACAGAGAACAAACTGGTGGTTGCCAGAAAAGAGGTGGGTGGTGGGGGACAGGCAAAGTGGGTGACAGGGTGAGGAGAAGGGGGGAGACAAAGTATAAGAAGATTCAAGTCACCCAGAAACCTAAAACCTTCTCCAGAGACAAACACCATTAAGACATTAAGACTTCTGTGGTCACTTGTTTCCACATCTCTTTATAGAGTCATAGACATTCACAAATCTGTTGTACATAAATGTGAATGAAATCATAGCTTACATGTTTTATTATGGATGTACTTTGTATTGCTTTTGCTGGGGGCAGAGTGGGGAAATATTGAACACACTATCTCTTGAAGGAAGTGTTAAAAGAAGAGAGACAAGTGAAAGATTCAAGAAAATAGACATGGAGACACAATCAGCAAAATCCAGAATATGGAAATCTCTTCCAAGCAAATGATTGGCTTCTTCAACAAGTACATTGCAAGGGAAACAAGAAATATGGTAACAAAAACCTAGATCTCACACAAGATTCAACATATCAACCAAATGCTATGTTCAGACCTCGTTTGAATAGTGATTTGAATAAATGATTAAAAAGAATTTTAGAATCACATGGGATATTGGAGCCCTAAAGAGTTTGGTATTTAAAGAAAACAAAAAACTATTGTTGATTTTTATGATAATGATGCTGTGGTTGTTTTTAACTGGAGTCCTTGATAGATATACTGGAATATATTATGGATGGAATAATAATATCTAGGATTTGCTTCAAAATAATTCAGTAGGGATGTGTACTGGGGTCTACTGATGGGACACAATCAGCCATCAATCTGTGACTATTGTAACTAGTTGATAGGAATGTGGGGGTTCATTGAACTACGCTCCCTACATTTATTTTTGGTTTAAAATTTTCCATCATGAAAGTTAAAGGAAAAAGAAAGAATGGGAATGGAAGGAAGGAAGGGAGGGAGGGAGGGAAAAAAAGAGACAGGAGAAACAGAAAAGGGACTCCTGGACTGGGACTGCTGAGGAGGCGTGCAGGGGGCTTCTGCTTTAGAGAGCGGGAATAAAGCATCCTCAGGGACAGGGGAGAAGGGAGGACATGGGGACCACAGACAGGGGAGCAGAAGTGGAAGCATTTGGTCTTTTGTGGGCTCAGAGAGGCAGACAGCACAGCCATCAGCTGAGGGACAGAAGTGGGTCTATCTGGGAGCTTCAGCAGAGCAGAGTGAGAGGATCCGCGGTGGGGGCGGCAACAGGCTGCCAATTAGGGGTGGGAAAAAGGATTGTGGGACAGCACGGGGTCCCCTGCTGAGAGGAGGGAGCACGGATGGGACATAGATCCAGACAACACAATTAGGACTTCAGCGGCAAGCCCTAAAGTCAGCAAAGGAGGGTAGAGGAAAGGGCACATTTTCCCATCTCTTTTTATCCTGATGGCTTTCTCCCTTTCTTCAGTGTCCCCAGCATTTAGTCTCAACCATGTAGTTTTTGTTATTGTTTACACTACTATTCAAGAGATAGCTACAAGTCACTGTATATGTGAATATGTGCCAGGTGTTGTGCTAAATGCAAGGTGGGCATTAACTCATCGACTCCTCACGACCATAGTAACAGAAGTGGTATCACCTTTATCCAAGAATAAATTCAAGACCTACTGTATGCCAGGCGTTGAGTATATTGAGTGTGCCGAGGTAAATAAGGCATTTGTGGATTCCTGGCTTCACAGAGTTTACTATCTAATGAGAGGGACAAACTAAAGGATTAATTACAGAAAAGTGTGTGTTTAATTATATTTTTAATGTTTGCTACAAACGTAAACTAGAAAATGCTATGAGACTATATAGCATGGAGAGTTAACCTCGTCTGAGTTTTCCATGAGGAAATAATACTGAAACAGAGATCTGAAGCATGAACAGCAATGAACTGATGAAGAGGAAAGGACAAAGAATATTCTAGACAGGGAGATGCTCAAAAGCCGTGAGGAGACGTAATGAGCATAGGGGGCCAGCTCAGATACCCGTTGTAGATTTTATTTAGGCTGTGGGACTTCAGCCAAAGGGCAAGGGAAAGTTAAGAAAGAAAGTGACATTATTCTACATACAATGGACAGTAATTCAAGAGAGCAAGACAGAATGGGTGGAGTCTAAGGAGATTCAGGACACACACTGAACCAACAGAACTTGGTGATCCACACATTTAGGGGGTAAGGGAAAGAGAGAGGGGTATCATGAATGACTCCCAAGTCTGGCATTAGAAACAGGGGTCCAAAGTAGTTAGGTCCCATGTTGAAGCTCATGCAGGCAGTCATGAGAGAGGAAGTTCTGAAGCCCAGACTCTTACTCAGTTCACATTATTGGCCAGCAGTAATGCAATCAGGGAAGAGCATTCCACAGTGTTTCCACGGAGTCCTTTTTTCTTCGAAGAAATAACAGCCAGGGTCCTTTGAGGTGATCAATTCAAGAGTCAGAAATGACACCATGCTGTGTTGAATGGATGGCACTCACTTGTTTTTCCCTGTTGAGATTGCCTGTAGCAAATGAATCATGGCTCAGGTTGGAAACAGCCCCCTCCACCCACATGGAGGGGGCAACCTGGCGTGAGGACGTGGGTGAAGTTTAAGAATGTTAGTTGAAATTCTGACTCCTCTCAATCAATTTACATGCTAAGTAAAACACCCGGTGTGGAGAGAAATCAGAGATTTAGGTATATAACAAAGCTAACCAAGATCCAAAGCTCTAGTAGGGTGGCCTGGGATTTCCAAGTCAGTCTGTGCATACAGCCAGCTAAAGAAACAAAGCATAGATTGGCACCCAAGTGAGTTTTTAACATACCTGCTATAAGCTACAGACCAAAAAGACTGAAATATCCTAGAGCATACATTATCTCATTAAATCCACGCAACAAATTACTCTTTTAACACTTCAGCCTTCACATTCTGTTACCTCATGAGTTGAATGGAACATAGAACATCACCCAGTCCAATCAATTCATGTTTCAGACAAGAAAACAGACATCATGAGAGTGGGTGTGATTTGCCTGAGCACACAGCAAATTAACATGAGGACAGGAACTGAATCCCTGGTCCCCTAGACTCTTAGGGCAGTGTCCTTTCTGCAAGGCCAGCCTATTCTTTTCATATTCCTGAAAAGAATTTATTTGTGCAACCAAAGTCACATTCCTGAAAAGAATGTATTCATGCAACAAGTATATTATTGAGTTTAATTTACGCCAGACACTGTTTTAGCAGCTGGTGAAACAATGAACAAAATAGACAAATGCCCCTGACTTCATGGAGCTTATATCCTAGTAAGGGAGGTAATACACAAGATAAATAAGAGTAGGCTAGAGTAGGTTAGATAATGATGCATTTTAGGATCAAAATTACTGTAAGGTAAGAGTATATAAAGTATAGGGGGCAGGGCAAAACTTTAGGTAGTGTGGCCAAGGAAGGCTACTCTGTGAAGATACTCTTTGAGGAAGAACCCAAAGGAAGGAAGGGAGCTAGCCATGCAGACACCAGGGGAGGGCATCTGAGGCAGAAGGAAAGTGAGCGAAAGGGCTCAAAGCTGGCAGCATGCTGGGGGTGTAGCGGGCACAGCAAGGAAGTTAGAGTGGCTGACCTGGAGAGAATGAAGAAGAAAAGATTAAGGTGTGAGGTCATAGAGGAAATGGGGTCCAGCCCATGTCTGCCTCTGTGAGTAAAAGTAAGGACTTGAGTCATTATTTTGATGAAAATGAGAAGTCTTGGCGAAGGGGGGCGGGGGCGGAGGGCTGAGTGACATTGGTCAGATGTGTAGGAAATAGGCTAAAGTGGGGACCAGGGTGGCAGTTCAGAGATCAGGGAATTACTGTAGTTATCAAAGCAAAAACTGATGGTGGCTTATATCAAGTGGTAGCAGAGGGTTTGGAAAAAAAGTGATTGAATTCTAGACATATTTTGAAAGTAGAACACATAGGGTTTGCATAAAGCAAGTGGGGAATGAAAGAGGGGAATTAAGGATTACACCAAGGCAACTAGAGGGGTGAAACGGCCATTGATAAAGCATGTTTTGGGGGTGGGGAAGAATCCGTGGGCTCATTTTTAGACATAAGTTTAATTTAAAATGCCTATTCAACATTCAGGTAGAGATGTCCAATAGGAAGCTAAGTATATGAATCTGGAGTTCATGGGAGAAATCCAGGCTGGGGATATGCACTCGGCTGTGTACAGATGGTATTTAAAGCAAGGAGACTGAACGAGATCAACTAAGGAGTGAGCGCAGCTATAAAGGAGAAGCAGTTCAAGGCCTGAGCCTGGAGCATGTCAGCATTCTAGTGTCAGAGAGATGCAGATGGTCCAGCAAAAGAAGCAAAGAAAGCACCTAGAAAGTGGGAGGAAACCGCGTGAGTATGGTCTCCTGGGAGTCAAAAGGAGGAAGTGCCCCAAGCAGAACAGAATGAAGCCATGTCCAAAGCCGCTGGTGGGAAAAATTAGATTAGGACTGAGAAACGTCCGATGATTGGACTTAATGTGGAGGTCATCCTTAATGAGAAGCAAAACAGCTGAGAAGAAAGATACCTGACTGGCCTGGGCTGAACAGAGAACAAAAGGGGAGAAATTGAAGACAGCGCATTCAGCTGTGTCTTTCAGGGCGCACTGCTGTAAGAGAGGGTGCTATGGACGCAGAAGGAGATGGCAGTAATCGCAGCTTGTCTGTGGGTCAAGGGGTTCAGCAGAGGGGGGGAAGTGATCCCGGGGAGAGGAAAGACTCACTGGAACAGGTTTCTGCATAGGTGAGACAGTCATGATGTTCTTTTCTGAACACTTCAGTTTTGTCAAGTGAGAAGCGAGGTCAGAAGCTGTGAGTGAGGATGGAGAAGGTGTTGGGGGTTTAAGAAGAAAGGTGCAAGTGTGAAATTATTACTGGTGAGAGTGGGAGGAGAATGGACAGGGGAAACGTGGTGTGATTGCTAGGCTGCATTGAGAACTTACATGGCATACACAAATTTAAAGAGAAATCAGTAAGTGTGCTTGGCATTTATTCTGTGGCCTTACTTGTACAAGTTCTGCTCCTGAGTAGGTGAGAGTTAAGTGGACCCAGGATTATAGTTTATGTGAGTGGATGTGATGAAAAGATATGTCTTTGGGAGTTCAGGACATGGAGAAGTAGGTTAAGGGGCATCAAAGAGAATGATTATAATGATTGGACATGTAATGTAAGCTGGATAGGGAGCAGGTGGGGCCATGGACTAGGGACAGTACAAAGGGATAGGATCAGTGGACTGAGAATTCTGGTTGGTGTCAAAGGACTGCTGGAGGCAGGAGTCCAGGGAATGAGCTGGAAATATCGGAGGTGGTAGATAGGCTTGAAATGGAGTTTTTGGAGAATTTGAAATGCTGGACACTGACACGATCTAGGTTATGATCCCGAGAGTGAGCAGATGAGGAAGGGCAGGATCTCTGGAGCACAGGCAGTGAGGAAGGGAGGGGCCAGAGCGCTGGCACAGCAGTCTCCTGCAGTGACCGGGCATCACTCTGAACTAGAGACTCTGGGACCCTGGAATCAGAATGGCATTCCTGACTGGGCACAATGCTTCCCCTCCAGGGCAAGGACCACTCACTGCTCCTTGTGTTTTTTTTGGGATTGTTTGTTTATTCAGTACTGGGGCAGATGTGACTGCTGTTTGCTGATGCTCATCTCACCTCTACCTTTGGAGTACATGTATATGCACATATCTCCTTGAAGTTAGGCATGGCCATGTGAATTGCTTTGACTAATGAAGTGTGGAAAACGTGAATGGGTCCCTAGAAGGGAGCATTTATTGACTGGAGTTTGATCAGCCCATCCTATTCATCCCCTGCCACGTTTAGCTTGAAGAGTTTAGCTTGGGAAGAGCTGTCTCATGTATCTGACCATGACATGCAGGCCAGCTGACTCGGACACCAAGCTATGCTTGCAGTGTGCACTTGCTACACTTCGAGGGAGTGAAAAATAAACCAATGTTGAGATTTATGTGGTGTTTTCCAATGTAGCAGAACCTAGTCTAAGCTGGCTCATCTTTGCATACCCATGTAGCCGGCCCTGTGCTGACTGCTGAAGCTACAGAGATGAGTAAAGCAACCTCAGTACCACCGCAAGGGACAGGCAGGAAGAGAAGAGGCCTCACACCAGGGGCGAAGCAAACAGCTGCAAGAGGAATGAAGGGAAGGCTTAGAAACGGGCTCTGGTCCCAAGTTTTCTTGTTTTACTCGGCATTTGGAGTCCTTCACAATTAGGCTTTCTTCTCATTTCCCTGACCCTCCCTTTGAGTTCTGGGGCTCCATTCAACAAATACATATTGAGTGTCAGGTACTGTGCCAAAAGTTAAATGCAGCAGTAAATGAAACAGACAATCCTGTCCTCATGGGATTAGCAGTTTGGTGGAAAAGGATGTTAAATAATTAATGTACAACTGGAATGAGTGTTATGAAGAGCAATGTACATCAGGAAGCCTAACCTAGATTCACCCAGGAAATGAGCAGCAGATGCGGAAGGGACACACTGCAGTCACTGGATACAGCCAGTTCCAGTGTCCTTGTGTAAGAGCGAAGACGACCTGCTCCGTCGCTGAAGGTGATCCGTGCTGCTGAGGAGGGAGCCCAAGGACGGGAGTGGCAGGAGGTGGGGCTGGTGAGGTGAGCTGGGTCGAGGGCCAGTCACTGAGGGCTTTGTCTGCAGGCTAATTGATCCTAAAGACAATGAGAAGCCATCTAAAGTCATATTCTTAGAGAATAATTTTCTCAGTTTTTCATTTTAAAGACTCCTTTAGCAATAGAGTTCAGAATAGATTTCAAAGGAGTAAATGTAAATACAGGCAGATGTATAAGGAAACCTTTGTACTGGAAAATAAAGAGAAGGGGATTGATTTAAAAGGATGGCTTGGAAGGGACTGAAAGGAAGTGGGCAGCTACAAAATATATTTTGAAAGCAAAATTCAATTTAACATGTGATTATGGTTGGTATGAGAGGTGAAGGAGAGGAAAGATCGAAAGATAATTTCAGTTATCTGAACAACTAAAGGGACAGAAGTGCCACTGCTGATAAAGGAAGGCAATTCTAGTGGGTATAGAAGAGGAAATTCAATTTGAGGCATGAAAAATCTGAAATATTCAAGTGCACCCATCCCTCTTAGGGTAATACATTTCTCTGTACTTTGTGTTTGCATCCATGTCTGTTTCTTCCATTTGACTATTAACACTCTGAGAGCAAAAACCATATCTGATTCATCTCACCCAGCAATCCCCTACCGTCATGTGCTCGGGACTGAGCTGGGCATCAGGCAAGTGCAAGGACGCCCGACCCCAGGAGCAAAATATGTGAATATGGTTCTTTGAGTCCAGGTTGGGAAAATCTGCACACCTTGCCCTCCACTCAAGGATCTGCTATTGTTTCCTGGCTCCTACAATATCCTGTAGCTTCCTTGCATGCTGTATCTGTAAGATAAATTCTAGCCGAAATAAGCACGCGAAGAGAGGCAACAAAGGGCCAGGTAGTTTATTTGAACACAGTACCTGGGCGAGATTTCCCAGTCTGTAGAAATGGAGGCTGGGGAATTCGCACGTAAGTAGACAGGCAGCGAGTTTTTAAAGAAGGTAGGGGGAGGCAGAGCTTAGATTTACAGCAGCGCAAGGATTGGCTAGCCCAAGGCACATTTTTCAGGTTGGGATGGGGCAACAGCCAGGGACTTTGACACACCATCAGTGTCAGACATGGGAGGGGTGGCGGCCGGGGGCTTTGGCACGTCATCAGTGTCCAACGTGCTCGCTCCTCCCTCTAGTGCCTCCAGCCTTACAGTATCTGTCTTTGGTTCACTTGAGGTGAGCACGCAAGAAGTGGTTATTTCCCAACCATCTGACCTATTGATGCTTCCTTGATCTAATGGAATGCCCTGAAAGAGTCACTAAAAAAGGAAAATCGGTCTTCTTGGTGGATCTCTAATGTATTGTTTCAACAAGTTTAAAGTGTCTGGAGTCAAAACTCTGACAACAGCTTTGCCAAATATACTCTTTGCCTCCTCTAAGATCTTGGAGGTAAAGAGAAGAAAGAGCTATTTCAAATTTAGTGCATTTATCATTATCTGTATAGTGTAGTTCATGGGCTGCAGAATGGACTGATGTCCCTTTAAAAGTACATATGCACCAAGGACGACTTCAATATCACCATTAGTACAGAATTCTTCAGCTTAAGGCTTTGGTTCTCTTAAAAGATAAATCCATCTCTCTTTCTCTCCACTTTCTCTTCTCAAAAATGCTGGGATAATGCGTCAAGATATTTGCATTCATTTACACTTGAGTTCAAATGAGATTTAGAATCTTAAGAGCAGGATTGCTTTAGGAAAACCATCTGGTGTTCTAGGAAGGCTAGTGGGGTTCACAGTCAAAAGACTGGGGGCCTCACATTCTGCCTTGCACCGTGTGGCTTTGGGAAGATGAATTAACTATTCTGGTCTCAGGCTTATTTTCTGTGAATGAGAGGTTCTACTCCCCACTTTGTGTGTCTGGTTGGTCCCGACAACAACCTTTAATAGACAGTTCCAGAATCTGTTGGAATCATCGCTTCTCCCTTTCTCTAAGAAGTGTCTTCCCATTTCCTCCAGCCTAGAAGGGAGTCCCAGGCAGACATGTGTCCTCCAGGTGACTCACCTCACCAGCCCAAGCTGAGCAGGCAGGGTGCACCCCCTGGCTCAGCAGCACAGGTACACTATCTCTTCCAGCACGTTAGAGTAGTGATTCAGGGTGACAGCTCATTTGTGCCGGTGGGCTGCCACCACCCGGGAGTCATGGGGTGTCCTTCACTTTTTGAGTCAACTGAGGAGTCCCAGCATCTAATTTGCAGAAAGCAGTTGAAACAGAGTTGCCAAGAAAAGGGAGGACACTGAGACTGAGCCATGCCTGAGATCCTGTAATCCTTCCAGATCTGTATTCCTGGCTTTCCCTAATGTCTAAGAGTGACATTCCTGTACTTAGGTTTTCTCAGGCATTCCTGTATCCTTACAATAATTTCCCTCTTTGTACCAAAGTAGCATGAGTTAACTTTGGTTCCTTGCAAGCAAAATGTCTTTGTCAGATTAGAGCACTGGTGAGGGCTTGGGGGAAGGAAGCCCTTCCTATAGGAGTGATTAGGCAGAAAGGGAGTCAGCTGGGAAGCCTGCTCACCACCTCGGGTTTCCATCCACTGATGTAGGTGAGGTCCCCACGAACCTCAGGACATTCCAATCTATAGAACATCCGCTCTCACTTCTCCAGCTCTCTGCAACATTCATGGTCTGAATCAGTCTTTTCTTTTTTTCCTGTAGTTGCCTTTTTGTTTCATGTTTTAATATTTTTACTGCTTTATGGAGCTATAATCGACAGATAAAAATGGCACATATGTAATGTGTACAATTTGATGACTTGACACATGTGAGCTCCTGTGAAACCAGCACACAAACAAGACAATGAATATATCCATTACTGCAAGGATTCTCAGTGGCCCTTTGTCACCGCTTTCTCTTCCCCTTGTTCTGGGTTCCCTGACAGCCAAGGATCTGCTTTCTGTCCCTATAGATTAGTTTGTATTTTTTTAAATTTCATAGAAACAGAATAATAGAGTATGTGCTCTTTCTAGAAACCTGTCCTTTAATTGAGCATTAAGCCCTAAACAATACAGCCGGAACTGGACAGACATGGTTCTTGCCATCCTGGAGGTTCAGTGTTCCAAGAAATGCAGATATTGAGTAAATAGTTTCAATAAAGAATGTGTTTTCATAAGAACAGAAGCAGTGAAGGAGGTACATATAGGGGGGGATCTAGCTTAGGGGCTTACGAGGGATCTAAAGGTCTAATAGGAATAAGGCCAATGAAAGGTACCAGGGTGGGAGTGGGGGCCAGGTAGACAGGACAGAGTGTAAGAACATTCAGAGGAAGGAGAAAACATGGCATTTAAGGAACAGGAAGATGGTCATAGTGCTGGGGGCCCCCAGGGGAGTAGCAGTAAGAGAGGAGCATGGAGAAGTTAGCGAGTCACTGTGGTCTTTATGCCTAGGTTCTCTTTCCTCCTGACTTCTGACCTCAGTCCAACCTTTCAAACAGTTCCTTGTCTTCTTTCATTTCTTTGCCAAGACAATTGCTCCATTTTGATTGAGGCAAAGAAAAATTAAAATCAGAAAAGGAATTGAATTCCTGGAGTCACACAGCTAGCTGGAACCAAGGCGTGGTTATGACTCACTTTTCCGAACCCCAAGTCCAGTACTTACGCACACCTAGGTGGGAGGACAGAACGCCAGTGACCCAGGGCTTCGGAGAGTCTGGTGCCATGCCATCATGACATCATGTAGACATCAAAGTGAGGATGTCAGCTGTTAAAGACACAGTGTTGAAAGCAGTGCCTCAGTGACACATAGACAGCCCCACACCACTTAGCACTTGATTACCTGCTGGCAGTAAAGCCTGTTTATGCCATCCCTTACATTTTCCTTCAATTTAATGAAGTAATTAATGCTATAAAAAGCAATGAAAAGATAAATGTAAGAAAGCATGTTGCATAATTAATAATATATGCATATGCATGGCAGGGTGTTTCTTTCTGGCATACATATGCATATGTCATTAATTGAAACAAAATCAATTTGTTTTACTGCCAGTGTATTGGTGCCAGTCCTGCTGCCTCTATGTCAGCTCCCAGCCGACAAGTGCTGTGCCAGAGGCGTGGGGTACTGACTGGCTTCAGTTCTGCACTGACTCACTGTGTGACTTCACTTATTTCACCCCAGCCCTCAGTTTCTCCACCTGTTAAATTGGGTGGTGGATTGCATTGGTAGTTTACATACATAAAGGCAGTATCTCTCTTTACTCAAACAAAATTTTAAACTGAAATTTACATGTAAAAGATAGAAGTAAACTCTCTAATCAAGTTTGGAGCAGGGGTTCCCCTCTACCTCAAAAGTTCTCTTACTCCATGCTCCCCCTGTCTCCCTCAAGGCTCTATCAATTAGTTTTATCAATTAATTTTATCAATTAATTTGACAAGTACTGGGCTAGATAATTGGAAGAGCCCCCTGCAGTAGTTTTTCCTCATTTCAGGAATATAAGCAACAGAGGTCACATCAGGCCATGTAATTGTGAGGAAACTGGATGGGGGGTTAAGAGACCTGAGTTCCCATTTGGGCTCTGTCCCGTTAGCACCATCACCTCACACCTGTCTCCTACTCAGCTTGCATGCCTTGCACTTCTTATCTGCCAAGAAAGACAGTAACCCTTGTCCATTATTATCATAAAGAGATATCAAATTCAATATTGTATATCAAAGTTCTCTGGATGTGAGGTGTACAATGAAGAGACGGAAACACTCTTTTCCTAAGGGCTAAAGATACAGGCTTTGAAACCAATTACTCTGCTGCTTATGAACTATATGATCCTGAGTACGTTACTTAACCTTTACTGGGTGGCAGTTTCTTCATCTGTAAAATGGGCGTCATAATATCAGTGTAAAAGTTGTTGAGGTTAATATATTCATTACACTTAAAAGCAATGTCTACATGCAATAAATGTTCTTGACTGTCAGTGTTATTTTTATTATCACCATTGGTGGGAAGCAATGAGCCACCAAGGATGAGGAGGCTGAGATTCTAACCTGGTCTCCACTCCTCCTTAAAGGTGCATCCTAGTCAAATGAGAGGCCCATCTTGCATGCATGCAGAACGCGTGAGAGAAGGGATCAAATGAAGCACTGATATTAAAATGCTTTTGGCAATTAGCAAATCTTTACAAATACTGAGTCTAGATATATATACCCCCCAAGACAAACCTAAATGAAGCAACAGTATTGACAAGTGATCCTGAGGGTCAAAGGGAGAAGATAACAGGTTTATCAAGACATTCATATTTCCTATCACAGTTTTGGTTGAAGCATGAAGAAAATAGATGCTGCATTTTAAGTAGAACTTGGACAGGATTTACAAAAGGGAGATGAATCATTTACCATTTACCAGATAAACCATTTGCCACAGGAGTCAAACACCAACTTCAACTTGAAAAGTTGGAGAGGCTGAGAAACAGAGACTGGAAGGACTGGAGAGGGATTTTGGAGAGAAGTGTTAGTGTGCCGTTACCCTTCCTGCCAAGGGGGAGCCCCAGGCAGGAGCCTGCAGCCTGTCTGAAGCTTACAAAGGGGACTTTAGGGAGACTGCTTAGAAAGTTTCTTTGTCTTTCTTGAGGTCTGGCATATGGAGGTGTGGGAGTAGAGATACTGCTGCAGAGTGTATTAATTCTGAAAGACTGACTGTCCAGCTCCTTAAATGACAGCACAAAGGAGAAGATAGATAGCTTCAGATCAGACAGTGGTCCTCGAGGGAGGTTCACAGGGCGAAAGATCCGTGAACAAGTCCAATGGACCAAAAGTGGACCATGTATGATAGACATGGGAATGGGGCTACCTAGGCGTTACCAAGAGGGCCTCCTGAAGGAATGAAAAGGTCTTACCAAAAGAGGCTGGAGGTGTACAGTCTGATTCCCAGAGACTGAGCAAGGATCTAGAAGCAATGATGCAAAATAGAGATGCATTAGCCCTCTTCAGGTGAACTGTGGATGCCACATACCCATTAATAAAAACTCTCTGAACACCCCAACCCTTACTCCCACAAAGAGGACAGTCAGCTGTGAATATCCCTCACACCCAGGGACTGCAATATCAGCTCACCCCAGGTCAGTCAACCTAGAACTTGCCAGCCCCACCACACCCCACACCTTCAATCCCAAAGAGTCAGAGATCTTGGTTAGCAAAATGGAGGAAGGGTTGATGCATGAGTGGTGAAAGAAATTAGAAGCCATTCATGATCCACGCCCCAGCCACCATTTGCAACTTTCCACCTAAAAGCATTTAAATTGCATGAAGTAAAGTTTTTATTTTAAATATGAAATTCTGACTGTTACATAGAAGTAGATATTTTACTCTCTGGGTTGGGAGTATGCAGTTGTCTTGGAAAAGCTATGAGACCATCACAGGCAGGGAGGAATTCATCCCATGTTTAAAGGGACACAGAATAAAACAAAAATACAGTTACTTGATAATAACAATCTCTTAGAGCATAGTTTCAAATTAATAGTTACCAGGTACTAAAATATATGTTATGAAAGGCAGACCTCCTTTTGTCCAAATGGATAGAAAAATTGTGGTTGTTTTAATCTGATAAAGAATGAAAAATAATTTCTGCCCTTTCACTGTGTAAATCATAGGGCCGCGACCATGATGTTCAGGACTCAGAATTAAGTTCTCAGGGTTATTCTGGGACAGGGTTAGACCTATGTTTAGGTTCAGTATAACTACCAAAATTATATAATCTTAGAAGATGGATTTTAGGGGGTCATATCCCCTGCCCACTGCCTAAAAATATACTCTTAATGTTCCATGTGATGATCACAATTATTTCCTTTGTTTCTGAGATAATTCACATTCCTATGAGTGAGCCACACTGTCATTCATAGTCACTTTTAGCCCAGGCTAAATGGGAAGGCAGCATTTTTGAACGCAGACTTTGATGGAAGTTCCCTCTTCCATCAAGTGGAAGTGGATGCTCTCTCTGTGCTGAGGGCCGGCCAGGAGGGTCCTTGACAGAGGAAACGCTACAAAGTCTGTGACTGCTCCCGACCAGCTCCGTCAACCTTCTAACCAACTCAGTTAAGCTCTGCCGCAGAAACTTCCTCTCATTTCCTGTACCACTCTTCAAATTTCTGTGAGCCAAGACAGATGAGAGGGGTTGAATTTAACAATTGTATCAGAGCATCAGGACATGAGAAGCAGACCTAAGGATCACCTAGAACTGAGGTCATTACACTGCATCTTGCAGTTAGACTCTCAAAGTGGACCTGAGAGCCTGGCCTATATGCCAGATGGAAGCTGTAGGGTCCTATTCTTCCTGAGGAGCAGAGATGAGGTGTGCGGGGGAAGGCAGACGATGGAAATGCAGACGCCCCTGCTTCCCCAGCCTGGATCTCCATCTTCTTTCGTCCCCGTCTGCGAGGGCCATTGGACTTCCAGTCTCCTCCTCTGTAAAGTGGAGATAATAGTACCTGTGCCATAGGATAATTGTGAGATGTGAGTGAGCAAATGTGTGTAAAATATTAACACACATCTAGCTTACATAAGTGCCAAATGGATGGTAGTTATCAAGTGTCTCAACAGCTTCCCAAGATGAGATTTATTCCCATATTTCAGGTAATTTTAAGATGTTATAAAAGGATTCCAACTGAGAAATACACCACCAGGTAGCTGTGAATTGTCTAGCTAAGGTTCCAATCTAGGTCTTTTTTGACTGAAGAGCCTGTGCTTTTTCTATTGTACTTTTATCTGCTATACCATTCTGCCTTCTAGGAACTGAAATCTGATTCTTTGATTACAGTTGTGGAACTTGGACCCCATCATTTACCTGCCATTTCTTACATGATGTGTACCTGTACTTGAGAGGCTCACCTGTTTCTGGAGCTCTCATTGCTATTGACTCACCTCTCCCCCATAACGAATGGTTGGACCGATGGCCTGGACTAGGAGCTCAGTCTGTCCCATGACCTCAGATACTCAGCTCCTGCAAAGGGACCTGTCATTCCAGCTGCTGTGCCAGTGAGTAAACCTAACTTACTCATTTAGCAATTATTTATGGAATCCCAATTATGTCCCAGGCATTCTACCCTGTAAACAGTGAGCAAATACTTATAAGCCATGCCCTCATGGTGCTTATAATCTAATGAGAAGGAAGGCCCTGGAGAAAGTCACACGAATACATAGGTGTGAACTGTGCCCACTGATGAAGGGAAAGTACAGGGTGGAACTGACCTAGATTGGGGAGTCAGTTTTTGAATCTCTCTTACACCACATCTCTTTATTGGCATTTTGGGGGTATAAATTCTCACACTGTGTTGGTGTCATAAGGATTAAATAACAGAATGATTATAAAACCCTAAGCATAGTTCATGGCACAAAGAATATTCTTAATTGTTAGCAATGGTTGCTATTATCATCAGGATTATTACTGTTCTCATCTTCTCAGAAACAGTTACTTGTACTGAGACCTGAAGGAGGTAGAGACATTAGTCAAAAATTTATCAGTCCTAACCTGCCTCTCATTACCTCCCTGTTGTAGTTAATTGGGCCTTGGTTGGCTAAATTTCAATGTACAGAATGTGACATGGTATTGTCTCCTATACAGAAACAAGTGAGGTGAGTTTTTCAAGGTTACCAGAAAGGTAGTGGCTGAGTGCAAAACCTGCCTACTGACTCCTTACGTACAGCTCCCTTTTTATTACACTGCCATCTTGTCACACACCTTCATTTCAAGGTGATAGCATTGAAATAAAAAATGAACCTTCAAAAGTTGCCCAGAAAACCTAAGATGCAAACATGTAGACTCTAAATATGTGACACAGCTTTAGGAATGTCTGCTTTTGTTCTTTCTGTCTCTTTTACATAACTGAAGGCCGTAGCAGCTTGGACAATAATCAGCAGCAGCGGGTACCTCTGGTTCCCTCAGCTGTCTGAACCCAGAAGGTCCTCTAGCCTGGATTTTCACAGTGCGAATCCTATTGGGAAAGCCAATGGCAGGTTGAGAAGACTGAGCTGTGAAGATCTAAAACACAATTTGAGGCTTGTTTTTAATTCTTAGCATCACAACCAAGTAGAGCAGAAAACAAATGTGAAATGAGAAAGATAAAAGGATGTAGATTAAAAAGAGGGGGCCGATACGGGAGGAGCTCAAAGCAGTAGCCATCACCACAGTGCAAAACAGCTGGCAGAGATGCCCTCTGCGCAGAGACAGCCACATTTCCCAGATGCCCTTGCAAGCCCCCCAGATAAACATGCACGTGGGCCTTGCCTGAACTGACTGATGAGGGACTTTCTCATAGTCAATGGAATCAAAGCTTTGTATGAGACTTGCTTATTCAAGGAGAAAAAAATATCAATTTTTATTCCTCGCAGCAGCTTGAGATCTAATTCTCTTTTATCGTTGCTGTACTTAAAGAGGAGGAACAAATCACCCAGCTAAACATGAACTGCCGCACTGCACAATGTGAGAAGCCCACCCCCGCCTCCGACTCCTGGTCTGCAAGATTGAAACCCACAGCCCACCTTGCCTCAAGCTTTGCTCTTACTCTGCAGGTCTGCACATAGTTTACTTAGACAAAGTAAACTTGGCTTTGTCAGTAGATTTTGTCCTGTTTGTCCATTAGTTTGTTAATTAATTTGTTAGTATAAGCTGCTGAGCATCTACCTGCCAGGTGCAATCCTGAGCACAGTGAAAACCACAAGGGACAAAGTTGCTGCCCCACTGTCCTCACATGGAGCTTACATGCTAGTGGGTCTGGACTCTTCACCAGTCTCACATTTATCCAACATCTTTTATTGGCTGGCATTGATGCCAGGTGCTGGGAAGACAAAAGTAAATGAGAACATGGACCCTACCAGCTGGTGATAGCAAGGACTCAGGACAATGGCAGTACTACATGGCAAGGGAAGTAGTAGAAACAGGTCTAAGAGAGGGGAACTAACTTAGCAATAGGTGAGACAGAGTATATCAATAAAAAGGTTCTTAAAAGAACTTGGATTCATCTTTTGATTTCATAGCTACCTATTTGTGTAGTAAGTAGTTGAATATCTCAAAATGCTTGGGAGAGTATCTGGAATACATAAGCCCTAGATAACAATTTATCTAGGTGTAAACATGTAGACTAGGCACACTGTTAGATGCATAGTAAAATAAGGAATAGTGAACCTAGAAGCAGCTGAACCTATGAAGAAAATGAGACCAGAAAAATAAAGTAACATTTCCAAGCTGAAAGTAGAATGCAAATCTCCAGACACCTAGTCTGGTTTCTCTCCAATACGGTGCCATTGCATACATTACAAGCACAGCAGTGGAATTCATTGCGTAGGTCTCTATTTTTAAAAATGAATAATGAGTTTTTAACACGCTCTTTGTAGACAGGCCCAGAGAACGAATGTGGCTGAATTCATCCTTTCTCAGCTGTATCAGACCTAGAAAATTCTCCTGGAGTAATGCTCAGCGAGAGAAAGCTTGGAGTTCTGTCACCATCTGTTCTAAGGAAATACCACCATTGGTCTTTATTTAGCAATCTCTCTTCCCGAGATCTCCATGCTCTGGTTTAGAGGAGAAGAATACAGGACACAGGGCAGTTAGCTAAAGCCAACTGGGGAACAGCTAAAGAATAAAACCAAGGTCACCTACCATCTCTGATAAAACCACAGAACCTGTTGAGGACACCATGGCTTGGATTTGGAAAACCCCAGAGAACACAATTCCTCAGTCCCTGCAGCAGAGAAATACAGTTTGAATACTCTAATCTAGGTGTATCTTTTCCATGGGCTATATTTCCAAAGACATGTATTGTTGAGCAAGCCATTCCTTCACGATGTACTGTGGGTGGCAGCGGGCTGAGGGGACTCAGAGCAGAGCCAAGCCTGGGAATGCAGCACAGAGGAGACGTGGTTGTTGGGGGTGATGCAGTCAGAAGCCAGGCAGTCAAGTCACAAATGCTACAGGGTGGAGCAATGCAGGAGGGCCAGAGCTTGTGCATGTCTGAATCCACTGGAAATGAAATCTGCTAAATTCAGGAGCTCACCAGTCAGGTGAAGACCCTGGAAACTGAGCCAAGCCAGTAAACATCCTTGCATTGCTAACAGTAACTAAAAGCCATAGCATGGAGTTTGTTTCTGAGCCAGTCTCACCTTCCTTCCATTTCTTGTCATCCTGGCCAGAGCCAGTTGTAAGCAAGCCTGGCCAAAAGCTCCTGGGTTGTTAACTCTTGGCTGTCACTGTTTAGGTTCTTGTGAAGGAGCAGGGGACCGAACTCTGGCTGTGACATAGTTATGATGCTCAACCTCAATGAAAAATCTGCAGGGAGCGAGTTCTCAGTAAGGAGTGTAAACGGAACATCTGTTCATTCATTCAAATATTTATTCAACACATTCTATGTGCCAAACACCGTGCTATGTACTGGAGATGGAACAGAGAGACAGAAGTAGCTATGACCCCTGCCCTCATACAGCTTACAGACTAGCTAGGAAGAGTAGACAATTAAAGATTTACAAATTGAGAGAAAGAATAAGAGAGAGAGAAAGAGCAAGATCACTGTGACACAAGCTCTAAAGGAGAAGTACCCAAGGGATATGAACTAGCCAGGGTGGTCAGAGAAGTGACGATCTAAAGTTTATAAGAAAAGCTAGGATGGGACAGGGAGGAGAACATTCCAGTTCTACCAATGGGCTTTAGCAGGAGGGAGGACCACAAGAATACATGTCTAGTTTATTTTAAAACTAAGTTTTAGGATTAATTAATTAATTCACAAATCAATTTAATGTTCACCAATATAAGCCACTATGTGCCAGACAGTGTACAAAATCCACATTTATAACTTACAGACCCTGTTCTGAAGAAGATATATTGAAAGAGGTTCAAACTTACCAAAGGTTTTTTTATGGAATCCTACAAAGTATTCTATTGAATTCCTTATACTTGATATTTAACACTAAGAGGGAGCTACTGATATTTCCATTTTACAGATGGGGAAACTGAGATTCAGTCAGATAGCTTACAGGGTCAGAGGTCTGAGCCCACTAGTTACATCTCTGTTTATTCCCACCATGCTGAACTTTGCATACGACACAATGCCTCTAATCAGAACCCTATGTGAGAACTCACTGGGAGGATTTTGGGTGCCAGCCCACTTTTTCCCCTTTAGTGGAGTTCTATTTAGACTTGAATTATGGGTTATGTGTGTGTGCAACCATAAATACATACAGTTTTAAATTTTCATCTTTTATGTGTAGCACACACAAAGAGTACACACTGCTCATATGTAAAGGATCCAGATATAAAAAGGCACCCAGGCCTAAACCATGAGGAACATATATTTAATCTTCCTTTGTTGGTTCAGACTGAGCTAGAATGTGCAGGTCATCATAATGAACACCAGTTAACACGCTATGGCAACTGGCTTGATGTGCTATTTAATGGAGTGTTACCAAGGCATAAAGCACCAATATTTTAAACCCACCAATGTCTTTAATTATCAATTTAATCAATTTGAGGTTTTGTTAAACCATATTCCACAAGAAACCAAGTTCCAAAAGAAGTTAAGATGTGAACAGAGTTTTAAGAGGGAAAGAAATACATTAGGTCAAATAAATTTGAGAGATAATTTTATTTTAAACCATCATGGATTTTCTCAGAGCCTACAATGTAGTAATAACAATGTGACCCTACAACAGGGTTTGGGGGGAAAGGATACACAGGTTTTCCTAAAATTATTTAGCTATAGAATGGAGCATAATATCCTTTCCTGGAACACAAACTCTGTAACAGAGCTTAATTCCAAGCTACTTGCTTCACACACAGGTGTACAGGCAGAGAGACTAGCTCTTCTTTTATCCAAGACTGTTGTCAGTTCCTGCAGTTAAGAGCAGAATCTGAGAACTCAGGAGGGATTCAAGGCATTGCCCCGACCCTTTCACACGTCCTTACTTGAACCAACAGACCTTATTTTTTATGTGTGTTTGGGGAATGGAAACGTATCGTGTTTAAATTCAGGTTTTCTTTTCATCCTCACTTCCTTTTTCTCTCTAAGGTTAGAAATAAAAATGGTAAAGCTCCATAAATAATAGCTCTTAGGTTTAAAAAAAAAAGAGAAGAAAGGGGTGCAATTTTAAGATTATTCAAAGACATAAATAATTTGCTATTATTGCCTGAGTTTCCCAGGACATAAAAGCTCCCTGGGGCTTTTGCCTCCTATCTTTCAGGTCCTGGTTAACTTCCCATGGGCCTCACATGGTGCACGGAAGGAAGCTGGATAGCACCATCAAAACTCCTTGGTGATTTATGTAGAAACCCGTTGTTCCTCTGGCTTTGCTACTACTGTATTTTTTCCTCCAGATGCTGTGATTATGAAATATCACCGTGGAAACAGTTCAATATTCTCTTAAAAATATAAAAGCAACTGAAATGAAAAACTACCCAGAATCACAAGCTCTCTTAAAGTCCAAGATTTCTATAGAATCAAGCAGATTGATTTTGTGTAGGCTGATGTGTATGCTTGTCCCCCCAAAATAATCTCTTCCACTGTCTGATGTGTCCAAATTTCCAACATTTGGGAGGCATGAGACCCCTCTCAGAAGGACAAATACCGACAAACAACTTACTGGAGACTGTTCGACAGCCAAGGGACAACGCAGACTTATAGAAACAGAACAAGGGCTAGCATGTCTAGAAATTTGCTCAGTAACACCTACATACCTACCATGTGCTGAGCAGCATTCTGCATACATTGCAGGACTTTATCAGACTTTAAAACGAGGCAGTCAGAATGAAGTTTGATGGTATCACACACAGGGTTTTAACTTATTGAACTGAGCTATGTTTCTGTGGTGAATTAGAAAGATTGAGAGCAGCTAAGGGAGTTAAATGATTGCCTTTTAAATGGTGCTTTTCATTTCAGCCCCTGCATGTTCAGGAGTCAGTGGGAGCTGGATGAAATCTACCTGGTGCCATCAGAGTGGGTTTTTTGCCCCTCAGTGTTTTCTTGCTGGAAACACTGGGTACGTTGGGACTCTCATGGGTGAAAACATATATTTTTGTTCAGCTGGTGAGAAAATGCTCATTCTTGGTGACTAAATTAGAAGATTTTTAAAAGTAATGTTAACAGTTCAAGATTTTCTTTAGCACACTGATTAGATGCTTAACTCCATGTAAGATCAGACTCCATTGCATCAGCCATCATTTATATTATATATTATATATATATAATAACCCAATGTTCCAAGTGGTTACTTGTATGATGTCACACAGCTGATAACATGAAGAACCACATTTCAAAGAGGGCCTACTTCTAAAAGCCAATCCTGATTTTCTGTAACACACTGACATCAAGTGGGCACTCACCAAAGATGGTGAAGATTTCCCTCTGTCCATCTAATACCCATTCCCCTTTCATCCTTAGCAGGACACCCCTAGGTTTTTGGGCATGGCAATTTCCCCAGCTATAAGCCTGTATTTCCTAGTCCTCTTCACAGAAGTGAATTATTTGTGCAAGTCACTGATTGCAATTTGAAAAGAAACTGCCTTCCCTGGGAACTATGCCCTTTTACTCTTTTTTTTTTGCTTCCTCTCTCCACCTGCCTGGAGTCATTCATTTAATGACTGGAGCTTCAGCAGCCATTAAGGACCATGAGGCAAACTGGAGGAGAAGTGCCATTCAGAAGGGTGGTAGTGAGACAGGGACCGTGGATGTAGTCAGAGTAGGGTGAGGGCCTCCAGAGGGTGCAGGGTGGGATATTTGCAGTCAGAGCAATGTAACTACATGCAAGGAAACCCCCCTGCTAAAACTCTATGTTACATTGAGCTCTAGAATCATTCTTCAGTGAAATCAGTTAATGTTCCCCAGATAAAGAAGAGTAGCACATGTTTTATTATGCTAACCATTTATAATCATGTGTAAGGTTCTCTTTAGCATACTAAAAGGCCCAGGCCTATGTGCTGTCTTTTCTCCTTTAGATCTGATGAAGTGATTTTGCAAGCTGGGCAACTAAGCAAGTAAGCCCAGGCATAAACAACACAGTAAAAGGCAGGAAGGATTCCACCTTAAAGATAAGATTGCATTTTAATACCCAAGAAGTTAAGACGTTAGAAATTCTTCACTAACTCTTTAGCAAACAATACCTCAGCCCACCTTGGGGGATGAGCAGGTGGCCTTGTTTCATATGCCCCCATACCAAGATGCTGGTATCTCAGGGAGAAATTATCAGAGGAAGTTGCTTGTGTTAAGTTAATTCTAAATATCCAGAGACCACTTAACAAGTCCACACCCCTAAGTTATTTTCATGTTCTCGAAAAATCCTCAGCTGCCTATAAAACCCCCTAGACAATGCATCACTATGGACTCTCTTATGCCCTCCTGGAATGAGCCGGGAGCTCTGTCCTTTCACTGTATCTCTAAATAAAAGCCTGTACCTTGCTCTCCTACCTTGACTGTTTGTGAAGCTTATTCTTCGGCTCCGCAAACAAGAACCCCGGCATCAGTAGGATAGAGAAAAGAAGCATCCTGAGTCCCTGATGACTGGTTGCCCATTTCTCTCTGTGTTTTACATGAGCAAAAAAATCAACTCATGTTTTTATGTAAGATATTGTTATTTGGAGTATGCTACTATCAGTTGAAAAGAATTCCTAAGTGATATATTGTAGTTTTTATAAGCACTTCTATTAGAGATCATTGAGCAACTGTAGGAGAATTCAATTTTAAAGACGGAAGAAACTCTAGTCTGTTCCAACTGCCTTGTTCTTTAGACTGAAACAATGAAAGCCAGTTACTCATTCATTAAAAAAAAACAAAACACATTTGTCAAGTGGGTAGAATATATCAAGTTCAGGGAAACTGAAATAAGAAGGAACAGTTCTTTTTTCCTACAAAGATCCACCAGATAGTTGAGGAATTTGGGAAAAGAACTTAGGAAATACAGCCAGATAAGAGCCATAGTGAAGGAATATACTAGGGCACTTTTATATTACCTTCAAGAATATAAAAGTAGATTATCTAATTCAACTTTGGAAGGGCTAGGAGACCTCAGGAAATGCTTTTGAAAGAAATGAGCCCAGACACCAAGGCTCTAAGGAAGAGTGGAAAATTAAATAGGAGGGACCAGACTGGCCAATTCCAAGTAACAAGCTAATGACAGGGTCAGGACTTTCAACACCTGGGTCTTAAATCCTACTGCTTTGTTCTTGTTACTCTATCAATTACTGAAAATGTTTTTGCACAGCAATATCTTGATTTTTTCCATTTTACTGAATATGAGATCATTTCTCATCTTAACAGAGCAACTGAGCTTCAGGTCAACTTGGGGAAACTATGAAAGAGGCAAACATTTTAAAACATGAAATCAACTAAATTTCTATATTAAAAAGTATACATGTTTGTTATAAAAAGGGCAATAATTTAAAAAAGCGTAAGGAAGAAGGAAATACCTGAAATCCCATCATCACAGCAGGCTTGGTTTAAAAATAACAGAATCTCTTAATTTACTACTTTAATGTATATCCATTATAGGAAGGCGGGAAAGACTGGAGGGGGGATAGCGGGAGAGAGGGAGGCAGGGAGGGAGAAGGAGCGCATCCTTACTTCTCTTAGGTGCTTCATTAAATGTGCTTCTTGGAATACCCGCAAGCACCAGGACAAAGGTCAAACGAATCAGACCCCACCCACCCAGCCCACAACTTAACCCTCCTACTCCAAACAGAGCAATTCAGCTTTTACCTATTTTATTTGTTTATAAAAGAGATCAAGGGCCATATCTCAGAATTAGGCAAGCTAGATGAAAAGCCAAGGACGGGTAGACGAGGAGGTGGGCCCGTGAGCTGGTACTCCATGAAGCCCCTCCGAACATCGAGGGGCTGCTTACAGAGGCTGAGCCCATGTGGGGAGACGCCGAGTGGGAAGAGGGCTGGTGGGAACCGCTCTCAGCCTCCTGGCCGCTGGCCGCGGAAATCCAGCTCCGACCCAAACCAGCGTCGGTCACTCAACCAACCTCTCTAGGAAAAACTATATCTGGTAGGATGCTTTTGGCTCCAGGTAACAGAAATTGTACTTCATATTGATTTAATAATGAGAACATTTAGTCCTGTATAGCACAGGAAATCCAGAGGCAGGTGGGGTTCACGGTTGGTTGAGCCTGGGTCACTGTAATCCAGCACCCAAGTTCTTTCTCCTTTTCCACTCTGCCCCCCTAATTGTTGTCCTCAGGCTAGTCCTGAGGTCATGGTCTCTAGATGGCTTCCAACAGTAACCGAGGCCCTCCCAGAAAATGCTGGAAAGAGAGACCTATTGCATGCAAAGAAGAAACAAGTATTTTCCTTCTTTCTGATTGGGTCAGTATAGGTCATACGCTCACCCCTGGTCTAATAACAGACTCCAAAGGAATGCCAAACTCTGATTAAACCAGGCATCTGCAAGCTTTTCCTGTAAAGGACCAGCTGGTAAATAATTTAGGCTTTCTGGGGTGAACAGTCTCTGTCACAATAATTCATCTCTGCCAGTGTAGTACAAGAGCAATCCTAGACAGTATGTAAGTGAGCAAACATATGTTATAATAAAACTTTATTTATATATTTGAATCTATAGACACAGAAAGTAGACTGGTAGCTGCCTAGGGTTTGAGGGGGCTGTGGGGGGGATGCATTGGTTTTTTGGGGGGTAAATAAAATGTTCTGAAATTGGTTGTGGTGATGGTGGCACAACCCTGTGAATATACCCAAAGCATTGAATTGTGCACTTAAAAAGGGTGAGCTGTACAGTATGTGAATTATATATCAACAAAGCTGTTAAAAAAAACACTTTACAGACACTGTTAAAAAACAAAATCCAGCTGAGTAAATCTGAAGATCTAATTGGCTTTTTTCAATGATTCATGAATCAGGCATTATCCTGTCTACCAAGCAGAAAGGAGCTCTAAGGAGCTATACAAAAAAAAAAAGGCTCTTCAAGTTGGACGGCAAAGAGAGTGGGTTGTTTCAGGAGGGTCACCTTCCTTTAAGGGATGAAAGGAGTCTATCAGGTGGATTACCTCACTAGCGCTGACCAGGAAATCTGAGACTGACTGGTTAAGATTACATTCCTGGGGAGGTTGAAACTGAAATGAGGTATTTGGTCTTGGTTTACTGATGTGGGGCTCAGCACAAGTGGCTCCATTCTGGGGCTGTTTCTCTTTTAACAACACTGAAATTTGAATTCCACATAATTTTTGAAAGATATACTATTATTTTGATTTTTTCCCCAACTATTTAAAAATGTAAAAACCACTCTTAGCTTGCTGGCAGCAGGGGACAGTTATATTTGGTCCATGGGTCTTAAGTTTGCTGACCCCTGACTTACTACTCTTGAAGAGAAGGGCTGTCCCTCTCCTAGGTCAAATAGAGGAAACAGGGGTCCCTTAGAGAGGAAGAAAAGGGAAATGGACGGTGGAAAGACAAACAGCTGTGTCCCTGAGGCAGCCAGCCTAGGATGCATTTCTTACTCACCAAGCATGATCCTTGGGCATGAAACCCTTAACCACAAGCACTTCATCAAAATATTCTTTTCAATCCTTTCCTGCTGTCCCTAGGGAGAATTCTAATAAATAAAAAGTTCCCCAGCTCATTATATTTCCAACGATATGTGAGCAGAACCCTCACATACTTCCAGGAGTCTGAGGTACACATGTGGACAAATGTGCCGTTCTGAGTCACTTGCTGTGGATGTTGCTTCAGAAACAAAGTTTCTGTAACTCAGGTCTCTGCCTTTTGACTGCGTTTGTATCTATTAAGAAACAAAGGCTTCTGTTTGATTTCTTTTGCTTCTATTCTGGCTTCAGAATTTGTCTTCCAGAATTTGAGAGAAGTTTGATGCATTACAAAGATCACAGGCAGAAAGTCCAGAGCCCTGGCCTCAGATTGCTTCTCGACCTTGGGGCAGTCCCCTTACCTGTGAGATAGACAGTAACCAGCACACCAAGAGCAGTAAGGGTTTATTACTTTCCTGAGGCTGGATCCTTCTGGTTTGGAGGAGAGAAGAGGACTCCTAGAGCATGTGAAATAAGATGTCAGGGAGTAGAGGTGACTGAGAGCTTGGAGAAGGGGTCTGGAGTGCAGGAGTGTGCCTTTGATTCAGAGTTAGAGGGTGTGCTGGGATGCACAAAGGGCAGGGGTGTGGAGGCAGAGCTGGGGGAGGGGTTATGGGTGCATCAGAGGCCGGCCTCTAGAGAGTGGGGGAGTAGTCAGCTGAGGAGGCTCTGACTGAGGCCAGGAGGAGGGATGAGGGAGGAGGGTGCTCACCTGGCAGTTTACCTGCTGCCTCAGCTATGGCCCTTAATCTCTGCTTTCTTGTGTGCAAACCGGGAAGAAATTCCCTGCCATGAATCCCCGATCCTTGTCTCCTGGCTGCAATTTCACTCATGTTCTCCTCCCCGCCAAGAAGGACGGAGTCGTCTGCATCTGTGCATTAAGGCAAGTTTGCTTCACTTTAAAGTAAGCAAAATTGAGGTCGTTGACTTTAGAAGACTCCTGGTGCACACTCCCTATGTTCTGTCATCACTTCCTCAGAAATGTCCTTCCTTGGCCATCTCAACGGAGCAGGCAGGCGAAGGGAAGGCCAGCCCCTCAGCGTTTCAGAAAGGAGTGACCAGTCTCCCTCCAGGAAAGAGAATTCTCAGTAAGACAGTCAAGAGCAGAGAACTGTGTGGGTGGAGAGTTAGTTCCCTCAGGGATAATGGAGATGCTGTTTTTCAGGCCAGCTGGGAGCTGGGTAGGAGGAGAGCGTGCCCACAGCCTCAGGACATTGCCTTCACTTTGGAGAGTTTTGCATTTAAGCCTCCATTCTCAGTAAGTCAGCAAGCCCTTTCATCTTCTAGTTGGAAAGACCTGGGGTGGAGCGGGATGGGGGTGGGGTGGGGGATGCAGGTGTTAGCAAATGCCTGTGTCCCCCAGGAAAGCCTGGAGGGATGCCAGTAGGCTGCCCTGTGCCTCCAACCGACTGCAGAGGACACTCTCTCTCTGCTCCTAAAGATTTCTGCTCTAAGGGGATGACTCTGACCTGTGAATTCCATGCATTGCCTCATCTAATCCTCACTACTATGCTAAGAAGCAGGGACTAACAGCATTTCCATTTTATTGGTGAGGAAACTGAGGTGCCCAGATACATGGCCGAGTTGAGGTTTGAACCTAGGCTGCCTGACTCCAGAGCTTGAGCACCATGCTGTATACCATTAGGGTTCAACAAATAGGGGTTTGGTCGTGTTAGTGTGTACCATTTTTTTAAGATCCCTTTTCTTTCTTTTTTTTCTTACAACCTAGTTTTATTTAAGTTAACCATCTCTCCCTTTCCATGTCAATAAGTTTTCATCATGAAAATTCCCCTGCTTTATCCAAATCTGGATCAATTCCAAGACCACATAACACATCTGTGTAGAGTTCAAGTTGTTTTTAATCTAGAACATTTTTCCTTGTTGAGAGACTGTGCTGGTTATCCTGCAAAAATGTCCCAACTTGACTTGTTTAGTTTTTCCTCTGAAATGTCATTTAGCTTGTCCCCCATTCCCTGTATTTCCTGTAGACTGGAAGTTCATCTAAAGGCTCAGTGGAGCATTTTTTTGCTAGAATACTTCATAAGCACTATTGCAGAATTACGCTATGAGACCCATGATAATCCACCCTCAGTGATGTTAAACTTGACTATTTCAGACGATGGCCCTTTTCTTACTACCAAAAGGCTCCCAGACTCTGAAAAACCCTGGGGCACATGGAAGAGAAAGGGAGAAAAAAGGCAGGCATGGGTGCACGGGCAGGAAGGGGCTTGCTTCTTTGGAACTGGGCTGTGGAGCAGTCCTCTATGGTGGGAAATTCTCACCACCGGCGTGCACAGCATGCTGCCTACTTGTCCAGCCAGGAATTGCACTGGTCCACGGGGTGGGGCTCATGACCCTGAAGGCTCTGTCTGGGCTTGGCTGTGCAGCCAGCAGGCTTGTGTGCCAGGTACTACAGTGCTGTGCTTTGGCCTGGGACATTTAAGAAAGTCATGAAGCCACTGTGAGCTTGCCTTGCTCTGTCTGTGAAAAGGGGATAATCCTCTTGGCTTTCTCTCCTAGTAAGGTTCTGTTTTTGCTGTTTGTTTATTCATTCATTCCAGTTTTACAGAGAGAGAACTGACAGCCGCACTGTATACGTTTAAGGCATAAAGCATAATGATCTGAGTTGCATATACTGTGAAATGAATACCACAGCAAGTTTAGTTAACATCCATCATCACCTCATAGAGATATAAAAAAAGTTTTAAAAAAGAAAAACGTTTTTATCTTTGTGAAGGGAACTCTTGGGGTTCACGCTCTCAGCAGCTTTCAGATTTCCCATACAGCCGCTGTCACCACAGTCATCATTGACTATGTACCGTACCATTGAACGTTTGTATCTTTTGGCTGCCTCCGGTAACCTGAAACCTGATTGCTGTCTCAGCCACCCAGGTGTTTCTGCTCAGCCACACTCAGCAGAGAGCGGGGGCAGGACTATAGCTCAGCTCACCTGCCTGGTGGGGGCAGACCAGGCCCCAAGGCGTGCCGACCTCTTCCCTTCCCGACCTGGATCAGGCCCAGCTACGCCTCGCTCAGGTCCCTGGTGAAGCTGCACTACCAACTCTCTGCAGATGAGCAAGGCTGCCGGTTGGGACAACTACTTGGGCACCGCAGGTAGGAGGAACTCGGTCGGCCAAGATCCTCGCACTTGTTGTTGGAAGCCCCTCCCCCATCTCCATCACGGATCTGCGGTGGTCAATCCCCACAGATTCCTTTGCAATCCCTGTGGGTGAGACCGGAGTGGGGGCTTCCAAGAAGCAACACAGGATGCTGGGGGTAGCTGGACGACCCCCTGGGGCTCTGCCTTCCCACTGGAGGAGCCATAGGCCCAGAGAAGACCTCTGCCAGCTGTGCTGCGCTGGCAGGGGGCGGGGCCCCATGGCCCCTTGCAGCCGTTCCTCTAACCCTCCCATGCCATCGGTCTTGGCCTCTGTGGTGCTGGGGGTCCGGGGGGTGCTCCAGCCTCACCCTGTGTTCTAGGAGTGTCTCAGGTGTGTCTTTGCCATGAATAGTTAGTTGTTCTTGTGAGGGCGCACGAAGTCAGGAATGACATATGTCACCATCTTGGTGACATCCGGTAAGACTATGAAAGACTGAGGCCAATACAGAGGCGTTGGGGTAATATGTTAGGAAAACACAACATTCATCTGAGTGTGAGAAGGACAGTTGAGTCTAGCTACCCAATTCCTTTGGCGATTCATTCATTCTGTTAACCTTAAAGCGGAAACTTTTTTTTACCAGCAAAAAATATATTATTTAGGAATTTGGGACAAACAAGCTATGGCAAAATCCTGGGCTTCTCTGGAGAACATAGGAGAGGACCGCTCGTCTATAGAGGAAAGGGCCAAGTTGCCAGGGCTGTTTCTAAGTGAAAAGTCCATTGGAGGAAACTGGGAGGTCCATGTACTATGGCTTCTCATTGGCTGAGTTGTGACAGTCTCTCATTGGTTGGGCTGTTGCTGAGGGGAACCTACCTTCCTTCTGCTGGGTGGTGAAGCAAAGCAGGCTTCTTCCAGGGTCCTGCAAATGACGGAGGAGTGGAACTCAAGAGCTTCCCCTGCTGGCCTCCCATGCCATATCAGTTAAGTGCCCCTTGAAATTGATTAAATAAATACTGATCCAGTACCTACTTTATGCCAGGTCTAATGTTAAGAACAGTGGTGACATTAGCAAGAGAAAGTTTCTGTCCTCAGGAGTTTTATTCCAGAGGTAGATATGCATGCAAAGTATTATACACACCCTCTCTCCTCCTGTTATAAAGTGCTATCAGAACATAATTCTGACAGTGATGATAAGTACTGATAAACCTTATGCTCATGAATCCATCTAGTCATCATTTGTGCTGTACAGGGACTGACTTTGTACTCTTAATTAGAATGCATTCCCAAGTTCTTTAGTCAAGAAACAGAAAACTAAAGAAATCAAGATAATGCTGAATTTGGTGTAGTCTGGACTTAACACCCTTTACAAAAGAACTGGAGGGCAGCCCTCCCTCTTTCACTTTCTTCAGTTCTACATTTATTTCTGGGAAATGACAGCCATTGAACATGGACCAACTTAGGAGGATCCTGAACATTAGCATTCCTAAACTTAAACATAAGGACCTGGAGTCCACAGGACGTGCCCAGAGTCAGGTGAGAAAGATGCATTATATTCATTTCACAGGACATTGCATACTGGGTGTTTCAGACAGAGTTTTTAACAAGCAAAAGGGTTAGAGGGTTGTATGTTTTATTAACTAAAACAGCCAACTTAATCAAGTTCTTATTCTTCCAGTGGTGTGGTGGACGAGTACTGATGACATGTATAAACTCTGTGATAACTCTAGATCAGCAGCAGATCTGGGAGCACAAAGCCATTACTCTGAAGGGTCATATGCGTCAGCCTGAGGGCAGCAAAGTGTTAGAGCTTAATAATTTCTCCTCAACCAGTGACACAGACTAAAGCCCTGGAACATTGCTATCATTTGCCCAGAGCATGGCATCCAAATATGCGTTCCCTGACAGAATGGCTGCTTGAGTTTAGTTCCTTGTTACTACCAACTTTATTGTTAAGTGAGTTGAATTATAGCAGTGTAAGCACAGTGTGCATTACTATATTCAACAAGAAGAAGGTATACAGATTAAAATTCATTAGTTCAACACATTATTGGAATCCTTGACCTAATGGAGCCTATGTTATAGAAAAGGGAGACAAATGGGCAAATATATACTTTGGTTCAAGCCAATGATAAATGTTAATCATGAAAAATGGGGTAAAAATAGGTCAATAAGAAGGAAGAAAGGTATCACTTTAGAGAGGTGATCAGCCTCTTTGAGGAAAAATCATTTGAATAGGATTTGAATGAAAGGAGTCATCAGGTTACATGTATGGGAGGAAAGCTGCCCAGATAGAAAAGAGCAGGTGGAAAGGCCCTGCGGCTGGTGCAAGCTAGGTTTAGTGTTCTGTTAGAGCAAAAGTGGCAGAGTCGCTGAGATAGAATGACCAGAGGAAAGAGAGGAGGAAATGAAGTTGGAAGGATGGCCAGAGGCCAGGCCTTGTAGGGCTTTGAAGATCATAGTAAGAACTTATATTTATGAGTGAATTGGGAAGCCATTAGAGGGCTTGATCTGGGGAATGGCATGATCTGATTTACTTTGAAAGTATCACTTTAACTTCTGTGGTGGGACTAGACTGCAGTAGGATTAAATTGAGAGGTTGATAAGTCAGTCTTTCTGAAGTCAGTTAAAATAAGAGTGGGTGGACAGGGATGTCTGCTCTGGTGGGGGCCTGGGGGGTGGTTCAGGGAGGTAGCTAGCCCCCTTGCCAGTGTCTCCACCTTGGAAGAAAGTTCAGGCTCAGCAGTCAGACTACCACTTCCTAGGTGTTTGCCCATGTGCAGATCGCTGTCAACTTCTTCATCTGTCAGGTGGATGTATCTCCTAAGAGACTTAAGTGCCACAAGAGACAACAACACACTGTCTGACACATAAATGTTCAGTAGCTGGGAGCCATTGTTTAGCTCACTCCTTAGTTTACAGAGAAGCAAACTGAGGCCCAGAGAAAAATATGCTTCATTCAACCACCCAGTTTGTTACTGTCTAGACCTGGACCCGCACCTGAGCTCTGCCTTCTCGTTCCCTGAGCCGCCCTATGTGAGGATGGAAAGGATGGTGAGGACTGTGAGGGCAGGGGGGATTAGGGAAGGCTCAGAGGGGCATTATAACTTGAGTGGGGCCCTTTTATCTCTGTCCCCCTCCCTGGGGGTGGAGTGGGAGAAATCAGACACGACTGAGTGGATCAGGAAGCACCTGCTCATTCCCTGTGTCTTTCGCTGGTTCCACCCGAAGATAACGCATTAGCATGGATCCTGTTTGCTCAGCAGCTTCTCACTGGGGCCTCACTACTCATCTGTTTTCTGTATATTCTTTCTGTTGATACTAGGCTGCCACCTGTGGCTCGGGTTAGGAGAGCTCCTCCCACGCCCTGAGGTTGCCTTCTCCCTGGCTCTGTGTGTCTGGTGAGGTGGGGGGTGCGGGCAGGGTTCCACATCACTGAGCCTCCTCACTGGTAATCTTTTCTTCTGTCACTGACTGCCAAACACACTTCCTTGAATCATACTAGTCCAACCTGCTCAGTGCACATAAGAGGAAATGGAGGCCTCAAGGTCACACAGCAGGGTGGGGGCAGCACTAGGACTAGTCTTCAAGTCTTCTGATTCCTAACCCAGAGCTCATTCCATTGCCCCGTCCTGTTGCAGGGTTGATGACTTGGCCCTCTTTCATCTTCTGCAAAGGTGGAATAGTAGAGATACAAGGAGGGCTTTAAGGAATGATGAGGTGAGAGTAGCAAATGGATAAAGCGGGACAGAGATCATAAAGCCTGAAGAATGAATTACTGACTATCCAAAGTGAAGATAAGTCCTACAGTTTTTCTCAACATTTCTCTTCCAGTTAGCCTCTGTCATTCTGCAGTGGTGACGCATAGTCCCATGTTGCATCATCTCTCCTTTGAGGGTTGGCATGATGGTCATTTATCCTTCTCTCCACTCAGCACCAGGACCAGGTGTAGATGGATCAACAACAAGGATTCCAAGTCAAGTTGACAATAGCCTAGCCAGAAAAGGAACTGCCTGTAGTGTCTCAAAGGGCAAGTCTTTTATCTCAGAGTCTCCCCTTCCACACCATCCAGATGATGGGCTATTTATACATTTCAATCTTCCAAAGGCTCCTCACAGGTTAAGCAGAAATAAAAGTTCCAAGCCTGCCTGGAGCTAGGGGCTAAGCCAGAAACTGCACATGCCATCAGGGTGAGAGCGAGGGACTAAGTGAACAGGTTGGAACAGAGGCAGCAGAGGAGCAGGAGAAGCAAGGACCCTGCAGCCAGAAATTGTGCCTCAAAACCCAGCTCTGCTCACCAACCAGTGTCCTTGGATAAGCCACTTAAGCTTTCATGCCTCAGTTTCTTCAACTGAAAACAGAGATGACGTAGTAACCACTTCATAGGGTTTTTGTGAGCCTTGGTTAGATGAGAATTATAAAACTGTTAGCTATAATTATGACCTCATTATCCTTATTAGTTTTTTCTGAGGACTCAAGACCTCTTGCTGATCATTTGTCCACCTGTGATGGAAATCAGGGGGCAATCTGCTCACTCTTCAGTGCTGCTTCACAGGCTTCTTGAGAGTTCCTCCTCCACCACTCTCACTCCTGCAGGTGAGGAACAGCAGTGTCCCTTGTGTGAACCTGCACAACACTTCACTCACACTACCACTCTGGCACATACTGCGCAAAATCATGTCACAGGGGATTGTCTTTCCTGGTGCTCCTTGAAGGCAGGGCCCAAGCTTTAAATCCTAGTCCTGGTTTCTATAAGCCCGAGGGAGCTAAGTCTGAGGACACTGGAGTCACATCAGCCAGGCTCTGCTCCTTCCCAGCTTGATGATCCTTGTGTAAATTACCCTCAAAGTCTAATTTTCAAAAAGCAAAAAAAAAATGACCTTCATACAAATATATAGTGAGCACACACCAGAGATTTATTATCTTATTAAAGAAGGAATCAGGAGGGTGACTAAAGCTTGAAGAAGGATCTAAGAACTGGTATTTAGTCACTGAAAATTAAAAAGACTGAAATAAGAGAGCTAAATTATATGCAAAGGTAGTTAATGCTTTTCAGGGCAGTAAAACCATAACTTTGGGGGTTATCTTTTCTGCTGGACAAACAGCAGTTGCTCTTTGCCAGCTGAAAGTGTTTTGTAACGTATACATCTTCTACAAATTAACATCTAACATGTAAGAGTCCTGGCCTAATTAATAAGTCAAACAAAGGTACGTTCACTTAAGAATCAGATTTACCTCGGGTGGATCTGTTAGACAATGGCCCAGTTTTGAAAGGACATTAGGTCATCCTTTTCCCTCTTTTCCAAGTTTTTGATGATTTTAATCATTATTAACCTCTTTAAGCCTCAGTTTCTATATGTGTAGAATGGGGATAGCAATACCTATGTCCCAGAGCTGGTTTTGTGGTTCATTGGGACAAGATGCATAAGATATCCAGCCCCCTGCTGTGGTGAGAGTGGGCACAGGGCTAGTCAGAGAATCAGGGCTGAGCTTTGGAAGGAAGGTAACAGTTGAGTGTCTACTGTGTTTCAGACATGGTGTCATATGCTTTTTATATGCTTATACATAATTTATTTACCCTCAGAACAGCTCTGTCAGGTGGGTACTACTTAGTTCTAGTTTACATGCAAGGCAACATGGTTATCAGGAGTTAAGTGACTTGCCTAAAGAGCTGAGACCTAGGGAGTATGTATTAGATTTGTGATTCTAAAGCTCTTTTTATAAATGTTGCTGCCTCTTTAAAAGAAAAAAAACGACAATAAAGGAAAATCATAAGACAAAGATTTTCAGCGGCATTTGCATTGAATTTGAATTTAATTTAGAAGCATTTATTCATTTTCCTGTTATTCATCCAGATTTGGTTCCTTCCTTTGCCCCTCCCCACTCTTACACCAAAAAGCCTTTTTTTCCCCCCAATTCACTTAGCACTTCAAAGCAGGAAGGATGTGCCTCTGAGTGAAACATTGTGCTGGCAAAATGACACTCTATTTTCCAGGAGCCCTAACAAAGCCTTTTGATTTGAATGTCAATGCTATGAGTATGATTAAATGTAAGATTCACTTTTACATTCCCCAGCTGCAAAATAAGTTGTACAGTTCAATTAGTTTGCCATGTGGCTGAGGATACAGCCCCTCAAGGTTGCTATAGTGATGAGACTAATGAGAATGGATTTTGGACTGGGGTTGGAGCCCAGTGCATTTCCAAGTACTGAAACTGGAAAGGTTGCAGGTTGGGGTTTTCCTGTAGAGCCCCCTAGCAGTGCCTGGGTTCCACCCTAGCTGTACTGCTTGGGCTGTACCTGCTGACATAGGAAAGTACATCTTTCCTTCTTAGAGAAAGAACCACTGGTGGGGATTTTGGTTTCCTTCTCCGACTCTCCCTTTACTCTGTCTTGAATCATTTGCTATTCTGTACATGAATTGGAATCTATAAAGAATAATCTAGAAAAAACATCAAGGCCTTATAATTGATCTCTGCAGGCCTTGGGCCCCCATCCTCTCATTTTGGGTATCTCTTGCCCCGATCAGAGAAATCTCCGTCAGTCCTCGGCAGCGCTCTTTCCCATAGCCTGGCTCAGTAGGGACTGGAGCAGACACTTCAGCGAGGTCAGGGAGCAAGACATGTGAGCATCTGGGGGGAAACTGTTTCCCACTGGTTTCCTTCAGGGTAGTTTTCAGGAAGTGTCATAATTTGTTTCCTTTTCTGTTTTCTATCCCCTTTGCTAAGCTCTAAATCCACAGCAGCAGAGACCAGATCTGTCGGTTCCTGCTGTACTTGCTGCACCCAGCCTAGAGCTTGGGAGTAGTAGGCATTCCCTAAATACTTGTTAATGAATGAATGAGGAAATCTAAATATGAATCCTGACTCCTGCTGGGTTTTTGGGAAGGCCGCTTTTTATTTCTGCTGGATACCAGTTCTCTCCTTTGGAAACTGGGGTGACCAGCCTCCTCTGCCTTCCTCTGAGGCTGGAAAGAGCTAGTAATGGACACGTAGGAACTTTTTAAGTGGTAAATAAACTAAAGCGCTTTCTAGAAATTAAAGGGCTCATAGTTGGGATGCATGTACCTTTTTGAAATGTGGGATGTAGAGCGATTGCAGAGCCAAGCAAGACCCTCTCTCACATGAGAGCTGCGTTGAAGGCGCCTGCAGCATGAGGTTATCACTGCCCTCTTTACCCCAGCATTAGAGTCATGCTGGTAAGATATTCCCTTAATCTCTTCTGCAGGAGCATAAGAATTCATTAAGATTGGTAGAATGATTTGATAACCTCAGATAATAGGTGTGACAAGAGTGTAAACTTATATTATTAAAACATGAATTGCATTGTTTTCTGGATGACTTAAGCAGGCAACAGGGTGAAGGCAATTTCAGAAGGTGCTTTTTGATGCCTGGTGAAGAACGAATGTTGGATTTGGCTGTTGTCCATCCACTTCTTTCCATAGAAGAGTGCAGTGTAGGCTTTACAGGGAAGCAGGTAGAAAACAGTACTGATAGTGAGGAAAATGGGGTTCCCATCTGACAAACTGCTAACTAAGGAACTTTTGCCAAAACACAGACCTTCCTGAGGTCTCCATTTCCCCCTTGGACCATGAAAACACTAAAATCTATTCCACAAAACCAGATTTACTAGCAATCAATTAGAATGACATGGGAAAATACGAAGGAAATTCTTTGGTGTGGTAGGATGGATAGACTTTGGGTTTAAAATTAAATAAGTCTGCCTTAGGATTGTACTTCTGAATGCTTCTAATAAATTGCTGTCAGTCCTGTGGGGGAAAAGGAAAGACAGATTTGTGGTATTTCTTTATTTTATTATGGATTTTTTTTTCTGTCAACATGTCAACAAGTAGTATTCTTTGATTACTTGGAAAAATTCTGGACCTGAAAATGGTGTCTTAGGCAACTCTCCATCTACAAGAGTTGCTCAGGGCAACCTCCCAAGACACGACCATAATGTCAATGAGATAACATTCTTATACTTACTAGATCAACTGTTAAAGGCAAATAAGCGAGGGAACAAGCAAATCCAGCAAGCTCAGCCAGAGTTGCACCCTGCAGACAGCTCCTTTGTAATGTCTTTGAGCTACTTCAAATCAGCCTGTCGAGAGCCAAACGCAAAATTCTCCCCTTCTGCATCACACCAACCTCGACCTCCTCCAGGATTCATTCTTCCAGGGAGTGGTACCATCACGGCCATTGGTGACAGCTTCCCCCTTGCCCTCATCTCCTCACTTCACCCTGCACATCCCTCTCAGTCACGTGTCTCCATCTCATACAGGGTAAGTGCAGCAGGCGGTCTGGCATAGACTGAATTGATCTCACGCAATCCTAGGGCTGGGTATTTACCCCTCAGTGAACAGGTGAGCATCCTGAGGCACGGGGCAGCCTAAGCAACTTACCCAGTCACACAGCCAGCCTACTGAGGGTTAAGCTGAGAGACCGACCCAGCTCCAAGGCACCCTTTTGAGCACATCCATACTGTTTCTTTAAGAGCAATTCAAGTCCAAGTTTCCCCATTGTTCAAATGTGATTTAAAAAAAATCCTGCCTTGCCTATATTACAGTGTTGATATAAGAATAAAATTCAAGACAGAGATGGGTAGCACTTTAGAAATGTAAAAATTGCTGTACAAATGCAAGTTCTCATTACTCTGCTAGACTACAGAATTCAAACAGACTAGGAGAGTGCATCTCAATTGGAATAATTTCTGTGATAACAGCTGTGGACAATCTTGGAAAGAAGGTACTGAGAGCTCTGTCCTCCTTCAATAAGAACTCTTAGAAAATTCATGAAAGGCAGGCAACATTAAGCCATTTGAACTGCATTTCTCAGATGGGTCGATCCAGAAGGCAAACCCAATTTTAAAGCTTTAAAGCTGTTCAGTAGCATCTAGCTCATCTCTCTCATTCTATAGATGAGGAAACTGAGGCCTTCTAGCAACTTTTGTCAAGGTCAAAACCGTAAGGCAAGTCACAATGCTATTTTTCTCTTTCTTGTCCTTCTCACAACAACCTAGGCTACTTTTCAGGTTTTTATCCCTTCTGGATAATCTCTAATTTCCTAAAACTGGAACTACAGTTTTCTTTTGACAGGTAAGAAGCTCCTGGAAGCCTAAGAGGAGCAGGATCTATGGGCCTTTTCCTTGGGGAAAAGAGAAAATCCAGTTGGAGCTGGCAGACACAGCCACACTGTACATTCTCTGGGCAAAACATTTTGTGTGTGCTTCCAAGGGCCTGGGAGCCTGGTGGCTGGGCTGCAAAGCCAGGTCTCAGCATGAAAAGTGTGCCGTTAGTGAAAGCGTTTGGTACGAGAATCTGTCTCCTCCACCTGGGATGCCCTGCCTCCATCAACTAATGTCCAAGTTGCAGCCATCCTTCCAGGTGTGGACCAGAGATTGTCTGAAGGTTCTATTTTTGCGGTTCCGAATTTACAAGTTTGTCCTCTTACCTTATGTAAGCAATACTGCCCTCCATGAGAGAGAAGCAATATGTACAGTTTTGGAATGAACCCTGAACGCTTGTTCACCTACACTCCAGTCCCCCCTTACCACCCTCACAACTCACCTTCCCTCCAGTGTGCAGATTTCCAGATTTTCTTTTGTGCTTCTTCCTTAGCAAGGGAGGGAGGTGTGCAGCCAAATGCCTAGAAGGGCCTGGCAGTAATATAAATATGCTAAGGAGGCTCTATTAGAAATGCATGAACTGCCTGTAGGAGGCAGCCCATGACCCTGTGCTGGCTATAGTGGCCCTCCAGCATCGTCAGAGGCGTCTATTTAAGAATAGCCCCAAAGCCAGCTTTTCTGGGTGAAAATTCCTGACTTGAAGATCTTGACAATGCATTTAAAATTTTTAGAAATGCTGCATAGGCCAAATAAGATACTTGTAAACCTGATATACCCCATAGGTTTACAACCTCTGATTCATTAACAGATGTACCTAAATTGGGGTATACTTTGTGCATTGTTGTGTAATTTACTTGTTTTTCCTGACTCAGTATTATTGATAGTGATCTTTCTATGTCAGCTCCTATAGATGATGTCTTAAATTTTAATAGTCATATATTAATTATTCATATCATGTGGTGTTGGATGTATTATAGTTCACCCTCAATTCATGCTATTGATAAGCATATACGTGCTGATATGATTTCAATATCATAGGGATTTCAACAAATCTATGTGAAGTATGCACGTGTGAAGACGCTTTAGGATGATCCCTGATTGCTTTCTATCCTGACACATACCATCCTGTCTCATTTCCTCAATGGATGTAGAGATCAGGACCATATCTCAATCCTTTGTGAACCCCCCTCAGAATTTAATCAAGTATAAAACCCCTGAAGGAATGACTAAATTAATAGACTAAAAAAAGTCATAAAAATAAAACTCATCAAAGTGAGATTTACTTCTGATTTTCTGAGTGACTTTTAGGCAAGTTACTTCCCTTGTCTAAGCCTCTGTCTCTCTGTAAAATGGGTTTCATTCATTTTCTTCAACAAATCTCAGGTATTTGCTGAGCACACCCACTTGCACTAGATAATGCCATAAGTGGGAGGGATACAGCAGTGGCATGGAACTCACCTCCTACTAGGTCTGCTTCAAGTTCCCTTTCATGCTTCTTTGATGCTGATATCCTGCCATGCCTCTCAACCCCAAACCCTAAGCAGATTTGAAAATGGAAATAGTGTCACACTTTCTGGAAGCAAGTGCTAGGCGCCCTCCATGGAGCACATATACCATGGGGATTATTAAATGCTATGTACTGACAACTGCTAAGGGCAAAATATTCATAACTAGGCTTCACTGTTGAAACATGTTATGCTTTGGGTAATTTTCTCCATCCCATGAAAACTCATTATGGACTCCTTTCAAAGGCCATGGCTTCCACCAGTTAAACTGATGGTAATTGGAGACATCTTCCTTTTCTTCTGTCAGGTGGGCAAGGTAGGGTGTCCCAACTTTCCTAAACCTTATTCCGTGAAGTCAGAAAGAAGTAAAAATAGGAGAACTTAAATAAGTAGGACTTAATACAATGGAGACTAAGGCAATAAACTCATTAACCATCAAGGAAGGGCACAGGGTAGTCAGCAGCCTGTTGTAGAAATAAAATCACATTCAAAAGGAAGCACTTACAGTATGGTGGTTTAAATCCCTGGATTTAAAGCCAACTGTCCTGTTTGCCATCATAAAATGGTGATAATGCCACCTAACTCATTGGTGTATTGAAATTATCAAAATAAATGTATTATTATTACAGGAGATACAAAGGACTTATTGTCTAGTTTTATTTGCAACATGGATTACCTTTATGACCTTGGGAAAGACATTTTCTTTCTTGGGACTTCTGTTGAATCATCTCTAAAAAGGAGAACAAAACCTGCCATAGCTGCCTCCAAGGGCTCTAGCGAGACTCCAGGAAAAGGGGTAAATGACTGTGAAAGCATCTTATGACATCAGATATGAGCTGGCAATTAACCAATGACTCAGGTCACACATTAAAGAAGGTTGTGAACTGGAGTATTTTCCAAGATTTGAGGTTGACTGTCATCCCACAATTTCATCAGGGGATGAAAATGTAGCAGCTGGCAGCAGGGCATGTGACAGCTTAATTAGGTTCACTTTTTGGTCCATTCATTCAAATAATTGAGCATCTACCAGGTAGCATTTCAGTGCCAGGAAATGTAACAGTGAGCGAAAGGGAAGGAGACTCTTCTCACATGGAGCTTAGAGTTGAATGGAGGGTGCAGCTCCCAATTAAATTATCACAGATAATAATTAGAAACTGAAATAAGTTCTATGCCATAAGAGAAAGAAGAGGCAGAAGGAAGACCTAATTCTAGTCAATAGTTCTGGGTATGTGTGGGGTCACAGTGTGAAAATGGGGTGGACGTTGCATATATATTGTTAATAGCCCCTGACCCAAACAACTACTACCTCTTTCCTGATTCTGATTTTATTAAGAAATCTCCAGTTACAAGATGATATATGGGTAAGTTCTAAATTTGCATTTAGATACTGTATCAGTCATTGAGCCCTTATTATGTGCCAAGAAGTATTCTAAGCACTTTTCAAGTATTAATATTTACCTCTCAAAAAAAATCCTATTTTTTAAGATCTCCATCTCTCAGATAAGGAGATGGGGTGCAGGAGTCACAGTTCAAGTCCTAATTCACCTCTTATGGAGAGTGAAACTTGGGCAGTGACTCAAAGCCTCATTACTCTGCTCTACATGATGATGATAAGAGTCCCAGCCAACATATAGGGTTGGTACAAAGATCACCTAGAACAAGTATTCTTCTGTATACTGAAAAAAATGACCATGTACACATAAGGGATTGTTATTTGCAATATTCAGGGCATAGCGCCACAGCTTCATGTTGGATGCAACAAATGCTCTACACATCAGCATCACCCCTCTGTTAATATTTGCAGTAATATATTTTTTTCACACTTCATGGTTTCCCAAGTTCTTCTGTTCCCCATCTCTTGCTACATATATATGTCATGGTGTACCTCGACCCTCTTCACACCCTTTCCTGGGACATGGGAAAGGGCACTGGTAATTGGAGGGCCCTTGGCATTGCTGGTTTTGTGTGACGGAACTTTAGGGGAAATATCTTATGTTCCTGTGTATCTGATGACTTAATGCCTGCTAAAATGCCCCATGTGTAACTTTGCCCCATATAATATCATGGGCCAAAAACCAAGGTAATGTGCTTCTAAGGGTGCTGACTGTGTGGGCAAGAGGCTAAAGCAATAGTCTCTTCCCTGAAGAGCTGATGACAGCAGAACTAACTCCATGCCTTTTTAGAAACAGAGCAGAATCAACACTGATAACATCACTGGTAACATATCCATGCTGTCAGCAGTGATTTTTTTTGACACTTTCTCTTATCACATAAAGACTTTTAAGTCTGCTGTCCCCCAGATTATCTCAGTCTCTCCCCCGGCAGGTGTAGGAAAAGCAGCATTGGTTACAAGTTCTCAATTTCAAATTGGCTGAGAGGGAAAACCAAGGTGGCTCCTGCAGGGCCACACTGCTCCTCACTGGGGCTCTGGCAGCAGATCAAGAGGCATGGCATACAGAATAGTGTCCACGTCCTAATCCCTGCAACCTGAGATTATGTCATTTTAGAGGACAACAGGGACTTTGCAGATGTGTTGAAGTTCAGCTTTTGAGATGAAGCGATTGTGTGGGTTATTCAGGAGGGCCCAATGTAAGTACAACGGTCCTTTTAAGAGAGAAGCAGGAGGAGGGTTAGAGCGACAGAAGGGGATGTGATGACGTAAGCAGGGTTCAGAGTGATGCGTCCTTGAACCAAGTCATGTGGGCAGCCTCCAGCAGCTGGAAAAGACAAGGGACAGATTCTCCCCTAGAGCCTCCAGAAGCACAGCTTTGCTAGCTCCTAGAATTTAGCCCCGTAAGACCTGTTTGAGACCTCTGATCCCCCGAACCATAACAATTTGTGTTGCGCTGTGCCACTGAATTTGTGGTACTTCGGCACAGCAGCAGTGGGAGACAAATCCAGGAGGTCTGCAGTGGCGCTGTATGAGCCTGAGGGAGCAGGCGAGTGAGTAAGAGGGGAAGCCAAGCCATTGTCCTGAGAGGCTGAAGAACCTGGTTCAACCTGAGCAGAATTTACAGGCCGCAGTGCTGCCGTCCCTGGTCATGAAAGATCCAGCGTGATGTCTATGTACCTCATCTGCTTGCAGTTCTGACAACCTGCACACCACGAGCTAGCTCCGATCTGCCAGTCAGCTATTCTCCTGGGGGCCTACCTGCTGACATCAGCAGGTTTCCCCCATACATGGCAGTATTTTATAAGCACTAGATTTCTCATCAAAACTTACTCTTGAGTTACCAACACTTCCAACTATCTATATAGGCAGGAATCTGACTAACTCAAAGTTAGGAAGATGATTTGGATCCTCTTTAATCCTCTCCATTTTTTCCACCCTTAAAGCCTGAAGACTTTTACTTAGGCAGACATTTTTATTCTTATGAAAAATTTTAAACAAAACAAATACCTAAAAAGAAAGCTTGAAACATGTTTATACTCCCTTACCAATTCTATTTTTTATATATGTCACCTCACTCTTTTTGGTGACCTATCCGGCTATTTGTTTATTCATTTTTTTCTGAAAACTTGTTGCTGCATATGGATCCTCTCATAAAAACTGATTACATTGTACCCGTGAAGTGGATATACCCTGCTTTAATTATCTCCCTAGAGATGGACTTAAAAGTTGCTTTTGATTTTTCATGATTACAGACAGTCTGCAATGTGGCTTTATAAACCTCCCCTGCACTTCACGGAAGGGCTTCAAGAGAACAGTGTTCCAGGCAGGATTGCTCTGACAAAGGGTTGAAGGTCACATATGATAGACCTTGTGAGGTTGCTCTCCAACAGGTTTTCCTGATTTCCCTTCCCATTAACAGTATATGAAAGCATCATTGCTCTACATCCTTAAGATTAAATCCTGGGTATAATTCATGTTTTTAATATTTGCCACTCTGATCTATGAAATATGTACTCTGGTAGTTGCTTTTATTTGCATTTCTCTGGTTAGTAGTGAGCTTGAACATCTCCGTGTCCATTCAGTGGCCATTTCCTTTTTTTCCTCTACTTTCAGGGGGTTCAGCAATGAAAGTAGTGACAAAGAATTGTCAGGCAGGGTCTGAGCTGCAAATCAAGGGCTTGCAGCTCAAGGCTCAGACTCCACCACCTTCCTGGGATATTTATACTACAGCCAGGAGCAGCATGCATACCTGGGAAAATGCTGGGTCTATTTTAAACCTGTCAGGGAGAAGAGGAGTATCAATCTCATTGGTACTTTTATTCTTCTGCCACTCTGTGTCTTTGTACTTTTGGCACATGCCTTCTCATTTCCCATTTTACCTCCTCCTTTGTACAAAGAAAAGCCTGGGGAAAGTGACAAATCCAGTCTTTATTGCTCTCAAATTTTTAGGTTCTAAAAAGAGATTGAATGAGCACCAATCTTTCCCAAGAACCAGCCTTGAGCAAAATTATCAAGTCAGCCCAGTTGAGCTTTCATAGTTGCTGACAAAGACTTAGAATGAGTAATGTATTACTGTATTCGATACAGAGCAGCCCTGTGGTGGGAGGAAATGTGGCTCGTATGAGGAACAGAGTGACAGCAAAGGGTAGAGTCATGTGGAACAAGGCTGGAGGGGACAGTAAAGGCTGCCGAACCATAGAGGCCTTTTGGACTTTGTCACAGATTTTGTTCTATTTCCAAAAAGCCAAGGAGAGTCACTGGGTAGGTGGGGGTAGGGTTTTAAACAAAGGGAATGATCCTTTCTAATTTGTTTGCAAAAATATCACTCTGGTGCAGCCCTGACAATCAATTGGTGGGTGACTCAAGAGGATGCAGGGAGACCAGTTAGCAGGCTCCCCCCATCAACCAGAGAAGAGAACGTGGTTGTGTAGACCAGGGAGGGGGTGTTAGAAATGGAGAGACGTGGAAAGACTTGAGAAATTTGACCTTAGTGTATTAAAGTGACTGGGGAGGCAGACAGATGAGAGAGCAAGACTGCCTGGTACTCTTAAGTGAACATCTGAAGACTGTCTTGTTCTCTCAACTCTCATCTCCCTTGGCCAAAACTACTATATTTCTAGCAATTGGCCCAGAGTGGGTGCACAGCAAATACCTTTGCAATAAGGGAATGGCATGGCTAAAAGAATAATTCAGGTCCGCAGGATGGCACTGGGTCATTGGTGACATTTCATGGGAAAGATGAGCCTGATGCTGGTCTTTGAGGGATGACAAAGGCACTGTCATCTCCTCACCTGATCCAGCCCCAAAGGACATTCATTCTATGTATTGAGAAACAGTCTCAGTGAACCAGTTACCCAAACTTAGTTATTTAATAATAGGTGGACTAAGAATTGGAACCCTCATCTGTGGGTCTATGAGACCTGCCTTCCCTTGATGGATTTTTGAATTTACACAATAGAATTTCAGGGTGAGATTAACCCATCTAAGGGAAATGGTGTCCAAACAATCCCTGGAGAAAACAAGCTCCAGAAGAAGACTTGACTCCTTGGATTCCCATTTTGTTCATTTTCAGGCTTGCAGTTTTTAATTACCATTTATTAAATAGTTATTGATGTACTTCAGATCCTGTTCCTGTTATGTATGTCTTATTCAACCACCATGACCTAATTAAATAGCAAATATCATTACCCTAGTTTAATTTAGCAGACAGAGACTCAAAGAAGCTAAATAACACTGAAAATTGAGAAATATGTGGCAGAATCATTATTTGAGTCCTGGTCTGACTGCAAAGCCCTTACTCCAGATGGCTACATGATTCAACTTCAGAGTCAAGGTTAAGGGGATCTGGAAAGAAATGTAACTATCTTCACTGAAGCCAGGCTCAATATCTGTGTATCTATATTATGTTTGGCTCTTTTTATTTTTTATATGATAACGGTGAGACATACGTGTTCCCACCCAGTTGTAAATGCTCCCCAAATGCTTCCTACTCTGAGTTTACTCTCTAAAGACAGCATAGCAGAAATGTAGGTTTTTCTATTCCTGGTTCTGTGGTCTCCTTAAGCAAGTTACTTACTTTTTTTTTTTTTTGCTTGCATTTCAACATTTGCCAAAAGGGGACAATAGCAAAACATTCCTAATAGATCTGTTGTGAAGAGTTAAGTACCTAGCATAGGGTAGGCATTCAGTACATGTGAGTTATTTCTCTCTCCAGGCTGCCCCATTGACCTTTATCCAGTGACTATTTAAATAAATACACGTTGGGTGTCTTATATATGTTGTTTGTCATTATGTGTCAAACATTGTGCTAAGTGTTGAGGATACAAGGGTCTTCTGGTTATATATTACTGCATAACAAACTGGCCCTAAGCTTGATGGCTTAAAACACAACATTTGATCATATCTCATGATTTTGTGGGTCAGGAATCTGGCAGGGCTAAGCTGGGCCATTCTTCTGGTACTCACTTGGCAGCTGGGTTACTCGAGAAGGTCCGAGATGGCCTTACTCACACTCCTGGAGCCTTGGTGTGGGCAGCTGGAAGGCTGTGCTCAGTGAGGCTTCGCTCTCCATGTAGTCTCAGGGTCTCCTATGCACTCTCTCTGGTAAGTGGCTACAAGGCTGGGAGGTGGTGGAGCTAGGACTTACACCTGAGTTGGAGGGCTCCAGAAACCACCCTTCTACACCTGCAACTTAGCACACTATTTTAAGATTATGTCCTCTCTGGCGCTATTTTCTGGGCTTGCATATGGTCCCCAGGTCTTCTTCACCAGAGTGTATCATTGGGGTGGGAAGCCTGAGTTCTGGACCCATACCAACTGCTGCTCAGCCATGTGTTGCTGGGTGAGCCACTTCCCTTCTCAGATCTCTTGTCCCCATCTGTAAAGTAAAGGCAACTCCTCCCCTGCCCATTTCTCAGGTCCCCTTGGAGAACTGTATTTGTGGCAAAAATATCATGGGTGTCAGGAGATTCCATTTCTAGTCCTGACTCTTCTCACTGTATGCTGTTGGACATGAATTCTTTCTCCATTTCTTGAACACAGATTTCATGAAATAGTCTCTACAGGTCCTTTCAGCTCAGATTTCAAGGAGGGTGTTGACAACAACAGCATGAACAAATGGAGTCTGTTGAGCAGAAAGAGAGCATTGCCATGATAAGGTATCATGGGATGGAAATGCAGGGTGTGGCTTTGTGAAAGGCAGATCCGCTTTCTCTTGGGGTAAGTGTCTGTGACTGGCCATGGTAGGGATAGCATCTGTGGGCCTGCAATGGGACAAAACCGTGCTCAAAGCCAGTGAGACTGGGCTGATCTTAGCCTGGTATGATGCAATAATCCACCCATTTTCCACTAAGCATCTCCTTATTTGACTTGACATCATAAATACCAAGCTTTTAAAATAATTGGCTGAACCATTTGGGTACCGCATGTTTAAAATTAACCAGAGTAGTCCAAGCCTTAAAACTAGATAAAGAATGATGAAATACATTTGAATCAATTATAAAGAAAGTTTCTTTGTTTATCCACTTAGTCATCCCACATACCTAGAACAGGGCCTAGCACATAGTAAGAACTCAAACATTTGTCACTGAATAAAATGAATGATTAATATTTAATGGAAACATCATGGAGCCCTACCCATTATGGATGTAATGGGACTCTTTAAATCCATGCTTAATGTCATCGAATGTCATTTAGAAAAGGCTCCAATTCAAATTATTTTATCTCCTTAGTTGGTTATGTTTAATTAATTGATCCTTAATTAAAGGAGATACCATATAGGAAAGAATATATATTCTAAGCAAATGGAGTCTGTGAGCCAAGAAGGGCCCATCTAGGATCCGTCGCCCATGAAAAGCAGCTCACTGCTGTGTGACCTTGAGTGAACTTCACCTTCTAAGTCATCATTTCCTACATGTGTAGAATTAGATTTACTAGCTCTAAAAGGTTATGGTCTTAAGAAAATTCTTATTTTGCCTACCTACACCATTATGTGATAAAGATTAGGTGAGATTCCTTCTGCTCAAGATAAAGTCTGATACAATAACAAAGAAAAAAGATGTTAGCCTTGGGTTGTTAAGTTCAAGTGTTAGATTTAGTTCTTCCATTTGTCTACAAAATTTTAGGCAAAGCATCTTCCCTCTCTGGACTTTATTATTCTCATTTGTCAAATCACTCACCTACATGAAAGGTTTTTGGGGAGATTAAATAACAGAACTGCGAATGTCTTCTGCCTGGAAGGGGTTCCTGCCTTTCTCTGTTTGGGCCTTTAGAGATAACTTTGCTGAATCTTCTAATTCCTGATGAAGAAACTAAAACCTACAGAGGGAAAGTGATTTATTCTGTGTTAAACAGCAAATTTATGAAGACCTGGGTCAGATAGCTTAGCTTTCTGTTCATTCAGTAAATTTGTTCAATGAGCATCTTAATAATAACTGCTAACCTTTGAGGACTTAGACACTCCACTAGGAACTTAACATAAGTCAATCTGTAATTTTTGACATAACCCAGTGAGGTAGGTTGTGTGATTATTCTTGTTTCACAGGTGAGGAAACTGAGATTTATAGAGGCTAAGCAGCTTTCTCAAATGTACACAACTAGTAAGTGACAGAGCCAGGAATTAAACACAGAGGGTTTTCTGTCTTAACCACTAACTATGTTGATCTCCACCATGATGCTAAGTGGTGGAGATGCATAATAAAACATAATTTGACATATTCCACAAACTATTATCTTACACCTGCTCCAGTGCAACAAAGGAGTGAGGCCAGGGTGCGATGGGATTATAGGAATGAGCCCAGGGAAGGGAGCCAAAGCCTGTGTCATACAGCCTTCCAAGAAATTCTGTCTAGGATGTGGCTTAGACATGGGGGTAGAAGTGAGGATGGGAGAAGAAAATATTCCAGACAGAGGAACAGCATGTGTGAATGTCTGGGAGGAGAAGGAGCACGGCTATTTCAGGGTCTCTATGGACAATGGTCAGGGTAAGGAGGCAGGAGAGGCTGAAGAAGAACAGAGACCCTGAAGACAATGGCCCTGTGAGCCTGGGCAGAGCTTCTGCATTACTCTGAGGGCAGTAAGATGTGGGAGGGTTTTAGGTAGGGTGGAGACACAGTGTGACTCCCCACTGTGATGACAGTGAGGAGGATAGAGGAGAGGCATGAAGACAGGTGGCTGGGTGAGACCTTAAGGACGGTTGCAGTGATGGCGTGCCCTGCCCCAAATTCCCTAGACAAAAGGGGGCTTTGAAAACACAGGTACCAGGCATGACCTTAGTTGTCCCTAACTTCTGCCTGAAAATCTGTCACTCTGGCCCTGAAAGGACCCCAGTGATGGTAAACCCATAGCCACATAGTTTTCACCAGTGTTTTCTGAGATAGATGTAGAGCTCTGCTCTTTCCTCTCACCCCCTAAGAGTCTGAGCCTCTGCGATGATGTGCTGTGAAGCCATTAGCAAGCTGGTAGTGTCTTTACCACATACCATGTCCCTTGTACTATAGAATAAAAGAAAACTTCAGGATAAGCTGCTTTGGAAGCTAAGGGATAGGAGACCAGACCCTGTTTGGAGGCATTTAAACTTATTTCACAGTTAATACAGCATCTGGGGCGCATTTTCCTACTTTTATGCCAATTTTTATGTGTTTCTGCCACACAGTCGGAAGCCAGGATCATAAAAAAGAAGGAAAACAGTAGAAAAAGTAAAAGTAAATAAACGTATTCTACTCTAACACTCCCAGGAGCACTGAGTCCAGCAAGTTTATGAGTTAGAGAAAAAAACAAACCAAAACAAAAACCTACAGCGCTGAATAGAAAGGAAAGGGAATGTGCTCTGTTTGTATTGGAGTCCATCAACGGCCAAGAGGAAATTCTGAGCTGAGAGCAGGCAGAGTCCTGTTTCGTCCAGAATTCACTGCCAATTATCAAAGCGGCTTGGAGTCATCACACCTCTTCTATGGTTCTGTTTCTCACTTAATATACAAAGTTTGTACTAAATGCTCTGTAAGAGTTTCTGGTTTTACAGTTACGTTTGTTATCCTTCACACTGCTGGGCATGGGGAATCCAGGCAGATAGAAGAGCCCTGATTTCTGACCTCAGTGAATGGAAGTGTATTGTAAAAACAAGACTGACTTTATCTTACCTCCTTTAGTTCACTAACTACACTGCTGTGAATCAGCCCAAAATGTGTCTTTAAAACTGAGTAATGTGATTTTACTTCTAATTTGTAAAAAGAAAATAAATTAATGGATAGAATTTTCAATATTGAGGACTCATAGAATAGATTACTTCTATATCTCTATTTATACTATTAGTTTAAAACGTTATTCTATCTAGAAAAAAGTGATATATGGCTATTTTGATATAATCTTATGGTTTTATAAAAAATAGTTTTCCATAAATAGCTTAGACTTTCAAGTAAGCAAAGCTCAGGAGTTAAGCCATAAATCTCTCTATTATTCTTGAATTTTGGTTTATGCTCTAACTTTCTATGAGTGCTTGAGAAAAGTTATTTCAGAACCCATTTCCTCAACCTCAAAATGGGAGCAAAATAACAGTACCTACCTCACATATTTATTGTGGGGGTTAAATCAGGGGTATAATGCATTTGGCATACTGTTTGGCAAAATATATGCTCTATAAGTATTAGGTAATGGGATGCATAGCAGGAAAAATAATTCAATGCATTTGTTTATTTATTTTAAAATTTTTTATTAAGGTATGATTGATATACACTCATGATGGTTTCACATGAAAAAACAATGTGGTTACTACATTTACCCATATTATTAAGTCCCCACCCATACCCCAATGCAGTCACTGTCCATCAGTGCAGCAAGGTGCCGCAGATACACTATGTGCCTTCTCTGTGCTACACTGTTCCCCGTGAACCCCCACACCATGTGTACTAAACATAATACCCCTCAATCCCCCTCTTCCTCCCTCCCCACCCACCCTTCCACACCCCTCCCCTTTGGTAACCACTGGTTCCTTCTTGGACTCTCTGAGTCTGCTGCCATTTTGTTCCTTCAGTTTTGCTTCACTGTTATACTCCACAAATGAGGGAAACCATTTGGCATTTGTCTTTCTCCACCTGGCTTATTTCACTGAGCATAATGTCCTCCAGCTCCATCCATGTTGTTGCAAATGGTAGGATTTGTTTCTTTCTTATGGCTGAGTAGTATTCCATTGTATATATGTACCACCTCTTCTTTATCCATTCATCTACTGATGGACACTTAGGTTGCTTCCATATCTTGGCTATTGTAAAAAGTGCTGCGATAAACATAGAGGTGTATATGTCTTTTTGAATCTGAGAAGTTGTATTCTTTGGGTAAATTCCAAGGAGTGGGATTCCTGGGTCAAATGGTATTTCTATTTTTAGATTTTTGTGGAACCTCCATATTGCTTTCCACAATGGTTGAACTAGCTTACATTCCCATCAGCAGTGTAGGAGGGTTCCTCTTTCTCCGCATCCTCACCAGAATTTATTGTTCTTAGTCTTTTCGATGCTGGTAATCCTTACTGGTGTGAGGTGATATCTCATTGTGGTTTTAATTTGCATTTCACTGATCATTAGCGATGTGGAACATCTTCTCATTTGTCTGTTGGCCATCTGGATTTCTTCTTTGGAGAACTGTCTCTTCATATCCTCTGCCCATTTGTTAGTCAGGTTATTTTCTTTTTGGGTATTGAGGCATGTAAGTTCTTTATATATTTTGGATGTTAACCCCTTGTCAGATCTGTCATTTACAAATATATTCTCCCATACTGTAGGATGCCTGTTTGCTCTGTTGATGGTGTCCTTTGCTGTACAGAAACTTTTTAGTTTGATGTAGTCCTATGAGTTCATTTTTGCTTTTGTTTCCCTTTTTCAAGGAGATGAGTTCAGGAAGAAGTTGCTTATGCTTATATTCAGGATATGTTTGCCTTTGTTGTCTTTTAAGAGTTTATGGTTTCATGACTTACATTCAAGTCTTTAATCCATTTTGAGTTTACTTTTGTGTATGGGGTTAAACAATAATCCAGTTTCATTCTCTTGCATGTAGCTGTCCAGTTTTGCCAACACCAGTTGTTGAAGAGGCTGTCATTTCCCAATTGTATGTCCATGACTCCTTTATCATATATTAATTGAACATATATGGTTGGGTTTATATCAGGGCTTTCTAGTCTGTTCCATTGGTCTATGGGTCTGTTCTTGTGCCAGTACCAAATTGTCTTGATTACTGTGGCTTTGTAGTAGAGCTTGAAGTTGGGGAGCATAATTCCCCCTACTTTATTCTTCCTTCTCAGGATTGCTTTGGCTATTCGAGGTCTTTTGTGGTTCCATATGAATTTTAGGATGATTTTCTCTAGTTCATTGAAGAATGCTGTTGGTATTTTGATAGGAATTGCATTGAATCTATAGATTGCTTTAGGCAGGATGGCCATTTTGACAATATTAATTCTTCCTGTCCATGAGCATGGGATGTGTTTCCATTTATTGGTGTCTTCTTTAATTTCTCTCATGAGTGTCTTGTAGTTTTCAGAGTATAGGTCTTTCACTTCCTTGGTTAAGATGTATTCCTAGGTATTTTATTCCTGTTGATGCAATTGTGAATGGAATTATTTTCCTGATTTTTTCTCTGCTAGTTCATTGTTAGTGTATAGGAATGCCACAGATTTCTGTGTATTAATTTTGTATCCTGCAACTTTGCTGAATTCAGATATTAGATCTAGTTGTTTTGGAGTGGATTCTTTAGGGTTTTTTATGTACAATATCATGTCATCTGCATGATATTAACATGCAGTTTAACATAAGTTAAACAGGGACAGTTTAACTTCTTCCTTGCCAATCTGGATGCCTTTTATTTCTTTGTATTTTCTGATTCCCGTGGCTAGGACCTCCAGTCCTATGTTGAATAGAAGTGGGGAAAGTGGACATCCTTGTCTTGTTCCTGATCCTGATCTTTTAAGGAAAAGCTTTGAGCTTCTTGCTGTTAATTATGATGTTGGCTGTGGGTTTGTCATATATGGCCTTTATTATGTTGAGGTACTTGCTCTCTATATCCATTTTGTTGAGAGTTTTTATCATGAATGGATGTTGAATTTTGTCAAATGCTTTTTCAGCATCTATGGAGATTATCATGTGGTTTTTGTTGTTCTTTTTGTTGATGTGGTGGATGATGTTGATGGATTTTCGAATGTTGTACCATCCTTGCATCCCTGAAATGAATCCTGCTTGATCATGATGGATGATCTTTTTGTTATATTTTTAAATTTGGTTTGCTAATATTTTGTTGAGTATTTTTGCATCTATGTTCATCAGGGATTTTGATCTGTAATTTTCTTTTTTGGTGGTGTCTTTGCCTGGTTTTGGTATTAGAGTGATGCTGGCCTCATAGAATGAGTTTGGGAGTATTCCCTCCTCTTCTATTTTTTGGAAACATTTAAGGAGAATGGGTATTAGGTCTTCACTAAATGTTTTTTTAATTAGTTTTGTTTTGGTATCATTAATCTACAATTACATGAAGGACATTATGTTTACTAGACTTCCCCCTTCACCAAGTCTCCCCCACATAACCGTTCACAGTCACTGTCCATCAACATAGTATGATGCTGTAAAATCACTATGTGTCTTCTCTGTGTTGCACAGCCCTCCCCGTGCCCCACCCCCACTATACATGTTAATCGTAATGCCCCCTTTCTTTTTTCCCGCCCTTATCCCTCCCTTCCTACCCATCCTCCCAGTCCCTTTCCCTTTGGTAACTGTTAGTCCATTCTTGGGTTCTGTGCTTCTGCTGCTGTTTTGTTACTTCAGTTTTCTTTTGTTCTTATACTCCACAAATGAGGGAAATCATCTGGTACTTGTCTTTCTCTGCCTGGCTTATTTCACTGAGCATAATACCCTCTAGCTCCATCCATGTTGTTGCAAATAGTAGGATCTGTTTTTTTCTTATGGCTGAGTAATATTCCATTGTGTATATGTACCACATCTTCTTTATCCATTCATCTACTGATGGACATTTAGGTTGCTTCCATATCTTGGCTATGGTAAATAGTGCAGCGATAAACATAGGGGTGCATCTGTCTTTTTCAAACTGGAGTGCTGCATTCTTAGGGTAAATTCCTAGAAGTGGAATTCCTGGGTCAAATGGCATTTCTATTTTGAGTGTTTTGAGGAACCTCCATACTGCTTTCCACAATGGTTGAACTAATTTACATTCCCACCAGCAGTGTAGAAGGGTTCCCCTTTCTCCACAACCTCACCAACATTTGTTGTTGTTTGTCTTTTGGATGGTGGCCATCCTTACTGGTGTGAGGTGATACCTCATTGTGGTTTTAATTTGCATTTCACTGATGACAAGTGATGTGGAGCATCTTTTCATGTGTCTGCTGGCCATCTGAATTTCTTCTTTAGAGAATTGTCTATTCAGCTCCTCTGCCCATTTTTTAATTGGATTATTTCCTTTTTTTTGTTGAGGTGTGTGAGCTCTTTATATATTTTGGATGTCAACCCTTTATCAGATCTGTCATTTATAAATATATTCTCCCATACTGTAGAATACCTTTTTCTTCCATTGATGGTGTCCTTTGCTGTACAGAAGCTTTTCAGCTTGATATAGTCCCATTTGTTCATTTTTGCTTTTGTTTCCCTTGCCTGGGGAGATATGTTCAAGAAGAGGTCATTCATGTTTATGTCTAAGAGATTTATGCCTATGTTTTTTTCTAAGAGTTTTATGGTTTCATGACTTACATTCAAGTCTTTTATCCATTTCAAATTTACTTTTGTGTATGGGGTTAGAGAATGGTCCAGTTTCATTCCCTTACATGTAGCTGTCCAGTTTTGCCAGCACCATCTGTTGAAGAGACTGTCATTTCCCCATTGTATGTCCATGGCCTCTTTATCAAATATTAGTTGACCATATATGTTTGGGTTAATGTTTGGAGTCTCTATTCTGTTCCATTGGTCTGTGGCTCTGTTCTTGTGCCAGTACCAAATTGTCTTGATTACTGTGGCTTTGTAGTAGAGCTTGAAGTTGGGGAGTGAGATCCCCCCCACTTTATTCTTCCTTCTCAGGATTGCTTTAGCTATTCAGGGTCTATGGTGTTTCCATATGAATTTTTGAACTATTTGTTCCAGTTTGTTGAAGAATGCTGTTGGTAGTTTGATAGGGATTGCATCAAATCTGTATATTGCTTTGGGCAGGATGGCCATTTTGACGATATTAATTCTTCCTAGCTGGGAGCATGGGATGAGTTTCCATTTGTTAGTGACCTCTTTAATTTCTCTTAAGAGTGTCTTATAGTTTTCAGGTTATAGGTCATTCACTTCCTTGGTTAGGTTTATTCCTAGGTATTTTATTCTTTTTGATGCTATTGTGAATGGAATTGTTTTCCTGATTTCTCTTTCCATTAGTTTATTGTTAGTGTATAGGGAAGCCACAGATTTCTGTGTGTTAATTTTGTATTCTGCAACTTTGCTGAATTCCGATATTAGGTCTAGTAGTTTCGGAGTGGAGTCTTTAGGGTTTTTTATGTACAATATCATGTCATCTGCAAATAGTGACAGTTTAACTTCTTCTTTACCAATCTGGATTCCTTGTATTTCTTTGTTTTGTCTGATTGCCGTGGCTAGGACCTCCAGTACTATGTTGAATAACAGTGGGGAGAGTGGGCATCCCTGTCTTGTTCCCGATCTCAGAGGAAAAGCTTTCAGCTTCTCACTGTTCAGTATGATGTTGGCTATGGGTTTATCAAATATGGCCTTTATTATATTGAGGTACTTGCCCTCTATACCCATTTTGTTGAGAGTTTTTATCATGAATGGATGTTGAATTTTGTCAAATGCTTTTTCAGCATCTATGGAGATGATCATGTGGTTTTTGTCCTTCTTTTTGTTGATGTGGTGGATGATGTTGACGGATTTTCGAATCTTGTGCCATCCTTGCATCCATGGGATGAATCCCACTTGGTCATGGTGTATGATCCTTTTGACATATTTTTGAATTCGGTTTGCTAATATTTTATTGAGTATTTTTGCATCTACATTCATCAGGGATATTGGTCTGTAATTTCCTATTTTGGTGGGGTTTTTGCCTGGTTTTGGTATTAGGGTGATATTGGCTTCATAGAATGACTTTGGGAGTATTCCCTCCTCTTCTATTTTTTGGAAAACTTTAAGGAGAATGTGTATTATGTCTTCTCTGTATGTCTGATAAAAGTCCGAGGTAAGTCCGTCTGGCCCGGGGGTTTTGTTCTTGGGTAGTTTTTTGATTACCGCTTCAATTTATTTGCTCGTAATTGGTTTGTTTAACTTTTGTGTTTCTTCCTTGGTCAGTCTGGGAAGGTTGTATTTTTCTAGGAAGTTGTCCATTTCTTCTAGGTTTTCCAGCTTGTTAGCATATAGGTTTTCATAGTAGTCTTTAAGAATTCTTTGTATTTCTGTGGAGTCTGTCATGATTTTTCCGTTCTCATTTCTGATTCTGTTGATGTGTGTTGATTCTCTTTTTCTCTTAATACGTTTGGCTAGAGGCTTATCTATTTGGCTCATTTTCTCAAAGATCCAGCTCTTGGTTTCATTGATTTTTTTCTATTGTTTTACTCTTCTCAATTTTACTTATTTCTTCTCTGATCTTTATTATGTCCCTCCTTCTGCTGATGTTAGGCCTCATTTGTTCTTCTTTTTCCTGTTTCGATTATTGTGATTTTAGACTATTCATTTGGGATTGTTCTTCCTTCTTTAAGTGTGCCTGGATCACTATATACTTTCCTCTTAAGACTGCTTTCACTGTGTCCCACAGAAGTTGGGGCTTTGTGTTATTGTCAATTGTTTCCATATATTCCTTGATCTCTATTTTAATTTGTTCATTAATCCATTGATTATTTAGGAGCATGTTGTTAAGCCTCCATGCATTTGTGGGCCTTTTTGTTTTCTTTGTACAATTTATTTCTAGTTTTATACCTTTGTGGTCTGAAAAGTTGGTTGGTAGAATTTCCATCTTTTGGAATTTACTGAGGGTCTTTTTTTGAGCTAGTATGTGGTCTATTCTGGAGAATGTTCCATGTGCACTTGAGAAGAATGTATACCCTGTTGCTTTTGGATGTAGAGTTCTATAGATGTCTGTTAGGTCCATCTGTTCTAGTGTGTTGTTCAGTGCCTCTGTGTCCTTACTTATTTTCTGCCCTATGGATCTATCCTTTGGGGTGAGTGGTGTGTTGAAGTCTCCTAAAATGAATGCATTGCATTCTATTTCCCCCTTTAGTTCTGTTAGTATTTGTTTCACATATGCTGGTGCTCCTGTGTTGGGTGCATATATATTTATAATGGTTATATCCTCTTGTTGGACTGAGCCCTTTATCATTATATAGTGTCCTTCTTTATCTCTTGTTACTTTCTTTGTTTTGAAGTCTATTTTGTCTGATACTAGTACTGCAACCCCTGCTTTCTTCTCTCTGTTGTTTGCCTGAAATATGTTTTTCCATCCCTTGACTTTTAGTCTGTGCATGTCTTTGGGTTTGAGGTGAGTTTCTTGTAAGCAGCATATAGATGGGTCTTGCTATTTTATCCATTCTATTACTCTGTGTCTTTTGATTGGTGCATTCAGTCCATTTACATTTAGGGTGACTATTGAAAGATATGTACTTATTGCCATTGCAGGCTTTAGATTCGTGGTTACCAAAGGTTCAAGTTTAGCCTCTTAAGTATCTTACTGCCTAACTTAGCTCGCTTATTCAGCTGTAATATTCACTGTCTGGAGATTCTTTTCTTCTCTCCCTTCTTATTCCTCCTTCTCCATTCTTTATATGTTGGTTGTTTTATTCTGTGGTCTTCCGTGTTTCCTTTAACTGCTTTTAGTGGGTAGTTGATTTTATTTTTTGCCTTTATTTGGTTGGTCTGCTTTCTTTGCTGTGATTTTCTTTTCTCTGGTGACGTTTGTTTAGTCTTAGGAGTGCTCCCGTCTAGAACAGTCCCTCTAAAATACCCTGTAGAGGTGGTTTGTGGGAGGCAAATTTGCTCAACTTTTGCTTGTGTGGGAATTGTTTAATCCCTCCTTCATATTTAAATGATAATCGTGCTGGATACCGTATCCTTGGTTCAAGGTCCTTCTCTTTCATTGCATTAAATATATCATGCCATTCTCTTCTGGCCTGTAAGGTTTCTGTTGAGAAGTCTGATGATAGCCTGATGGGTTTCCCTTTATAGGTGACCTTTTTCTCTCTAGCTGCCTTTAAAACTCTTTCCTTGTCCTTGATCTTTGCCATTTTAATTATTATGTGTCTTGGTGTTGTCCTCCTTGGGTCCTTTCTGTTTGGAGTTCTGTGTATTTCCGTGGTCTGTTCAATTATTTCCTCCCCCAGTTTGGGGAAGTTCTCAGCAATTATTTCTTCAAAGACACTTTCTATCCCCTTTTCTCTCTTCTTCTTCTTCTGGTACCCCAATAATGCGGATATTGTTCCCTTTGTATTGGTCACAGAGTTCTCTTAATATTGTTTCTTTCCTGGAGATCCTTTTATCTCTTTCTGTGTCAGCTTCTATGCATTCCTCTTCTCTGGTTTCTATTCCATCAATGGCCTCTTGCATCTTATCCATTCTGCTTATAAATCCTTCCAGAGTTTGTTTCACTTCTGTAATCTCCTTCCGGACGTCTTTAATCTCCCTCCGGACATCTGTAATCTCCTTCCAGACTTCATCCCATAGCTCTTGTATATTTCTCTGCATCTCTGTCAGCATGTTTATGATTTTTATTTTGAATTCTTTTTCAGGAAGACTGGTTAGGTCTGTCTCCTTCTCAGGTGTTGTCTCTGTTACCTTTGTCTGCCTGATATTTTGCCTTTTCATGGTGATAGAGATAGTTTGCAGAGTTGGCATGAGTTAAGGCTGGTAGAACTTACCTTCTTGTTGGTTTGTGGCCCTCCTCTCCTGGGAGAACAGCGGCCTCTAGTGGCTTGTGCTGTTCAGCTGCTTGCAGACAGGGCTTCTGATTCTTGCCTGGCTGCTATGGAGTTTATCTCCGCTGTTGCTGTGGGCATGGCCTGCCTCGAACTGCTTCTCCGATATGGTGGAGCTGCATTAGAGGGGGAATGGCTGGGAGGCTATTTATCTCTGTAAGGGGCCTCCATGCCTCCTGCTGCCCAGGGGATTAGAGTGCCCAGAGTTCCCCAGATTCCCTGCTGCTGGACCAAGTGTCCCGGGACGCTTCTGTCCACCTGTGGAGTCCCTGTCCCTTTAAAACTTCCAAAAAGCACTCACTTTTCTTTGTCCCCAGGGCACCAGCTGCAGGGACCCGCTCACAGTTCTTACTGTCCTTTTTCCCTATTATTCAGGACCCCACGCATGCACTGTGTGTGCACTCTGGTGTGGATGTCTAGGGCTGGCTATTTAGCAGTCCTGGGCTCCCTCTCCCTCCCCACTCTGACTCCTCTCCTCCCGCCCAGAACTGGGGTGTGGGGCACTTGGTTCCCGCCAGGCCGGGGCTTGTATCTTACCCCCTTCGCGGGGCGCTGGTTTCTCGCAGGTGTGGATGTGGTCTGGATGTTGTCCTGTGTGTTCTGCTCTCTCTTTTAGGAAGAGTTGTCTTTGTTGTATTTTCAAAAATATATGTGGTTTTGGGAGGAGATTTCTGCTGCTCTACTCACGCCACTGTCTTGTCTCCACCCCCTCCTCTGTCTTTTAAAAAAAATCTTTATTGTGGTAAAACTTGTAGCATCTTAGCCATTTTTAAGTGTACATTTCAGGAACATTAATATAGGGCTATCATCACCACCTTCCATCTCCTGAACTTCTCACATTGTAAAACTGAAACTCTATACCCATTAAACACCAACTCCCCATTCCCTCCTTCTTCCCATTTTACTGTCAGTCTCTATGATTTTGATTACTCTAAATTCCTCATCTAATCAAAATCATAAATACTTGCCTTTTTGTACTGGTGTATTTCACTTAGCATTATATTCTCAAGTTTCTCAAGCATATGTCAGAATTTCCTTCTTTTTGAAGGCTGAATAATATTTGAATCCCTTCCACGTTTTAACTATTATGAATAATATTGCTGTGAACATGGGTGTGTAAATAGCTCTTTGAAACCCTGCTCTCAGTTCTTTTGAGTATATCTCTGGAAGTAGTATTGTTGGATCATCTGGTAATTCTATTAAAAAAATTTGTTTGAAGAAAGTCAATACTGTTTTCCACAAAGGCTATACACTTTACATTTCCACCCACAGAGCACAAGGGTTCCCAATTTCTCCACATCCTGGCCAATACATGTTGTTTTCTTTCTGTTTCTTTTTTTTATGATAGCTACCCTGATGGGTATGAAGTGGTATCTCATTGCCATTTTGATTTTCATTTCCCTAACAGTGATGTTGAACATCTTTTAATGTGGTTATTGGCCATTTATATATCTTCTTTAGAAAATGTCTATTCAAGTCCTTTGCCTATTTTGGCACTGGGTTGTTTATTATTTTATTGTTGAATTTTAGGAGTTCACTATATATTCTGGTGGTAATCTCTTATCAGGTGTATGACTTAGAAATGTTTTCTTCCATTCTGTGGTTTGCTTTATTACTCTGTTGATAGTGTCTTTTGATACACAATTTAAAACAAAATCATGAAATTGAATTTGTATATTTTTTGTTTTGTTGCCTATATCATTTATCCAATAAATCATTATCAAATGCAAAGTCATGAACCTTTTCTTCTAAGAAAAAAGGTTCTTCTAACCTTTTCTTTATTTTCTTCTAATAAAAGCCCTATGTTTTCTTCTAAGATTTTATAGTGGCTTTTATTACATTTAGGCCTTTGATCCATTTTGTGTTAATTTTTGTATAAGGTTTTAAGTAAGGCCAACCTAATTCATTTGCTACTTCCCAGCACCACTTGTTGAATAGAGTGGCCTTTTCCCATTGAATGGGCTTGGTATTATTGTCAAAGATGATTTGTCTACGTATGCAAGGGTTTCTTTTCTTGGCTTTCTATTTTTTACCATATTCTATCTGTTTTTATGCCAGTACCAACCTATTTTTGATTACTGTAGCTTGTAGTAAATTTTGAAATCAACAAGTGTGAGTCCTCCATCTTTGCACTTCTTTGTCAAGATTGTTTTGGCTGTTAGTGGTCCCTTGAGATTCTGTATGAATTTTAGCATGAGAATTCTGTTTCTGCAAAAAAAGATCACTGGAATTTTGATAGGGATGGCATTGAATCTGTAGATGGCTTTGAGTAATACTGAGATCTTAACAATCCGTGAATATGGGATGTGTTTCCATTTATTTATATGTCCTTTATTTTCTTTCAGCAGTATTTCATAGCTTTCATTGTACAAGTCCTTTGCCTCCTTTGTTAATTCCCAGATTTTTTCTTTGTGTATTGTAAATGGAATTGTTTCCTTAATTTCTTTTTCAGATTATTCATTGTTAGTGTATAGACATGACTTTTGTATGTTGATTTTGCATCCTGCTACTTTAATCAATTAATTTATCAGTTCTAATAATTTTTATTGTGGAATCTTTAGGATTTTCTACATACAAGAATATATTACCTGCACAGAAAATTTTACTTCTTTCTTTCCAACTTGGATGCCCTTTCCCCCCTTTATTTGCCTAATTGCTCTGCCGAGGACTTCCATGTGGAATAGAGTTAAAAAAGTGGGTATTCTTGCCTTGCTTCCGATCTTAGAGGAAAAACTTTCAGTCTTGCACTGTTGAGTATGATGTTTGCTGTTTTTTTTTTATATATGGCTTTTATTATGTTGATATAGTTTACTTCTATTCCTAGTTTGTTGAGTGTTTTCATCATTGAGTTTTGCCAAATGTTTTTTCTGCGTCAATTGAGATGACTGTGTGTGTGTGTTTGCTTTCTTTTCCTCTTACTGGTATGTTGTATTACATTGACCGATTTAACTAAGTTGACCCATGCTTCTATTCTAGGAATAAATCTCATATAGTTACTGTGTGTAATCCTTGCAATATGCTGCTCAACTGAGTCTGCTAGCATTTTGTTGAAGATTTCTTTATATCAGTGTTCATAAGGGATATTGGTCTGCTGTTTTATCTTTTTATAGTGTCTTTGTCTTTGCTGTGGGTGTAATGCTGACCTCAAAAAGTGAGTTAGGAAGTATGTATCTCTATTTGATTTTTTTAGAAACTTTTTTTAAAATTGAGGTATAACTGGGATCTCATATTAGTTTCAGGTGTACCACATGACTCGATGTTTGTATATACTGCAAAATAACCACCAAAATAAGTAGTTATCATTCATCACCATAAAAAGTCACAAATCTTTGTTTTCTTATGATGAAAGTTTAAGATTTAATTTTAAGATTTACTATTAGCAACTTTCAGTTATGCAATACAATATGTTGAGTATAGTAACCATGCCATACATTATATCCCCATGATATATTTATTTTGTAATGGGCATTTGTCCTTTTTGGCACTCTTCACCCACTTTGCTGACTCACAGCTCCCCTCCCCTCCAGCAACCACCAATCTGTTCTCTGTAGCTATGATTTTTGTTTTGTTTGTTTGCTTTGTTTTTTAGATTCCATATATAAGTGAAATCATACATATTTGTCTCTCTCTGTCTTATTTCACTTAAAATAATACCCTCATGGTTCATTCACATTATTGCAAATTGCAAGATGTCTTTCTTTTTTGTGGCTGAGTAGTATTCTATTATAGATAGATAGATAGATGATAGATAGATAGATAGATAGATAGATATAATGATCTTTATCCATTCATCCATTGATGGACATTTAAGTGTTGCCATACCTTGGTTATTGTAAATAAGGTGGCAATGAATGTGAGAGTGCATATATCTTTTTGGATTAATGTTTTCATTTTCTTCAGATGAATTCCCAGAAATGGAATTGCTGGATCATATAGTAGTTCTACTTTTAGTATTTTGAGGAACCTCCATACTGTTTTCAATAATGTTTGCACCAATTTACAGTCTCACCAACAGTACACAAGGGTTCCCTTTTCACCACTTCCTTGTCACCACTTGTTATTTCTTGTCATTTTGATAATAACCATTCTGAAAGGTGTGGGGTGATATCTCATTGTGGTTTTGATTTGCATTTCCCTGATGATTAGGGATGTTGAATATGTTTTCATGTGTCTGTTGACCTTCTGTATATCTTCTTTGGAAAAATGTCTATTCAGGTACCCTGTCCATTTAGTTTTAGAAGGTTTGCTCTTAGGTCTTCTCTAAATGTTTGGTAGATTTCCCCAGTGAAGCCCTCAGGTACAGAGATTTTCTTGAATCCATAATCAGAAGCTCTCCTGACAATCTACTAGTTTTAGGTCTATTCAGATTTTCTTTTTCTTTGTGATTTAGTTTTGGTTGGTTTTGTTGGCTTTGCCCATTTTCATCTGGGTTAGCCAATTTATTGACCTACAGTTGTTCATGATACTCATTCATTAACTATTTTACTTACGTAGAATAAATAATAAAGCCTCTGCTTTCATTTCTGTTTTTAGTAATTTGAGTCTTCTCTCCTTTTTTCTTTAGTCCATCTAGCTAAAATTTTGTCAATTTTCATAATCTTTTCAAAGAACCAACTTTTGGTTTAATTGATTTTCACTATTGTTTTTCTATTCTCTATTTCATTTATTTTTGCTCAAATCTTTATTATTTCCTCTCTTCTGCTTTGGATTTAGTTTGTTCTTTTTCTAATTGCTTAATTTGTAAAGTTAGGTTTTTGATCTAAGGCCTTTCTTATAGTTTAATGTGAGCATTTTTGGATATAAATTTCCCCTTTAACACATGCCTTTGCTGCATGTCATAAATTTTGATATGTTGTATTTTCATTTTTATTTCTCTCTGAGTATTTCTAATGCCTTTCAGCTTTCTTCTTTGACTCATTGGTTGTTTAAGAGTGTTGTTTAATTTTCACAAATTTGTGAATTTACCAGTTTTCCTTCTGTTATTATCTAATTTTATACCACTGTGATAGAGAAGATATTTTGTATGATATTTATTGTTTTAAATCTATTGAAACTTAATCTGTGGCCTGACTTATGGTCTATCCTGGAAAATGTCCCATGTGCACTTGAGAAAAATGTGTATTCTATTAATGGGCAAAATATTCTGTACATGTCTGTCATATCTAGTTGGCTTCTAATGTTCAAGTCCTCTATTTTCTTACTTATCTTCTATCTGATTGTCCTATTTATTATTGAGAGTAGGGTATTGAAGTCTTCAGTTATTACAGAGCTAGCTATCCCTTCAATTCTGTATATTTTTGCTTCATATATTTTGACAGTATGCTTTTAGTTGTGGAAATGTTTATAATTGTTATCTTCTCATTGCTTTGAATCTTTCATTAATGTGTGAAGTCCTTTTTTGTCTCTTTTAAACATTTTTTTAATGAAAGTCTATTCTGTGTAATATTAGTACAGTATTATTAATTATTTGCCTGGAATATCTTTTTTCCATCCTTAACTTTCAATCCTTTTGTGTTTTTAGATTTGAGTTGTAAATACATGTTACTGGATTTTTAAAAATTCCATCCTACCAATCTTTTTTTCTTCTTAACTCTAATTTTTTCCATACTGTCATTTACCCCCCCTCTCAGAATGCTATTTCTGTCCTCTTTCACCCACAGGCCTTAAACTAAGTAATATATTTTTATTTTTGAAAGCCGTTTATTGACCACCCATCGTGGTCTGTTGGGCCCTCCTTTGGGTGTCTCACAGGGATAATGTAGAAAACCAGCATCCTTTCAGTCAGCAAGACAATAGCATCAACCATAAAAGCAGCCTCTACCTACCTGGCAGATTATGCTCCTAGAATTAATTCGTGTGATCCTCACAACACACTTGAGAGGGAAGATTCTAATCATTCTGTGTTTAAGAATGAGGAAATGAGGTACAGGGAGGCTAAGTGGTGTCCGTGCACCACAGAGCTCGAAGTGCTTGTCTGGCCTCAGACCTGGATCATCTGTTTTTGATTGGAATGTAAATATAAATTACCATTTACATTTAAGGTAATTCCAGATAAAGAGGGACTTCTGTTGTATTTTCTCTGCTTTAGCCTTAGATCAGAATTTATGACTTTTTAAATAAGACTTCCTTATGTGCCTTGATGAGACCATTCATTTATACCACTTAAGTAATTACCATGTATTAGGCATTGGTACTGGATGTTCAGGTGCTGACGCCCAGAGATGGTTGCCTTCCAGTAATCTCTCACTGCCCATCTCTTTCTAGTCCCAGGGGTAGAATGGCACTAGGATTTATTGAGGCTGATGTATACCAAAAATACTGTACTTAAGAATGATGCCAATAAACAAAATGAAATTATGGTGGGTCTAAGCCCGAGGTTTACTTCACCAAACTCTGTTTCTAATAATAGCCTTGAAGCTTGGGTAAATCTCTGTCCTTTGGCTGTCAGTGGCCCATAATCTTAAGTATGGGCCAATAACTACAAAAGAAATATGATTTTAGAGAGAATCAAATGCATTATGTAATAGCAAAGGGAGTAGGTAGTAGATTTTCTGTTTGATTGATAGTAGGTCCTCTCTGAGATGAGACAAAGTGGTCTGATGGAAGGAAAGGGAAAACTGAAAAGTCACACAATTATCCAGCCCTTTGTTCCCTTGATCTCTCATTACCATCTCCCACCTCTCTGATCCCCTAAGGATTCAGGCCGTACCAGACTCATGGAAACACTAATGATGCTGAGTCATATACCCTCTCCATCAGGTTTCTGTTCTACTTACTGAGTGGCACTTTAGAAATTTTCCAAGCTGGCATTTTCCACTTACATTTTATAATGCCAGCAAAACCAGGGAGTTTTTTCAGTCTGGCTCCCCATAGTATAATTCAGAAAATATGCATTTCAAGTCAACCCCTTCCCCATTTCTGTACATTTAGCCAAATGCAGGGCATGTCTTGGGTATTCTGATTACAACCAAGGGCTTCATAGTAGCTGCAAGGTGCCCTGGGAGACCTGGGGACCTGCTCTTTATTTTTAATCAAAAGGACATAGCTTAATCCTTTGGATGCCACTTAAAAAAAAGTCCTGGCCTGGCATTAACAGACCTCGGCTCTAGTCAAAAGCCAGCTCTTAGTGCCTGCATGTTATGTGTCTAGACAACCATACAGTTCAGAGGAAGAATAGCACAAAGTTGAGAAAGTGCTTTTACTGGGGATGACAGGATTCTGGCAATCGAAGTCTGATCACAGTCAAACATCAAGGGCAGTTTGGAATCACAATCTTTGTAGACAGTTGCTCAAGCCCTCAATTGCTCCCCTGTCTTCTCTGGTCTATTGTGCACATTGCCACAAGAGAGGTCTGCCTGAATACATCCCAAATGCCATTCCATCTTTAAGACTCATTAACATGTTCTACCAAATCCTTACGGCATAATTTATCAGATTTCAGAGCATTGGAGTCACTTAGGGAGCTAAAGTGGGAATTCCTACAATTCAGTAGGACTGGAATGGAACCAGAACCTTCACCCTTAAAAAGCATTTCAGCTGGGGCAGGTGGCTTTGAAAGCCACCCAGAACAAAGTTGGACCACAGGATGAAGCCCAGATTCCTCATCCTGGCAATCAAGGCTTTTCTAAATCTGATCACTACTACTTTTCTTCATGTTATTTATCACACATCCCAATTATCTTAGCAACTAACAGGAATAAGGAATGCAGAACTCTCTTCTTTAGGAATTATGCCAAAGTCCAAAAGTATTCATCCAACCTGGCCCCAGCCCCTGCCCATCAAGGATGTACTCCGAGTCCTTACCGGCCCCTCGCAGTGTCTCCCTCTGCTGAAATTTCAATGAATGAGAATTACTGGAAAGTGAAGGGAATGTTAAGGAGACAAGTTTTCCTAGAAGTCCAGTCCTTTGAGTTGGAACTGCAAAGAATAAACAATATTTCCACCAGGAGAGTTCATACATAAATGAGAAGAGGTGTGTTAGTGGAAAATCCAACGCTAGCAAAAATGGGTTCTGTGCACATTTTCAAAAATGCATGGTCTGTGGCGATTGGATTAAAGATGGCAGAGTGAGAGGCTTCCTCCTAAAACTGAATATAATATGAAAATATAATTAATACAACTAATCCTGAAAGAGCAACAGGAAAAAGGGCTGTGCCAGACTGAATACACCTGGAGAAAAGAATAAGCCTCACAGAACAGGGTAATGTACCAAAGCCATGTTCCAGCAGGACTCAAGCCCTTCCCCCACCCCAGCTCACTGGTGGGAGGAAGAGAAACAGAGCAGCGAGGGAGTGGAGGCCTGGGACTGCTGAGTACCTAGCTCTGGAGATCTTCTCTTGGAGTACAAACCTACATTTCATGTTGCTGTCATGATTAGGGGGGTTGGAAAGCTAAGACAGGCAACATACTTGGAGAGACTGAGATTCCAGCTGCTTGTAGAAAGCAGGGATCCATATCTGGCTGCTCTGGGACAAAAGAAAGATGGGCAGTGTGAGGGACTTTCTAACAGCAAGAAGGATGCTAAAGGGGCAAGGATTGCACAGAGCTTACTGCTCAGGAGAAAGGAGAGGTAGACAAAATTGTCCGGGTGCATTCTGCCCAGTAGGTTGGGAACTTTCATAATCTTCAGGCGCTCCAGCCCCCTGGCTGGCTATGCAACTCCAAGACCTGCCTCCATGATACACAACCTGCTGTGCCTTCCTCCCGGCCAGCCCCTCCTGGCTCACAAACTGGCAAACCTTGCCCTGGCATTAGGCCAGCCAGAGGGAAGCACTGCCTACAGCAGCTACAAACGCAAAGCATAGAGGCTTATACCTGTGTGCTTGGCCCACTGGTTCAGGCAGTGGAGTCAGGCATAGCGGCTGGGAAGCAGGAAACAGCTCTTTCCTCCCCCCAGGCACCAACACTGCTCCCCTGTGACCCCTGACATAGCTCCAGGGGCTGAACAGCTCCAGAGAGTAGAGCTTCTGAGCACTAGAGGGCGCCACATACATATATGAAATGTCAATGGTTCAAAGCAAAATTATGAATACACCAGAGAAAGATTCAAATGAAATTGACTCCATGAATCTTCCTGAAAGAGATTTCAAAATAAAAATCATTAACATCCTCATAGAGGTACAGAAAAATATTCAAGAAAACAGGAATGAATTCTGGTTGGAGATCCAATAATTACAGAACACAGTATAAGAAATGAAACACACAGTGGAAGGTTTTAAAAGCAGATTAGGTATGGTAGAGGAGACGATAAATGAAATAAAAATTAGAGAAGGGGAATACAGAAAAAAGAATCTCTAAGAATGAAGAATATAGAGAGAACTGTGTGACCAATCCAAGTGGAACAATATTTGCTTTGTAGGGGCACCAGAAGAAGAAGAAGAGAGAGAAAAAGGGATAGAAAGTGTCTTTGAGGAGGTAATTGCTGAAAACTTCCCCAATATGGGGAAGGAGATAGTGTCTCAGGCCATGGAGATCTACAGATCTCCCAACACAAGGAACCCAAGGAAGACAACACCAAGACACATAGTAATTAAAATGGGAAAGATCAAGGATAAGGACAGACTATTAAAAGCAGCCAGAGAGAGAAATAAGATCACATACAAAGGAAAGTCCATTAGGCTACCATCAGACTTCTCAGCAGAAACCTTACAGACCAGAAGGGAGTGGCATGATGTATTTAATGCAATGAAGCAGAAGGGCCTCGAACCAAGATTACTTTACCCATCAAGATTATCATTTAAATTTGAAGGATGGATTAAACAATTTCCAGATAAGCAAAAGCTGAGATAATTCACCTCCCACAAACCATCTCTACAGTGCATTTTGGAGGGACTGCTGTAGATGGAAGTGTTCCTAAGGTTTAACAGCTGTCACCAGAGGAAATAAAATCACAGTAAAAAAAGTAGAACAGTTAATTACTGAGCAAAATCAAAATCAAATCAACTATCCCTAAAGTCAATCAAGGGATAGACAAAAAGTACAGAATATGGTACCTAATATGTAAAGAGTGGCAGAGGAAGAAAAAGAACGAGAATAAAAGAACTTTGAGATTGTGTTTGTAATAGCATACTAAGTGCATTAAGTTAGACTCTTAGTAAGGAAATTAACCTTGAATCTTTGGTAATCACGAATCTAAAGCCTGCAATGGCAATAAGTACATACCTATTGATAATCACCCTAAATGTAAATGGACTGAATGCACCAATCAAAAGACATAGAGTCACTGAATGGATAAAAAAACAAGACCTATCTATATGCTGCCTACAAGAGACTCACTTTAAACCCGAAGACATACACAGACTAAAAGTGAAGGGATGGAAAAAGATATTTCATGCAAATAATAGGGAGAAAACAGCAGAGGTTGCAGTACTTGCATCAGACAAAACAGACTTCAAAACAGAGAGTCAAAAGAGACAAAGAAGGACATTACATAATGATAAAGGGGTCAATCCAGCAAGAAGATATGACCATTATACATATCTCTGCACCCAACGGAGGAGTACCTACATATGTGAAACAAATACTAACAGAATTAAAAGGGGAAATAGAATCTAATGCATTCATTCTAGGAAACTTCAACACTCCACTCACTCCAGAGGACAGATTAACCAGACAGACAATAAGTAAGGAGACAGAGACACTGGACAATACATTAGAACAGATGGACCTAATAGATATCTACAGAACTATACACCCAAAAGTAGCAGAATACATATTCATCTCAAGTGCACATGAAACATTTTTAAGAATAGATCAAATACTAGGCCATAAAAAGAGCCTTGGTAAATTCAAAAAGATTGAAATTGTACCAACCAGTTTCTCAGACCACAGAGATATGAGACTAGAAATAAATTATGCACAGAAAATGAAAAATCCCACAAACACATGGAGGGTTCATAACATGCTCCTAAATAACCAGTGGATCAGTGACCAAATAAAAACAGAGATCAAACAATATATAGAGATAAATGACAAAGACAATTCAGAACTGCAAAATCTGTGGGACACAGCGAAGGCCGTGCTAAGAGGAAAGTATATTGCATTACAGGCCTACCTCAGGAAAGAAGAACAATCCCATATGAACAGTCTAAACTCACAATTAATGAAACTAGGAAAAGAAGAACAAACGAGGCCCAAAGTCAGTAGAAGGAGGGACATAATAAAGATTAGAGCAGAAATAAATAAGATTGACAAGAATAAAACAATAGAAAGAGTCAATGAAAGCAAGAGCTGATTCTTCAAGAAAACAAACAAAATAGATAAATCTCTAGCCAGACTTATCCAGAAAAAAAGAGAGTCTACACACATAAATAGAATAAAAAATGAGAAAGGAAATATCACTACAAACACCACAGAAATACAAAGAATCATTAGAGAATACTATGAAAAATTATATGGTAACAAACTGAATAACCTTGAAGAAATGGACAACTTTCTCGAGAAATACAAGCTTCCAAGGCTGACGCAGGAAGAAACAGAAAATCTGAACAGACCAATTACTAGCAATGAAATTAAATTGGTAATCAAAAAACTACCTAAGAACAAAATGCCTGGACCAGATGGCTTCACCGCTGAATTATATCAAACATTTAGTGAAGACCTAATACCCATCCTCCTTAAAGTTTTCCAAAATGTACAAGAAGAGGTAATACTTCCAAACTCATTCTATGAGGCCAGCATCACTAAAACCAAAATCAGGCAAAGACAGCACAAAAAAAGAAAATTACAGCCCAGTATCCCTGATGAACATAGATGCAAAAATACTCAACAAAATATTAGCAAACCGAATTCAAAAATAAATCAAAAAGATCATCCATCATGATCACGTAGGATTTAGTCCAGGGATGCAAGGATGGTACACTAGAAAACCCATCAACATCATCCACCACATCAACAAAAAGAAGGACAAAAAACACATGATCATCTCCATAGATGCTGAAAAAGCATTTGACAAAATTCAACACCTATTCACGATAAAAACTCTCAACAAAATGGGTATGGAGAGCAAGTTCCTCAACATAATAAAGGCCATATATGACAGACCCACAGCCAACATTATATTAAGAGTGAGAAACTTAAAGCTTTTCCTTTAAGATCAGGAACAAGACAAGAATGCCCACTCTCCCCACTTTTATTCAACGTAGTTCTGGAGGTCCTACCCTTGGCACTCAGACAGCACAAAGAAACAAAAGGCATCCAGATTGGCAAAAAGAAGTTAAAGTGTCCCTGTTTGCAGATGACTTAAAAGTGTACATAAAATCCCTAAAGAATCCTCTGCAAAACTACTAAATCTAATATCTGAATTCAGCAAAGTTGTGGGATACAAAATTAATACACAGAAATCTGTTGCATTCCTATACACTAGCAATGAACTAGCAGAAAGAGAAATCAGGAAAACAATTCCATTCACAGTTGCATCAAAAAGAATGAAATACCTAGGAATAAACCTAACCAAGGAAGTGAAAGACCTATACACTGAAAACTACAAGACACTCATGAGAGAAATTAAAGAAGATACCAATAAATGGAAGCACATCTGTGCTTATGGATAGGAAGAATTAATATTGTCAAAGTGGCCATCCTGCCTAAAGCAATCTACAGGGTCAATGCAATCCCTATCAAAATACCAATAGCATTCTTCAATGAACTAGAGAAAATAATTCTAAAATTCATATGGAACCACAAAAGACCCCAAATAGCCAAAGCAATCCTGAGAAGGAAGAATAAAGCTGGGGGATTACACTCCCCAACTTCAAGCTCTACTACAAAGCCACAGTAATCAAGACAATTTGTTACTGGCACAAGAATAGACCCATTGACCAACAGACTAGAGATCCCAGACATAAACCCAACCATATATGGTCAATTAATATCCAATAAAGGAGCCATGGACATACAATGGGGAAATGAGAGCCTTTTCCACAACTGGTGTTGTCAAAACTAGATACCTAATGCAATGAAACTGGATTATTGTTTAACCCCATACACAAAAGTAAACTCAAAATGTATCAAAGACCTGAATGTAAGTCATGAAACCATAAAACTCTTAGAAGACAACATAGTCAAAAATCTGAATATAAACATGTGCAACTTTTCCCTGAACACATCTCCTTGAGCAAGGGAAATAAAATAAAAATTGAACACATGGGACTACATCAAACTAAAAAGCTTCTGTATAGCAAAGGACACCATCAACAAAACAAAAAGGCATCCTACAGTATGGGAGAATATATTTGTAAATGACATATCTGACAAGGGGTTAACGTCCAAAACATATAAAGAACTCACATGTCTCAACACCCAAAAAGCAAATAACCCAATTAAAAAATGGATGGAGGATATGAAGAGACAGTTCTCCAAAGAAGAAATTCAGATGACCAACAGACACATGAAAAGATGCTCCACATCACTAATCATCAGGGAAATGCAAATTAAAACCTCAATGAGATATCACCTCACACCAGTTAGGATGACCAGCCTCGAAGAGAGTAAGAACAACAAATGCTGGTGAGGATGTGGAGAAAGGGGAACCTTCCTACACTGCTAGTGGGAATGTAAGTAGTTCAGCCATTGCAGAAAGCAATATGGAGGTTCCTCAAAAAACTAAAAATAGAAATACCGTTTGACCCGGGAATCCCACTCCTTGGAATTTACCCAAAGAATACAACTTGTCATACTCAAGAAGACATATGTAGCCCTCTGTTTATCGCATCAGTATTTACAATAGCCAAGATATAGAAGCAACCTAAGTGTACAACAGTAGATGAATGGATAAAGAAGATGTGGTACATATGCACAATGGAATACTACTCAGCCATAAGAAAGAAACAAATCCTACCATTTGCAACAACATGGATGGAGTTGGAGGACATTATGCTCATTTAAATAAGCCAGGCAGAGAAAGACAAGTGCCAAATGATTTCCCTCATTTGTGGAGTATAACAACAAAGCAAAACTGAAGGAACAAAATAGCAGCAGACTCACAGACTCCAGGAAGGGACTAGTGGTTACCAAAGGGGAGGGGTGTGGGAGGGCAGGTCAGGAGGGTGATGGGGATTGAGGAGTATTATGTTTAGTACACATGGTGTGAGGGGTCACAAGGAAAACAGTGTAGCACAGAGAAGGCAAACAATGAATCTGTGGCATCTTACTACACTGATGGACAGTGACTGCGTTGGGGTATAGGTGGGGACTTGATAATATGGGTAAATGTAGTAACAGCATTCTTTTTTTTATGTGAAACCTTCAAAGAGTGCCCATCAATAATACCTTAGTAAAAAATTAAAATAAAAAAGCATGGTCTGTGTCTAAATCATGCTCAGTAAACGTGGAAGTTGAAGGTTAGGCCACTGTTAAATCACAGAGAGAACCCTAAATGCCCTGCAGAACATCATGGACTTTGTGGCAGAGAGAATGGCTACCGACTGGGGGACTGTGACGATGCTGCCTTACACGGTACTCAGGAAAGGCATCTGAGGCTGCTCACATTCAGATGTCAACTTGGCTGTTTCTTAAGTATGTGGGCCTAGGCCAGTTATTTTACTTCTTTGAGGCTATTTTCTCAAATGGATTATGAGAAAAATAATAGATCTCATTTTATAGCTTTCTTGCATATATATATATATATATGGCAAGGAAAGCAGCCCTTGGTAATTATATAATAATAAATATTCAATCCTCATATAGCTTACAGGAAATGGATATTATTCCTCTTTCCAAAAATGAAAGTCTCAGAAGGTAATAACTTGTCTATCATAACACAGCTAATAAGAGCAGAATTGGGCAGTATTTTGGCCTACATAAAAGCTGGGTGGTACATCGAGGACCATTTATTTCAATGCCCTTATTTTATAGTAAAGAAAAGTGAGTATTAGAGGTGAAGCCACTTGGCCAATGTCATACGTTATGCAGTATGAGCACATCCGAATGTTAGGTAAAGAGGTATAGTGGGGGTGGGATAGACCCCGCCCATAAAGAGCTTTCAGACCAGCTGGGAAGATAGCAGATGTAGCAAGCAAGTCTGAATAGGATGAAATCATAGAGTTTGGGGTGGCCAGGAAAAGGTAGTTGCATCTGTGCCTTAGAATTTCGGCCCAATAGGCAGATGAAGGAGGTGAAGTCAGATACATACTGGAAATGACCCAGAGTGCTTCCTCAGCAACATACAGCCCAGGTTTTGGAGGAAAGCAACTTTGGAGCAGCCCCAGACTCTTTAAACTACTGTCTGTAATTACGTCTGCTTTAAAAAAAATACCCAAAAAGCTGGAGGAGCAGGGAACAGACCCTGTAGTCCGTCCCAGTTCCCAAACACGCCCCCCCCCCAATTCCCCTGGGGTATATTCAGTGACAGCTGTCACTCCCCAAGCCGCTTAAGATACCAAAGTGGCCTGGGAGCAGAGGAGAGCCAGGGAAGATGCCTCTGCCCCCGCAGGGTGGCCGCCCGTGTGCTGGCTGCGCCTTGGAAGCACAGCCTGCGAGCCCCAGGCACCCCGGGCCTCAGCAGCTGCACTCGTTCCCCTCGACAGGTTTGACTCCTGGGCTTCAGTTGGGGCTCTTCTACCAGTTGACAAACACTAAGACAGATCTGAAGGCTGGACTCCCTCTCCAGAGCCTGTGTGACCGCCCGTGGCGCCAATCACTCCGTGGCCTCGCCGGAGAGCAGGTAGGGGAGGAAGACAGTCATTATGCAGGGAGCTTGCTGGCAAGAGGCTCCTGGGGAGGAGCACCTTTGCTCTGGTTCTGGGAGACGGTAATCCAATTGTACATTTCAAGAGATCCTTAATTTGAAAGTGACTGGCATAAGCTAAATGTGTAACTCAAGGAGAAGAGGCCAAGTAACCCTGTGGAAAGTAGAATTTTTGTTTTTGGGAGAGAAATCCCCTTCCCCTGTGATCCACTCCTTGACTGAAATACCACCACTTAGGGGCATAGACATGGTCTCTTTGGGACCTGAAGGTTTTCTGGAAAGGATAGCTGTTGAGGCAAGCTTCAATTATCAGGTAATACCCTAAAGAGGAATTTCACTTGGGCTTCCTTCCAAAATCTGATTAGTAGGCGAGAAGAAACTAGCCACAGTGAGCACCCCTCTCCCACTAGGAACAGTGAGTGGGCCAGGTGCAGGTTACATTTTGCCATGACCGTCCTTGTGTCTCTCTTACTGGAAATGCTGCCAACTTCCTCAACTCAACAGGAGTCAGATTTTGATCAGACCCAGCTTCTATCCATCTCTTCTCTATACTCTGTGATCTTGGCAAGGTGGTTTGTTATCATTGGCTCATAACTACAGAGAATGGCCATCCAGGTTCTTTTCTGAGCATGTTCTGACCCTTAGTCTGCTCATCTTTGAAGTCCTACAGCCAAGCCATATCTCCCAGGGAGCCTTCCCTTCACTTCAGCAGTCACAGGGAGCTCTTTTTCCTCTAAAATACAATAAAAAGTAATAATAACATAGCACTTTGTATTATGCCTAAAAATCTAATAAAAGTCAGAGTGAGGGATCCTACTTAAGTAGATGTTTACTGCATTTTTCACAGCCATAAGAGTTGGTATGAAAGCAAAAGTCATGAACTCAGAATCTTTACAAGTTAAATTGACCCCCAATCAAATTAGTGTCTATGCAGCCATCTCTGTTTGCTCAACGCTAGTATCAATCCACACCAAGGGTGGGAAAATATTTCCTGTAAAGAGTTTAGCAGTAAATAATTTGGGTTTTGTGGGCCATATGGTCTCTGTCACAACTATTCATTTCTACTATTACAGCATGAAAGCAGCCATAGACAATATATACATGAGTGGGCATGGCTGTGTGTCAACAAAACTTTATTTACAAGAACAGACAATGGGCCAGGTGCCCCTAGTGTAGACTGCTATGTCATCTTCACTTGGCAATGTCTGCTGACTGTCAGAGTTTAGAGTTATGACATAATGTGAAGCAGCTACAGAGTCAATTTGTAAACTGCAAGACTTAACAATTTCTAGAAAGTGAAGTGGGGTAATTAATTGCTTAAGTTATACTTAAGCCATGGTAAAAATGAGAATCTGGTAGAATTAGACCACAGAGAGAGAGAAAAATTCTGTAAGTGTTCCAACTGCATAGGAGCTTCAAGCAAGACAGGCTTGAATATTGAGAGAGGTAGAAAAGCTCTTGAGAAAATTGATGAACCATCAAATATTTCACAAAAATTGCTCATTTCACGATTGTGGTTTAAAAATCCAAACTAAAGCAAAGGGTGGTATATCTTGCTATTACAAAATTAAAGATAAATTTAGCCAGCAGATAATGTGGTTCATATTGTATGCATTCTATGAATTAGGACATTTTACAATTTTAAATTAAAAGCTGATAAATGAAAAAAAACCAACAGTTTTTATATTTTAATTTCATTTTTTCAAGACCAGTTCCTGGCCAAATTTTTTCCCTCATATATTTACTATAAAACTTTGTTCCCTATTTTGAGTGTTTATTTTTAAGGTGAATTATCCTTATACAACAAATACTTCCTTTATGTGAAATCCTCATCTTAAAGGAGGCCTTGAAGTCCCTGACAGTAATAACTACATCTAATTCATTCTTCTTTCCACAGCTCCCAGAACCATATTGTATAGCCAGTAGACACTAAATGAATATGTACTTCCTTTGTGACTCATGTCACCTAATTTCTCCCTTTAAAAAAGATGGAGTCCTCACTTTAGATGATAGTACAGGACCATAAAAGTGATTGTGTACACTGGGACTGTGCAAAGCCATCCTAATGATCATGCAATAATTGTGATTGTTCTATAACCTTTAAAGTATTTTTAGCAAACAAGAAAACCCTCTTACTGTCATTATACATATATTAGGAAATGAAAAAATTGTGAATCTAACATTTATCTGTATATAATTAGAATATTAGAAATAGTATTAGAATGTTTTATTTCTTCCTCCAAAACCTATCTAGGGTAGTTTTAACAGTGGTGTATCTCATTCTTAGGTTTAATTTACCACATAGTGAACATGTTTTCTCTGCCTTGGAGAATTATCATTATCCTTTCTAAGTTTTGATTCACTTTTAACATCTTATCTTTTTATTTCAATGTCATGAAATATCTCTTAAGCATTCTTTTTCTTTTGGGGAGGAGGGAGATGTTACTTTTATTTTTTATTGAAGTATCTTTGATATACAATCTTATATTGGTTTCAAATATACAACACAGTGATTCAACAGTTACCCATATTCTTAAATCCTCACTCCACTAGTGCAGTTACTATCTGTCAACATAGGAAGATGTTACAGAATCACTGGCTATATTCTCCATGCTGTACTACCATCCCTGTAACCAACTTATATTATGGCTGAGAATCTTTGTGCTACTTTATCCCCCTTCCCCTCCACACCCACCCATTTCATTCCCTCCATGGTAACCACCAGTCACTTCTCAATGTCTATTAGTCTACTGCTATTTTGTTCATTTTGTTTTGTTTTGAGATTCCACAAGTAAGTGAAATCATATGGTATTTGTCTTTCTCTGCCTGGCTTATTTCACTTAGCATAATATCTTCTAGGTCTATCCACGTTGTTGTAAATAGGATTTCTTTTTTATGGCTGAATAATATTCCATTGTGTATATGTACCACATTTTCCCCCTTTATTTTTTTATTGAGGTATTATGATCTACACTCTTATAAAGGTTTCACATGAAAAAACAATGTGGTTACTACATTCGCCCATGTTATCATGTCCCCCGCATACTCCAATGCAGTCACTGCCCATCAGTGTAGTAAGATGCCACAGAGTCACTATTTGCCTTCTCTGTGCTACACTGTCTTCCTCATGATCTCCCCACACCATGTGTGCCAATCATAAGACCCCTTAGTCCCCTTCTCCCTCCCACCTCACCTGCCCTCCCACACCCCTCCCCTTTGGTAACTGCTAATCCCTTCTTGGAGTCTGTGAGTCTGTTGCTGTTTTGTTCCTTCAGTTTTGCTTTGATGTTATACTCCACAAATGAGGGAAATCATTTGGTACTTGTCTTTCTCTGCCTGGCTTATTTCACTGAGCATAATATCCTCCAGCTCCATCCATTTGTTGCTGCAAGTGGTAGGATTTGTTTCTTTCTTATGGCTGAATAGTATTCATTGTGTATATGTACCACATCTTCTTTATCCATTCATCTGTTGATGGACACTTAGGTTGCTTCCATATCTTGGCTATTGTAAATAATGTAGCAATAAACATAGGGGTTCATGTATCTTTTTGAATCAGGGGTTTTCTTTTCTTTGGGTAAATTCCTAGAAGAAATTTGCTGAGGTACATGAGTTCTTTATGTATTTTGGATGTTAACCCCTTATGAGATGAATCATTTATGAGTATATTTTCTTATTCTGTGGGTTGTCTTTTTGTTCTGGTTATGGTGTCCTTTGCTGTACAAAATTTGTTAGTCTGATATAGTGTCTTTTGCTCATTTTTAATTTTGTTTCCTTTGCCTGAGGCTTAAATTACTCATGCTTATGTTCAAGAGACTTTTGCCTATGTTTTCTTCTAATAGTTTTATGGTTTCATCTCTTACATTTAGGCCTTTAATCCATTTCAAGTTTACATTTGTGTGTGGAGTTAGATAGTCTTCCAGTTTCATTTTCTTGCATGTAGCTATCCAGCTTTTCCAATAAGAGTTCTTTTTCATATGAAGTGTTTTATGGCATTACTTTCTCTGGAATGTCTTTATCCTTCTTGTTAGCAACACTTTCTTAATTAATTTTGATAAGTTGCCTTTGCTAAGTTTTGTTGGGCTGCATATTTGGAGTATTGGATGGTGACAATGTTAACATTTCCATGGTTGGGTCAGCTATTTTTTCTATTAATTCCATCATATCTGATTCAAATTTCACTTCCAACGATATCACTTTTTTTTCCTTTGTTGCACTTTTTTCTTTGTGGACTATTCCTTTTTTGTGACTATGCATTTCTACAGACCTCACATGGGCTTATCACTGCAATACAAGAAGGCAACACACTACACACTTTGCTGTCTGTGTGTAACTGAATACCAGACATAAGAAGTGACATGTCTATTCATTGAGCTTGATGTGCACATATTATATATGTAGTGATTTGTGGACTGAAGAGCTAGCATCAAACTTGACATTCTGTTCAATACTCATGGTTAATATACTATAATAACTGAACTACGATTGTTCATAGAACTGAATGAAGTTGTAGAACCACAGGTCTGCAAGCCCCCACCCTCGAGGGCCAATAATTTACTTATTCATGGATGAATCTCATGCATGGATGATTCTCTCCCTTGATGAGTTTCTAGGAGCAGATACAACTCTGGAGAAAGCCTGCTGTAGTAAATGTCAGAAAGTTCTGAGTTTAAGTTATGTGCTGCAGGATCAACAGCAGGTTCTGGTGAGGAAGGCCAGTGCCCCAAGGTGACACCTATAGAGGTGGCATTGAGATTAAAATATTGGTTTAATAAAGGGACATTTAAACCAAAGGAAGATCTGCCTTTCTGTCTGGAGTTGACCCTGCTGTGCCCACCACAGTGTACATTCTCCCACCTGCTACTGTAGCACCTTAATTTCCTTTTGGAGAATCCTCCCAGCTCACCCTCACTTCACATAGTTTTAATGACCTCTGGGGACCCAAGGATGACAATAGTATAGCCATAGCTAAATCAACCTTTATTTCTGGCCAGGGACAAGAGCATGAGTGATGCTGGAAGTGGTAAAATAGGATATTTTCTCTACCAGGATTGCACCTGGGAAGATGCAAACCTTTAGTTGTTAGGCTCCATCATACAAAGAAAGGCTGCCAGAGGAAAGCTAGAGCCAAGGGAAAAGCAGAGATGAGTGTTGGACAGTGGCAGAGGTCTGACATTATTGGAACCCCTGGATCCAGCCATCCCTGATGCCACTGTCTGAACTCTTCAGTTACATGATCCAATAATAGTCCTAATGGTGGGAGGGAATGAGGGATCTCGGTATAACAAAGAAGAATGGTCTTACTCAAAGTCACATGGCTTATAAGTGGCAGAATTGAAATAACCACTCAGATCTTTAGACTCCAATTTCAGGGCTCATTTCACTCTTAAGATTATAGGGATAAGGGATGAAAAGAAAAAATGTGAGAGGTAAAGTTAGCAGAGCCATGATTCAGGGCGGGAGACAATGCTGTTATAGGAACACACAGAGGCTAGTACTTCAAATCGCATAACCATACTGCCATAGCACATAGCAGAAATATTACACTGTAATTTTGGCCACTCAAATATGACCAAACAATGTGGTTGATGAAGCTCTCATCCCTGGAAACTGGTGACCAGAGCAATGTCCTTTATGCATTAGAGTTTAATGCCAAGTTTCACCTTCTCCCACGTGATTTGCACTTTACCATGTAGTTCCATCACTGAATGTCTCCCATTAGCCTATGGGGAGCATCGTCTCTGCCCCAGAGAAGTCTTGGCTTTTAAGCCACATATTTGTGGCTTTTAGAACCTAGAACAAAAGTTTTGTTATTTATTTAAAAATCACAGAGTAATGAGAATTTTTGAATGTAGGCATGAAATTTCTCCATTGCTCAATTTTGATGATAATATAAGAAAAGAAGATTCCAAGCACTGAATTTTGAGTACATACCAGTGTCACTGAATTTTGAGTATGTACCAACATATGTTTTGCCTGATGGATTGAAATATTTTCTGGAGGGACCAAGACTCTGGTCTAAATAGCCCATAGTCTCACCTTTTAGACTTTGCAATCACTTTGACTTGGTTCCCAAATAATTTATATCTGTCTTTGTTCCCATGCCTTCCATAAATTCTAAGGGGTCATTTTATTTTACCTTTGGAGTATGTACCTTATAAAAGTTCCAGCAAGTTACACGGCAATTTGATGGGATTAGGGAATACTGAAAATGGTTCTTTGGTGTGAACACATGATTCTGTGGAGATAGTTACAGTCAAGTACATCTTTCTTTCATGGACTTGCCTGTCCTCGGTCTTTACTCCAGGAACTGAGAAGGAACAGATTACAATGCCTTGATTATGTCCTTATCATTCTTACAAACACATCTGTGTCTTCGTTTCCAAAACAATCCTACACGATATTATGAGATGAGTGGCAACAAAACATTTATACTTTTCTGCAAAGGAAGAAAATCTAGGAAATGATTGAATGTGTTTGGTGAGAGAGAAAGCCTGTTTCTGTCCATATGTTTTCTTTGGTTTCCTGACAGTGAGAATACTCCTTACAAATCAAATGATAGAATGGCCATTGTTAGTGGAGAATGGGAACTCAATATTATGGAAAGGCATGGTAAGAATTACTCTCAAAAAGTTCAATTTTCCTGGCCTGGGAGAAAACACACTTAGAGAATTGTTAAATAAGATTACTGAACCACTAACTAGTTTTTGAGGAAACTTTGAAAATAGAAACTGTCATAGGTAATTAGAGATGGGCCAGGAGATTCAAGCAACTCCTGACCAATAAGCACAATGTCAATTTGGAGGAAAATTTAGAATAAAGTATTTGAAGATGTTTTGTAACCCCTTTTAAGAAGTTTTAATTAGTGAGAGCCAGCATGGCTTTATCAGAATTATTGATTTATCCTTAAAATATTAATGGAGAGATAAATTTTTCTTGGTGTTCATTTGGATACCTTGTGGAATAACTCAAATTCCTGCTTTCATGTTGCCTACATCTAGTTGGGTAAGACAGACAAATAAATAAGTGGATATTTTCTGTTACAAGTTTTATAAGGAAAACTGTATTAAGTTTAGGACATAATATAAATTAGCTCCTTTTAATTTTTTTGATGATATTATTAACCTAGAGCAAATGATTCTCAACTGGGGAAATTTTACCCTTCTCCCTTGGGGCGTTTGGCAAGGTGTAGAGACATATTTGATTACCACGTCTGTGTAGAGGAGCTATTTGCATCTAGTAAGTAGAGGCCTGGGATGCTGCTAAATATTCTATAAAACACAGGACAGCTTCCCACAATAAGAATTATTTGCCCCAAAATATCAGTAGTGCTGAAACTGGGAAACTGGTGTAGAGCATGCATTCTCAACAGGGGCAATATTTTCCCCAAGGGGGAGAAAATTGGCTTATAGGAAGTAAAAAAACATTATTATTTTTATGTATAAAGCACAGATACACATATAGTATGTGAACAGATATATAGTATATCCATGGCATTAAAATTTTATGGGGATGGATGATTAGGGGAAAAAAGGTCTCAAAAGTCTCCTTGGGGGGAATGATAATGGAAGAAAGTTTGGGAAACACTGTCCTAGAGTAGAGATGAGCAAACCTTTTGTGCATAGGGCAAGATAATAAATATTTTTGCATTTGTGGCCATATAGCTTTTGTGGCAACTATTCAGATGCTGTTATAGCACAAAAGCTGCCACAGACAATACGTAAAGGGGGATGGCTACATTCTAAAAAACTTCATTAAAAAAAAAAAGACAAGGATCACATTTGACCCATGGGCTATAACTTCCTGCATCCTGGCTTATGGCCTCAGGAAAAAAACCCAAAACATTATAATATAAGATACATGCCTTATTGTACAGAAACATTGATGATAATTATCAATGCCTGGGTGTGTATATGAGCATTTAGGATGATTCTGTTATATGAATGAGTGATTAAGGAGATTTTTCCCTTTAGATATTAAATGATTGTCTTCCAAAATTTGATGAGTGGCTGGATATGAAACTTGAGGGAAATCTCTGATGATATGCCACAGGGTAGTATGGTTGGTATAACTTGCAGTTATACCAAAATAAATTCATGGGACATGCTTATCATCTGTTAAAAGGCTGAGTGTGAGAAAGGAGGAAAACTTCATTAAATGTCCAATTAGGGAACCACAACAGAGAGGAATGGAGGGACTGGTGTGGAGAAATATAATGAGGTTTAAGCATCAAACTGCAATCTCAAAGAGCCCCCTGTCTGCCTCCCAGGATGTTACATGGGATAGTAAGAGCCATCAGCTTTAGCTTGTAGTGTTTACATCTTCCCCATCTACTTCCCGAATCAACACCATACATTCTGGGTATATTTTATCTGCTGAATGTTACTCCTGGTAGACAATACAGAGAGCTGGCACTATTAGTATAGTGTAGATCTAGATGCATTTAATAATGTAGGCAGTGGCTTAAATAAAGTAGTGTATTTTTCCCTCATGTAGTTGTCTAAAGGTAGGTAGTCAAGGGTATGCCACACCATCTTGGTTCACTGAGATCATCGAGGGACCCCAGTTTCTTGTCAGTGAGCTTTATTTCATTTTATCCATGTAGATTTAATACCATCATTATAGTATGTATCTGTTCATGTTCTTAACTTATTGTCCTGCCATCCCTAAGATGCAGCCCCTCTTCTGTGCCATTCAAGATAGGTTGTTACCAGGTGTTGGGATGAGAAGAGGGAGGGAGAAGATCTCCCTTTAGGATCATGACTCAAAAGTGGTACATGTCACCTTCGTTCACATTTCATTGACTGCAATAGCCATAGTCATGTCTGTCCCAAAGGAGGGTGGGAAATGTAGTTTTAGCTGGGATTTATGTGCTCACATTATATTAGAAATGATATATGGACATTGAGGGCCAACCAGAAGTCTCTGCCACGGATTTTTAAACAAAAATAAGCAGATTTTTAAACAGCTTGAGGAAGGAGATCAGTGTGTTATAGGGGCTTGAAGCCATGTCATAGGAGGAAGAAAAAGATATTTATAAACATAAAGAAATTGGGAATCATGAAACCAGTTAGGTTCACTACCTAAGTTAGGTTGGTACCAGGATCAATGGCTAGAAGTTACAAGGGGGAAGTTAAGAAAATGGAAAGGCAAGGTATCTGTATGAGTTCAAACAAAGTAGGACTGGGTATAAAGGGGAGCATAGCACTCATCATTCAAGTTTTCAAACATTCTGTAAGTTAAAGAAATACATATTTATTGAGTAACTACTTTATGCCAGGCACTGATTTTTGTGGCAAGGATGTAAAGTTGAATAAAACAGTTAGTTGTGACATGTAACCTTCTAGATAATAATAAGCAGTGAGTGAGTGTGTATGTATGTGTGCAATGGGCTAAAGGGTTGTGTAACTACTACTAGCAAACTGGTAGAAATATTTGGAAATGTAGTCATTACCAATAGTAGGGATTTTTCTGTACTCTTGAAATGTCTTTGTATTTCCAAGAGGTATGATTCTCTCAAATATAGTTTTTCATTTTCAAGTCCTACCAACACATTGCTTAAGGATCAAAAACAAGAAATCGTTTAAAGAATAGTAGCCTTAAAAAAATCAGATATTTAAAGTACAACAATCCTTGTTTGTTTGAAGGACTCTAAATTAAATACAGTGTCGAGGGAGTCTAATTGGTGGGTGCATTTATTCGCAAGTCTTGGCCCTTGTCATCCCTGCAGAAATCTTTAACCCTCATGCTGGAGCACTCCACAATCTGTCACTCAGGGGTTGATGCCCAGCGGGGAGCAATTTAAATGCTCGGGTGCCCCAGTAGGAGTGGTCTCATTCCCACAAGCACTGCTCAGAATCCCTATGTGAATACATTTTTTCAGCTCATAAGGAAATCAGAACTTATTTACAGAAATAAAAGCAAGAGAAGTTTTTCAGGGAGTAGGAAGAGACATATACAGAGTAGTAGAGTGAGACCTGGTTAAGGACAAAATGGGGCCTAGATTCAGTGTCAAACCCCACCACTGAGAAACAGTACAACCTGGTAGGTCCATTTGTTTCTCCGGGCTTCAGTTACCTCACTGGTAAACTAGGGGTTCATGACCCAATCCATTCTGCCAATATTAGTTATGTAGCTTATACTATTTGTTTAAAATTGGCTGAAAAATCTACAGACAAGTTGTGACCTATGTAGTACACCACAGTCCTTATCACTCCCTAATGTCATGCTGAGGCCTACTTTATTCCTGGACATTACCTTCCAGTCTTGTAGGCATGTGAGTTTGAAATCTAAACTCACAGTAGCACTTTGTATGAGCCAGGCATTTGTATATATTATCTCACTTAATATTTGCAGCAATTCCGAGAGAGGTACATTTGATAGATCAAAAAACTAACTTCACAGGATTTAAGTAACTTGCTCAAACTAATGCAGCCAAGAATTAGTTGAGACAAGATTCAGATCTAGGCAGTTTGTCCTCAGAGCATGTGCTCTTTTTTTTTTTTGAGAGGGCATCTCTCATATTTATTGATCAAATGGTTGTTAACAACAATAAAATTCTGTATAGGGGACTCAATGCACAATCATTAATCAACCCCAAGCCTAATTCTCAAGAGTCTCCAATCTTCTGAAGCATAACGAACAAGTTCTTACATGGTGAACAAGTTCTCATTACATAGTGAATAAGTTCTTACATGGTGACAGTGCAAGGGCAGTCATCACAGAAACCTTTGGTTTTGATCACGCATCATGAACTATAAACAATCAAGTCAGATATGATTATTCATTTGATTTTTATGCTTGATTTAAGTGTGAATCCCACATTTCTCCCTTATTTTTATTTTTATTTTTTTTAATGAAATGCTGAAGTGGTAGGTAGATGCAAGATAAAGGTAGAAAACATAATTTAGTGCTGTAAGAGGGCAAATGTAGATGATCAGGTCTCTGCCTATAGACTAAGTATTAATCCAAGCTAGACAAGGGCAACAAAACATCCACGGATGCAGAAGATTTCTCTCAGAACGGGGGGGTGAGGTTCTAAGCCTCACCTCTGTTGATCCCCAGTTTCTCACCTGATGGCCCCCCTGCGACTGTGCCTGTCTTGGGTTGTTCCTCCCTTGAGGAATCTTACCCATCTCTGGCTAACCAGTCATCTTCCGGAGCCATACAGGGAAATGTAAAGTTGGTAAGTGAGAGAGAAGCAATATTCTTTGAAAAGGTTAGCTTTTCACTTCTTTGCATATTTATGCCCTGTGGCTTCTATGCCCAGCATTTGTCTTGAGGTGTCTTTACCACTTGGAAGAATTATGATACTCGGTTATTTTCGATATGAGGCACGAATTCTACTAAAGGGCTGTAATTAGGAAGGAAGAAGAAAAGCTATAGAAGTAGCAGACAGAAGAAAATATGGAAGATTGATTATTTCTTTCACATAACTTCTTGTAGAGTAACATAATCATGTATAGGTTTTAACAAACTACTAATTAAATTGCATACACACATTAACATAATAGGAATACAGATACATAACAAAAGCAGACCTACAATTACCAGCTATATCCAGTGAAACCAAAAATACCAGTTAGGTACCCTAGGCATTTGTGAAAACTTATCAATAATATGATGGATATTGTCTAACTGAATTTGACTAGTTTGAGAAAAATCAGTCAAATTAAAACAACACATTTCTGAGAACTGTTCACATTCCATATGTTCTTTTAACAGTAGATAGTCTATAGTTGCATGATTTTGGAGCACTGCAACTTGCCCTTCTCCTAATTCTTGGTTGAGTTCCGACAGTATAGATCTAGTCAAATTTGTTGTTTTACTGTATGCACAGACCAGCTTAGATATCTCCTTCTTCATTCCAATGGCAAGTCCAGGAACTGGCGCGATGAATGCAGCTACAACTGCAACAGCGCCAGGATCTTTGTTGAAGTTTTTTGATGATCATCTTCTGGAGTGACCCTTCCAGAGGATGTTGATTTTGGAAGTTCTTCTTCATATAGTATCTTAATTCATTTTCTGGGTAGCCAAATTAGGCTTTGATCCTCTGTATAAACACAAACAAACCCTTTGCCCACACTTTGATATGACCTTTATACCATTGTGGAGAACCTATTGGAGACCATCACACAGGAACTGCTTTTTTTTTTAAGAGAAAGAAATATTATCAGAAAAATGTACTGCCATAGCTGATCATCTGACACCCTTTGAAATATCAAAATTAAGGATATGTAAAGCATGCATTAATCGTTGATTTGCAGTTAATTTTATCCTATCAGGGAGTAATTCCCCGCTGTTTTTTTTTTGTTATCATTAATCTACAATTACATGAAGAATATTATGTTTACTAGGCTCTCCCCTACACCAAGTCCCCCCCCAAAAACCCCATTACAGTCACTGTCCATCAGCATAGCAAAATGTAGAATCACTACTTGTCTTCTCAGTGTTGCACAGCCCTCCCCTTTCCCCCATGCCCCACATTATACATGCTAATCAAAATATCCCCTTTCTTCTTCCCTGCCCTTATCTCTCCCTACCCTCCCATTCTCCCCAGTATCTTTCCCTTCGGTAACTATTAGTCCATTCTTGTTCTGTGATTCTGTTGCTATTTTGTTCCTTCAGTTTTTCCCTTGTTCTTATACTCCACAGATGAGTGAAATCATTTGGTATTTTTCTTTCTCTGCTTGGCTTATTTCACTGAGCATAATACCCTCTAGCTCCATCCATGTTGTTGCAAATGGTAGGATTTGTTTTCTTCTTATGGCTGAATAATATTTCATTGTGTATATATACCACATCTTCTTTATCCATTCATCTACTGATGGACACTTAGGTTGCTTCCATTTCTTGGCTATAGTAAACAGTGATGCAATAAACATAGGGGTGCATCTATCTTTTTCAAACAGGAGTGCTGCATTCTTAGGGTAAATTCCTAGGACTGGAATTCCTGGATCAAATGGTAAGTCTATTTTGAGGATTTTGAGGAACCTCCATACTGCTTTCCACAATGGTTGAACTAATTGACATTCCCACCAGCAGTGTAGGAGGGTTCCCCTTTCTCCCCAACTTCGCCAACATTTGTTGTTGTTTGTCTTTTGGATGGTAGCCATCCTTACTGGTGTGAAGTGATATCTCATTGTGGGTTTAATTTGCATTTCTCTGATAACTAGCGATGTGGAGCATCTTTTCATGTGTCTGTTGGCCATCTGAATTTCTTTTTGGAGAACTGTCTGTTCAGCTCCTCTGCCCGTTTTTTAATTGGATTATTTGCTTTTTGTTTGTTGAGGTGCATGAGCTCTTTATATATTTTGAATGTCAACCCTTTATTGGATCTGTCATTTACGAATTTATTCTCCCATACTGTAGGGAACCTTTTTGTTCTATTGATGGTGTTCTTTGCTGTACAGAGCTTTTCAGATTGATATAGTCCCACTTGTTCATTTTTGCTTTTGTTTTCTTTGCCCAGGGAGATATGTTGATGAAGATTTCACTAATGTTTATGTCCAAGAGATTTTTGCCTGTGTTTTTTTCTAAGAGTTTTATGGTTTCATGAATTACATTCAGGTCTTTGATCCATTTTGAGTTTACTTCGTGTATGGGGTTAGACAGTGATCCAGTTTCATTCTCTTACATGTAGCTGTCCAGTTCTGCCAGCACCATCTGTTGAAGAGACTGTCATTTCCCCATTGTATGTCCATGGCTCCTTTATCAAATATTAGTTGGCCATATGTGTTTGGGTTAATCTCTGGAGTCTCTAATCTGTTCCACTGGTCTGTGGCTCTGCTCTTGTGCCAGTACCAAATTGTCTTGATTACTATGGCTTTGTAGTAGAGCTTGAAGTTGGGGAGTGAGATCCCCCCCACTTTATTCTTCTTTCTCAGGATTTCTTTGGCTATTCTGGGTCTTTGGTGTTTCCATATTAATTTTTGAACTATTTGTTCCAGTTCGTTGAAGAACGTTGCTGGTAATTTGATAGGGATTGCATCAAATCTGTATATTGCTTTGGGCAGGATGGCCATTTTGACAATATTAATTCTTCCTAGCCAAGAGCATGGGATGAATTTCCATTTTTTAGTGACCTCTTTAATTTCTCTTAAGAGTGTCTTATAGTTTTCAGAGTATAGGTCTTTCACTTCTTTGGTTAGGTTTATTCCTAGGTATTTTATTCTTTTTGATGCATTTGTGAATGGAATTGTTTTCCTGATTTCTCTTTCTATAGGTTCATTGTTAGTGTAAAGGAAAGCCACAGAATTCTGTGTGTTAATTTTGTATCCTGCAACTGTGCTGTATTCTGATATTGGTTCTAGAAGTTTTTGAGTAGAGTCTGTAGGCTTTTTTATGCACAATATCATGACATCTGCAAATAGTGACAGTTTAACTTCTTCTTTACCAATCTGGATTCCTTGTATTTCTTTGTTTTGTTTAATTGCCATGGCTAGGACCTCCAGTACTATGCTAAATAACAGTGGGGAAAGTGGGCATCCCTGTCTTGTTCCCGATCGCAGAAGGAAAGCTTTCAGCTTCTCACTGTTCAGTATGATGTTGGCTGTGGGTTTGTCATATATGGTCTTTATTATGTTGTGGCACTTGCCCTCTATTCCCATTTTGCTGAGAGTTTTTATCAGGAATGGATGTTGAATTTTGTGAAATGCTTTTTCAGCATCTATGGAGATGATCATGTGGATTTTGTCTTTCTTTTTGTTGATGTGGTGGATGATGTTGATGGATTTTCGAATGTTGTATCATCCTTGCATCCCTGGGATGAATCCCACTTGGTCATGGTGTATGATCCTTTTGATGTATTTTTGAATTCGGTTTGCTAATATCTTATTGAGTATTTTTGCATCTATATTCATCAGGGATATTGGTCTGTAATTTCCTTTTTTGGTGGGGTCTTTGCCTGGTTTTGGTATCAGGGTGATGTTGGCTTAATAGGATGAGTTTGGGAGTATTCCCTCCTCTTCTATTTTTTGGAAAACTTTAAGGAGAATGGGTATTATGTCTTCTCTGTATGTCTGATAAAATTCCGAGGTAAATTCATCAGGCCCAGGGGTTTTGTTCTTGGGTAGTTTTTTGATTACCGTTTCAATTTCTTTGCTCGTAATTGTTTTGTTTAACGTTTGTGTTTCTTCCTTGGTCAGTCTTGGAAGGTTGTATTTTTCTAGGAAGTTGTCCTTATCTTATAGGTTTTCCAGCTTCTTAGCATATAGGTTTTCATAGTAGTGTTTAAGAATTCTTTGTATTTCTGTGGAGTCTGTTGTGATTTTTCTATTCTCGTTTCAGATTCTGTTGATGTGTGTTGATTCTCTTTTTCTCTTAATAAGTTTGGCTAGAGGCTTATCTATTTTGTTTATTTTCTCAAAGAACCAGCTCTTGGTTTCATTGATTTTTTTCTATTGTTTTATTCTTCTCAATTTTGTTTATTTCTTCTCTGATCTTTATTATGTCCCTCCTTCTGCTGATGTTAGGCCTCATTTGTTCTTCTTTTTCCAGTTTCGATAATTGTGATGTTGGACTATTCATTTGTGATTGTTCTTCCTTCTTCAAGTGTACCTGGTTCGCTATATACTTTCCTCTTAAGACTGCTTTCGCTGCATCCCGCAGAAGTTGGGGCTTTGTGTTGTTGTTGTCATTTGTTTCCATATATTCCTTAATCTCTATTTTAATTTGTTGATTTATCCATTGATTATTTAGGAGCGTGTTGTTAAGCCTCCATGTGTTTTGAGCCTTTTTGTTTTCTTTGTACAATTTATTTCTAGTTTTATACCTTTGTGGTCTGAAAAGTTGGTTGGTAGAATTTCAATCTTTTATAATTACTGAGGTTCTTTTTGTGGCCTAGTATGTGGTCTATTCTGGAGAATGTTCCATGTGAACTTCAGAAGGATGTGTATCCTGTTGCTTTTGGATGTAGAGTTCTATAGATGTCTATTAGGTCCATCTGTTCTAGTGTGTTGTTCAGTGCCTCCGTGTCCTTACTTATTTTCTGCCCGGTGGACCTATCCTTTGGGGTGAGTGGCATGTTGAAGTTTCCTAAAATGAATGCATTGCATTCTCTTTCCTCCTTTAATTCTGTTAGTATTTGTTTCACATATACTGGTGCTCCTGTATTGGGTGCATATATATTTATAATGGTTATATTCTCTTGTTGGACTGAGCTCTTTATCATTATGTAATGTCCTTCTTTATCTCTTGTTACTTTCTTTGTTTTGAAGTCTATTTTGTCTGATATTAGTACTGCAACCCCTGCTTTCTTCTCTCTGTTGTTTGCCTGAAATATGTTTTCCATCCCTTGACTTTTAGTCTGTGCATGTCTTTGGGTTTGAGGTGAGTTTCTTTTAAGCAGCATATAGATAGTTCTTGCTTTTTTATCCATTCTATTACTCTGTGTCTTTTGATTGGTGCATTCAGTCCATTTACATTAGGGTGACTATTGAAAGATATGTACTTATTGCCATTGCAGGCTTTAGATTCGTAGCTACCAAAGGTTCAAGGTTAGCTCCTTTAGTATCTTACTGCCTAACTTAGGTCGCTTATTGAGCTGTTATATACACTGTCTGGAGATTCTTTTCTTCTCTCCCTTCTTCTCCATTCTTTATATGTTGGTTGTTTTATTCTGTGCTCTTTCGTGTTTCCTTTAACTGCTTTTTGTGGGTAGTTGATTTTTTTTTTTGCCTTTAGTTTGTATTTGGTTGGTCTGCTTTCTTTGCTGTGATTTTATTTTCTCTGGTGACATCTGTTTAGTCTTAGGAGTGCTCCCATCTAGGATAGTCCCTCTAAAATACCCTGTAGAGGTGGTTTGTGGGAGGCAAATTCCCTCAACTTTTGCTTGTCTGGGAATTGTTTAATCCCTCCTTCATATTTAAATGATAATCGTGCTGAATACAGTATTCTTGGTTCGAGGCCCTTCTGTTTCATTGCATTAAATATATCATGCCATTCTCTTCTGGCCTGTAAGGTTTCTGTTGAGAAGTCTGATGATAACCTGATGGGTTTTCCTTTATAGGTGACTTTTTCTTCTCTCTAGCTGCCTTTAATACTCTGTCCCTGTCCTTGATCTTTGCCATTTTAATTATTATGTGTCTTGGTGTTGTCCTCCTTGGGTCCTTTCTGTTGGGAGTTCTGTGTACTTCAATGGTCTGATCGATTATTTTCTCCCCCAGTTTGGGAAAGTTTTCAGCAATTATTTCTTCAAAGACACTTTCTAACCCTTTGTCTCTCTCTTCTTCTGGTACCCCTATAATGCGTATATTGTTCCTTTTGGATTGGTCACACATTCTCTTAGTATTGTTTCATTCCTGGAGATACTTTTATCTCTCTCTGTGTCAGCTTCTATGTGTTCCTTTTCTCTGGTTTCTATTCCATCAATGGCCTCTTGCATCTTATCCATTCTGCTTATAAATGCTTCCAAAGATTGTTTCACTTCTGTAATCTCCCTCTGGATGTCTGTAATCTCCCTCCGGACTTCATCCCTTAGCTCTTGTATATTTCTCTGCATCTCCGTCAGCATGTTTATGATTTTTATTTTGAATTCTTTTTCAGGAAGACTGGTTAAGTCTGTCTCCTTCTCAGGTGTTGACTCTGTGATCTTTGTCTGCCTCAAATTTTGCCTTTTCATGGTGATATAGATAGTTTGCAGAGCTGGCATGAGTGACGGCTGGGAGAACGTCCCTTCTTGTTGGTTTGTGGCCTTCCTCTCCTTGTAGAACAGTGACCTCTAGTGGCTTGTGCTGGGCAGCTGCGCACAGACGGGGATTCTGATTATTGCTCGGCCGCTATGAAGTTTTTCTCCGCTGTTGCTGTGGGCGTGGCCTGCCTTGGGCAGCTGCTCCAAAGTGGCGGAGCCGCGTCAGAGGCTTTGTATCTTTGTGAGGGGCTTTTGAGCTGCCCTGCTATCCAGGGGTTAGGGTGCCTGGGGTTCCCTGGTATTCCTTGCTGCTGGACCAAGTGTTCCCAGACACTTCTGTCCACCTTTGGGGTCCCTGTCCCTTTAAGACTTCCAAAAAGCACTCACTTTTTCCCAGGGATGCCGGCTGTGGGGTCCCACTCACAGGTCTTACTGTCCTGTCCCTAGTTTTCAGCTCCCCATGTATTCACTGTGTCTGCGCTTTGGTGTGGAATGCTAGGGCTGGGTGTTTAGCATTCCTGGGCTCCCTCTCCCTCCCCACTCTGACTCCTCTCTTCCTGCCAGAAGCTGGGGGGAGGGGCGCTCAGGTCCCGTGGGGCCGGGGCTTGTATCTTACCCCCTTTATAAGGCACTGGGTTCTCGCAGGTGTGGATGTAGTCTGGCTGTTGCCCTGTGTCTTCTGGTCTCTCTTATAGGAAGAGTTGTCTTTGTTGTATTTTCAAAAATATATGTGGTTTTGGGAGGACATTTCCGCTGCTCTACTCACGCCGCCATCTTGGCTCTGCCCAGAGCATGTGCTCTTAACCACTTTGTTCTGTTGTCTAAAAAGTTTCTGAAGTCATGAGATCTGCCAGCAATTAGTGAGGTATTAGAGAGTTCTAGAGTCTCTAAGGTAGTTGGGTAGACCAGAAGTTACATAAAAAGTCCTTGTGGTATATATACAATGTTGCTGTGTTCTCCTTGTTCCCCTCAGCCTGAACCCAGATAAGGCTCACACTTCACTATTTCCAAAGCACAGAGTTGTAGCAACCATGTGGCACATTTAAGGTGTGTTAGCATGAAGGAAGGAACCCTAAATGAGGCAGCACTCTGCACTTCTGGGCAGAAATCCAAAGGAAGTGGGCTTTTCTTGCTTTGAATTAGACTAGATAATGACCAAATCCCCATTTAACTTATATCTATGTTGCCTATTTTATTAAAAACACTGTGCTATGCACATAGGGAAATTTCAACCCATCAGAGATATAACTTCCAAAAAATGTACATACATTATTCACTTGTTTCACCAATCTGGCTTCTATCTTAAGTGCCCTTGTTTCATTATGCAATTGTAGAAAAGTCAGCATTTTGGAAGTATTATTTCTCCCACTTCAGAGAGAGAGAACTTTCTCTGTCATTTGTTGGTTTCCCCCTATACTATATATTCCTGACTGAAGAGCCCTATACATTTCCTAACTCCAAGTGGTCTTTTGAGATAAGAATCAGAGCTTCTCAAAGGCAGAGAAATATTCCAGTTTACTGTGTAACCCATATGAAAACAAACCTCAAATCTCGTTTATAACTTGGTGGATTTGATTCACAAATGATTCATTTAAAATGGAACCCCTTCCCTGCCAACAAACAAATAAATAAATAAGTAAACCTTAGCAAATTTAATCCTAGTGGCATCCTAGGGTACTTTAGAATACAACAGCTGTAAGTTGGTTAACCAGATGAAAGGTTATATGTTTCATTCTAGCACTATAAACCTCAAAATGTCCCTAGTAAAAAATATTAAAGTACCATTATGGACATAAAAAAGATTCTGTTAAAGTGGTATCCTGGTGTTTCATATTTATTCATTCATTGTGTAGCATTTGAAATCAGTTTTGCTTTCTAAGGTTTAAACAGTTCTCTCTCAAATTGGTAATAGGTTACATTGTGAGACTCCCAGAACAGGAGGGTTGAGGTTGGAATGCACTATGACATCACCTGATTGATTCTTGTGGTTTTAGAGATGAGGAAAATAGATATTGAGATAAAAATGGAGGTTGTTCTAGGCCATAGCAAAAATGAGGAGTGTATCCCAATCCTTAGGCAATAATCCTTTTTTCTCTATCAAGTATTCTCTGATAAAAAGAAATTCAAGGTGCTTCTAGTCACCTTATTTTTTTTTTATTTTGGTATCATTAATCTACAATTACAGAAAGAACATTATGTTTACCATGTTCCCCCCTTTACCAAGTCCCCCCCACATACCCCTTCACAGTCACTGTCCATCTGCGTAGTAAGATGCTGTAAAATCACTATTTGTCTTCTCTGTGTTGCGCAGCCCTCCCCTTGCCCCCCATGCACTATATATGCTAATCATAATGCCCTCTTTCTTTTTCCCCACCCTTATCCCTCCATTCCCACCCATTGTCCCCAGTCCCTTTCCCTTTGGTAACTACTAGTCCATTCTTGGGTTCTGTGATTCTGCTGCTGTTTTGTTCCTTCAGTTTTCCTTTGTTCTTATACTCCACATATGAGTGAAATCATTTGGTACTTGTCCTTCTCCGCTTGGCTTATTTCACTGAGCATAATACCCTCTAGCTCCATCCATGTTGTTGCGAATGGTAGGATGTTTTTTCCTTATGGCTGCCTAATATTCCATTGTGTATATGTACCACATCTTCTTTATCCATTCATCTACTGATGGACATTTAGGTTGCTTCCATATCTTGGCTATTGTAAACAGTGCAGCGATAAACATAGGGGTGCATCTGTCTTTTTCAAACTGGAGTGCTGTATTCTTAGGGTAAATTCCTAGAAGTGGAATTCCTGGGTCAAATGGTATTTCTATTTTGAGCATTCTGAGGAACCTCCATACTACTTTCCACAATGGTTGAACTAGTTTACAATTCCACCAGCAGTGTAGGAGGGTTCCCCTTTCTCCACAACCTCGCCAACATTTGTTGTTGTTTGTCTTTTCGATGATGGCGATCCTTACTGGTGTGAGGTGATATCTCATTGTGGCTTTAATTTGCATTTCTCTGATGATTAGTGATGTGGAGCATCTTTTCATGTGCCTGTTGGCCATCTGGATTTCTTCTTTAGAGAGCTGTCTATTCAGCTCCTCTGCCCATTTTTTAATTGGATTATTTGCTTTTTGTTTGTTGAGGCGTGTGAGCTCTTTACATATTTTGGATGTCCATCCTTTATCAGATCTGTCATTTATGAAATGTTCTCCCATACTGTAGGATACCTTTTTGTTCTATTGATGGTGTCCTTAGCTGTACAGAAGACTTTTAGCTTGATATAGTCCCACTTGTTCATTTTTGCCTTTGTTTCCCTTGCCCAGGGAGATATGTTCATGAAAAAGTCACTCATTTTTATGTCTATGAGATTTTTGGCTGTTTTTTTCTAAGAGTTTTATGGTTTCATGACTTACATTCAGGTCTTTGATCCATTTGGAGTTTACTTTTGTGTATGGGGTTAGACAGTGATACAGTTTCATTCTCTTACATGTAGCTGTCCAGTTTTGCCAGCAGCATCTGTTGAAGAGACTGTCATTTCCCCATTGTATGTCCATGACTCCTTTATCAAATATTAATTGGCCATATATATTTGGGTTAATGTCTGGAGTCTCTATTCTGTTCCACTGGTCTGTGGCTCTGTTCTTGTGCCGGTACCAATTTGCCTTGATTACTGTGTCTTTGTAGTAGAGCTTGAAATTGGGGAGCGAGATTCCCCCCCACTTTATTCTTCCTTCTCAGGATTGCGTTGGCTATTCGGGGTCTTTGACGGTTCCATATGAATTTTTGAACTATATGTTCCAGTTCATTGAAGAATGCTGTGGGTAATTTGATAGGGATTGCATCGAATCTGTATATTGCTTTGGGCAGGATGGCCATTTTGATTATATAAATTCTTCCTAGCCAGGAGCATGGGATGAGTTTCCATTTGTTAGTGACCTCTTTAATTTCTCTTAAGAGTGTCTTATAGTTTTCAGGGTATAGGTCTTTCACTTCCTTGGTTAGGTTTATTCCTAGGTATTTTATTCTTTTTGGTGCTATTGTAAATGGAATTGTTTTCCTTCGTTCTCTTTCTATTAGTTCATTGTTAGTCTATAGGAAAGCTACAGATTTCTGTGTGTTAATTTCGTATCCTGCAACTTTGCTGAATTCCGATATTAGTTCTAGTAGTTTTGCAGTGGAGTCTTTAGAGTTTTTTATGTACAATATCATGTCATCTGCAAATAGAGACAGTTTGACTTCTTCTTTACCAATCTGGATTCCTTGTATTTCTTTGTTTCGTCTGATTGCCGTGGGTAGGACCTCCAGTACCACGTTGAATAACAGTGGGGAGAGTGGGCATCCCTGTCTTGTTCCTGATCTCAGAGGAAAAGCTTTCAGCCTCTCGCTGTTCAGTATGATGTTAGATGTGGGTTTATCATATATGGCCTTCATTATGTTGAGGTACTTGCCCTCTATGCCCATTTTGTTGAGAGTTTTTATCATGAATGGATGTTGAATTTTGTCGAATGCTTTTTCAGCATCTTTTCAGCATCTATGGAGATGATCATGTGGTTTTTGTCCTTCTTTTTGTTGATGTGGTGGATGATGTTGATGGATTTTTGAATGTACCATCCTTGCATCCCTGGTATGAATCCCACTTGGTTATGGTGTATGATCCTCTTGATGTATTTTTGAATATGGTTTGCTAATATTTTGTTGAGTATTTTTGCATCTACATTCATCAGGGATATTGGTCTGTAGTTTTCTTTTTTGGTGGGGTCTTTGCCTGGTTTTGGTATTAGGGTGATGTTGGCTTCATAGAATGAGTTTGAGAGTATTCCCTCCTCTTCTATTTTTTGGAAAACTTTTAGGAGAATGGGTGTTATGTCTTCTTTGAATGTCTGATAAAATTCCGAAGTAAATCCATCTGGCCCGGGGGTTTTGTTCTTGGGGAGTTTTTGATTACCGCTTCAATTTTATTGCTGGTGATTGGTCTGTTTAGATTTTCTGTTTCTTTCTGGGTCCGTCTTTGAAGGTTGTATTTTTGTAAGAAGTTGTCCATTTATCCTGGGTTTTCCAGTTTGTTATCATATATGTTTTCATAGTATTCTCTAATAATTCTTTGTTTTCTGTGGTGTCCGTCATGATTTTTCCTTTCTTGTTTCAAATTCTGTTGATGTGTGTTGGCTCTCTTTTTCTCTTAATAAGTCTGGCTAGAGGCTTATCTATTTTGTTTATTTTCTTGATGAACCAGCTCTTGGTTTCATTGATTTTTTTCTATTGTTTTATTCTTCTCAATTTTATTTATTTCTTCTCTGATCTTTATTATGTCCCTCCGTCTGCTGACCTTAGGCCTTATTTGTTCTTCTTTTTCCAAGTTTGATAATTGTGACATTAGACAATTCATTTGGGATTGTACTTCCTTCTTTAAATATGCTTGGATTGCTATGTACTTTCCACTTAAGACTTCTTTTGCTGTGTCCCACAGATGTTGGGGCTTTGTGTTATTGTTTTCATTTGTTTCCATATATTTCTAGATCTCCATTTTAATAAGGTCATTATCCATTGATTATTTAGGAGCATGTTGTTAAGCCTCCATGTGTTTGTGAGCCTTTTTTCTTTCTTTGTACAATTTATTTCTAGTTTTATGCCTTTGTGGTCTGAAAAGTTGGTTGGTAGAATTTCAATCTTTTGGAATTTACTGAGGTTCTTTTTGTGGCCTAGTATGTGGTCTATTCTGGAGAATGTTCCATGTGCACTTGAGAAGAATATGTATCCTGTTGCTTTTGGATGTAGAGTTCTATAGATGTCTATTAGGTCCATCTGTTCTAGTGTGTTGTTCAATGCCTCTGTGTCCTTACTTATTTTCTGTCTGGTGGATCTGTCCTTTAGGGTGAGTGGTGTGTTAAAGTCTCCCAAAATGAATGCATTGCATTCTATTTCCTCCTTTAATTCTATTAGTATTTGTTTCACATATATTGGTCCTCCTATATTGGGTGCATATATGTTTATAATGGTTATATCCTCTTGTTGGACTGAGCGCTTTATCATTATGTAATGTCCTTCTTTATCTCTTGTTACTTTCTTTATTTTGAAGTCTATTTTGTCTGATACTAGTATTGCAACACCTGCTTTTTTCTTTCTGTTGTTTGCATGAAATGTCTTTCTCCAATCCTTGACTTTTAATCTGTGCATGTCTTTGGGTTTGAGGTGAGTCTCTTGTAAGCAGCATATAGATGGGTCTTGCTTTTTTTATCCATTCTATTACTCTGTGTCTTTTGATTCATGCATTCAGTCTATTTACATTTAGGGTGATTATTGAAAGATATATACTTATTGCCATTGCAGGCTTTAGATTTGTGGTTACCAAAGGTTCAAAGTTAGCTTGTTTAGTACCTTACTGTCTGACCTCACTCACTGTGTTATAAACACAGTCTGATGATTATTTCTATCCCTTCTTTTTCCTCCTCCTCCATTCTTCATATGTTTTGTGTTTTGTTCTGTGCTCTTTTTAGGAGTGCTTCCATCTAGAGCAGTCACTCTAAGATACCCTGTAGAGGTGTTTTGTGGGAGGCAGATTCCCTCAACTTTTGCTTGTGTGGTAATTGTTTAATCCCTCCTTCATATTTAAATGATAATCATGCTGTATCCAGTATCCTTGGTTCAAGGCCCTTCTGTTTCATTGCATTAAATATATCATGCCATTTTCTTCTGGCCTGTAAGGTTTCTGTTGAGAAGTCTGATAATAGCCTGATGGGTTTTCCTTTGTAGGTGACCTTTTTACTCTCTCTGGCTGTGTTTAGTACTCTGTCACTGTCCTTGATCTTTGCCATTTTAATTATTATGTGTCTTGGTGTTGACGTCTTTGGATCCCGTCTCTCGGGAGTTCTGTGTGCCTCCGTAGTCTGAGCAACTATTTCCTCCCCCAGTTTGAGGACGTTCCCAGCAATTATTTCTTCAAAGACACTTTTATCCCTTTTTCTCTCTCTTCTTCCTCTGGTACCCCTATAATGAAGATATTGTTCCTTTTGGATTGGTCACACAGTTCTCTTAATATTGTTTCATTCCTGGAGATTCTTTTATCTCTCTCTGCATCAACTTCTATGTGTTCTTGTTCTCTGGTTTCTATTCCATCAATGGTCTTTTGCATCTTATCCATTCTGCTTATAAATTATTCCAGAGTTTGTTTCACTTCTGTAATCTCCCTGCGAACTTCATCCCTCAGCTCTTGCATATTTCTCTGCAACTCCGTCAGCATGTTTATGATTTTTATTTTGAATTCTCTTTCAGGGAGACTGCTTAGGTCTGCCTCTGCAGATCCTTTTGCAGGTGTAACTATCTTGGACTGGACCAGATTTTTTTGCCTTTTCATTGTGATAGCAGTGGCTGTAGGCAGGTTGCCTGTGTGTCAGCTGGGAGAAGAAAGTCCTTTCCTGCTTGATGGATGCCTTGCCCTTCTCCGCTGCCTGTGATGGCTACCTGCACTCCTGGAGCCGCCACCGAGTTAATCTCCTAAACTGCTGTGGGCGGGGTGTCCATCAGGGCAGCGCGGAGCCCTGTGGGGAGTGGCAGGCACACCAGGTGCGCTCCTCCATGCTAGTGGCGACCCTGCCAGGCAGCTGCGTAGCAGCAGTGGCCTTTGGGTCTGGCCCGCATGGCTGTGCGTTGGGCTGAGATTCCGGTCGGCTCCTGGGAGGGCTCTTGCTCCCTCTGGCTCCTCTGCCAGTGCATGCGGGGCTTTTCTATGCAGGCTTCTACCAGGCTCTGGCTTCACTGCCACCGGTGCACGTGAGCTGTGCCCAGGCTGTTCACTCGCACTGCTGCGGGCTAGCACAAGCCTCTCCTGCAGCACACGGATCTTCTCTCGGTTCCTTCCAGTGCTTCCGCCCCCAGTGCGCGCTCCCACTCTCCTGCTACTGGGCCCGTATGTCGGGGTCCGCACCAGTTGGAGGAACGACTGGCAGGCTGCCTAGTCCTGTGAGGGGCTTCAGAGGTGCACTGCCTCTGTTTAGGGTGCCTAAGTTTTCCCGGTATTCCCAGCTGTCGGGACAACTTCGTCCCGCTATGGGGTCCCTGTCTCTTTAAGACTTGCAGAGAGCACTTGCTTTTCTTTTGTCTCAGGAGTGCCAGTTGTGGGGACCTGCCCACAGGTTTTGCTTTTCCGTTTCTCTAATATCCAGCACCCCATGCACCTTGTGTCTGCGTTCCGGGTGCGGATTTCTAGAGCTAGTTGTTTAGGATCCTGGGCTTTCACTCCCTCCCCATTCCAACTCCTTTCTTACCGCTGGGTTTTGGGGTAGGGGAGCATTCGGGTCCCGCCTGGCCGTGGCTTGTATGTTACTCTGTTTGTGTGATGCTGAGTTCTCGCAGATGTAGATGTATCCTGGCTGTTGTACTGCATCCACTGGTGTCTCTTTTAGGAATAGTTGTATTTATTGTATTTTCATAAATATATATGTTTTGGGGAGGAGATTTCCTCTGAACTACTCATGCCGCCATCTTCCCTTCTTTCCCTAGTCACCTTCTTAATGTAACCAACTCCTTATCATGTTTTGGAATGTAGCTGAAAGATAGAACTGACTTGTAGGATCCTAAATCCAGGGATATTATTGATGATAAGTAGAATTGTGGGTAGCTTATTATTCAACTATCTATTATTGGACACCGACTATGTGCTGGTAATTGTGCAAGCCAAAGGGATACAGGAATGCATAGGACCAACAAGGTCCCTATCCTCATGAAGCTTACATTCTACTGGAAGAAACAAATAACATAAGTAAAATAAACATAATGTGGAGCTTAATAAAGACTGTAAAATAAATATATTGTGATGAGATAGTGATTATCTGGAGGCAAAAGAGCTGCAGAGATGGGGGAGGCAGAGCTCTTATAGAAAAGGTTGTCAAGAATGGCCTTTCCTGAAAGGTGATCTCTGAGGTGAGACTAAAGGGATGAGAGGTTTTATGCAGGGGCAGAAAACTACAGCAAGAGAGAATATCCAATGTAAGGACAGTGATGAGATAATGGCTTAGGGTGTTTCAGGAATAGAAAGAACCAGATGAACCATTCAGTTCATAGTGACTGAAGGAAAACTGGATAAGATAGAAAAACATGGGATTAGGTCATGTAGAGTCTTATATACTGTGATAAGCACTTCTGATTCTATAAATCTGTGTAATCTATACAAGGTATAATGTATACAGAATAAGCAAGCATACAAGTAATTTGTGACACCAGAGATAATAGTGGAGTAAGGACTTCTGAAAATCTATTTGTCTATAATCATCAAGAATGTGGGAAAAATTGCCAGCATCAAATTCTTTAGAACTCTGGAAATTAACCAAAGACCTGTAGGAATCTAAGGAACATTTATTTTTTTTAAAAAGGCTAAATATTGGTAAGAATAGCAAGTTTGTAGCATTTTAATCTGTCCTATTCTCCCCTCCTCCCCCCACGCCTCTGCATTAGCCTTGGAAGTCAGCAGGCTGTGATGACCGTGAAAACCAGCCTGGCAGCTACTAGAGGGGACAGACATAGCTGAACTCTTTTGAAAGCCCCACTCTAAAAAGATTATGATCATTTTTGTCTCTTTGGTGGTTTCTTGGCATATCTGACTTGTAAGACTGACTTCATTAGACCTGGTTTAGAGCTCACCCTGTGTGACCAGCCTTTATTCTGAAGTGTTTGTTGAAAATAGTTAGAGGCAGTTTATTTTTATTTTTATTTATTTTTATCATTTGCAGCAGCTTGAAGTTATGAGTAACAGTTGAGGCAAGCAATAAACTAACCAAAAATCTTTAAAAAGTTGAGGAAAATGATGTTTGTAGAGAGCTTTGGAAGTTTCTGATAAATAACTGGGAACCTAGAGGGCCACACAAATACATGGAGTCTGCCTGCCTGGGGCTATGCACGTGTTCAGGAAAGAGCTGAGAGGAGCCTAAGCGCCCTCTCTAGCTGACCTTGATGTTCTGTGTATGCAGGAAGTGAAGGCTTACACAGAGTTGTAAATTGCTGGCTGAGTGTTGAAGGCACATACACCCAGCTCCTCAATGGCTGGGAGGCTTGATACTTTGATGTATTTAAGGATATCTCTGCTCAGTTATCATCTTAGCACTAAGATAACTGAGCAAAGGTTTCAGTGGCCACACAAAAAAGGAATATAGGCTTTAGAAAATTAGACCAGAAGAGTCACCAAATGGACAAAAACATCCTCAACAGCAACAAAAAGCAATGAAACAAACCCTGGGAAGTAGAAAAATCATTTCCAGATTTTCCACTTTCTAGTGTTTAAAAAGTCTGGCTTTCAAAAAGTAATTATAAGACACACTTAGAAGAAAATATGGCATACGCATAGTGTAGAAAAGTAACTGTCTTTAATGGATCTCAGGCATTGGACTTATTAGATAAGACTTAATATCAGCTATTTTAATTATGTTCAAAGAGTGAAGGGAATTTATAAATAATTAAAACATGAGAACAATGTTTCAAGGAAATAGGAAATATCAATGAAGTGATAAAAATTACAAAAAGAACAAAGTAGAAATTATAGAGTTGAAAAGTGTAATACTGAAATGAAAAATTAATGATAGGCATTCAGTAACAGATTGGAACAAACAGAAGAAGGATTCAGCAAACATGAAGAGAGGTCATTTGAGAACATCTAGTCTGCAGAACAGAAAGAAAAGTGAATGAAGAAAAATAAACAGAGCTCAGCGACCTGTGGAAATCTATCACATATAGGAGCATATATGCATAATGGGATTCCAAGAAGTAGAGGAGAGAGAAATAGTTCATAAATAATATTTGAAGAAATAATGGCCCAGGTTCCCCAAGAAACTCAGCAGACTCTACACAGGATAAAAAATCAAAGAGCTGCTCACCAAGACACATCATAATCAAACTGTCAGTAGCCAAAGGTAAGGAGAAGGTCTTTAAAACAGCAAGAGAGAAGTGGCTCATCACATACAAGAGCTCCTCAATAAGACTAACATTCGATTTCTCATAAGAAACTGTGGAGGCCAGAAGGCAGTAGGATAACATATTCTGAGTGCTGAAATAAAAAGTCTATCAACCAAGAATTCTTATATCCAGCAAAACTGTCCTTCAAAAATGAAGGAGAAATTAAGATATTCCCAGATAAACAAAAAGAGAGAATTCATTACCAGTAGACCTGGCCTGTAAGAAATACTGAAGAAAGTCCATCAGAATAAAATGACAGAACACTAGATAATAAGTAACTTGAATCCACATGTAACTCCACAGATAAATATGACAGGCATAAATGCATTATTTGCAATTCTTTTTTCTCCTATATAATTTAAAATCAACAGATAACTGCATAAATAAAAAGGTATAAATCTGTGTTGATAGGAGCCTAATGTATAAAGAAGTAATTTACATGACTATTGCAATACAAAAGAGGGGAAAGGAATGAAGGTCTATAGGAACAACATTTTTGTATACTATTGAAATTCAGTTTGTGTTAATATATCAAAGATACAACTGTAAGAATTAAAACTATAAAATTCTTAGAAGAAAACATAGGGGCAAATTTTGATGACCCTGGATTAGGCAATGGTTTCTTAGATAAATCACCAATATTAGAAGCACCTAAAGAAAAAAACAGTTATAGTACACAGCACCAAAATTAAAAGGTTTTGTGTAGGAACAGTATCAAGGAAGTAAAAAGGCAGTCTACCAAGTGGGAGAAAATATTTGCCAATGTTATACCTGATAAAGGTTGCATAATCACAAATACAATAACTCTTAGAGATCAACAGTAAGAAGACAAATAAACCAATGAAAAAATGGTAACAGATTTGAATAGACACTTCTCTATAGAAGATACACAAATGATCAATAAGCATGTGAAGTGATGTTCAGTATCATTAGTTACTAGGGAAATGTGAATCAAAACCATAATGAAATGCGATCCTTATCTACTAGAATGGGTAACACCAAAAAGACAAACAGTAGAAAGTGTTAGTGAGGATGGGGAGAAACTGGAACCCTTCTACATTACTAGTGTGAATGTAAAATTATATAGCTGCTTTGGAAAACAGTTCCTTAAAATTTACATGTTGAGTTACCATATAATCTGGTAACTTCATTCCTAAATTTATACACAAGAGAATTGAAAACATATGCTATATAAAAATTTGTACATAAACATTGATAGCATTATTTATAACAGAAATAGGAAAAACTCAAATGTCCACCAGTTGTTGAATGGATAAATAAAATTTGTGTATCATCCAATAGAAAATTATTCACCTACAAAAAAGGAATGAAGTACTGTGTCATACAACATGTATGGACCTTAAAAACATTATGCTAAGTGAAAGAAGCTAGACACAAAGGCCACGTATTTTATGATTCCATTTGTGATTCCATTTATGATTACATTTAATGTGTAGAATAAGCAAATCCAGAGATAGAAAATAGGTTAGTGGTTCCTAAGGGCTGGCTTACAGAGGGTGAGGGAGGAATGGGGAATGACTGCTATATAGGGTTTCTTTTGTGAGTAATGAAAATGTTCTGGAATTAGATCATGAATATAGTCAAACATACTCAATTGAGCACTTTAAAAGGATGAATTGTCTGGAAAGTGAATTATATTTCATTTAAAAAGTGTAATTTGCAGTATGGGAGCTTATCACTGACCAGGTTCAGGAAGGGTTATCACTAACATATTCACTGAGGTGGACTGATTCTTCATGGAACAGTCAACAACAGAGTGTGAAGATAGACAAATGTGGCTCAAATGGTTTGTAACTGAAGAATTTGAATGGTATAATCAGATTAGTATGGAAATTTGGTATCCTGGGCTCTATTTAGGTCAGCCATCATTAGGGGATGATAAACTGATTTAAAATTTCATGCTAAATCTAATCGATTTGAAGTGGCTACCTGGATCTTTGTGTTGAAAAGGATTCTGAGGCTCAGTCCAGGCTTTACAGAGAATTGGTGATGATTGCCATAAGAGTGTGGCACACATGTCACAATTCTACTGCTTCCATAAGTCATTGTTTGACTTGAGACAAATATTTTAAAAATATATGGCAGACAGATGTTCAGATAGGTGTGCTGAATGATCTTTAAGCATCACTTAGTTTTTAAAGCTTTGCTTATGTGATATAATGATCCAATTGCCAAAACTTTCAAAAGTATGATTTATACAGTTTAAAAAAAGACTTAAAAATAAGCAATGTCAGTAGCAAGCATGCACAGTCTGAGATATTTGAGCTGGAGGAGTACATAAATAGCTGTGGTCGATGATCTTGCCTTGTTCTTTTCTAAATACAGTGCTTCTCAGTGCTAGCATTTAATTATGAACTGTACTTGGATAAAAATGGGCATTAGGAAAGATAGCTTTTATGATGGATATGTTGGATCCTAAATATGGCTTAAATCTTTGCTACTGCAATTGGAAAACCAACAACCCACGGATGAATGCTTATTTCTTATGGAAGTGCAGTGGGATATATTTGCTTTTGTATTATTTGAAGACATGAAATCAGTACCAACTTTAACACTTGACAAGATGGATATTGTAGTCTTCTAAGAGGTCTCTATTTGCAACCCAAATGTCCCACAAATCACTTCAACTTACTTCCCTTCACTCTCTTGTAGAGACTTACACTCTGGTCCTCTGACTGCTTAGAATGACAACTTTTAAGCTTTTCTCTTCCTCAGTATATGGATGGGTATGGGTATATGAAATGGGTATGCCCACATTTCCATTGGGATAGGTTAAACTACAAACCTCTTCCCGTAATTCAAGAATAATGATGATGATAATAGTAATAACAATTACCAATATCTATATAGCACTTACTGTGTGTCAGATGCTGTTGTAAGAACTTTCTGTGTATTAACTTATTTAATTTCCTATGATATATTATTATGATGATTATTCCAAATTCTATGAAACACAGAGAGGTTAAAGAATTTGCCCAAGATCGTACATCTAATAAGATCTGAGATTCAAATCCAGACTGTCTGCTCAGAGGGCCATCTTTCTAACTGTTAGGCTACACTGTCTCTTGGATGCATGCTAAGGAGAAGGCTATTATCATGAGGACAAGTATATATCCAACTTAGTGCATAAAAAAGAGAATTTATTAACTATGGTAGTTTATCTACTGACAACAATGAATTGTTCGAGGTGGGCCCCACAAGCTTCCTTACAGAGGACTGTGACCCCAGTGTGCTGCAGTGTTGTGGTTCAGAAGCCATGAGCTTGAGTACCCACTCCCACATCTGTCCCAGAAGCCCAGTTCTCACCTATCTACCCTATCCTTTTTCTTTACCGTGGCATTCTCCACTGGTCACCATCCCTGTGTCAGTGAGCCCTCTCACCTAAGTAAGAATAGATTTTCTTACCACCACCCACTGTGCTCTTGACTTTTCCAGAGATCTTATTCCTGATCAGCTTATTTATTATGTGAAATGGACTTATCTGACTACTAGGAAATAATCTATTCATCCCACACTGGTCCAAACACCACAGGGACATGACACGCAGCTAGGAAGCCAAGGTGATTCATTCTCTCCTCTGTCCATAGTCACCTTCCTCTTAGAGTTGCCACCTCGTCTCTCCTTCTCCTTAAATCTCTTCCAAGGGTGTCCCTCACCACAGGTGTGCACACATGATTCACCTGGTCCTGGTAAACTGCTCTCTATCACAGTGTTGTAGGGGGAGGAACACGATTGAAGTCAGACCAATTGCAATTCTCTGAGATTTTTTTAACTGAAATGTTCTGGCAGGGAAGAACTTTCTTTGGTCTCCAGCCACACAGCTCTGAGTACAAAAGCTACACAGAAATGATTATAAGTTTCTGAGGGCATCAGATTTGAGAGTGAAGCCAAAACCTAGGATAAAAAGCAGAAAGAGAGAGAAAGAGCCCATGTGCTATTTGTGTCCCTGGTTCCAGCTGTCTCTAAGGCCAGATCCTCCTCTTCCCCTCTGGAAATGTGATGACATGGGACAACATAGCCCCCTTCTTAGTCATAAGCTGGGTGAATTTGGGTTTCTGTCACTTTCAACCAAGAGATTTAACTAATACAGACTGACACTAAAAAGGATATTGATGAACAGGAACAGTCCTGTGTTGGAGCAAAAGAGCAGAAAACTGGGCCACACAAAGGGAGATTGGAAAAGAAAGGGGGCTGTTTAATCAGAATAGAAGATCAGGAGTAGCTGTCCTTTAAACACTAGAAAGGCTAAGTACTAGATACAGGTGCTGTGTAACAAATTACCCAAAACTCACTAGCTTAAAATAATCACTATTATTAGACAGTTTCTGAGGGTCCGAACTCTGATAGAAGCATAGCTAGGTGTTTCTGGCTCAGGGCCTTTCATGAAGTTGCAGTTAAAATGTTGGCTGTGACTGCAGTCATCTGGAAGCTTGGCTCGCAATGGCAGATCCATTTCCAAAACAGATTATTGGCATGGCTTCTGGCAGGAGGACTCAGATCATTGCCACATAGACATCTCCACGAGGCTTCTTGAGTGTCCTCAGGACACGGCAGCTGGTTTTCCCCTGAGCAAGTAATCCAAGAGGAAAAGATGGCAGGTGCAATGACTTTTATGGCCTAGCCTTGGAAGTCACATTCTGTCATTTCAGTATTATTCTATTCAATACTTAAGTCAGCCCTCTTCAGGGTGGGAGACTACACAAAGGTGTAAATACTTAGAGGCAGGGATTGCTGGGAGTCATTTTGGCAGCTGGCTCCCACAGGCTGTCACTTGGAAGAGGCCTTAAATATATTTCATTTACATGCAGGAGAAAAGTTGGCCACCAGTGGGAGATTCCAGCAGATTCTGACTCCATATAAATGAAGTCAGTAATATACAGGGATGATCCCAAAGCACAAAACAAAACAAAAAAACATAAAGAATGACATCTGCATATAACGTGTACCCTGACAATGAAAGGATAGCAGAAATCACTATTTTAAGTGATGTTAAAGAAAGGGTCTTCACCTTTCATGGGTTGTAAAAGAAGGGGATAAAAGAAGCAGTAAATGACTTCTGGGATTTCTTTTATTCCTCAAATTTTATGATCTAAAAATATTCCACAGATACGTCTTTCTTTATTTAACTCCTAAAACACCTTTTAGTGTGTTTTGTGAAACCAGCCCCTATCCCCTTAGCCTACCCTAGGGGTTACTGGGAGAAAATTTTTGTATATGATTCCTATATTGCTCTGCCGAGGTTTTCTGGCCAAGAAAAGCTGTCAACCAATGGACAGGAGTTAAGTGTACCAGCTTCCGTACCCGTCTGGTGGGATAATTCTAGGCCATGAGGTTCTCCAAATTCCACAGTGCTATCCCTTTGGGTAACACATCAATTTCTGACTTATTCCCCTTCTCAGTCCTCAACTCCTATACCGTGTCTTGGAATCACCAACAAACTGTTCATGTCCAAATGCTTCTCTCAGGTCTCTTTCTGGGGGAACTTAAACTAAGACACCCCACTATTCCAAATCTTACAACTGAGCAGTCCATTGTATAGTTCTGGTTATTTTGATATCAATGCACTAGATATATAAACCTCCTACTCTTGAGCAATACATTTTATGTGTTTTGTGTTTTCATACCCTAGTTGTAGGCTCCAATTCAAACACAGAGGAGAAATGCCTGTGTTGTTGGTGACTCAGAAGCAGCGTGCTGGCACTGGGGTAGAAACCAGAAGTCCTGGTGTCTAGCAGTTCTGTCTCTCTCTAGCCATGTGATCTGCAAGTCACTTGACCTCCCTGGGCATCTGTTTGCTCACATTTAATTAAATGTTGATCTAAATCAGTGATCCTTAAACATTTTGAGCCCTTTAAAAATACCAGTACAAGTTTTATACTCTTTTCCCTGGAGAAAAACTAATGCAACCAGTGTTTACACATGTACATAAATGAATCTGTGCATAATCTCTGGTTATTAATGAGGCCACCGAGGCATCCATGGCCTCTAGTTAGAGCTGAAAGGACCTCAGATTGTACCCTTCTGGTTTAGATGCTCTTTAACGTCCCTATAAATTTCATCAGCCTATGATTCAAGGAGTAATTAATTAAAGAAATAATAATTTCTTCCAGATTGGGGTTTCTCAATAAAGCAACCTTCCAGCTAAAATTTAGCTGCTTTATTAAACCTGACATTAGATTCAATATCCAATCTATTGGAAACTCATGCTTGTTTCCCCAGAAAGTGTAGCTTCTCTGGAAAAACTAGGGAGTCAGTCATTGCAGAGAGACATAAGCAAGAAAATCTCAGACCAAATCCATACCAACAGTTGGTGTTTTTCTTAAGCTGATGGACTACCTCTAGAAAACATAAGATTTCCTAAAATAAACTTCTTCACCTGACCAAACTGCTCAGAGGGAAGGATAGGGCAGAAAATTCAATCCTACTTCTTAGGAGTAGAAATATCTCTGCCACTCGGTAGTCTTGCTGAAGTCTCCTCTCTGCTGTCATAAGTCAGGGCCTGGAATAGTATAGGAGGGAATAGTATTTCAGGCCGTATGAGAGACCTCGTTTCAAGTACCACATGGCTTCCTCTGCAGTCAGTCAGTACCTTTTCCCACAGTCATTTTGTTGGCCATTTCAAATGGGCACCTCTGAGTTGCAGGATTGATTTATGTCTCTGGAAGAGTTATGATCCAATCCTATGGGCCACTCAAAATCCCTGCAAAGAACATGCAAGCCAGTTCTTTCTCTTCTTACAATATTGGGCTGCCTCTTCTCTGCGGTGACTAGAGAAGAAATATTAATCCACATTTTTATGGAACTGTCCTACAGAGCTTCAGAGGAAGAAAATCTAGTTTCACGTGTTGAGAAAGTGCACAGCAGGAATATAGCCACAGACCCTTGTGTTTCATTTTGTTAGACGGCTTATATGTCTGCTTCTCATCTTAAGTAGTATCTAAAAATTTAATGTGATTTAACTAAAAAGCAAACAAACTTGCATTTATGCAATGAAAGACGTGGTAGTAATTCTAACCAACTAGTTGCTTTTTAAAAATTGGCTTTTGTTAAGGGATGGCGATTTCAACATGCAGCATTGGCTGAAGCTTTCAGAATAACCAGTTGCTGCCTCTTGGCCCAACTGCTTTAATTAGGGACAATAATACTAAGATCAGAATAGTGCAGAGGTTCTGGGCATGAATTTAGAGACAAGTAAACCTGAAACCCAATGCTTGACTTATATACATCAGCTATTGACCTTGGATGAGTTTCTAAACGTCTCATTTTTCTCAGCTGAGAATCTTTTTTACCTTGCAGCACTGTGGAAGGATTAGAAGAGACAATGTATGGTAACATCCTAACCAGCAAACATTCAAATAATAAATATGGTTGTCTTTATTTAAAACATGTGAGAATTTTAATGTTAATGTATTTTTTTTTAGATATAATAAAGTTGCCAAGAAGGAGATGTAACGAAATGCCTCTATCCACTTTGGCCAAGTGTTAGACCTGCTAGGTGGTTTAAGGGCTCAGCTGCTCTGGACAAGCTGAGCGTGTTTGTAGAGCAGGGGGCAAGCAGAAGGCAAGAATGGGTGTCAACAACTACTCTGTTACAGCAAAGAAATGCTCAACTACACAGCGGACAAGTGAAGTAGTTTAAAAGGAGCTCTTAAAAAACAAAGACAAAACTAGGACAATACTAGTGCCCAGCAAGGAACTCAGGCAGAGCAACAAGAAAGAAAAAAGTTTTATTAGGAGCCTTAAGGATTGCAGTCTGGGAGGCACAGATCTAGGTAGCTAACTGAATTGTGCTCTGAATTGCTGATAAAGTTAAGGGTTTTTAAAGGTAAACAACAGGAAGTTTATTCATTTTTGTAAGTTTTGAATGTTTGATGATTAGAGCTGGCAGAGAAGTTCATACGTTATTGAGCTTCTGATGGGTTGCCACGACAGAGGCCAGGCAAGAGTCCATGTACGTCCATAACAAACAGTGCTCTCAGGAACGTTGACTGGCAGCAGACTCTTCCTGGTGTTCTTCTGATACCTGAGACCACTTCAGTGTGCAGACCCCATTTCCTTAATAGCCTCCCGGCTCCATGTTAGTTGTTCCCTTACCCATGGTGACTCCGTTATGGTTTTGGTTTAGGATATTTCACACCAGGCCCAGGCAATTCTGTTCTGCAGAGCTCTGTCTCAAGCACAGAGAGCAGTAGGTTTAAATACAGGGCCAGCAGGCACCCTGTCAGCAGTGGGATCCTGAGTAAGAACTGGGGGGTGGAGGACATTAGTGTGATGCTATATGATAGTCATGTTTATGAGGTTTCATATGAGGATTCTGAGTTGAGCCAAATACTACTTTGTGAAATCTGCTGTTCTGCACCCCTCTACCCAGAGTCTCTTGCTTCCCTCTCTTCACACAGCATTTTATACTCTCCATTGATCACTTACTTATCCCAATGGACTTAAAGGTCTATTTTCACAAACATCCTCTCCCTTACTCTTTGAATGACAGAATCCGCGATCATCCTTGTTTTAGTCACCTCCTCTTCACCCCATTAGTGAGGGAAGGATGCCACCCTAAGGTTTTTGGGGATGGCCGAACACGTAACACCTGATGAGATCGATAGCAGTTTATTAGTCATGCATATTCAGTGTGGTGAAGGATGCTGTATGCCATGCAGGCCCACATGGGGGTCATGCTCAGGAGCTGAGTGAACAACCAGGGGCCATGGGAGGCAGGTTTTGTAGTATTAAGCAGGTAGGGTACCCCCTTGTCACTGCGAGAGGATGTGATTGTCTCAGTGGAATAAATTCTTGGAGAAGAATAGGGAGGACATTTGTGGTCAGGCCTTTTGAGACTCTCCTTCTTGTACCAGATATAAAAGCAATGACTAATATTGAATCTTAATTTCAGTCCTGAAACCTGTCTTCCTTTGTATTCCCAGAAACTGACATCTGACTGGGAACCAATAAATAACTAATCATAACATATGATTTAGTGTTCACTGAACAAATGGGATAAATGGAACTGATGGTGATGATGAGGTTTTGGTTGCAGTGGCACCTCTGTATCTTTAACCGCTATCGCCACCACGTTCGTGGAGGACTCAGGATGTGCCGGGCACTGAGCTCCTCTCGGTACTTATTGTTTCATTTAATCTTTACAACCACTCCATGATGTAGGTACAGGTGTTATTAGCCTCATCTTATAGGCAACAAAACTGAGACTTAGAGGATAAATAACTTGTCTATGTCTAATGGCTATTGAGCAGTAGAACTGAGTTTTGAACCCAGATCTATATACTCCAAAATCCACTATTGTTACAATGTTTGCATAAAATACATTTCTTTCTTTCTTTTCTTTTTTGGCTTTTTTTCCTTCTTTTACTCATTCCTCTACCCTCCACAGTGATCACCAGTCTTTTTTCTGTGTTTATGAGTCTATTTAGATTTTGTTTCTTCATTTGTTTAGTTTTTTAGATTCTACATATAAATGAAATCTTATGGTATTTGTCTTTCTCTGACTTATTTTGCTTGGCATAATGCCCTCTAGGTCCACCCATGTTGTCACAAATGGCAGGATTTCTTTTTTTTTATAGTGAATAATATTCCATTGTATATATGTAGCATATCTTCTTTATCATTCACGTATTGATGGACACTTTGGTTGCTTCCATATCTTGGTTATTGTAAATAATGTGGCAATAGACATAGGGGTGCATATACTTTTTGAATCAGAGATTTTTTTTCTACAGGTAAATTCCTGGAAGTGGAATTACTGGGTCATATGACATTTCTATCTTTTTAGTTTTTTGAGGAATTCATGTTGTTTTCCACAGTGGCTGAATCAATTTACATTCCCACCAACAGTGTAGGAGGGTTCCCCTTTCTCGACATCCTCACCAACACTTGATATTTCTTGTCTTATTGATAATGGCCATTCTGACTGGTGTGAGGTACTCCCTCATTGTGGCTTTGATAAAGTGATTATTATTCTTGTGTACTGAATGAATACCCTGAGGACAAATTTTTATTATCATCTGACAGACAATGCACAGAATCATGATTTGAACCTAGGCCTTTGATGAGCCGAGTGGCCTGTTGCACCGTAACTAATTATTTTATCCTACCTCTTGGGGCAATACAGGAGTAAAAGTGCTGTGATCTCCCTATACTGTACTATGATTTCCACTCGCTTGGCAGCACTAGGGCATGGGTAGCTCTGGATGAGACGATATGATGATGGGGGTAAGAGATCTGTCTGTGTCAGATACTTGAAATATAACTGATGCCACAGGATGAAGAGGAAGTGAATACAGTTAAGCCAATGTAAGGAAGCCAGAAATCAGCCTAACATCAGCTATCTCAATGAATATCTTATAGGAGACAAAGGCCCTAGGTGACACAAAAAATATAATTCTGCAATAATAATGATGATGTCAAAGCAAACAAAACCTGGGGAACTTTCATCTTGACACTTTTATGGGTTCTGAGGCTCAGGCACAAATCCTACATGGCTCAGACAAGTCCTGCAAATAGGTAGTGTATCACCTGGTTGAGGTGGCAAATGGGCAGCCAATAAAGAGAGATAGCTGTAGGAGACCAGAACCTGGCAATATCCCTAAGGCAGCCTTCCAAACAATGCGACCTCTAGTCTTGTTAGGTATGCAGAGCCCTGGCACCCTTCCCAATCCTGCTAAGTCAGGTTCTCTCAGGAGTTGTCAGATTTTCTCAGGAGTTGCGCAGGGTCAGGAATCCAGCTGCAGGAATCAATAGTTATTAGGCCCCTCAGGTGATTCTTTTTGTACCCTGAATTTTGAGAACCATTGTCCAAGGCATACCCGGGGGCCATAATATGTCCTAAGCATATCCTGGAGGTGAACATCTCCTAGGGCTCCAGCTACGCCTCTGAAAAAATAAAAGTGACTTAGATGTCTCAGTCCTGTGTGCTGTCTGGTCAGGGGACAAGGAAGCTTTGGTGTCTTTTGCCACCCTGCTCTTCCTTCTCTCTCCTTCGGTCCCTTCCCTTCCTCCATCCCTCTCTTTCTTTCTTTCCCACCGTTCCTCACTGCTTCCATACATTTTTTCTTTCCTTTTTTCCATTTCTCTGGACATTTATTAGCATCATTATGTACAAGGCATTGTGCTAACTAATATGAGAAATACAAAGATGTCACTTATTGGTTCTTACCTTCTAGAAACTTACAGTCCACATTGGGAGAAAATACTAAGTTATCAACAGATGGAATTCAAAGTGAACTATTCCCAGAGCCCTGAGGGAAATACTTATGTAGCACCTTGGGCACTTAGAGAATAAAAGAATCCCATCTGTCTAGGAAAAGGTAAGTATAGAATCAGGGAGTCTTCCTGGAAGAGGATCCATTAAATTGACAGACCATTAAATTAAATCAATTGATAGAACCATTGAATATAGGCAGAATTTGGATATGGGAAAAGAAACGCCCAGAGTGGAAGAAACAAAGGCAGAGAAGTTGGTGAGTGGAGACCATGTAAGTCCAGTTCTGCTTGGCTCCAGTCGTAAAGCCTTGGGTGATAAAAGGTTGGCCCTTCCAAGCATTCTCTAGGATTCAAGGAAAATCTGTTTCATTTGCTGCCCTAAAATGTCATACCGCTTTGTTCAATAATACTCCACTGAGAAGAAAAAAGAAATACAGAAAAGCTGTCCAGTATTTATTAATCTGAAGTAGAGAGGTTGTGCTGTACTGAGTTTTAGCAAATTAAAAAAAAAATGGTTTAAGGAAAGAGCAGGAATGACATTTACATCAGTGGTAGCTAATGTGCATTGATTGGATTAAAATATGACATTATGAATTTTACAAAAGGCCTCCGTTGGAAAATGAAATGCCATTGCTTTCAGGGAGGGGTTGGGAAATAAAGTAAGCAGTCTGGATTCTGTTTTGCCTTGCTGCTCTGGGTTTAATGGGAGTAGGGTCATTGATTTAAGCTCTATCCTTGAAAATACATTAATGAAACACATTTTTTTAAAAGTTAAATAGAATGCATCTGGGACTTTTTCTCCCAAGGATGTATTATTTGTACATGCATAATGCATACATCTGCAATGCTCACCTCGGTTTTAAAAGTACAGTTTCTATGCAAAACAGTTTATTCATTGCACTGAACATTTGAAAAATGTCTGGTTGTTTTTACAAGGAGCCACATTCTGTGAATCAATGCAGCTAATAAATTATAATCACTGTCACTTTGAAAGCCACAAAGGCTTGGTCCCAACCTGTGCCAGGGATGTGGCTGAACTGAGGGTCACTGTCTTGGGGTTGGCTGGCTAATGAACCCCAGTGTTACAGGGGACTGAGAGTTCCTTCTCTTGGTGGACTCAGGGTGCAATAAGTCTAAATTGTGGGTTCATAACTCCAAATGAAAACAAAAAAGCCCCTATCATAAAAATCCTGCTATCAGGTGAAAATACACATGCTCTCTACACTAGGTAAACATTTTCCTGAGCCAGAAACTCAGATAAAACATAAATGATAAAAAGGAAACCTGCTTGAATGTTTTTTCTTCTTCCTAATTATGTAAATATGTACTACTTGCTCCCTTTTTTCTCCCCGGCTGCTAGAAGCTTGTACACTTGAGAAGGTATGTTTTATTCAGGAAAATAAAACAGGCAGGGACCTGAGACTTTGCTGAATAATAAATTGATTTTGACTTGGCCTTTTAGCTCATTATGAATCTTTAAAATGGTGAAATGTCCTCCTTTTCCCTTTCTGCTGAACTCCCCAGTCATATGTTGGGATGATGGGGCTGGAGCTAGGAGGTTTTCTATCCAGAAGAGAAAGCTGTGATTGCAATCCATCCATCCATCCACCCACCCACCTATCCACCCATCCACCCATCCACCCATCCATGCATCAACACATCTAACCAACCAACTCATCCACCCATCCATCCATTCATCAATCCACCCACCCATCCATGCATCAACACATCCAACCAACCAACTATCCATCCACCCATCCATCCATCCATCCATCCACCCACCCACCCATGCACCCACCCATCAATACATCCATCCATACATCTTCCTTTTCTTTGTAATGGTTAAAATCATGGGCTTTGGAGCTAGCCAACCAGAATTAAAAACCTGGCTCTGCCACTTTGGACCAGTGTGATATTGGGCAGCTACCTTGAAGACGCAGTATTTTCATCTGTAAAATAGGTAAAATTAATATCTACCTTTCAGATTGTGAGGAATAACTTAGATATGTATGTAAAGAACTGAAACTTTGTGCAGTGGTTGCCACAACTTTCAGTAGACGGTAGCTTTAACTCATTTGATGTTTCTTAATAATCTCTCTGTGCCCCACACTATCCTGAAAGTAATGTGAATCTGATACAGTGTTATCACCCAAGAACTTTATTGTTTACCATGTGTATACATGTGACGTTGCAGTAAGATTGGAAACAATGAGACTAATAAGAAATTATCAGATACAAGGATATTTTAGTTCAGAAGGGATCACCTGTTCTTCCAGCTGTGGGGAAAGGGTGAGGCTGTGTGGAAAGAGTGTTGTAGGGTTTATAATGTAGGGTTTATAATGGGAGAGGTTAACAGGAGATCTGCTACTTTAGTGGAATTTCACATATATAGTTTCACTAAATGCTCACTATAACTTATACCACTATTCGGTGTACTATAGTGAATGATGATAGAATACCATCTTGCTGTGTTTCAGAGAGGTATAATGACATACCCAAGTTTATACAAACGGGTTTACATAGTTATCTCCTCAGTTATATACTGATAGTAAGAGCATCCACCTTGAAAGATGTCTGTGATGATTAAATCAAGTAATACACCAGAGCATCTAGTACAGCATAAGCACACAAATAGTAGCTAGAATATTGTTTTGGGGAGAAGAATGATAATGGTTGTTATGAAGCTGATAATTTTTTAGTGATATCAGAAATATAATTCAGTTTTGTCTGACTTTAGACACAGTATTACTTTCAGGGGCTTTGAAAGTGGAAAAAACTATGAAGCAATTGGTTGAGGGTGTGCTTGCATAAATTGGTAGAGGGAACACTTATTATACGAAATGACTAGACCTAGTCTGGGCAGAGATCTTTCATGGAATCCCAAAATACCAGCAATAGGAAATACCTTAGAGATTGCCCAACTTGATCATTTTCAAATGGGAATTTGAGGTTCAGAGTGGTAAATCACCTTATGGTGGCACAGCTGGTTAGAAGATGTAAATTAAAACTACAGTCTCAAATTCTAAACCTATAAAGAAGTATCCCCTAAATTATAGATTGTCAGGGACATTTATAGTCTAGTTCAGCCTTCATCTGTTCTCCTTACTAGTGCCATATAAAGAAGGAGTATAGTCCACAGATGTGAGCCTCATAGGTAATTTAAAGACTTGAGTAGCCATATTTTTAAAAGTAAAAAGTAATAGGTGAAATTTATTTTAACAATATATTTTATTTAGCCCAATATAATCCAAAATATTATCAGTATATCAATATAAATTATTGAGATTAATTAGATATTTTATATTTTTTCATGCTAAATCTTCAAAATCCAGTGCATATTTTATAATTACAGCACACCTCAATTTGTACTAGCCACATTTCCACTGCTCAGCAGGCATGTGCCTACTCCACTGCACAGTATAATTCTAACTCATAGACATTCAGTGAGCCACATGATGGGACTTTCAATCCATGCAAACTTCAGGTCTTCAGAAAGAGTTTTTCTTACTGACCTGTAATCTCATCCTTTATAACATATTTGCACTTTGCCCATTTGCATCACTTGGGGCCAAATTGAACAATGCTAGTTTCTCTTCTGTGGTCTAGCATTTCAGAGGGTTCAGAGATACCCATGTCGTGAGTGAACCACTGTACTTGAACACTTTCAGTCATTTCTCAAGGACAGGGCTTTGGAACCCTTCTTCATTCTATATTCTGCTCTGAATGTGCTTTTTTTTTTGGTCTCCTGGGTACAAATGGGTCTGAATTCCAAGGGAGGCCTGGCCAATACAGATAGGTCTACCAGCTCCTTCAATTTAAATATTCCATTACTTCTAGTGCACATTTAAAGGAATTAACTTCTCTATGTGTCAACCTTATCACATTGTTTATATGGCATTTATTGCCTATTAAATCTCCCCAAGTATATTAACAGGGGCTGTTTCTAAGCACTCTATCTCCCACCTTGCATTTATTCCATTGGTGTTTAGACTCCAAGGTGGGACTTTATATGTAGCTGCATCATTTTGTCTAGCTATATTCAGCTCACAATTCTGACATAGTAAGATATGAGTAAGTTGCTTCTATCATTTTATGAATTCTCTATCCTTTTCTGCCTGGAACCCTTAAAGTGCGATGAGCACACCTTCCATGGCATCATCCAAAGAATTAGCTAATATGCTGTCTGGGGCAGGACCTGGGCCAAGAAATTGTTTTTGTGGTTTATATCTTCATACTTGTTTACAACCCACTTCCTTCTATCCTTGATTCCCTGTCTACTCTCTAATGAGCAAGAGAGTTAAGACCATGAGAGTTGAGTCAGGGCTATGCATCAAAAGCCGCCTGAGTAATCCTAATGGTCAGCCCCTAACCACTGAAAACCCTGGCCTCTGAGCTCCTTTACCTCCTCCCACCCATTACATCTTACCTTCCTGCAGCTCAGCATCACACTACCCAGCTCTCTGCCCTTCGTCCGCCTCTGATATCTCCAGTGCCAAAAACCTGCCGTCAAATCCAAAGCTCCCCTTCTTCTACACTGAGTCCCTCTTCAAATTCACTGAGATCATGGGGCTCGAGCCTCTCTCTTCATAAAGAATTATGGACAATTAAAAACATAAAATACTCAGGGCCAATCTAGTTTCATCTGACCTCTACCCAAACTCCCCTGTATTATTTTGAAGCAAATTACAGATACCATATAATTTTATGCTTAGGTATTTTTTAATGTATTTATAGATAATAAGGACTTTATAAAACACACCTAAAATGACTTTATAAAACACACCTAATAAGGACTTTATAAAACACACCTATAATAATTCGTAATAATTTCACATATCATCAAACATCTTAAGCCAGTTTTCTCATGTCTAGCCAGATTTCTGAGAGTAGGCTATGCTGTGGGGGATATTCCTTTGAACATAGCCTTATTAGACAAAATGAATACTTTCTATTAAGTATGCAACATAATTCAAAAAGTCTAGAAATCTACAGCTGTCTTAAAACTCATTTTCCTGGCCATTTATTCATGCAGATGAGAGCAGGAGAAGGCAAGAGGGTGTGGCAAAGGAAGGATATTTAACAGTTTCATTTGTTCCTTTGGGAACACCCAATATGTTCTATTAGCCAAGTGTGTTATAGTCCTAGAAATATCCAAGCTTTCTTTGGACCAACTCCTGGAAAATGTATGTGTGAACGGATAGCTTTTTGTGAAATCTTTCCCAAGCATCTCATATTTTCCCAGCAGGAACAGAAGTGTGTGGTTACTTACCAAGAAGAGCAATTTGCCTCAGGCTGTCCAACAACTGAATTAGTGGATTGAGAAAGAAAAGTGTGAGGGGGCAAAGATCCATTTAGAAATAACTTTCTTGGGTAATTATACCCTACATGACCATGGAGTTGAGTGCACTCACAGATGTTTCTTTCTTTTCTTTTCTTTTTCCCATAGAACTTTCCTGTGCTGATCCCCTGCCAGGCAACAATGTGAGCTGAATTTAGCTCTTCAGTGCAGCTTTACTACTGGGTCCATTAGGACCCAGTGTTGCTTTTATGTGAAGTCACTTTTGCCAGGAGTGATATGTGTCAAGGTGTCTACAAACTTGTAATGATTTTATAAGTCACTGAGTTCATAATTTAGGAATGCCAACTGGAAGGGAAGGATGACTATTTACAGTGTCACTGGTCCATAGGGAGATATGAGATATACTTTCTGACCTGCTCAAATCCCTCATCTCCCCCATGAAACCATCCCATATAACCTCAGTTAGGATTAATCTCCTCTTCTCCATTCTGCCATTACGTGTGGTCCTTTTATTACAACAGTTTTAGTAGCCTGCCATAAATTACAGTTCCTTTTATGGATATCTGTTTCTTCCACTTTTGTCCCTGTAAAATAGACTCTGTCTTACTCATCCACACATCTGTGCCCTGTACGTAATAAACATTAACAAACATTTGTTGAAATGAAATTCTGAAATGCATATTTGATGATATACAAGAGGTAAAAATAGCACACACACACCCAGTATAGAGGCTTTCAAAATTCAATTCAGTAAGCATTTATTAATATCTTCTAGTGAAATGAAAACCAGTGAAATTTATTGAGAGTTCACTATGTGTCCAATCACAGAACAATTAAGAACAGAAGAGATCAGTGAGAAAGGAACCGGTTATCTCCCCTTTACAGATGAGAAGATTGAGATGAGGCAAGAGAAGTGCCGGCCCAGCTCAGACGGCAGGCGTGGCTGACAGCGGGCCTGTCCGAGTACCAACCCAGCACCAGAGTCCTGCACCCTTGTCTTCTGGTTCTTTCTTAGTTTTAGACAAGAGGTAAAATTACACATAAATCCTGCCTGTGCTAATCTGTTAGACTCCAGTTTATGTACACTTGCCTGGTTGCCCTTGATCTGCCTACGCCAGTTATCATAGCTCTTGGTACCAAAATGGTCAGAAAATCTGTGATTTTAAGAGCTGGAAGGGATCTCAGGAAGAGTCTAGTCTGAATTCCTTTCCTACTGTATAGCTGATGCCAGTGAAGTCGTTTCACTCAGACTAAAGCCCAAAGCCGTGAGGGTCTGCAGTGTTCGCTGTGCCCTCCTCACATCTTCCTTCTCCCTTTGCTCCCTGCACACAGCTATGCCGGCCTCCTGCGTGCTGCCCAGACGCTGCTCCTCAGGGTCCTCATCCAGGTGTTCACTGGGCCTTGATGCTTTTCTCCCAACATCCACTGGATGGCCTCCCACTTCTTTGCTCACTTAAATCTCACTTCTTCCATGAGCCTGTGTCATGCTGTAACCTGCCCTGACCTTCCCCAGCACTCTCTTTCCCCACCCCTTCCTCTGCTCGACTTTGTATTTGTTCCACAGTACTCGTTGTCCTCTAATATAGTACCTAATTTACTGTATGTTCGTTGTTTTCAGTCAGTGTTTCCTACTCACATGTGTAAGCTCCATGAAGGCAGGGATTTTTGTCTGTTTTTGCATTTGATATATTTCTGAGAATAGGGTCAGAGTGCCCAACGACAGGGGATAGGTGGATGAATGGTCTGCAGAGGATGCATGGCCAGTCAGTGCCAGGGTCTGGACTAGAACCTCCATAGATTCCCAGTCTAGTGTTCTTTCCATCCCACGATGCTGAAGATCAAGGTTAGCTCAGTGACCTGGCAGAGCATGATTTGAGATAAAGCCAGAGATTGAACCATAGAGAGGAATATGGTGCCTTCACTTAATTCCTCCATTAGCCTTTGGAGAGAAGAAGGTTGGCAACCTGACATATTGGCAAGAGGAGAGTAGAGATCCCAGTAGAATGGAAGCTAATATTTGTTGAGAACCTACCACTAACAAAGGCTGTATAATGCCCTTCATATACTTCATCCCAATTAATCTTAATGAAATAGCATCTTAGTTCTACAGATGAGGAAACTAAGGCTCAAAGAGTTAAGTAACTCTGGCCACAATACTAATATCTAGATTCAAATACTAATATCTAGATATACAATACTAATAATCTAAATTCAAATATGCAGAAATCTATTAATACTCTTAAGCCCAAGACATTTCCACACCTAGTGCAACTACTTTAATGTTGAAAAAGAGGTAAAAGAGTTAAATGTTTACAATTAAGACATAGGTTTAAATATTTAAAGCAGGTATATAAGCAAAAACAGGCATTTTCATATTCTTTTAATGTGCAATGAATTACTGAGTTCTTGCCATAGTCATAAAGATGTATTAGGAAGTTATATATAAGCTAGCTAGCAATTAAATATTTATTAGTACCTGTATGTGCCAGGCATTGGCTATGGATTGAGGATGTTGATATTAAAACCTGTGATGCCTATTTTCATATAGTTCACAGGGTCAGCTTCTCAATGAGCAAAAGGTGAAATGAAAATTAAAAGTCGTGATAAATAATCTATTCATTCAACAAATACTTACTGAGTTTGTTACTCCCATTACTTTGTTAGATACTGGGGACAAAATTAATGTGTTTGTTATGATATCTCCCCAGGTGACCTAATAGATATTATTTCAAAGCTAGTATTAAATCATACCAATAAGGACACTAAAAATATCATTATATATCACTAGCCATAGGAAAATGGAAAAGAGATACTACTTCATGTCCAGTAGGATGACTATAATTGAAAAGACAATAGCAAGTGTTGACAGGATATGCATAAATTAAACTTCTCATACACTGTGGTGGAAACAAAAAATAATGTAGCCACTTTGGAAAAGTTTGACAGTTCTCAAAATACTAAACATCATTAATGAAATAGTCACACAACTGTTTAATTCCCAACAGTAATAGGTGCTATGATAGAAAACTACAGGGAATTGAGAGTACATAACACAGGGACCTACTCTAGACTTGGGGATAGAGGAGGATTGATTTAATTAGCACTTCTCCGGGCAGGCATCAGAGCACTATGTGGTGTTATAATAGTTTTCAAAGCACCTTTCTGTTGCTACCTTTTAGGTCTTCACAAAAGGTTTGTTGCATTAAGGGAGGCCTGGATTATCAGTTCTGTTTTATAGGTGGGGAGCAGAGTTAGGCCAAGGACTAGAGCATAGTTCCTCAAGGTTCTGGCTGAGTGTGCTTTTCAGTATAGCAAAGTCAGAAATCAAATCTAATGAGACCATATATCCAGCCGTGGAGCTCATCTCCATAAGGAGCAACTTAATTGCCCTTTGCTGAGTTTCAAACAGCCCCACTCCTACCCCACTCGCTACCGGGACTTGCTTCACAAACAGATTCCTCATGCTAAGGGAGGCTTAGGAAAATGTGTACATGTTTCACTGAAATGAATATTTGCTCTTTGAAATAATTCAAGTGATAGCAGTGAATGAGTCAGTAATCATATCTTCGAGTCTGCTCCAATCAAGTTCTCCCAGTAAATTGTTTTCCTGTCCCATTCCTACTCAGTATTCAAGGTCTGGCTCAAATAACACCTCCTCTGTGAAGGCTTCCCTGACTCTTCTATTAATTTAATGACTTTTATTTTTGAAAGAAATTGATTCATGCCTCCAGCAGAAAACTTACCACATTGTTTTCTAACTATCTGCACTTTCTCAGGCTAGCCGTTCCATTTGGGAATGGACCGATACAGTCACATAAATAGAAAAAGACATTAACCCATTCTCAGACTTGTTATTTCAGGTTTCCCAAGTCCTGCAACATTTTACTCGTTTTTTAGAGATCCTGTTGTGGGGGCATTTCCCTTGTGCTCATGAATGAGCCCAGTCAGGTCTCACCTGATGGGTACCATCACTTTGTAACTCTGTCCTTTTGGTCATTTCCACTTGCTGGGATTCCCACTGATACTGCATGAAACTACTTTCTCTCTGACTCTGGTGAATTGCTGTAGGTTGGGTCCCTGGGAAGCAGACAGAGGTTGGAGACTAACAGGTTCATTGGGAGTAACATCTGAGAAAGGAAAAGGTGGATATACAAGAAAGGGCAGAGTGAGATGTCAGACTGTAATTAATGCCAATCAATGCTTTTGCTGTCCAAAGGGGAACCTTGGAAGTAAAGATTGCCTAGCAGAGGAGCCCCACATTGTGCAGAAATGGCTAGGCTTATACCATTATTGTTGTCATTGGCTGGGGCCTCCCTGAGAGTAACATGCCGTAGGCTTGTAAACAGCAGAAGACTTTAAGGCTCCCACTACACTCCTCACAGCTTAGAGTGAGTCTTTTCTTAAAGGGGGTCTCGAAGTATCTCCATGTCTGCCACATGCAGCGATCTGCTGGAGCTGGCTTGTACTGGAATAGATTGTTAACTTTCCAGGAATTTTGCAAGCTGATTGTTAAGCACAGCCATTATTAAAAATAAAATAATAAAATAATATAAATTCACAAATAAATATGTTAAAAACAAAGTTAGTAAATACACAAAACTCATCATTGCCTAACCGTTTTACTACATATCATCTGTGCTCCTGAGGGTGTGTGTGTCAGTTGTAGCCACATAATTATATTGGACTCTAGTGGCATGTGATGTACATCTTTTCCCAGCTCAGTGGCGTGATGTTGGTAACTAAAAAATTGGTGATACTGGGAGTATGTCTACCATGGAAACTGGCAAACTCAACAAATCTGTGCTTGACTTGCTGTTTTGCTGTTGTCTAGACTTAAGAAAGTGATAGAGAAAATGTCCATAACACAGATTATAGTTAAAAGTGCATTATGTCTGTAGCCATGACATTATGAATAGAACAGAACAATTGAGGAATTGTCCTTTCAGTATCCAAGAACTGTTTTCCAATTGAGTAGAGAGGTCATCAGCAGCAGATGAGTGAGGTTCTGATATATGTCCTGCTGGTTTCGCTTTTGTTACTTTTATCTTACTCATTAGCATAAGGAAAATATCACTGTACATTGAGGGCGGAACTACATCGTTTGTCAGTTAGAGTTATAGGTTGGTCACAGGTACAAGAGTTCCTCTAAAATCAAATGAAAGCATTCTGGGAGAATTAATTGGCTATATGGAACTTATAATAAAGACTTACATATTTTATTCATTACAAATTATATGTTACTCATTCTTAATATCAGTAAAATAGGACACTTATGTGAGTGTATATACATGTACACCTTTTTTCTCTTTTCCTGGAGAGCCAGGTGTTAACATTTACCAGCACACCTACAGGCCCTATGCCTTGTATTGTTCCCCCAATTCACGGCTGTGATTTCTACGGAGAACTTTGCTTAAGGTTCCCTAGCTCCCTGGAGGGGCCAGTGGGCTGTGATCTCTGATGCTGTCAGTGTGCTAAGCCAGGCCAAGGCTCAGGCAGAGGTGGCTTTTGTTTTCCTTTAGTGGCCTGGGTGCAGAAGCGATACTCCTTGTGCTTCAGTTGCTTAGGGCCCCAGGGAACACGGTCCTTTCAGTTTTGACCTGTAGTATTCTCCATTGTCTGCCTGAGGGCTCAGACATGAATCCATAGTGGACTGGATGAGCGAAGGAAATTGAGGATGGTTGCACACTGGGTTAAGAATTCCCCATCCCCTGTATTGGCCAACACCTTGTTGCATGTTGTCTATCTGAATCTCTCCCCCAGGAGACTTCTCTGTACTTTATATTAAGCTGTCCTGGTGACTTTATTACTAGTTTGAACCCAGTCATGGCCCTAGCTTAGGACCAAGCTTGGCATCCTTCACTTCACATGTCCCAGTGATACCATGACCGTCCCAAGGGATGCGGCCTCACCTCATCTCAGGGACTCCCACGTGGCACAGAGGGAGTCCTGAGAGGCACAGAGCAAATTATCATCCAGTGAACGAATGCCATGCAGCAGGAAAGGGAAGACACCAAAGGTGTTACCTTCTAATCCTGGACTCTGCGTTAGTCCATCCAAGAGACATGCTCCCCTATCACCAAGAAGATCTTTTGGTCTGGGCCACAGTTCCTGCAAGCAATGGCTGTAATTGAGTTGGAGGCTTCCTGGGTCCCAGCCTGACTGTGGGGCAAGGGCAGGAGCCCCGTGAGTCTCTCTGTGTGCTCTCTCCCAGGTGATGTGTTCTCCTGAAGGCCCATTTAAAAGGCTTCTTTTCTCATTTTTTTTTGACTGCTGTGCCCTTTGCTTAGGAACAGTGATGTTTCTTTGATCTGACATTTAAAAGTCAGCCTGGCCCTTCCTGTGTGCATGGGCTCTTGTGCTTTGGCCTGGTTTTCATGATATCTTTTGAAATATGTTTCAAGGTCTTGATGTCAATGGAGGCACAGTCATCCCTTCTATTATCATGAGTCACAGGTTGACCCAGGATGTCCTGGATGGGGGAGCAAACATCTCAGAAGCTGTTTGGGTCATTGCTGTTTCAGGTACTAACAACGGCTAAGATCATGTAAGATGCAGATGCTATGGAGATAATGCTCCCTAAAGTGAAACACTCCTGTGTATTTTTCAACCTTAGAAAATCACAAATGGTCCCCATGGCATGCAATAAAGTCCTGATTCATTTTCCCTGGCTTTCCCAGAAATCACCATTTTTACCTTGATTTTCTTATAAATAAATAATATATTTAGCTCCTGCTCTGAGCCAGCCATTGTACTAGAATCTTTCAATAAAATGGTAAACAAAATAGATGTGATCCTTACCGTCTCAGGATTTACAATCCAAAAGGAAAATGGATTAAAGTTAGATGAGTACAATGAAATGAAGAGCAGAGCACATTAACAGAGCAGGGGCTCAGCTTAGTCCTGGGGCTTAGAGAAGCCTCCTCTGTGGACATTACATCTACTCTGACATCCTGAAAGTGAGTAGATTCTGCTGCAATAATTGTTATTGCAAACACTCATGTAGCCCTTTCCATGCTGGACGTTGATACATGTTCTGCTATATGTTCGTTTCATCCTCAACTACATGAAGTAAGTACAATTATGATAAAATGGAGTTAGAGAGATTTGATGAACTTGCTAAAGGTCACATCGGTAGTAAGTATCAGAACCAGGTTTCAACACAGCAGTCTGGTTCCATAATCCTGATTCTTAGTGACTTTCTTAAACTCATGTCTCTGATAGATGAGATGCACCCAATTATAATTCTTGGAATAAATGAGGGAAAGTAGAAGCACTAAGACAGAGGAAGAGACAAAACAACATCCAAGACAGAGAAATCAGCAAATACAGGTCTCCTGCAGTCAGAGAGATCAGGATACATTGTGTCAATGGGACAGCATTCAGTGTGACTGGATCATGGAGGGGAGGCCCAGCAAGGTGTCCTCTGAGGCTGGAAAAGCTATGACACCCAGCGGTGCAGCTGAAGGATGAGGTCTGCATCTTGAGAGCAGTGTGAAGCTGCTGCTTAGCTTTAGGTGGGAGAGCAACCTGATCAGATACATTTTTTTCAATGATCACTTGGGCTGCAATGGGGAGAATGGATTACAGTGCACAGATGTGGGGAGAATAGTTAGGAGGTTACTTCAGTAATGCAGGTGATGGATGAAAGAAACAGAGCGATGGCAGAGGGGGAGGAGAGAAAGGGAAGGTTTCGAGCTCTATTTAGATAGTAAAATCAACACCCTCCCCTCCAGCCAGATGTGTTCCTGCAGCACCGTGTGTACTCCTACATCTGTACCTTTGCTGACATTGTTTCTGGCACCGGCAATGTCATCTCCCACCTCCTCCTAACAACCCTTTCTTTCCTGATGACTCCAGCCCAGGATGGCTATAGTGATCACTTCAGTTCTGTCTGTGTTTTTTGTTATTGTTGTATCTGCATCTATCTTCTCTCCCCATTAAGATAAGTTTGTTGAGTGCCAGGCTAGCTGCTGCACCCCATGTTTCTCTGCAGCTCCACAGCTGCCCTCACCATGCTCTGTGCTTACCGCATGTTGCATCCTGTGGTGGGGGGATCTGCTACTGTACAGACCGTGGGACCAAGAGCCAGAAGTCCTGTCCTCACTAGTTGCATAACCAAGTAACAAGTCATTTCTTTGTGCCTCTGTTTCTATCTATAAAATGGGTACCATTCCTCCTCCTTTAACTACTTCCAAGGATTCAGGGTTGTTGTTGGAATTCAACCAGATGATAAACGTGAAAATACTCTTTAAACTAAGGAGTGCTTTACAACTTTGGAATTATGAATCATATAATTGTGTAAGTCAATTATATGGATTGCAATTGAGAAAAACTGAGCTTGAACATTGGCTTAAATAAAATATGGTCTTTTTAGGAAGGATACTGGTCCTGGGATAGCACACATGATCAAAGACCCAGGGCAACACTGCAGCCTCAGGAACAGGAACAGGGACTCACATGCTATCAACATTCTCTCACATTCTTTTTCTCTTTCACTCCCTCCTTTGCTCCTGTCCCCTCCCATTCTCTCTCTCTTTCCCACTCTCATTCTCTCTCTCTCTTTCTGTTTCAGTTGCCCACCTCTGTATAACCCTTAGCCTCTCCTCCTTGCTGTTCTATGTTCTCAGTACTACAGGTAGGTCTTTTCCATATGGCATGGCATATGACCACAGGGAACACGGCGCTAATATTCTAGAATGGGGAGATGTGAAAGGCCCCCCTCTGTCAGCTTCACTTAAACAGTAAACAGTCCCCCCAGAACTGGCTTGTATTGAGGGCCCATACTGCACTGAGCAAGTATGGGATAGCATAGCTGGTAATTTGTTTAAACATATATTTGTATAACCAAACATACAGAGTATTTATTCCATTATAGTGGGACATATTCCATATAGAATACTATAGTCCATACAGAGTATTCAAGTAAAACGTTATGATCAGAATTCCCAACAGAATGGTATTGCTGTTAACAGGAAAAGGGGAGAGTAATAGCAGACATTCAAAATAACTCATGCCTACTACAAGTAATAATACAAAATGTTTGTGGCATTGACTTAGGAAAGGAAAGCTAGTTGGTATGACAAAAAGGAAGCAAGAAGCTGTGTTAAACATAAGCAGTATATTGCAAAGTTAAGTCACCTTGCACAGCTGATAACACTCAGAATAAGTAAGTGGAGATGACCTACAGATTTCATGCAAAGGCACCTGGATTGATAGCAACTCACAACAAAAGATGGAATTTTGCTGATGGGAATCAAGACAGATTGAATCATATAAGATGGTGAGGGGTAGCATGTTAGAAAATGACAAGAAGGCACAAAGAAATCAACACATGCAAGGTGCAAGACTATTAACATCCTTCCCTGATGGAAATAGATTCTAATTACAAACAGAAGTTGGTGATTGTGTGCAGATTTTATTTATGATCAGATCTGATTAGACAAATGATGACAAATGAGCAATTGTTATAAATTGCCCAGTGATAAGCTCTGTGTTGCTAAGTAACAAACCAACATGATTCCCAGTATAATCAAAGGAAGGGGAAGAATTGAGAGAACAGAGTATTTCCTGGATCCCCCTTTTAAAGGGACCTATACAGTGTGATAAGCTTTGGGTATTTCCACTTGAGTTCCCACACCTCATTCAAAGTGAAATACTAGTTTAGTTTCTGTTCTTTGGTGTGAACTTTCTCCAAAAGACCTAGGTTGAGTGAACCAGAAATGAGTCGACTTAGAAACAACGTAATAGCTGTCTTCATATCTGTTATTTCAGTTCGTCAAACACTCACCCATATTCTCCTATGCAGAGGTCATAGTTCTTGGCACTGCAGAGTGTAGAAGAAAGTACACCTAACAGTACCTGTTCTTATGATACATAGAGCATGTAAACAGCCAACTATAAGGTGATGAGAGAGCCTATACATGTGATGTAGACCCATGAGTGGATGGATATATGAGAAATGGCTAAAGGGAATACAAGTGTTCAACTCTTAAAAGAGAAGGCTTTAGAAGGGAGGTAGATGCAAAACTGCTGTCAAATATAGAGGTATATCCTGTGGATGACAAGGAGTTTTGTTCTGTATGGCCCTTTAGGAAGCACTGCTGTCAGTAAGTAAAAGCTCCAGGAAGGAAATCTCAGTTGTAGGGAGAGGGACTTACAACTAGAGATGCCTGAAAGGAGTGTAGACTCTCTTGTAATTTTACGACTCCAACTCAACAGTGACTACCTCTCAAAACGGGCCAATTTCATTGAGGGTAGTGGGTAATGAGGAAATGTCTTATGACTTATGTTTCCCAAAGTGTATCCTGCAGAATGCTAGAATTGTGAGATGCTCTATGACAAAAGGAAGAGAGCATTATTATTTCCAAATAACGTTCATCATGTGTTACAGAAATAGTGCTCTCTGGCTGGTGTTTTGGGAAAAGCTGCTTTGTCGTGTGGGAGGTTGGAGTGAGAACTGTAAGAATTCCAAGGTGAGTCTGCCTTGTCTCTTCTCAGACCACGGTAATGGCATTCTCTTTGCTCAGTTCTACTTTTTTCTAATAAGTTTGCTGAGAATCTGTACTCAGAAGGGGTTTATCAGGGATGTGAGATTAGGGGGCTGTGAAAGAAAAGGCCTGAACACTCTGAAATATCGTATATTAAGAGAAAGCAAACAAGGCTAAATCAAACAGTGATCTAGACTGGTGGCCCTTCTGCCTGTGACTCTCTAGTTGCTGGGCCCAAAGCATCCTTCAGCAATCCTCACTTTGAGTGAGCGTCTCCAGATTTCAGCGTGCATCCTGACTTCTTTCCTAGTTACTCAACTGACTCCTGGGCAGCTTCCACAACATGCTACTTAGGCATCTAAGCTCAACATGTCTTGATCTGTACCCTCTCCTGCTATCCTAAACTTTCTCCTTCCCTGGTCATTGCCACTGCAATAAAAGTGCCCATCATCACCTCCCACCAGGACAAATATATTAGGTTCTAAGTTGGTCTCCCTATTACTACCCTTGCCTCTGCAATCCATTCTCCACACAGCAGGCAAAATAATTTCTAAAATATGAATCCATCTTGCTAGTCCTCTGCTAATAGCCTTCCCATGACTCCTTTCATTAGTCAGCATTGCCACAGTAATGTTTCAAACCTCCCCAAAGTTCAGTGACTTGGAGTAGCAGCCATTTGTTCCCCTTCACATGTCTGCAACTTGGATGGATGACTCTGAAGACCGCAGGTGACGGAGATGGGCTTGGCTCCTGGCCTCAGGTCTGCCTCAGGCGTGCTCCTTGTGTGTCTCGATCTTTCGGGGGTCAGCAGGCCACACCAAGTGTGCTCTTCTCCTGGCAGTGGGAGCAGCCCAAGAGCAGCCTCAATGCACGAGCACATTTCCAGCTTCTCGTGTGTCATAAGCCAAAGGAAATCACAGGGTCAGGCCCAGATTCAAAGGGTGGGCAAGTATATACGTTTCACCCTGAAGCTACCTCATGGGTGTATAGATTTGTGATACTTGTATATGAAGCAAAGAATTATGGGCGATAATTCCATCTATCATGCACATAGAATAACATTCAGTTTCCTTACTGTTGTCTCAAGACCATAAGTGATTTGACTCTTGACCTCTTTTCCAGTGTCATCCAGTGCCACTTTCTGCCTCTCCCACTGCACTCCAGACACACCGATCTTCCTAGACATCAGATATGCCAAGCTCATTCCTGCCCCCAGGACCCTGAGTCAGCTTTTCCTTGTGCATGGAATGCTCTTTCCTCTTCCAGACCTGTAGAGGTCTGATTCCTGCTGTCTTTCTATTTCAGTGTTGCCTGTATGGAAAGGCTGGACCCTCATTTAAGATTTCTCTCTTGCCCCATCTATTCCTTGTGCCTTGACCCATTTTATTTTTTCAAAGCATTTATCTCTGCCCAATACATTGATGTTTAGGCATTTGTTGATTGGATAATTATCTGCTTTCTGCACTGGAAAGTAAGCTTCATGAGATAAGGCACTTTGATTGTCTTGTTCAATTCTGAGTCCTCAGCATCTAGAACAGTGATTGGCACCTACTTTTTAAATGAATAAAAACATATAAGCACAAATTCTCCACTAGAAGTAGCTCCCCAAACAGAATAAATAAGTCGGCAATATGGTGACATTCTATCCCCCTCTTTTTTCCTGTTTATTTACACAAATAAGACACTTTCATTGCAGAGAAAAAAGTGAGAAAATATGAGTCAGAAAAATCAACACTGAATCCCCAGAAATCACCAATTAGAGAGTTAGTGTATATCCTTCCAAACCTTTTCCTGTGGAAATAAATGCAAATTTTTATATGCCCCATTCTGCTTTTACTTTGTTATCTTTTCATGTCAATGATCATGGATATATATTATCATATCTTGGTTGCATATTATTTATTGCACAGCTGGGCATGAATAGCTGGGGGCTTAAGCTTTCCACACATGTCTTATTAGCTCCTGAGGATAAATTTGAGAAGCAGAATTGCTGGGTCAAAGGGCATTTGCACTTTTTCAAGGTTTTTGAAACACATAATCAAATGATAGTTTTCCCAATTTACACTCCTGATGACAGTGTATCAGATGCTATGATTATGTTATTTAACATCCCACTGGGCATTTCTAGTCTAATTCAATGAAAAATGAAGTTAGTGTCTTCAGTGTCCCTGACCTCTGATGCACCCTGGAGGTTGGCAGAGCCTCACATGGCACTGCGGGACCCACTGCTCCGGCTCAGAGTTTGTTTTTCATGGACCACTGAAGGGTCAGGTAGAATTCTAGGGGCTCATGAACTTGGATGGCACAGATATTACAGCTTTGCTTTCATTCATCTCTCCAATTGAGACTTCCTTCAGTTGTGAATATAAACAAGCCACAACAGTATTGGCACTTGTGACTTCATCACCAATAGAAATCAGAGATATTTTCATATCATATTGTAGTTCCAGATAGCTTAATAACTTTTTTCTCCCTGCTACTTGAAATTATAATAGACATGCTAGACCTTGTCATTTAAAACATTAATATAGGACCACATATATTACTCTTCTCAAATGTATTATTTTTAGCATTTAAGATCTGTATTTCAGTATATTTGGTTTCCATTGCAATTGTATGTATTTTACTTTAGGTGCTAAAACTATTACTCTGAGAATGGGTCCATTGGCTTCATCATCTTGCCAAAGGGATCCCCAGTAAAAACACTTTAAGGATCTGACAGGTCGATCGGGCTGGTGTTGGATAGCCTGGGGAATTGGCCTATAGCCAGGTCTAGGGCTGACTGGATAGACTCAGGACAGGTGAACTGCATGGGGAATGACCAGCTGCTGACTATGGGGAACATGTGGCAGGAGAGATGTAGCAGAACCAGCAGACCGGGGTCAGGGAAGCATGACAGAGCTGTAGGAACGAGTCTGGTGAGCTTCTAGGCAGGGCTTGCAAACAGGTAATCCAGCAGCAAAATTCTGTCAGCAAGTGTGTTTTGCTTGGCATCTGCACATCTTTTCAAATGTGGATTTTATTACTATCAGTTTGTGAAAGTATTCTCTCTTTCTCTAGTGTGCCTAATACCTTCTCTTTTTGTATACTGAGCCTCTTTCATTCATTTTTGCTGTGCCTCCATTAAGTCAGTAACATCTTTATGTGAATTAATTTAATAACATGTTTTTCTCTAGTGAAGGATCCTGGAGCACAGGACCTGGGGAGGGGGCAGAGCTCAAGAGAAACTGACAGCAGAGTTTGCTGGAAAATGTAGTGAGTGGTCACAATGGTGAGGGGCCTGTGTACTCATCTGTGGCCCCTAGCAGATTAAAAGCTACATGAGAGCAACAATTTTGTCTGTGCTGTGAATTATTGTGGCTTCAGCATCTTGCACACCAAAAGCCCTCCATAAATGTATGTCAGCACTTTATAAGGCCAGGGCCAAATGTGCAGTCTCCACAATGACGGGGACCCACTACCTGGAGCACTGCGGTCTCATGTGCAGAAGGAATGGGAAGAACTCGAGTGAGGAAAGGTGTCAAGTCTGGGTCTTCTCTGCCAGAAAAGGAAGAAGCTGAGTGGGAAAGTTCTAGATAGAAGTCAATTAAGGAAAGAAACCAATCTAAAGCAAAATTGGTCAAATGCCTGCCATGCCTGTGTATCTTTAATTTCTGCACTTGAAAATCTTGGTACCAGAGCCTGGGGCAAGACTGAACTTTCAAGGCAGGCAAGAGCAAAGATAAAGGAATCAGATGGGGTTATAGTCCCTACCAGAGAGATCTTGCCTGGCTGGTGTCTGCCATACAGAAGGAATGGCATAACTCTGTGCACCCACTGAAGAAATGGGTAAACAGAGACACACAATATCTTTTTTGTAAATTGAAGTATCATTGATATACAGTCTTGTATTGGTTTCAAATATACAACACGGTGGTTCAACAGTTACCCATATTCTTAAATCCTTGCCTCCTCTAGTGCAGTTACTATCTGTCAACATGGAAAGATGTTACAGAATCATTGACTGTATTCTCCATGCTGTACTACCATCCCTGTGGGTTGCACAATATCTTACCACTATTCTTTGTGTGATCTTCTGTTATATTAGAGACCACAAAAAACAAATGTCCACAGCAGCCAGTGAGAAGTGAAGTGTTATCTGTCAAGTGATATGGTTGTGGTGAATGGTCTTTGTCCCCTGTGACTTGCCCCCTGAAAGGCACAGTAGCCACTCAGCTACAGCCAACCGGTGTCATGAGAATGCGTGGGCCTGTTGAAACAAACACAACACACAAAAACACAAAACAAAGCAAAACAAACTTCTAATTTTTCACAGTCAAATGTAATTTTTTAAAAGGTTAAATCTCCCTTCTTTAAAATGCTGGTAGCTAATTTGATTTAAAAAAACAAACAAAATGCTGGTAACTAATTTGCTTAAAAAAACAAAACAAAATGCCACACTGACCAACAAATTGAATTCTACAGATTGTATATGTACACACAGCCATAAAGTTTAATTTTGCCTAAAATAAGGTGACGTGAGTGAGGCATTCCCTTTGGGTGCAAAACTCAGTAACCAAGATAACATATTTTAAAGTAATATTTTCAGAAATAATCAGGAAAACAGTGCCATGCTGAGCCATATTAAAGCCTGAGGATGGAAGGTAAATCAGTGATACTGACCCCATCTTTATTTAAAACTGGTCTTTTGTTCTCCATGGATTTTCGGTATTAATTTTTGATTGTTTTAAATATTGCTATTAAAATATTATCTGGATTGCTGAAGTTTTAAATTCTGTGCCAGGTGCCTCCCTCAGCCTCACATTAGTCTCCGCTTCTACAGTCATTTCTTAAACCTATAAACCAAGGAGCTTGGGGTAGGTCAGTGGTACCTGTACCTGTCTAAACAAAAATGACCTCAGGAGCTCTATAAAATTACCAATTCCTATGTCTAACCCCTGGAGAGTCTGACTTACTAGCCTGTGTGGGTTCTGGGGAAAAATATGTCTACAGGAACCCGTGATAATTGATTCTATTTGGAAATCACTGAGTTAGATGATTTTTAGGCCCCCTCCAGCTTTAAAATTGTAGAGTTTTACCTTATGCTCTTTTTCTGTTTTTAATGCAAATATCCCTGGGCTTATAGTCCATTAAGTCAGTAACATCCTTATGTGAATTAATTTAATAGTGTGTTTTTCTCTAGTGAAGGATCCTGGAACACGGGACCTGGGGAGGGGACAAAGTTCAAAAAGGGGCTGTCCCCTCACAGAGATTTCACCAAATGTAGTGGACCAGGAAAGCCCCTTGGTTGACCATGAACAACAGGAAATTGCTTTTAATCAATCCGAAAAGAAATGGAAGTGAATGTCAGAGCATCCTCCCTTTGAAGAGATGTCAGGAATGCTTTCAATCTTTCATCTTCCTAAAAACAGCGGGAGGAACTCCACTGGAATCAGCCCTGTAATTTCTACTCGGTAATTATACCTGTCACCACTTCCGACAGAGCAGATATAAATAGCCAGTTATCTTACTTTTTCTGCTTTTTGCATTTTTGTTCTGCAATACCTATACAAGATAGAAAAAATTCACAGAAAGTGCCCTGCTAGACGTTAGACCGCTGTTCCAGAAAGCCACATGTGCTGGTTTGAGAGAATCTCATTTGCCCAAAGAACTCTGGTCTCTAAGATTTATGACAGGTGACAGGGAGAGACAGGCACGGAGGGGAGGGGTTTTGCTTTCCATTTCTATTTTCATTTCGCTCCCAGTCGAGATTCTTACGTGCGTGCATGCCTGCTGTGCTGTGTGCATTATTACACCCACGTACCTGGTCTCCTGTGTGCCCAGTGACTCATGGGGAGGAAATCAGGGCTTCTGGGAGGTGGATTAACCCTTTCAGGTCCCTGAAAAGCCATATGAGGTTGTCACTGTCCTCAGGACTGGGCATAACAGAAATATGCCAAAAAGTATCCCTTATGGTGATAGATGTTACTTTTACTAGTAATAATACTGTTTCACAGTCATATTGTGCTTTTACTTGTCCTACAAAAGAATTTGACATCAATTATTTTGAAACCTCCCACCAGTAAATGTGTGACAGTGGAAAGAAGAATGATTTTGAAGTTAGACATGCTAGCACTGAAATTCCAGCTTTTCTACTTGCTTACTGTGTTGAACTCAAGTTAAATAATGGTTCTGAGGCTCAGTCTCCAAATCTGTAACTTGGGGATGATAATGATGCTCAACCTCAGAGACTTTCTCTTAGAGAATTATATCAGATATCATTGTGTCAATCCCTGCCATTATTTATCACATTCCTTCTGAAACTTTAGTGGCATTTTTCAGACTCGCTGGAAGGGCTTGTGAAACAGAGAATATTGGGCCACATTCCCAGGGTTTTGATATGGTAGGTCTGGGATGGAGCCTGAGAATTTTGCATGTCTAACCATTTCCTAGATGCCACTGCTGCTTCCGATTCAGGGACCTCACTTAGAAAACCATTGATTGACAATCCCTCAGTATATGTTAGGTTTCCTTGTTTTATGTATTTAATAAAAAGTAATTGTTAAGCACCTTCAATGTTCCAGGCAATGTGCTTGACACAAATATGTCAGATATGTCTCTTCCCTTATAAAACATCCTTTAACAGGGAAGACAAATCTCTCCCCCAACCAATGTTAAAAAAAAAAAAGTGCATTCAAGGAACTAAGAGCAGGTTGGAAGGGGTGACAGGAAAGGGAGAAGGAGGCAAGTGAAGGGCTGGAAAGCTGACCCCCCCACACACTTACAGTCCAGTTTGTGAATTGCTTGGATCATGTTCAAATGAATACCCAGGGATGGAGCCACATTTTGTGGATCATCAGCTCATCAGATATTTTGAGGATTCACTTTAAGAAAATGGGTACAAGATTATGAGGACAAAATTGGGGGTAGGTAGAGCTTCGGAAGGGGCCCATACAAGAAAAAGGGCCTGAACTTAACTAATTTCATTAGCTTCTTACACCACCTCCATGCATACCTTAAAATACATGGACAGTCGGGATCCCTGATATTGAAGAGTCTGTACATAGCTGGTAAGGTCTGTGTACTGTGCCTGACCTGGGGCTGGAAGCATCTGCAGATAATCAGGGAAATGAAGCAGGAGGGCAAGGGGCCCTGGGGAAAGGGACTTGGGTGTCAGAAATGCGCTGATGCCAGTAACATCTAAAGGGTGGGGATCAGGGGTGCTGCTAAACATCTTACAACATCCAGGACAGTCCCCATGATAAACACTTGTCCTGCCCAGAATGCCGGTGACTCTGAGGCAAGAAACCCTGTCCCAGGGCAGGAGTGCGTTCCAGGTAGGAGGTGACCGAGACTCTAGCGCCCATGCCTCCTCTCCCCTGCTGCAGGGCTCCCGAGTCTCCCAGCTGTGTCCACAGCGCTGTCCTGCACACACGTGCCTGTCTCCCTCACCGTGGTCAGTCTGTGCTCAGGGGCCCCCTCCTTGGGTGCCTTCCCTGACCACCCACCCAATCTCAGTTTGCCCCTCCCTTGTCTGTGCCTCCTGACCTCTCTCCCTGCTTTCTTTTCCCCCTCAGACCTTATTACCTGACATCAGAGTACATTACTTGATTGTTCATTGTTGGTGTCCCTTTTTTAAATGCCTCATTGAGGCAAGGATTTAGTTTTTCTTCACTTTTCTAACCGCAGATCCTTGTAGTGTTTTTGGCACATAGTGGGTGCCTAACAAGTACCTATTGAATGAATGGGAAGCAAAAAGGTTTTATTGATGGGCTGGGGTTGTTGAATAAGTGCTCACTGGATACAGCCTATTGTGATCACCGTGGTGGTCAGGTTGTTGTGTTCTGCTTAGACTGCAGTGTGGCACTGACCAGGGAGTCTCTTTGGCTCGGCCTTTGGGAGATGGCTCATTCTCCCTCCCTGAGCCCTGTGGTTTGACACCAGCTTCATATTTTTCAGTGTCTGCTTTGAGAGTGAAGCTGAGGGGCTCTGGAGGGACTGCCATCCATCACTCAGTCCTTCCATCACTGGCTCTGCAAATGACATCTTTTGACAGGGAAGTTGGGGGGAGCTGATTGAGAATGAATGACCTGCATCTGGAGAGAGGCCTGTTAAGATAGCAGATATTCAGGGAGCAAATCCAGACTGTCAGATCAAGGACAGACAGGCAAACTTGGATGCCCTGGCTGAGTTTGACTTTGCACCCGGACAACTGCTCTGGGTGAGATCCTGGAGTAAATACAACTTGAATTTTATTTATTTTTTAAACATATAGGAAGGAGAGATCACCCTGGGATTGGAAAAGTATCCAGATGGGCCATTTAGACATGATCCTGAGCAATGGGTAAAATGAACAAAGAAAGGAATTGATGTCATTTATTCAACAAGCATTTATGTGAGTGCTTGCCATATGACAGATTGTGAAGAAAGGGTTGTTGTCATTTCCAGAAATGAGGAAAATGAGGTCCAGAGATATGTGATAATTTGACTGAGGGAAATCAACTAATAAGTGGCTATTCTGCAAACATTAAACTCATTCTCCCTTTACAGCCTTTAAATGTGCTGTTCTCTCTGTTTGATTCCCTCCTCCTCCAGGTCTTCATGTGACTGGCTGCTTCCCTCATGCCGGATTCAGCTCAGCCATCACCTACTCATGGAGGCCCTCCTTGATTGCATTATTCAAAGCCACATCTCCTTTCACTCTGTCGCATTACTTTGCCTATTTTTTTAATCAGTTCTCTTGCTATTTGAAAAGACCTAATCTAATCTTATCTATGTGTCTGTCATCCATCTACCTATCTATCTACCTATCATTTTTCTTCCCCACATAGAACATCACCTCCATTAAAGCAGGGCCTTCTCAGTTTTGTTCAGTTTCCAGCCCTCAAACCAGGACCAGCACATGGGAGTTACTCAATAAATACTTGTTGAATGAGTAAGTTGTTGGTGATGGGCCTCGAACCAGATGCAGGCTTCCTAAGCAGTCATGGTCCTGTCTCTGAAGAGCCCTGTTGATGCCCTGAGGCAACATTAAGTAAACTCTTGGGAGCCACTTTCTCTTTCAGGGCTTCCGTTTCTGCATTTTCAGTCCTCCAGGTCAGAGGGTTCCAAGGCACCTGCCAATGAATGCCTCAGAATTTTTTTGTGTGCGTGTGTGTTGTAAGACATTAAAGTATTATCTGGAAAACAGTGTATGGGGGCTTAGATAGTTCTGAGTTCAAATTCTGTTTCCCTGCTTATTTATGTGATCTTTGGAAACCTGCTGACCTTTCTGCTATAAGGTTTCTCATCTGTGAGGTAGAAATAATGATATTTTAGAAGGTGGTTGTGGAGATTAAATGATGTGTCACAAAAAAGGCACAGAGAAATTCCTGGTACATGGGAGACCTTAGAAAAAGGCAGATTGCTTTTTTGCTTTAATAGAATCAAGCAACAGTGGCTTAGCCAGTGTCAAAGCCCTGAGGAATCACGGATGGGTGTGTAAATCTAAGGGCTGGTCCTTCTGCCTGGAGTAAACAACAGAGAAAAGACCCGGGGGAAGGACTGGCTGAAGGAATGCATTAATAATCATTATTAAGTACCTATTAACACATGTTCCCAATCTCTAAATCTGTAAGGAGACAGGCTTATAGATAGTGTCTTTCTTTGTTAATGTTTTTATTTTTATCTCCCTCTCTTTTTCCTTCTCTCCTTCCTTCCTTCCATCCATCCTTCCTACCAGTGACCTAGAATATTTTTCCAGCATGTGTTTCCCATCGTGCAGCAGGATTATTTAAAAATACCTCAATAGCACATTTTAGTAATAGCAAACTTTGAATCTTGTGATGCCATGAACTCTCAGAAATAAACCAGTTGTGAAATGTAATAAAATAATCAAATGAATTGATCTGCTTATGGAGTTGTTAGCATTAAGCCAGCTCAGTGTTGTGAAGTGTTAGAGGGTGTCTGCCAAAAATGATTTTGGTTTCAAAGTGGTTGTGATTTGGAGCCATTTATTTTTGACAACAATTCGATAGCAGGGCTAGCGGTGTATTGAGGACACTCCTGGCTCATGAAAATAAACCTCATCAGGAATGTTGTAGGAAGACATCTTTCTGTCTAGTCACTGTATCAGGAGAACCTGCAACTAGCTTATCCAGGAGAGGTGTAAAGGTAAGAAAATACTTACTTAAAAGAACAGATCTCTCTTTTATCCCCATGTGAACCATAATTTGATCCAACAAGAGATATAACTGATAGCATAAAGAGGGTGGCATTATGATGAAGTCAAACAGCTCAGCTCAGATTTTGAGGGTTAATGTTGAAGGAGATAGAAAATAGTCATGTGTGCTTATCTAATACACAACTGAAGGTATCTAATATGCAGCTAAAGACAACCAGAATGAGAAAAAGGAGATTAAGGAAAAGCTAATTATAAAAACTACAGGTACCACCTGTACATGAACCACAGAGATTACATAATTATGCTCAAGAACCATGGGAGCAAAAGAAATACACATGTCTGCTTTTTGGACACCCCTTGGTGCCAGGAAAGTCTTGGCATAGGTAGGCATGAGCCATAAGTGAATGATAGTTTCCGAGTTACTGTATTACAGACTCGATAAATACTTAACAACAGTTCTAAGATTTAGGAATAACTGCTTCCATCTTTTGCATGAGGAAATCGAAGCACAGAGAGAGTAATTAATTTGTTCAAAGCCCCACAGCTAGAATGTGACAGAGCCTGGACTTTAATTCACATCTGTTGATCTTCAAATATATACTCTTTAGATTCCATAAAATGATATATGACAGAAGTGACCTGGGTGATACAACTTCAGGGGAAAGTTATTTCTGTGAACTGGGATTGAGACCACTTTGCCCCCTCCTGTGATTCTGAGTCGCTGGGTCAGTGGGATGCCAAGACTCTGAAAGCCACGGTATCTTGTGGCCCCTTGATACTTGTACACAGAGTGGAATAAAGGAAGAAACAAATGCTCTTCAGCTTCTGTCTTAAATTTCTTCACAAAGTAATAAAGGCAAGGCCATAGAAAATAATGAAATAGTCCTGGATCTAAAGCAGAACTGCCACTCCTAAAGAATATTGATGGAGAAATGCAAAATGCAAGGTACCAGGGAGGGAATCGTCATGCATCTTAGATGAGATTTATGCTAGCTAACCAGCTTTCTAAGATTCAAGGTAGGATGAAAAATGTACTACCTATTGGTCCAAGTCATATCAAGAGGGCTGAGATAATTCCAAATGGTCCAGAGTTGGGATAGATGGTAGAATCATAGGAATCTTTTAGAAGAGGCAGTCACTTGATCTGAAGTCACCTGAAGGATGTGTAGCATTTCTAGAAGCACCCAAAAGGAATAGTGATGTGTTGTTGGGGTTGGCTCATGAGAGCTGAATGTGCACATCTCTTCCCAACTTTGTTTTCAGCGACATTGAAGTATTAGCTTGAAATTGGCTACAGTGAAAGCAATTACACCATGGGAATTGGCTAACATTACCAAATACTACAAAAATCAGTACCAGCACACCACTGAAAAGGTTAGGAATCCCTTGCAGTTATAGATACCCAGAAGTGTGAATACACGTTAGGCAATGTCTGGTGACGTAGATAGCTGGAGGAGAGTAGTGGTGGTTGAAGCTGGTAAGGTACGATTTAGCCAGATGGTGGGAGTCCTTGCATGTCAATTCAAGGAGGCTTGATTATATTTGATAGGCACTCTACTCATAAAAAAACCTGAATGCTGGAATCCCATCTGTATTGTGGGCTGATAGTTCCAGTGCCAGAGTCACAATTAAACTGAGAGATTACAAGTGGGAGGCCAGTTAAGAGGATCCAGGGTAAGTAGCACAACAGGAATCTGATAGAGGCCTTAAGAGAGTAGCAACAGTGACATGGGAGAGAATGGAGGAGACAGAAATGACACGGAGGAGAAAGAATTTAGAAAACTTGACAACTGATTGAATGGGAGTTATTGGGGAAGGTAGGGTGGCTGTCTAATATTACTAAAGTCACTCACTTTGGGGACTGAGAGATGATGGTGTTATTTACAAAGATAGGAAAGGCAGGGGGAGCTGTGTAAGGAATACCCTCAGTTGTAGACATGTTGAATTTGGAGATATTTTTGTCCTTAATGAATTCCAGTCTAGATCTCCAGAGTGAGGTCAGAGATAAAGATAAATAGGTGATAATAAAGGTCAAGGGACTAGCAGATAGAACATAAAAGAACACAGAGCAGGGGAGACACAAGGGAGATAACCGAACATTCCATGAAACTTTCCATCCAAACTTTCATTCATTTACTAACCCATGTGTTTAACAAACATCCATTATTTGTTAGGTAACCGTATGTCCTATTGTCTGGGACACATCCCTTTCTACTCTCAAAAGTGTTCCAGTTTGGATGATAAATTATATCCTTAATTATGGGTCACAAACAGTGCTGGCATTCAAGAATTTAAAGATTAGCTTACAAAGACCCTGCTCTTAAAGAGCCCAACCAAATATTATTTGTGTCACGGGTTGTGGAAGTAACAACGTAAGTAAGAGCTTTGCCTTCTTCGGTCATGTAATTTACAGTCTGGAGGTGAGGCTGTCACTACCCACCTGCACAGTAGTTCAAGTACCAGAGGCAGGGGACAGGGCAATCCCAGCACCATAGCATCGGTCCGTAAGTGCTGAAGTGCTGAAGAAAGAGATCCATTTCATCTTGGACGATGTCTTCATCTGGCCTTCCAAATTTTTTTTCTGAGTTTTCCAACCTCCTCAGTGCCCAGAGAGCCTGATCTGCTTGGACTGTATCAGTGGGCTCCTTTGGTTTCTGATTTCCAGTGGGTTTGGCAAAAGGAGGGAACCAGTGGGAGATCCTACTGTGGGGTCTACTTATTCCTTAGGCTTCCTTCATGCTAAGTCACTGTAGACTGGCTGCCTCCCTCTGCAAACACACAGCTCCATGCAGCTATGTGCTCTAAGTTCCAGTAACCACTCCCTCTCCTTATCTGTAAATAGGTATAAATATCAATGCCCAGAGGTAGACTTAGCATTGAGCCTAAGTGGCCTTCACTGTCACAGGTCCCTTCCACGAGCTGGGAAGGACCCCACCAATGTCCCACCAATATGGTCATGTGTTTTTGGATATATTGCTATAATGAGATCCTATAGTAGTCAGAATTCTAAAAATGATCCCTGAGATCGCATGACCTATTCCCTGGTACCTGTGAATATGATGAGATATTGCTGCCATGATTATGTTACATTATATGGTGCAGCCAACATTAAGGTAGGGAGATTTCCTAGGGGGGCTTAACTAATCACATGAGCCCTTGGAAATGGAGAGCTTTCTCCAACTGGTGGCCGAAAATAAAGGCAGAGAGATTTAAAGCAAGAGCATGATTCAGTGTTCCACTGCTGGCTTGCAGATGGAGGTCACATGAGAAGGAGTATGGGCAACGCTGAGGAGGTGTCGGAGGCCTGCTATTGGTAGTAATCCGGGGAACAGGGACTTCAGTCCTAGAGCTGAAAGGTACTGAATTCTGCCAATAACCTGAATAGACTTAGAAGCTGATTTCTCCCCAGAGCCTCTGGCTGTGGACTGAGCCTGACGCCTTGATTTCAGCGTAGGGAAGCTCTGACTCACAGAACTGTGAGCTAATAAATGGGTGTTGTTTTAAGCTGCTAACTTTGTGGTAATTTATTATGCAGCAATAGAAAACAAATACAGATATTTCTACTTATGTGGACTAAGACATCTCTTTCTACTCCCAACTTCTTTCCCTTTGTGTCAGCGTGGAGTGGCCCTGGGAATCTGGGAGATCTGACTAAGCAGAACTTGAGTTGAGTACACATTTAGTTTGGATTTAGTGGGATAACTTTTTCCTGATAGTCACTTCCATCAACAACTATGGGTAGTTTCCCTTGTAAAGGAATGGCTTCCAGCAATAGTCCTGTAACCCACTGTCCTGGTTCATCTGTCACTAAAAGAAAATGCATGGCCAGAAGCTGAATTATGACATGTCCTATAGTGCCTGACACAGAAGTAATTGGGTCCTGGAGGAGTAAGGTTTCAAGTATTGGGAGCCAAAAGCTAGTCTGGAAAATTCTTCCAAATCTTAGAGGACACCTGATAAATAGTTTCCCATAATAATTTCAAAATAATTATTAACATTTACACGACATTGCCTAAAACATGAAAGTTATGAAACTGAAGTAGACAAGAAAAAAGAAACTTACAGGTTTTCTCAATTTTTATTTAAACTGCAACTATCATCACCAGTAACAATTTATGAAGCAAGCCATTTTCAGTTGAGAAGGTCATCAAAGAATATGCAGCCAAAAATTTAGGGAAAAAATATAGCATTTCTTCAGGTGATTAATTAATATAATTATACTATTTTTCTGGCTTTTACAGTTTTTGTGGCAGCTGTTAACTTTGTTTAAACTTGTAAGTTATTGTAATGTATATTCTCTTTTGAAAGCATTCATTTACGTTATTAATTTTGTATTCTTTTTGCTAAAGTTAATAAAGTGAGTAAGTGAATAACCATCGGGTCCCATGTTCTCCAGATCTTCCTGTAAACCTCCCTGCTGTTCTAAGACTTGGAATACTGCACTATGTTTTGTTAGATTCCCTAAATCTTGCCTACAACATAGTAAAAAGGTCTTTATTAAATCGCTCTGAAATTGCCCTGTGGAGTGTGCTGTCTTTTTCTACATGGTATCCCACCTGATGCGCTCAGTGTTTCTTGAGAGACCTTAAGATAATGGCTAGGTTCTCATAATGAAGAGAAGGATGGAGTGGACTTTTCTCGGCAATAGAGTTGCAAGAGTTGAGACCAGGATGGGGAATATGAAGGGCACCGAGCTGGGCTGGAGCAGAATTGGGGTTCACAGTGGGGATTAGCCTCAGCTTTCAAAAGTCTACACCCAAAAGGGAACATTTGCCAAATCTGGCCAACTGTTGTTTTTTCCTTTAGTCCATGTAGTCTTATCTCTTATTCTCATCTCTTGTTGCTCTTTGAGACAGCAGCCATTAATAGATTTGGAAACTCCTCTCTACTAAATTGCTGAACACCCAGGCTTATTAGGAGAATCAAGATAACATTTGTCATTTTGTGTGTTATATGCATATGTGCATTTTATATATATATATATATATGCACACACGTACACATTACAAGGTGGAGACAGCACCACAGGGGCCGCTTCACAGAACCTAAATCAGGGTTCTCAGTGGGCCATTTCCCCAAATGATGGCTGACTGTTTCTGAAACACTGAAAAGGGCTAAATGGGATGGCTAAATATGGATACCCAATCCTTACAAAGGACCACTTATTATGACAGAAATGTCCTGATGATGAAATGTATTACCCATTAATTTTTGTTTAAATACCTTAAAAAAAAGTAACTCATGCTCAGTGGAGAACACTTGAAAAATGCAACAAAAGAGAAATCAAAGTATAATAAATATAATTATCTATTGATATTTTACCAAGTACTCTTCAAATATTTTTCTGTACATATCTCCATTTTAGATGGAATTGTCCTGAAAATACCCTTTTATAGCTTCCTTTTTTATTTAGCAATATAGAATGGCTTTTCCATGATCTCAAATATTCTTGCCTACCTTGATTTTTAACAACTTCTGTTGTTTTGCTTGTTACAGAAATTAAACATGACCATTCTAGAAAAGGCAGAAGTAGATAAGCAGAAAAAAAGGTAGCCACACCATTCAGAACTGTCATCATTATTACAGTAGTCCCTGTTAACATTCTGATGCAATATAATTTTTAATGGCTGTATTATATTTTATCATATGGATATATTGTAATTTAGTCAAATAATCCCATATATTAGATAATAGGTCGTTTTCAGTTTTTCTCTGTTACAAATAAACCTGAAATGAACATCCTTGCTCACCTACTATTGTATATGTATCTCCGATTATCTTCTTAGGATGAATTCCACTTTTAATGCCAGGCATGTTTAAATGTTGTTGAAGTCTAAAATGAGAAATGGTTCTTAATTAGCCGGGTGCCCAGGGCTTATCAGCTTTCCTTTAAGAATAGGCACCCTAGGGCAACTGCATTATCTGTTGACTTGCTGGAAGAGCATTGGAACCAAAAGCGAGTGATATTCAAAAGCATCCTAGAGTAGGTCTTAAAGTCTAATTACATCTATTCTATTACCAAACATGTAGCTGGTGTCCCAAAATATTTTCTTTAGTATATTTAAAATGTGTATTTAGAGAAAAATCTTCATTTCCTATAAAAGGTTTTCTTCTTTGCCTGACCCCTGTCCAATTCTTGTCATCCTTCAATATGCAGTTTAATGGTTCATAATATTTTGGGGTTCATGGTTCCAAAAAGGGCCCTGGTTCCAAAAATAGTACAATGGTTTGCGGTCTGCAAGCCCAGCAGTCTTGTTCAAAGAGTCATGTTTCTCTCTAGTTCCTCACTCACACCCAGTTGAACCCTGTCCTTGGGTGCAGGAAGCCCAGATCACTCCCCACGCATTTCTGGGTTTTTCTGGAGAATTTGCACACTTGCCTTGGTCGCTGCTTACCATCTGCTGCTCTGGACATTTCCTTCAGTTCCTTCTTGCAGCTTAAAAGCATTGTCTAATACCAGGCCACACTCTGTGATCTACTCTGACCCACAGGAGGATGTAGGCCCCTCTCTTAGCAAAAGCTAATGTCATATTGTAGCATTACCGGGACTTCATGAAAAGCTAAGGATTAGGGAGACTTAGAGTGCTGAAATAGAGAATGAAGCTAAATATTGGGAATAACAGCTATAAAATCTCTCCCATGAACCTGGTCTCCAGCTATATTGTAGGGACCAGATGTTCTCTATAGATTAGAGATCCTAACCCAGTCATTTCTACTCTAATTTTAGATTCAAATGTCCCTCCCTGTAATGGGGACAGAAGAATGGAGCACTCAGCAAAAAGATAATAAGATAATAAACTCTGCAGGGAGGCAACTGTATCCCCCATGAATGGTAACTTTTTAATATTCACAAACAAAATGTTTGGCCCGAAGCATTGGGAATGTTTGAAGGTTTTCTGAGAACAAGGGGTGGATACTTTCTTGAAATACCTGTAACTACATGACTCATCAAAGTGGTCTCAAAGGGTAGACCTGCATGAAAGTCAGTTTCACTTTAGAATACAGAACAGACTTCTGATATCCTTCCTCATTCCATCATTTTTATAAGTTCAAAGATAATTTTAATAACCCATCTCCAACAGCTAAAATAAATTGCCAGCAGATTTAAATACCAATTTTTCTCCATCACACCACCACACCATTGAGCTGAATAGTTTAGAATTTTTAGATCCATTCCCCAAGTTCTTCCATCGATTCAATTCATAACCACTTGCTCCATCTCAAGCCCTTTTAAATTTCTCTCTGACCTGTGTTGGTATCTACTTCTTCTGAAAAACACCCACCTCACAGATGATTGCTTGCTGGGTGGGGTTTTATTCTGTTTCACAAACATTGGTCTGGATTTGTGACTGCAAACTCTTTGAAGGCAGAGACCTTGTTTTTATTTTTATTTTTAGCAATGCCAAGCACATCACCCAGTAAATAGTATACTGTGTTTTCTTACTTCAAAGATGCTATTGATTGTGAGATTGCACCATTGATTTAATAAGAGCTCTTCAGAAAAAAACAAAAAATACCCACTGCATTAAATCGACATATTGATTAGCAAGCTTATCTCAATTCGAGAAGCATTAATACAGGGGTGAAGAGAATAGAGAAGCTCATGTTAGCTAGAGCATTCATGGCATGGTGAAATGAGGTCCTCATGGCTCTGAGGACCTCAACTATTCTAAAGGTCAAGCATTCTAACCTCTCACCAAATACTGGACTCTTCCCAGAGCACGTGTGATTAATCTAGGGTCAATGGGTGGAATTCAGGGAATACATGGACTCTCTGAAATTATAAGGAAAATTGTGTTTGTGTGTATATGTGTATAGGTTTTCCTTAGGAAAGGATCAACTTATTTTAATAGTTTCTTAAAGACATTACTGGCTTCAACATTATTAAGAAAACAATGAATCTAAAGTACCACTAGCGGGTGATCATCCAGAGTGACTTGGACCATCTCTGAAGAGAGTTCACTTAGTCATTCAGCTCTTCTCAGTGTTTAAAAGCTTTCACTATACTTGACCAAAAAATGTCTGCCGTATGACTGGTCCTGGTCAAAAATACCTATGTTTGTTGAATGTTTTATGTATAAATAATGTTTTGTTTAAATAACAATGATGAAAGACACTGACTAGTAGCTTGATTGTTAAACGTTGTCTTATTAATATAAGAAAGCCAATGTGAAGACCATGAAAGCAGATTGACTTTTTTTTTCTTTTCAAATGAATTTAGGTTTTTGTTGTCCCTTTTTTGGGTTTAATTTATTATATGAGCAATTTAAGAGGTAAGCTGATTTGGTGAAGAAATGTCATACAGTAAGTGCTCAATAAATGTTAACTGAGTAAATTAGATGAATGTTTACTTAGTGGATAAATGAATAAGTGAATGAAAACAAGCAAAACTGAAATATGTGGAATATGAATTTATGAATGAATTAATGCATTGATTAATATAATGAGTAACTTAAAACATGTGGGTCTAAGATTGTGGGTTTCATATATGGAAATTATTGAGATTCTCTTTTGGACCCTGCCATTATTATTTATAATCACAAACAACTTCAGCATAAGAAGTCTACTTCTAAAGGTAGATTCTTTCAGTCTTCCATCCTTCCATCTATTCATTCATCCACCCAACAAGCATTTACTGACCCTGGTGCATGTCTTGGATAAAGGAAATATGGTGTATGGTGAAATATGTCAGATGTGGGGAATCCAGAGCAGACGAGAGAAGCCCATGTTGCTGTGTAGCCACAGAATTTTCTATTCAAAGACACACTAGTGATTACCTTTGTTCAACTTCCTCATCCTACCAGTAAGAAAAACAAATCCAGAAAAAGACATAACCAGTAGAGGATCTGTAATTAATAGGCTCATGATCCCTAAAATAGAAAACAAGAACAGGATGAAGCACACCTGATGAAGGAGGCGCCTGATTTAGGGAAAATGCGCAGCTGATCTTTTATATACATAAGATCCTTGGAAACCTGGCATACATTGACATAAGCCCTGAAAAATAAGGCAGAAAAATTCACTTACTACATACCAACACATGTGTAACTACATATAACATATAACTTACTACATACCAACACACATATAACACATACAACTACATAGCCATATAATTGTTTTTGCCCCGTTGACAAGAACTAAGGAGGCAGCATATGGGGAAGAAGCATCAGAAAGAATCAGAAGATTAAGGAGCTGCTCTTAGCTCTGTCGGTGATGTACTACAGGGTCTACAGGAAATGGCAATCTGTGTGTGTCTCAAGTGACTCATCTGCAAACTGAGAGGGACAGATGCAAATGTCCTTCCCTGTGATTCCTGAAATGTAAGACACTGACACAACCACCTGTAAGCATTCCAGCTTTCTGGGGAGTTTGTTTGTTTAGAAGCACTGCCTGAGACTTGGGGATGGCAGGTATGAGCTTTGTAAGGTAGTCTTGTCCTTTGGTAAACCATGGAACTCTTTCTCCAGCTGTATTGTGCCCACTTTTAGACCTCACTGGAAAAGCCAAGTCTAATGAAATAGAGCATTGCACTTCCTGTCCCTAATGAATACTTGGTAGGAGTTCTTTCTTTTTTTCCTGGCATATAACAAGTCACCCACTTGGCTACACATCTTGGAAGAAGGAGGGGGACACCAACTCAGGAACCCATTATGGATATATTTTTAAGCATCATGGAGACCCCATGAGGCATTGATTGGCACCAGTGTAACTGCTCTTTTCTGTGGCTGCTAATTGATGCTATTATGTTAAAAACTGAACGCAGACAGTAGAGCAATTCAGAGCAGAAAAGTGACAGTGATGAGAATTTAAGACACTTCTTAGAGGTGGGTGGGACTTCAGGGGAGAGGGAGGTAGGGCATACAGCAGGAAAGGTCCAGGACTTGGATCCTGTTCAGCTGCTCCAAAACCACCAGGAACAGACCCAGATGAGGAGTGATCAAAAGAGAAGGAATCATCACCTACAGAGCATGGTAAATTTGTCAAATATCTCAGTGTAAATTCTTCATATGCATGGATAAATGAGTTCAGATTCATTCACCCTATCACTCTTTCATTCAACAAGAATGAATACAACAAGAATGAATGAATATTCATTCAAAATGTGCTCTGTACCAGATACTGGGCTGAGTGCTGGGTGTTCAGTAGTGAGCACAACAGTTCTGACCCTCCTGGAGTTTATCAACAGAGCTCATGTCTTTCCTTTTCATTATTTTTTAATCAGTTCTCTGATAGGCAAGTTAGGGTTCTTACTAAGCAGGGTCTGAGACAGATTTCGATGCAAATGAGTGTACCTGGGAGTTCATCCCAGGAAGCTCAGTGAGGAGATGGTAAATGAGATAAGGTAAGGAAGGGAGGTAGGCTGGAAAGGGATTTGTACCCAAGTGGCTCAATGAGGCTTAAGTCCTGCTGGAGACCCTCTGGGAGACTGTGGAACTCATCTCAGCATTGACCTCTCTGGAGTGTACAAGGATGCTGAGGTATTCAGCCACCAATTCCTGTCTCTTGTGGGTTGAGACTGCTCCAGTCAATAACCTCTCTGGCACTTTGAGTGTGCCCTGCCCTCAGGCCCAGAGAACACAGGCAGACAGATGCAAGAATCCTGGAGTGTTCAAGAACTGTCTGGCATTGTTGAGAGCAAAGGTGGGGCACAGACAGTGTCTATCATAGTGATTATCCACATCTTATAGGAAAGAAACTGAGGCTGGAGTGGTCACCCATCTACTAGGTATTAGAGTTCAGTCTAGCACCCAGTACTCTTTCATTGCACCTTAGTCCTAAAGCACGATGTTGTGCTCTCCCCCAGCCCCAGATGGAAGGACTTGGTGTAAGGCTCTGAAGGGCAAGCTCTCTGGAAGAGAACTGAGTATAGGTTAGATTCCTGGGCCAAAAGAAAGGATGATATCAGATGGGATCTTACAGGACTTGTCTACAAGTCCTATCTTCTCAGTGACTTCTGAGTGAGCAGCCCCAGTGCAATAGGGTGATATGTAGGAAATAAGTGTTTGGTCATTCCAACGGCCAAAATGTATTTCTCCTGTATATTTAGCCTTTCTCCACAATATTTGGCTCAGAGCTCCTAACTAAAATCCTTGGAATTTCCTGTGATAAAAGTGATAAAAGGTGCTTTTTTATGTTAATGAGTAATCTTTTGGAAAGCTCTAGGTAACTGAAGTGTGGGGCTGGTTGCCAGGGGAACCAGCCTGGTGATTAGAGGGGAACTTTCAGTCCCAATTGCCCCAACCCCTGAACTCTAGGGAGGAGAAGGGCTGGAGATTGAGTTCAATTGCTAATAGTCACTGGTTTAATCTATCATGCCTGTGTAATGAAGCCTGCATAAAAAAAACCAAAGACGGTGTTTGGAGAGTTTCCAGGTAGGGGAACGCATCCACACTGGGAGGGCCATGCACCTCAGCTCCTGTGCTTGGGACTGACACATCAAATACTCTACAGACTGAGAGATCTCTGAAATATAGTGCTGTGCTCTGGGGGAAGAATCCCAGTGCAAAATACCTTTAAAACCAAAATCAGTCAAAGGGAAAAACAAAGTGGGAGAAGCCCAATTATTGCATACAAGCAGTCATCCACTTGTTCTTGCCCATGTCTCTCGTGACCCAGCCTCAGAAAAAAGGGACTCTGCCCTCTGCCCAACCTTTCCAGTCCAGATATGGCCTGTTTCCCCTTGTAATTACCTTTTGACATGCAGATGGACTACTTCACCTATTGACATGGAGATGCACTAAGGCCAGGCGAGAGATTCTGGAAATGTTGCAATTTTACCCACAGCCCACCCCTCCAGAAATCTTGCCTTACATTCTACTCGTTCCCCATCTTCTGCAATGTCCATGTGCAAGAAAACTGGATCATGGTAACCAAACTAATAACATACAATAGCAACAGCAATAAAATCATGATAACCCTCAAGCTGGAGGATCCAGCTAGGTTCAGAGTCCTATGCAGATTAAGTCCATAGCTTGCCCATTCCACAGGGGGTCAGAGGCTGAAGGGGTAGGGAGTTCAGAGCAGTCATCATGTGGCAGCTGCAGCTAGTGGGTGGGTCCAGGTCACAAGGACTGTAGAAGAAAATAACCTTAAAGGTGATAAGATACATGTTTTAGTGACAATAGCATAGACAAATCTTGTCCATCAGGTAGGATACATCAAAGAGAGTGGTCCTGTGATAGGACAATGACAGGAATGGGATCTCGTCCTGGTCTAGTATCCCAGACTTTCACCCCCCTCCCTGTGGGAGTTACAGATGGATCAATATATAGGGCTAAGAGAGGTACATGCACTGGCCATAAAGATGAAACAAAACTTCCCTGTAAGATGCTCTTACTTCCTGGATGTTTTGTGTACTACTGTGTTCTCTGGGGGCCACTCTGCTGTTACTCCAGGAACACATAGAAGGCCAGCTCCAGGCCTTTTCCCCAAGGTGCCAGAAGGGCCAGCCATCACTGATCTATGTGTAAAAATGCCCAGGGCCAGGTCCACTCAGCAGTGTCTCCAGGGTTTAATGCAGTAGGGGCTGCCAGCAGGATGTTGCTTTGCTGGCCATATCCTAGTTCAGTAACTCCTCCTTGGTTTGCACATATGGTTGTATAGGAGAGGCAGCAATGTGTGTGAGCATGTCCACAGGACTCAAGGCTCCTTTTCGGGGCTTCTCATTCAAACGCCGTAACACTGTCCATAAGTGAACTGACCAGCCCTGTACACTATTGGTGTCCAACTTCAGGCCAGAGTTCAACAAACTATTGTACTTCTCTTTCATGCCTGCCCTAGTAGGGTTATATGGTGCATGAAACTTCCACTTTATTCCTAATTGCTGCACCCATTCTTGTAACACATGTCCAGTAAAGTGGTGCCTTGATTGCTCTAAATCATCTGAGGCCAGCCATAGGCTGCAAAGAGATGCTCTAGGCCCCTTTTGGTGGTTTGCTGATCTGCATTATGTGCAAGAAAAGCAACCAACAGGCCAGTAGCTGTGTCCACACAAGTCATGGTATACCGATATCCTTCTGATATGGGCAGAGGCCTAATATAGTCTATCTGCCACCCGACAAGGGGTATTGGCCCCTTCACTATTGTCCCTTGTTGCTGCAGGACTTGGATTAAATCCCTCTTAGAGCACACGAGGCACTCCTTCTAGGCTCTGCTGACTTCTTTAAAGGTCAATGGCAAACCCCACCTATGGGCTACAGCCCACATTGTCTTTTGCCCCATGTACAACAAATGCTGATGTAACCATTGGGCCACATCAGAGGCAGGCTGTCTTTGTAGCCAGCGTAACTGGGCCAGTGTGTCTGCTTCATCATTCCCTGGGGGTGCCAAAGGCAAATGGCCAGTCACATGACCTACAGTAACAGTCTTAGTCTGACCAGAGGCCCATAGGTCTTGCCACAACTTTTGCCCCCAAAGGGGCCTGAGACCAACCATCTAGCTGACATGGTACCATGTTGGTAGCCACAGGGTCAAGCCCTGATAGACAGCCCAGCTGTCAGGGCAGACAGCTATGGGGGAGGGCTCTTGGGTGATCATAAGCCATAATGCGGACAACTCAGCCCATTGACTGCTGTTCCCCTATCCATCCTCTATCCATATTGTCTCAGTCTTAGAATTGAAAGCCACAGCCCTCTACTTTGGGGACTTCCCACTACTGGGGTTGTCTGTATACCAAGTATCTTCATATATAGGGACTTTTCCCTCCTGATTAGGGCTCTAGGCTACCAATGGCTCAAAAGCAACTTCTTCTTGCTTTCTACTGGTATATGTTACTGGCCCCAATAAGTACTGGAGTTCTCTACTTAAGGGGCTATTGAAGAGGGTGCTACACTGCTGTCAATATGCACCACATTTGGCCAGTGTAGGCATCTTTGCTGTGCCACTCTGTGGCCTTTGGGACCAGTCTCACCACCTACCCTGCAATGGGATAGGTTGTTATTACCTTGGTTGGAGCTGTTCCAGTGACAGGCTCTGTAACTAGTAAGGCATGGTACACAGCAGCCAATTGCTTCTCTATCAAGGTATACCAGACCTCTGCTCCTTTCCATAGTTGTGACCAGAATCCAGTAGGTTGGCACATTCATTCAAGCCACTACCAAAGGCCCCATCCATAACCACCTTTGTTTACATGAACATCTAGCTCACAGGGCCTTGATGAGTCCATTCAAGGCCTGTATGGCCTTGACTGCTCGCTCAGCAGCAGTAAAAGCAGCTGCACACATCTCATCCCAGTCCCACCCGATGCCCTTTCATACCAACCAGTATAAAGGCTTCAGAATTTGTGCCAAGTGTGGGATAAACTTTCTCCATTAGCCCAAAAGACCCAAAAACGCTTGTTAATACTGTCACAGTGGTAGAAGTAGGGAAAGCCTGGACCTTGTCTATGACTTCTTCTGGGATAACTTTAGTTTTACCCGACTAGACAATCCCCAAGATCTTTATAGACAAATCAGGTCCCTGAACCGCGGTGCTGTTCACAGCCCATCCTTTCTCTTGCAGATGTTGTAGCAGTTTAGGAACTGCCCCTTCCAAATCTGTAAGAGAATCAGACATAAGCATGATATCATCAGTGCAGTGATACAGCTGCACCATTTGCAGTTTGTTCCATGTGACCAAGTCCTGGGCTACAAGTCCATGACAGATGGTGGGACTGTGGAGGTATCCCTCTGGAAGGACAGTGAATGTCCTCTGTCGGCCTTCCCGTGTGAAGGCAAACTGTTTCTGACTGTCCTTTGATATGTCAATAGAGAAGAAAGCATTAGCAAGGTCCACAACCTAATGATACCTTCCTAGTTCATGCCTGAGGGTGTCCATAAGGGCTGCTATAGAGGGGACAGCAGCATGCAGAGGGGGTGTGACTTTATTTAGTTCCCTGTAATCCGTGTTCATACGCCAAGAGTCATGTGACTTTCTCACTGGCCACACCAGGGAATTGAAAGGACTATGAGTGGTCCTTATGATACCCACCTTCTCCAACTCCTGTAGAGTTTCTCAGTTTCCTTTTGTCCCCCTGGCAATTTATACTGCTTAGTATTTGTCACCCTCTGAGGTACAGAAAGAGCTGCAGGTGGCTGCTGAGCATATCCCTTCAGAACTGCCTTTACCACCTGTACCCTCAGTCTGAACTCACCTGCAGTTGTTTGTAACCACAGGCCCTGCAAGATATTTACCCCAAAAATATACTCAGGAATGGGAGAAATGTAGACAGTATACTCCTTTGGGGGTAAACACCCTAACCCAATGTGATTTGGGCTTTCTTCACTCTAATTGCCTTTCCCCCACAGCCAACTTTCACAGCATGGGGCCCAGAAAAATGCTCAGGGTTGCCACAAATTAGAGAACACTCAGCTCCTGTGTCCACCAGTGCCAGGACACATTGTACATTCACGGGGGACCAATGAATTGAGAATTCTACATGTGGCCTCTGGTCCCCACCGTGTTCCCCAAGGTAGGGGCCTTGACTCCCACCCTCAGTCAAACTGCGATGCCCAGTCATCCTCCTGGGTGGGGGAGGCCCAGGTGGAACCTGAATACTGTCCCCCAGGAAGTCATGCAGGGACACATGCCAGACATAGGGCTTTTCCTCCAGCTTTTCAAAGTCCTGGACCTTAGCAGCTGGAACTGCTGCTCTGGCTTTAATTGGTGCCACAGTTCTAAGAAGATCCTATTGGACTGCCCATCAAGTTTTTCTTTTACTATCCTGGCCTTTGTCAAATCAACCTACATATGGGTCTTTGAGACCTTCACGGGGCCCCTTGCACCTCTCCTTTCAGTCATAGCCCATACTTCCTTCTGTGTTCTTATTGTTTCAACTTCCTCCAGATCTTCTAAAGTACAAGTAGCCTTACTTATGGGATTCCCTATGTTGGAAGCAAGAATAGTCACTAGGGACCCAAAGAGAAGTGGGAGAGCTGTATAGAGCACCAGATTTCTCATTCCTACAGTGAACAACTCCTCATCAGGGCCTGGAGGTTCATATTATAGATGATATTTTTCATGCCCAATCCCCTTAACACTTGCCAGAGCTCTGCATACGTTTTCCCCACTAGAAGCTCCCCAAGTGTAAGCCCCACAGATGGGGGCTCTCGGGTGAAGCTGCAGCCACTGGAGCCTCCCCACCCTCCATGACAGGGGTGTTCTGGGGCATCTCTAGGGGCAGCCCCTCCAAGGGTCGCACCCATGAAGAGAGATTTCAGGTTCCGAGGTCCTGCTGATTACCACCAGATATAACTCAAGGAGAAAAACCCCTGGGCAAAATACTTTAAAACCAAAATCAGTCAAAGAGAGAAATAAAGTGGGAGAAACTGTTTTATTGTTTACAAGCAGTCATCCACCTTCTGCTCGTTCACGTCTCTCATGACCCAGCTGCAGAAAAAAGGGGACCCACCCAACCTCTCTGGTTCAGATATTCCCTTGTTCCCCCTTGTAATACCTATTGAAATGGAGATGGACTTAAGCCAGGCGAGAGATGCTGGAAATGTTTCAGTTTTACCGACAAGGGCTTTATTAAGCTTTTACAGATGCTAGCCAAAAAAAGGACTGAGTCCTGCGACAGGAAGTTTCTGCTTTACCAACAGCAAGACCAGTTAACAGAAATAAGTTGTCCTGTAGATGCAAAAACAGGACATTTATAAGGGGTTTCAAGGAAAGAAAGTTCTTTAAATTTATATTGGCTGTAGGTAAAGAAGGCAGGCTAATACAAAGTGTGGAAATTCTGGGAACAGGTGGGTAGTCCAGAGAGAAGGCTTATAGATCTCTTGGTAGTGGTCATACTCTGATCGTACACAGGTAGGATGCTGTGATTTGGGGGACCTTCCAGGTAATTGTTGAAATGACTTCATCCAGGAGCATGGAATCTCTGGTTAGCTAAGGCTCAAGGCTATGACTGATGACTTTGCCTTTTCTCTTCTGCATTCTCCAGCCGTTATGTCTCTTAATTTAGGACATCTCAGAAATTTTCCTTATCAAAACCCTCCCATGCCTCACCCTATGTATTTCTTCATCAGGTTGTTCATCTACATTCTTTACCGTATTCTTAATAAGCTAGTAAAAATAAGTGTTTCCCTGAGTTCTATGAACCACTCCAGCAAATTAAACTGAACCCAAGGAGGAGGTTGCTGGAACCTCTGAGCTATAACCAGTCGGTCAGGAGCACAGGTAACAAACTGGACTTGGTGACTGGCCTTTGAAGGCTAGGGTGGGAGGAGAGCTCTTAGCCTGTGTGATCTGATGCTGTCTCTGGGCAGATAGTGTCAGAGTTTAATTAAATTGTTGGAGACTAGCTTATTTTTGCTGGTAAAACATCTCACACACATTTGGCAATTTGGAAGTAAAGCATTTTGTGTGAGTAATAAAAGAAACACTCACGAGATGGAACTGAATATTTTCTGTACAACGTGGAAAACTGAGCTTTTCTAGTAGACCCAGGCTCTGATCCCTTTGTGGATATGAAGAAGGCTGAGAGATGAATGTAAGTGAACCTTTTCTTTCACTCTCAATGTTTATAAAGCCTAATTGGAAGCATATAATATTAGAAACAGCTTAGTGTCATGGTGGTTCACTGAGTCAAGTGGCTGGGTTGGTTTTGGCTTCCCTGTACAAGCCCCTTCAGCCACAGAAGCGAGATGCCCTTATGGCCTTTCCTCATGTATAGAAGAGAAATACCTATCTCACAGGGTTACCATTTAGATTGTCATGATGATTAAATGAGATACTCTGTGTCTTAGCCTGGGTCCCCTGGACAATGGAGCCTGAGGCACAGCTTATGTGCTAGCACATACTTAAGTGCTAACACATTACTGGGGGTGGTTTTGGGAACTCAGAACAGTCTGAGCGGTGGAGGAAGGTTGAACAATGTATCTGCTGGCTATGTCTCCTGTCTCTCATTTGTAAAACATTGCTCCTGAGTACGTTCACTCCCCCTTACTTGTGAGTTGCATTGTCTGCCTCCGCTGGTCGCTACTAGAGGAGGAGAGCCATTGTTTGTCAGGGTGGGGTGGGGTCTCAGTGGGCACATGAGCCCCATGACTCTCACCCCCAGGGAGGGGAGGCTGTAGGAGACCAGGCAGGGGTGCATGCGACTAGGGCCTGTGACCATGGGGGTGGCATAAGATGCCACTGCAATGGTTCCTGTAGCACAGTAACTTGCTGAGGGCTGGTAGGCAGGAGGGCCTGGCAAGCTCTGTGGAGGTGCATAATGTGGGCCAAGCACAGGGTGTACAAAATACCTTTATATGTGTGAAGATTTAGGCAAGTATATTACTACAAATGACTTCAGATCTCCAGGTTTCAGTTTTGATGCCTAATGTTTATAGTTCTCTTTCTTTCCAGACACATATTCTTTCTATGTGTTGTAATTATAAAAAAGTTTAGTGAACAAATGAAGAATATTGCCTATTTTATAGGCAATTATCTAAGTGTGAGCCCCACAATGGCTCTATTCCTTTCACTAAAAATAGATGACATTTATTAGGTACTTATTCCATGTTCTGAGCCAAATGTCTCACATGAATGACCTCACTTAATCCTCATATAGACCCATTATTATCCCTGGTTTACAGATAAGGAAACCGAGGTTTAGGGAAGTTAAGGATATTGCTAAAAGTCGTGCAACTAATGAGTTGCAAGAAATGTACTAGTTTTGTGACTTCTACTTTCTGCTCAATTACTATTTTCTTTTCACGTTGTTGGGTTCCCAGATTTGATTTGTATAACTGAGGCAGCAGGAACTTTACTGGGCATTAGCATCATGTTTCTGTGATCCAGACAGGGAGACAATCCTAAATGCTGCATCCCTAATTGCATATATTTCTATTAGAATTTTGCTCCTCAATCACTGTTACAGAATATTGAATTCTATAGGGAGAGAATCTGCATCCACTTCACATTTGTACTGTCCAAGCCTGGAAGAGCACTGGCCCTTATTAAGCTCATAATATTATAGAACATATCGTGTAAAGGGTGGAGGTAAGACAGAACATTACAAGTACCCTTTAAGACAGAGGTCAGCAAAGCATGGCCCATGGGCCAAATCCAGCCCACTGACAGCTTATATAAATAAAGTTTTATTGAAACACAATTAGGCCCATTCATTTGAATATTATGTATGACTGCTTTGGTGTTTGTGCTACAAGAGCAGAAATGAGAGGTTGCAACAGAGACCAGCTGGCCCAAAAGGCCAAAATATTTGCTATCTTGCCCTTTAGAAAAATTTGCCCACCTGTCCTCTAATATATGCTTAGAGTAGAATCCAAAGTTGCAATAAAAATTTTAGATGAATAAAATTGGTGTATAAAAAGGTCCCCTTCCCACCCCTCTCTTCTCTCAATTGAAAATAAAATATAGTTATTATAATGTCATACTAAAGATATAAAAATGGAACCAACCTAAATGCCTCACAATTGGGATGTAATTGAATACATTGTTTAGAGTGCTGGGCCACCCTGAAAATGTTGCCATACAAGTACGCTTTAAAAAACTGTAAAACCTAACCAAGGAGCTGAAAGTCTATACTCTGAAAACTACAATACAATCATGAGATAAATTAAAGAAGATATGAATAAAAAGAAACACATCCCATGCTCATGGATAGGAAGAATTAATATTGTCAAAATGACCATCCTGCCTAAAGCAATCTACAGATTCAAAAAAAGCAATCCCTATCAAAATACCAATAGCATTCTTCAATGAACTAGAGCAAATAGTTCTAAAATTCATATGGAACCACAAAAGACTCCGAACAGCTAAAGCAATCCTGCGAAGGAAGAATAAAGCGGGGGGATTATGCTCCCTGACTTCAAGCTCTACTACAAAGCCACAGTAATCAAGACAATTTGGCACTGGCACAAGAACAGACCATAGACCAATGGAACAGAATAGAGAGCCCAGATATAAACCCAAGCATATATGGTCAATTAATATATGATAAAGGAGCCATGGATATACAATGGGGAAATGAACAGCCTCTTCAACAGCTGGTGTTGGCAAAATTGGACAGCTACATGCAAGAGAGTAAAACTGGATTATTGTCTAACCCCATACACAAAAGTAAACTCAAAATGGATCAAAGACCTGAATGTAAGTCGTGAAACCATAAAATTCTTGGAAGAAAACATAGGCAAAAATATCTTGAATATAAACATGAGCAACTTTTTCCTGAACGCATCTCCTTGGGGAAGGGAAACAAAATAAAAAATGAACAAATGGGACTGTGTCATGCTAAAAAGTTTCTGTACAGCAATGGACACTATCAGCAGAACAAAAAAGAATCCTATAGTATGGAAGAATATATTTGGAAATGACATATCTGACAAGGGGTTAACATCCTAAATATATAAAGAACTCACATGCCTCAACACCCAAAAAGCAAATAACCCTATTAAAAAAATGGGCGAAGGTTATGAAGAGACAATTCTCCAAAGAAGAAATTCAGATGGCCAATAGGTGCATGAAAAGATGCTCCATGTTGCTAATCATCAGAGAAATAAATGCAAATTAAAACCACAATGAGATATCACCTCTCACCAGCTAGGATGGCCAACATCAAAAAGACAAGCAACAACAATTGCTGGCAAGGATGCAGAGAAAGGGGAACCTTCCTACGCTGCTGGTAGGAATGTAAATTAGTTCAACCATCATGGAAAACAATATGGAGTTCCTCAAAAAACTAAAAATATAAATACCATTTGACCCAGGAATTCCACTCCTAGGAATTTACCTTAAGAAAACAGGATCACAGATTCAAAAAGACATATGCACCCCTATGTTTATTGCAGCACTATTTACAATAGCCAAGAAATGGAAGCAACCTAAGTGTCCATCAGTAGATGGATGAAGAAGATGTGGTACATATGCACAGTGGAATATTATTCAGCCATTTGCAACAACATGGATGGAGCTAGATGGTATTATGCTCAGTGAAATAAGACAGATGGAGAAAGACAAGTACCAAATGATTTCACTCATCTGTGGAGCATAAGAACAAAGCAAAAACTGAAACTAAAGGAACAAAACAGCAGCAGACTCACAGAACCCAAGAATGGACTAACAGTTGCCAAAGGGAAGGGACTGGGGGTGGGGGGGTGGGAAGGGATGGATAAGGGGAATAAGGGGCATTACGCTTAGCACACATAATGTAAGGGGGAGCACGTGGAAGGCAATATAGCACAGAGAAGACAAGTAGTGACTCTATAGCATCTTACTATGCTGATGGACAGTGACTGTAATGGAGTATGTCGTGGGGACTTGATAATGGGGGTAATCTAGTAACAACAATGTTGATCATTTAACTGTGTATCAGTGATACCAAGAAAAAATTAAATATGCTTCATTTTCAATAAAAGCCACTATAAAGAGGGTTACAGTATAATAAATGAAAAAAGAAAAATACTAAGTTCAATTTAATTCCACTTTTGTGCGAAAAAGGTATATACATTTATAAAATAAAAAGTGTAGATGATAATACCAGAATGTTATCAGTGTTAAGGAGACAGAATTATGGCTCATTTTGATTTTCTGCTTCATGCTCATCTATATTTTCTCTTCTTTTTTATACTGTACAAGCATTTTCCTTCAATAAAAAGTTTAATTTTGGAAATATTTTTAAAAATATTGAATCTCTCATAATGTGAGAGTATAAAGAGTCCAGAAAATTGTCTTTGTGAAGAGGGGTGGCTGATTAAGTGCCCACTCAGCTTCTTTCCCTTAGATTTCCCTTTTCCCTAGGGGTATTTTCCCCATTAAATTATCCTGGCCTCCACTATATCAGGCCCCAGGGAGCTCTGTTCCTCTTTAAAAACTGCAAATGCATGAGTTGAAACAACTTTTCTTGTTTTCCTTTGCTCAGCTGAGACAGGCTGACATTTTCAAAAAGAACTTTAATACTCAGAGAACAAAAAGGCAATAATTATAGAAAATACAAAAGGCATAACAGTTGTCATGTTTAAAACACAACCTTCTAGTCCTCTAAAGGGCTGGTTCCTTGTGGAATCAGAAGCAAACTTGGCCCCCTGCTGGAGTCTTGCCTAGTTTGCCTGAAGTTTGCACCATTGTATTTCTGCCACCTGGAATCAGTCTTGGGACAACTAGTTTCTGTAATAGTCAAGGGTAAAATACCACTTGTTCAATCCATCTGGGGCTTTCCCACTTGGTTCTCCTCCAGGAGATGTTATAGTTCATTGGTGAGAGACCTCACACTTTGTTAATTTAGAAGGAACTCATGCCACCAACCTCCACCCCCACATTACACGCTATACATGTACATATATGCATTCACATACACACACCTACATCCACGTATATACTCCCGCATTGCAAATATAAATTTATACATATGTGCATACACACACACCCCTACAGAGAACATAATAATACTCATTATTCAGGTAAGTATCTTGCCCTCACATACAGAGAAATGGCCAAGTTAAGGTCCATCCATTTCAGGTTTAGAGTATGACAGTTTATATATTAAGAACTGCACATATGCAGCAAGAGAACATTTTCAGGGTTCTCTTAATGCACAAGCTGCAAGTGCAGGCGGCATCAAAACCCAAAGCTTCTCACCTTTGCCCTTGCTCATGCCATTGAGTCACCCTATGATGTCACTTCCCCATTCTTTTGCCTTCAATAAGCCTTCTCTGTAGGCCCTCTGTAGGAAGAGGTGTCTCTGGTCTCCACTGACATAATGAAATCTTGCTCATGTCTCCCTTGTAACTTTGTACCATAAAACTGATCAGTGCTGAAGTGAATTCCATACATCTCTTTTGTCTCTTTAAGCAGCTTGAGAGCAAGAACTGTTTTTTTTCATGTTGTATCCCCTATATAGGTTTTAAAAGAGTGTCTCACATGTGACAAATGCTTAATAAATAGTTATTAAATAATTGAATAAATCTATTTTAGTAATTTTGGAGAAAGTTTAAAGTGATCAATCTAGGATTAATGCATGGAAGTTTCCAGGAGATCAATTTATACTCAGTTGAAGAAAGGCCTTTCTCAGAGTCCGCACTACATAGTATTGCAACGGATTGTTCTGGAAAATACCACTGGGTATATTCTAGTCTAGATGAAAGTCTGCTTTTGAGGATTATCATAATGGGAATTCACGAAAGGATTAAAGATTGAACTACATGTCCTCTAAAATTCTCTCCAATTTTATCTTCCTGGGAACTCTGAATCCAAATGCAAGCAAGAAATCTCACTGGAATATGTTTTGATCATTTGCTCAGGCTGTCAACAAGCTAAGCTCTCCCATATCCATTATTAGCTATTTTTCTTTTTCCTACCCAGTTTTCCTTTCTGGACTATAGCTGTTAAGCTGGACTACACCTATATTAGGTGACACCATAACAGCTAAAAAGCATTAGCAAGGGTAACTGATACTTCTTGTGAATCCATGAAATGCATGTATTTTATTTGAGACTAACTTGGCTTTGAGTTAAAATATTTGCCAGGTTTCTCTCCCCATTTTCCCTTTAAAGGGTAGTTCCTGTTACTGGGTCTTGGTTTCTGAGAATTGCCTGTTCTACTGCCTATCTTACCTGTGGTACTGAAATCCAATTTGTAGCAACCAAATTCCTTTCTCTGAATCCAATTTATACAGTGACAGATGGGGGATTCCAAAAGGGACAGTTCCATTCATATCCAGCAAATCTTCTTTATGGGAAGAAAGTTAGACACAAACTTGGTGACAAACCCAGAAATGTCACTTCTGGAAAGCATTATCTTCTATTTTTTAATTATTTTCCTATGAGGTAGCTGGGACCAGCATAAGTTTGTGCCTATTTTTAGATATTCAAATTAACCATTGATGAGTGATGATGAATTTACCTTAGTAAGCAATATTATAAATTAGTTTTCATTTCCTTCCTATCTTTGTCTTTGGATGTACCATTCATATCACAAGGACTACTTGATAGGGACATAATTCATTTCAAGAAATTAAATGTCCAATTTCTGACTTTTTCCCCCTTTTCTTCTTTTTGAAAAATTTACATTTACAGAATTACTTTGGCTCCAAACTATTGCATACATAGAATTTTTAATATAAATGATCTGTTGTTAAGTCAACTTCCTTGCCTGATAGCTTATCTTTTTTGAGTTTTCTTTGTTCTGAAAACCTAATAATGTTGTTTTGGCTACTGTTTGATGTGTGCATGGGGGAATAGTAAGATGATGAGATTAATCATAAGATTGAAAATTGTAAGATGTAATCATGAGATTAAAAATGGCCTGAGCAGAGTATACCGTAGCCTGCTAGAATGCTGTGGGAACCCTAAGGCTGTTAGGTGGTGAGGACACACGAAGTTGGTGGCCGAAATATTAACGATCCCAAACTTCATTCTGTGCTCCTGATGTTCCAGTCACTCTTCTAAATGCTTTTCAATTACTCTTCATTTAATTAATTCATTCTATAGGGTTGTTGCTGTTAAGAATAGATGAGAAAAAATGAGTTACAGAAAGGTTAAATATTTTACCTAAAGTCACAACTCTAGTAAATGATAGAATTGGGAGCTGAACTTGTGTGAATGCTTCCCAAACCTTGCTCTTACACATTATGGTATTCTCTCTATTTGCCAGAAATATGTGGACTCATTTTGAAACGTCTATAAATGTCTGCATATATATAGGAGAGGAGAAACACACACATATGTACATATATCTAGCCTACATGGATATTGTCCTGTTTTATTTGCAAAGCTCTGCCTCTAAACAGGGACAGGATGACTAACAGCTCCTTCTGGTTGGTTGATTATCATAATATAAATTCCTACAAATGGAAACCATTGCCCTAGCTAATCTTTACATCCCCACATCAGTAGCTATTTCAAGAAAAAGCAATTCCCATCTGTTGCAGAGGCACATTCAGTGGCAGCACACACCTCCTTGTCCTAGTACACCATTTCATTGCAGCGCAATGGTGAAAACAGCATGATTTTCTTTGTTAATTCTTAAAAGCTCTCTCTAAGCCAAATGTGAAGGGACTCAGTACTTTCTTGGTTGTAAGCTGCAAAAGCTCAACTACTACCTTTTTCTTTCCTTTTGAATTCACCTAAGTGATCAGGTGTAACCATCAAAACTTTGGGTTTTACATATTTTTCTTAGAATAGAATGGACATCCGTTACTTTTCTGCTCAGCATGTTTTTCCTTTGGGGAAATACTCCACCCCATTGTCATTCACATGATTCGGACTTGCCTGTGCAGGGATGGGTTCACGATGACATGGCCATTCAGTGTATCCCACCTGTCTGGATGCTGAGATTGTATCAGGGATGAGCACATGACCAAAAGTGGGCTTTCCCTAGATTTCTGCACGAACCATTGAGGAAAATGGTCTGTCCCCTCTTGAAGATTTCTAGGTGTGAGGAGAGTATGAGCCTGGGATTGCTGAGAGCCTTGGCTGGCATGTTAAAGGAGTCTGCCTGAGAAGCCAAAAAGGAAAAATAAAAAAAATAGAGATACAAAATTGTAAACTGTTGAATGCAGCCATATCAGAAGCTAGGGGCAAATTTAGGGTTTTCCATCACGCAGGTTTAAGGGGAAGGAGAGCTTCTGTCACTCGCAACAGGAAGTCCTAATACATGGATTCCTAGGGAATTCGGAGGGATGTTAGTGACTAAATTTCCCACTGGCAAGAAATGGTTCTGTCATTGATTCTATCTCTGCGTGAATTCCTCTACTGACAGGAGGTTTGTTATTAAACTTAGCAGTTCATTCCACCATTGGCCAACTAGTTTCCAGATAGCTTATTTTTCCTAATATCAAACAAGTTGCCTTCTTAAATCTTCCCTTCACCAGCCTCACGCTGTTCTCTGGCGCTTCACAGAAAAGTCAACTTGCTTCTTAAAATATTGAAGGTAGTTATCTTGTCTCATTTCTTTCAAACATTCCCTCCACTTCATTCAAAGAGGAGCAGACTGCTGCTCTTCCTCCCTGCCTACATCGTAGTTCGTAAACACTCTGGTTCCATGGACCATGAAGCTTCCCTCCAGCTGTCTCAGAAGCCACCCAGGGAAAGTGAACGAGGCTGTTCCACCTACACCCCCCTAACTAGTGTTTTTTTAATGTTTCTGTATATTGCTTCCTTTGAAACAAAATTGGATAGTCACTGCACTTTTGGTTTTCAGCCTTAAACTATTCCTGGATGTCAGAAGTAATCAGAGTATGATACGAAAAGAACCTCTCTAAATGAGGGTTGATTTGCTCAGAGTTCATTTAAATTATCCCTGGTCATGATGCTGGCATTATGTATTTACCAAGAAAGCCTCGTATGGCTCCTAGCTCAGGGAAGCTCAGAATCAACTGAAATTCTCAGATCCTTTATTGTTTAAACAATTACCAAATCTGAATGTTTATGTGTTTCCAATTAAAATAGTGATACCAATGATGAAAAGGAGAAATGGATTAATCTTTGGATTTGAGGGTTTTAAGTACATTTTCTTGCTAACATCATGTTTTCTATAAAATTAAACTATGTTTTCTCAAAAAATTTATAAATGTAACTCCTATAATAAGAAGCCAATTAATTTAGAGATGCTTAAGGGAAAACCTTAATAAACTGCATCATTGCTTCTATTTGTACTTCCTTGAGGGAATTATAGTGAGCAGTCAGATTTATATTTTCCCACACAAATCTATATACTCATAAATATGTACACATATATTAATTTACCTTTGTGAATGTCTTTTAAAAATTCATGGATTCAGCAAGTGCTTATGGAAGGTCTATCATGCATCAGGCACTGTTCTAAGCACCGGGGACAGGTAGTGAGCGGAACAGAACTCTGGCTTTCCTGGAGCTTATATTCTAGTGACGGGGAGAGAACCAATGCACAATATAATTGGGTAAAATCCATGGTATTATTATATAGCAACATAATTAAAGGGAAAAGTTAAGTAGGAAAGGAGGATTAGAGGTATTAGGGGGTTGCATTTTATGAGGAGTTGTCTGTTGTATTTTCAAAAATATATGTGGTTTTCGGAGGAGATTTCCGCTGCTCTACTCACGCCACCATCTTGGCTCCCTCTTCGGGGGTTGCATTTTAGTTAGTGTAACCAGTCAGGACTGTGGAGTGAAGAGTTGGCTGTGTCTGGGGAAAGGGAAGAGTATGGATCAAAGCACTGGGGCTGGAGGTCCTGTGTGTTCAGCTCAGCTGGAGTAAGGTGACTGAGGGACAGTGTAGAGTGGGTGAGGCTAAAGTAAAGGTGGGGGTCAGTTCTTGTAAGGCCTTAAAGTTTTCTGTAAGGACTTTGCAGTTTATTCTGAGAGCCTCAATGTTTGACCCAAGAACTAACACCCTGATTTACCAGAGTCACACCAGGTAATACCAGATATGACCAACATACCAGGATCCCTCTGGCTGCAGTGCCGAGAATAGACTGAAGAGTGACAAGAGTATTAGCAGAGAGCACAGCTGGCAGGCCATTGTAATAGACCTAGGAGAAAGATGATGATGGAGCAGTATGTTTGGATGTGTGTGTGGCATAAAGGGATAGAATTCTGAATACATTTTCAAGGTTGAGTCCCTGGATTTGCTGAGGAACCACATATATGGTATAAGACAAAATGTAGAAGCAAGGCATGGATAAAATGAGAGTTCCTGTGGCCAGGATTCCCACCTGGCCCTGGTTCACTAGCTCACTGCACAACTGTGGGCAATACATGGCTGTTGACTCTATATAAAGAGCTCTGCCCAGTGCTCTGCACACGACACGGTGGCACAGCTGCGAGGCTGCAGGAGAGCAGAGCAGGGGCTGGAGTGGTGGCAGCACGCAGGACAGAGGCCCAGAGGATGGCTGTGTGGGACGACTGTGCAGAGAGGCCTGGAGGATGGCTGTGCAAGACAACTGTGCAGAGAGGCTTGGAGGACAGCTGTGTGGGAAGGCTGTGCAGGCAGAGAGGCCCAGAGGATGGCTGTGTGGGATGACTGTGCAGAGAGGCCCAGAGGATGGCTGTGTGGACAGAGGGGCCCAGAGGCAGAGACCGGCTTGCTGCATGCAGACTCGCTCTGAGTGAACGGGATGTTAGTCATTGACCTGCCACCTGGAAATAAAGTTGGGTATAACACTTTCACCCCAAGAACATTTTGCTGTCAATTTCTTTGGTTACATTGAATCCATAGCGAGCTTGCCGAGGGCTGAAACCCATTGGTGAGACACAAGGATATTAAGGCTTTTATCCTAAAAATTTAAAGAAGAGTTACTATAAACGCAGATGAAGTTGACTGCATAAGGAGTACGATTTTCAAGAGAGAGACAAGAAGTCAAGTTTTAAGGCATATTTAAGTTTGAGATGCCAATTGGACATTATTTTAATAGTGGCATAATATTTCATAACATAACTAATCTAACCATTCCTTTGTTACTAAAATTCAGGTTGTTATCATACTTTTACAAGTATAAACATCACTGCAGTTTTTCCAAGGCTGGACTCTTGTTTTTCAATTTTCAGCTTAAATGTCACCTGCTCAGAGGGCTCTTTATTGATCACCAGTTTTAAAGTTACAAGTTATCACATTGCTCTATAGAGTCTCTATGTAACATTATTCTCTGCCTGCTGTTTTTCCTTATATATTTATCATCTATCTCTGTCCCTTAGAAAGATTAGCACAGAGGAGGTACTCAAAATATTCTTATAGAAAGAATAAACGCTGTATGTATCCAGGACCTCACATACTGATGCTTTTGTTTTTTTTATAGGATAGATTTCCCAGAAGTGGTATTCCTGTGTCAAATTGTATTTTTAATTGTCTGATATCATCAAATTAGTTTCCTAAAAGGTTATAGCAATTCTTCTACCAGTGATTCTTCTACCAACAATGTGCAAAAGCAGTCATTTCCCTGAATCAGTGGCACTGGATAATTTTGTTCTTTGATGTTTTTCTTTAGCACTGCTTTCTCATTTTTAATCTTTCTGCTTCTGATGGCTCCAAGTAGCTTAAGTAATTCACATACAGTTAATGAATTCCTATATAAGGCAGCAAACAATTTGTCTTGGTCACTGATATTGTCTTAAAGACTATATTCACTTTTAACTCCTAGGATTGCTTGGTATTGTGAGTATAGGTGGTTTATCAAGGATGGATTTAACTCTTCAGCCCCTTTCTCTTCAGTGATTGGAAACCTGAAACCACTAGGAGAATAAAGTTTTTCCCATTAAATACCTGTTGGTTCTTTCAAAGAGAGATTTATGAGAAGTTATGTAAATCTATATTTTAAAATGCATGTATGTTGGATCATTCTAGGAGGGGGATGTGAATAATGGCATAATTAGTGTAATAAGTGTTCGGTCCATGTTGAAAATAATTTATTTCTGCATAAAATCTATAAGGCTGTGAAACCTTCCAGCTGAAACACATTATTTACATCTCCATTCAGGAGAAGTAAATATTCTTCTCCTCTGCCCCTTCAAATGGTCTTTTCAGGATCTTCATTCATATCATTCATCTTGAGGAAGCTTTTCTTTTGTTCCTTTACTGTCATGTGCCCTTCTTGTTTCATCTGATTTTCTTCTTTTCATCCAGCTGTGATATTTTCTTCCCACTCTAGGAATCAGGATATATTTAAAGTAAGAGTACACCAAGTCTGAGACTGAGTTGAGGTTGGATGCCTTCCCTTACTCTGAGCCTACTGTATGTGATGATAATCAATCTCCACAATCTCATTCTTCCAATTTTTCCAGCACAAACACATCAGGTACAGAAATGTCTGACAACTAGATGGGTGGGCTTTCGGTCTTAAAGTTATAGTACCCCCAAATTCCACCATCTGGCTAGAAAGAAAGTGGTATGTAAAAATCTCCTTGATAAATTATATCAGCAACAGCATTTGTTGAGCTTCTGAAAACCAGACACTGAGTAAGGTCTTTCCAAAGTTCTTATCTACAAATCAAAATCCAAAAACCTCTAAAAATAGCAAGATTTGATGTGAATTTATCTGGTGGTAAACTTGACCTGAAATGACTTGAGGCTATTTATAGCCTTTATCCCACTTAAAATGAGTAGTTACATTTTTTTTCTGTATAGATATTAAGGTGCACAGTTATGAGGTACTGATCAGATCCTATATATTACCTGTCAAAATCCAAAATAACTAGACCTCTGTTACCCAGGGGTTTAGGGTAAAAGCTTGTGGACCTGTAGATAAATCTATATGAATATTGAAAAAAAACAATTAGAATATCTCATAGATATAAAAAAGAGACAAAGTATCTAATAGTACCACATCAGAAGCAAAGGAGATAAATGGAATTAAGGTATGTGTAAGTCTTTTCACAGACTAAGTGAACAAAAAGCAAGGGTAATTTCTAGTGTAAACACACAAAGAATAGAAAATATATCTAAATTTCAAACTAATAGAGGGAAAAATTCTTAAAAATTAAAAAACAAGGCAAAAAAGGGGAGTAAAGGGAACAGAATAAGCAAGGAAAATAAGAAATATACATTAAGTTTAATGGAACTAAATGCACCATGTAGAAGTAATATATGTATATATATATAATATATAATATATATATATGTGTGTGTGTGTGTGTGTATATGCAAACGAATAAAAAAGATCAAAACAAAAACTCATTTAGGATTTCTCCAAAAACCAACGTGGCATCTTTTGCACATAAAGGTATAGCAAAGTTGAAAATAAAAGGAAAAAATAAAATTTATGTGAACACTCACCAAAGGAATGCTAATGTGATTATATAATAACAGAAATAATAGACCTATGGCAAAAAGATTTGCTAGAGATAAGGGAAGTTATTTCATAATGCAAAAAGGTTTGATTCATCAGGAAGACAAAACAATTTTAAATCCCTGTGCACATAATAATCCATTTTCAAAATATATAAAGTGAAAATAGAAATACAAGGAAATACAAAGTTATAAAAATAATAGGACAATTTTAATAAACATCTCTTGTTAACTGATAGAATAATCAAAGACCAGTAATGATCTAGAAAATTTGAATAATATCTTTAAGTTGACCTATTGGACATAAGTAGAACCTTAAGTCCAATAACTGTAGAACTTGTATTATTTTCAAGCACATGTAGAATATTAATAAAATTTATTCTATATTGGGTCATAAGCAAATTTGAATAAATTCCAAATGTTTGAAATGATTTAGAGCATTTTCTGAGACCCCAATGCAGTAATACTATTTCTAATCAGTTCTCAATAGCTCATATATTTGGATAGTAAGAAGTATACATTTAAATAGACTTTTGGTTAAAGAAATGATCATAATAAAAATTGGAATATTTTTTAATTGAATAACAAGAAAACACTACATATCAAAAGTCACAGGACTCAGCTAAACCAGTGATTACAGGGAAATTCATAATTATAAGTACATATAGTATAAGTTAAAAAAACCCTGAAAATTAATAAGCTAAGCATCCACATAATGAAGTTAGAAAAAAGACTAGCAAATTTAGCACAAAGGAAGGATAGAATATAACAGAAGTTAATTTTTAAAAGATTGCAAATATGCAATAGTGAGTATCAACAAAGGAAAACATTATTTTTTGAAATACTTCTTAAGCTGATAAACCACTGGTGAAACTGATAAAAAAGAGATAAAATACAAATAATTTATTTGTTTTGAAAATATAACATTACTTTCAATCCCTTAAATATTAAAATAATAATGAGTTATATTAACCACTTTAAATTTAAAAAGTTAACAAATCTTTTAAAATTGACTCAGAAGAAAATTGAATAATTCTATACTTTTTATACTAATTAAATCTGCAATTAAAATCTTCTAGAAAGTAAACTTCAAGCTAATGGCTTTACTGGGAAATTCTTCCAAAAATTTCAGGAGGTAGGTAACTTTAATCTTATATAAACCTCTTTCAGTGAATAGAAAAAAAGATACACTCCTGAAAATATCTTATTAGGCTAGCAAGGATTTTACGAGGATTAAAAGTTATATGTCAGTGTCACTGAAGGACAAAAACAATGTTAAATTCTAAATTAAATACTCTTAACAAGTGGAATCCAGCAATATGTATAAAAATAATATGATCATGACCATGTTGGGTTTATCTCAGTAATGCCGTATTATGTATCCTTAAAAATTAATTCATGTAATTAAACCACATTAATATAGAATAAAATTTTTATTGTATCAATGGAAAATCTTTGATGAAATTTAATATCCAATCAGAATAAAAATTCATAGTAAAATAGGAACAGAGGTTACATTCTTAATCTGATAAAGGATACCTACAAAACCACAACAAATGTCATGCTTAATGGAGACGTGCTGAAATTTTTTCTTGGATATTGGAAGCAATGCAAGCATTCCCAATATTACCACTTATAGTTAACATTGTACCTGATATCCTAGCCAGCATATTAAAGGAAGAAAGAAAAGTAAAAGCACAAGGTTTAGAAATAAATAACTGCCATCCTTTATGAATTGTTTAATCACGTATTTAGACAATCCAAAATAGTTTCTATATAAAATTTATTAGGAATAATAAAAAGAATCCAGAATTGTATCCAAATTTGCTGGATACAAAATTAATGCAGAACTGATTTGTCATCCTGTTTGCCAGCATTAAACACTGTGAAAGTAAAATTTTAGAAAAGACTATTTAGAATAGTTTTGAAAAAATATCAAATACTTAGGGCCAAAGTTAGCAAGAGATGTAACAAATTGTTACATAGGTTAGTTATGGAATATTATTGAGAAAATTTAATGAAGAACCAAATAAATGGAAGGGTATACCATAAGCATGGGTTGGAAAACTCACTGTGTCAAAATATGAGTTATTTCAAAAATGTCTTAGGGAGTCAGTGAAATTCCAATCAAAATACTAGTAGCTTTTATATGAACATGAATATAATGTGTAACTTGGCAAGATTATTGTAAAATATATATAGAAATGTAAATGGCTAACAATATACAAAGTGACTTCATAGAAGAACAAGGTAGAAAATTTGATATATTAGATATATTAAAAACCTACAATAACTAAGATAGTGTTGTATTGACATGGAAATAGACAAACCAGTGTACCAGAGGAGAGATACATACACATATGGCTACTTGATTTATTATGCAAAATGGTGTGAAGAGTAAAATCTTTTCAATAAATGCAGCTGGAACAATTTTAGCTACTTGATTAAAAAATAAAAAGAAGTTTCTATTTCTCGCCATATGTGTCAATTTTGGATTGTTATAAAGGGAAAAAATAAAACTTTTTAAAATATAAAGGGAAATATATTCATATTCTTCTTTTTTTTTTTTTTTTTTTTAATTATTTTTTATTGAAGGGTAGTTGACACACAGTACCACATTACATGAGTTTCAAGTGTACAACACAGTGGTAGAACACCTACACACATAATTCCAGGCTCCAGCCACCACCCCACCAGGCTGCCACAATATCCCGACCACATTCCTTACGCCATACCTTACATCCCGGTTACTAATTTATTTTACCATTGGAAGTCAGTCCTTTTTTTTTTTTTTTTTTTTGTGAGGGCATCTCTCATATTTATTGATCAAATGGTTGTTAACGACAATAAAATTCTGTATAGGGGAGTCAATGCTCAATGCACAATCATTATTCCACCCCAAGCCTAATTTTTGTCAGTCTCCAATCTTCTGAGGCATAACAAACAAGTTTTTACATGTAGAACAAATTCTTACATAATGAATAAGTTACATAGTGAACAGTACAAGGGCAGTCATCACAGAAACTTTCAGTTTTGCTCATGCATTATGAACTCTAAACAGTCAGTTCAAATATGAATACTCATTTGGTTTTTATACTTGATTTATATGTGGATACCACATTTCTCTCTTTATTATTATTATTTTTAATAAAATGCTGAAGTGGTAGGTAGATACAAGATAAAGGTAGAAAACATAGTTTAGTGTTGTAAGAGAGCACATGTAGATGATCAGGTGTGTGCCTGTAGACTATGTGTTAATCCAAGCTAGACCAGGGCAATAAAACATCCACGTATGCAGAAGATTTCTCTCAGAACGGGGGGGTGAGGTTCTAAGCCTCACCTCTGTTGATCCCCAATTTCTCACCTGATGGCCCCCCTGCGACTGTGCCTGTCTTAGGTTGTTCCTCCCTTGAGGAATCTTACCCGTCTCTGGCTAACCAGTCATCTTCCGGGGCCATACAGGGAAATGTGAAGTTGGTAAGTGAGAGAGAAGCCTTATTGTTTGAAAAAGTTAGCTTTTTACTTCTTTGCATATTTATGCCCTGTGGCTTCTATGCCCAGCATTTGTCTTGAGGTATCTTTACCACTTGGAAGAATTATGATACTCGGTAAATTTGATATGAGGCACGAATTCTATTTAAGGGTTGTAATTAGGAAGGAAGAAGAAAAGCTATAGAAGTAGCAGGCGGAAGAAAACTTGGGAAGATTGATTATTTCTTTGATATATCTTCTTGTAGAGTAACTTCAGCATGTATAGGTTTTAAGCTACTACTTAAATTGCACACACACATTAACATAATAGGAGTATAGTTACATAACCAAAGCATATCTGTAATTACCAGCCATCTGCAGTGAAACCAAGAAAACCAGTTAGGCACCTTAGGCATTTGTGAAAACTTATCTATGATATGGTGGATATTGTCCAAATGAACTTGAACAGTCTGAGAGAAATCAGACAAATTAAAACAACCCATTCCTGGGGACTGTTCACATGCCATATGCTCTTTTAACAATGAATAGTTTGTAGTTGTAAGACTTTGGAGCGCTACAATTTGCACTTCTCCAAATTCTTGGTTGAGTTCCAACAGTATAGATCCAGTCCAATTTTGTTGTTTTACTGTATGCACAGGCCAGCTTAGATATCTCCTTCCTCATTCCCATGGCAGGTCCAGGAACTGGTGGGATGAGTGCATCTACAGCTGTAGCAGTGCGTGGATCTTTGTTGGGGTTTTTTGATGATCATCTTCTGGCATGAGTCTTCCAGAGGGTGCAGATGTTGGAAGTTCTTTTTCATATCGTATCTTAGTTCATTTTCGGGGTAGCCCAATTAGGCTTTGATCCTCTGTATAAACACAAACAGACCCTTTGCCTACACTTTTATATGCCCTTTATACCCTTGTGTAGAACTCGTTGGAGGTTACCACACAGGAACTGCCCTTTTTTTTTTTTTTTTTTGCTATCACTAATCTACACTTACATGACGAATATTATGTTTACTAGGCTCTCCCCTATACCAGGTCTCCCCTATAAACCCCTTTACAGTCACTGTCCATCAGCATAGCAAAATGTTGTAGAATCACTACTTGCCTTCTCTGTGTTGTACAGCCCTCCCTTTTCTCCTACCCCCCCATGCATGTTAATCTTAATACCCCCCTACTTCTCCCCCCCTTATCCCTCCCTACCCACCCATCCTCCCCAATCCCTTTCCCTTTGGTACCTGTTAGTCCATTCTTGAGTTCTGTGATTCTGCTGCTGTTTTGTTCCTTCAGTTTTTCCTTTGTTCTTATATTCCACAGATAAGTGAAATCATTTGTTATTTCTCTTTCTCCGCTTGGCTTGTTTCACTGAGCATAATACCCTCCAGCTCCATCCATGTTGCTGCAAATGATTGGATTTGCCCTTTTCTTATAGCTGAGTAGTATTCCATTGTGTATATGTACCACATCTTCTTTATCCATTCATCTATTGATGGACATTTAGGTTGCTTCCAATTCTTGGCTATTGTAAATAGTGCTGCAATAAACATAGGGGTGCATCTGTCTTTCTCAAACTTGATTGCTGCATTCTTAGGGTAAATTCCTAGGAGTGGAATTCCTGGGTCAAATGGTAAGTCTGTTTTGAGCATTTTGATGTACCTCCATACTGCTTTCCACAATGGTTGAACTAACTTACATTCCCACCAGCAGTGTAGGAGGGTTCCCCTTTCTCCACAGCCTCGCCAACATTTGTTGTTGTTTGTCTTTTGGATGGCAGCCATCCTTACTGGTGTGAGGTGATACCTCATTGTAGTTTTAATTTGCATTTCTCTGATAATTAGCGATGTGGAGCATCTTTTCATGTGTCTGTTGGCCATCTGTATTTCTTTTTTGGAGAACTGTCTGTTCAGTTCCTCTGCCCATTTTTTAATTGGGTTATTTGTTTTTTGTTTGTTGAGGCGTGAGAGCTCCTTATATATTCTGGACGTCAAGCCTTTATCGGATGTGTCATTTTCAAATATATTCTCCCATACTGTAGGGATCCTTCTTGTTCTATTGATGGTGTCTTTTGCTGTACAGAAGCTTTTCAGCTTAATATAGTCCCACTTACTCATTTTTGCTGTTGTTTTCCTTGCCCGGGGAGATATGTTCAAGAAGAGGTCACTCATGTTTATGTCTAAGAGGTTTTCGCCTATGTTTTCTTCCAAGAGTTTAATGGTTTCATGGCTTACATTCAGGTCTTTGATCCATTTTGAGTTTACTTTTGTATATGGGGTTAGACAATGGTCCAGTTTCATTCTCCTACATGTAGCTGTCCAGTTTTGCCAGCACCACCTGTTGAAGAGACTGTCATTTCGCCATTGTATATCCATGGCTCCTTTATCAAATATTAATTGACCATATATGTCTGGGTTAATGTCTGGATTCTCTAGTCTGTTCCATTGGTCTGTGGCTCTGCTCTTGTGCCAGTACCAAATTGTCTTGATTACTATGGCTTTATAGTAGAGCTTGAAGTTGGGGAGTGAGATCCCCCCTACTTTATTCTTCTTTCTCAGGATTGCTTTGGCTATTCGGGGTCTTTGGTGTTTCCATATGAATTTTTGAATTATTTGTTCCAGTTCATTGAAGAATGTTGCTGGTAGTTTCATAGGGATTGCATCAAATCTGTATATTGCTTTGGGCAGGATGGCCATTTTAACGATATTAATTCTTCCTAGCCACGAGCATGGGATGAGTTTCCATCTGTTAGTGTCCCCTTTAATTTCTCTTAAGAGTGACTTGTAGTTTTCAGAGTATAAGTCTTTCACTTCTTTGGTTAGGTTTATTCCTAGGTATTTTATTTTTTTTGATGCAATTGTGAATGGAGTTGTTTTCCTGATTTCTCTCTCTGTTGGTTCATTGTTAGTATATAGGAAAGCCACAGATTTCTGTGTGTTGATTTTGTATCCTGCAACTTTGCTGTATTCCGATATCAGTTCTAGTAGTTTTGGGGTGGAGTCTTTAGGGTTTTTTATGTACAGTATCATGTCATCTGCAAATAGTGACAGTTTAACTTCTTCTTTACCAATCTGGATTCCTTGTATTTCTTTGTTTTGTCTGATTGCCGTGGCTAGGACCTCCAGTACTATGTTAAATAACAGTGGAGAGAGTGGGCATCCCTGTCTAGTTCCCGATCTCAGAGGAAATGCTTTCAGCTTCTCGCTGTTCAATATAATGTTGGCTGTGGGTTTATCATAGATGGCCTTTATTATGTTGAGGTACTTGCCCTCTATTCCCATTTTGCTGAGAGTTTTTAACATGAATGGATGTTGAACTTTGTCAAATGCTTTTTCAGCATCTATGGAGATGATCATGTGGTTTTTGTCTTTCTTTTTGTTGATGTGGTGGATGATGTTGATGGACTTTCGAATGTTGTACCATCCTTTCATCCCTGGGATGAATCCCACTTGGTCATGGTGTATGATCCTTTTGATGTATTTTTGAATTCGGTTTGCTAATATTTTGTTGAGTATTTTTGCATCTACGTTCATCAGGGATATTGGTCTGTAGTTTTCTTTTTTGGTGGGGTCTTTGCCTGGTTTTGGTATTAGGGTGATGTTAGCTTCATAGAATGAGTTTGGGAGTATCCCCTCCTCCTCTATTTTTTGGAAAACTTTAAGGAGAATGGGTATTATGTCTTCCCTGTATGTCTGATAAAATTCCGAGGTAAATCCATCTGGCCCGGGGGTTTTGTTCTTTGGTAGTTTTTTGATTACCTCTTCAATTTCGTTGCTGGTAATTGGTCTGTTTAGATTTTCTGTTTCTTCCTGGGTCAATCTTGGAAGGTTATATTTTTCTAGGAAGTTGTCCATTTCTCCTAGGTTTCCCAGCTTGTTAGCATATAGGTTTTCATAGTATTCTCCAATAATTCTTTGCATTTCCATGGGGTCCGTCGTGATTTTTCCTTTCTCGTTTCTGATACTGTTGATTTGTGTTGACTCTCTTTTCTTCTTAATAAGTCTGGCTAGAGGCTTATCTATTTTGTTTATTTTCTCGAAGAACCAGCTCTTGGTTTCATTGATTTTTGCTATTGTTTTATTCTTCTCAATTTTATTTATTTCTTCTCTGATCTTTATTATGTCCCTCCTTCTGCTGACCTTACGCCTCATCTGTTCTTCTTTTTCCAATTTCGATAATTGTGACATTAGACCATTCATTTGGGATTGCTCTTCCTTTTTTAAATATGCTTGGATTGCTATATACTTTCCTCTTAAGACTGCTTTTGCTGTGTCCCACAGAAGTTGGGGCTTAGTGTTGTTGTTGTCATTTGTTTCCATATATTGCTGGATCTCCATTTTGATTTGGTCATTGATCCATTGATTATTTAGGAGCGTGTTGTTAAGCCTCCATGTGTTTGTGAGCCTCTTTGCTTTCTTTGTACAGTTTATTTCTAGTTTTATGCCTTTGTGGTCTGAAAAGTTGGTTGGTAGGATTTCAATCTTTTGGAATTTTCTGAGGCTCTTTTTGTGGCCTAGTATGTGGTCTATTCTGGAGAATGTTCCATGTGCACTTGAGAAGAATGTATATCCCGCTGCTTTTGGATGTAGAGTTCTATAGATGTCTATTAGGTCCATCTGCTCTACTGTGTTGTTCAGTGCTTCCGTGTCCTTACTTATTTTCTGCCCAGTGGATCTATCCTTTGGGGTGAGTGCTGTGTTGAAGTCTCCTAGAATGAATGCATTGCAGTCTATATCCCCCTTTAGTTCTGTTAGTATTTGTTTCACATATGCTGGTGCTCCTGTGTTGGGTGCATATATATTTAGAATGGTTATATCCTCTTGTTTGACTGAGCCCTTTATCATTATGTAGTGTCCTTCTTTATCTCTTGTTACTTTCTTTGTTTTGAAGTCTATTTTGTCTGATATTAGTACTGCAACCCCTGCTTTCTTCTCACTGTTGTTTGCTTGAAATATGTTTTTCCATCCCTTGACTTTTAGTCTGTACATGTCTTTGGGTTTGAGGTGAGTTTCTTGTAAGCAGCATATAGATGGGTCTTGCTTTTTTATCCATTCTGTTACTCTGTGTCTTTTGATTGGTGCATTCAACCCATTAACATTTAGGGTGACTATTGAAAGATATGTACTTATTGCCATTGCAGGCTTTAAATTCGTGGTTACCAAAGGTTCAAGGTTAGCCTCTTTAGTATCTTACTGCCTAACTTAGCTCGCTTATTGAGCTGTTATATACACTGTCTGGAGATTCTTTTCTTCTCTCCCTTCTTGTTCCTCCTCCTCGATTCTTCATATGTTGGGTGTTTTGTGCTGTGCTCTTTCTAGGAGTGCTCCCATCTAGAGCAGTCCCTGTAAGATGTTCTGTAGAGGTGGTTTGTGGAAAGCAAATTCCCTCAGCTTTTGTTTGTCTGGAAATTGTTTAATCCCACCGTCATATTTGAATGATAGTCGTGCTGGATACAGTATCCTTGGTTCAAGGCCCTTCTGTTTCATTGTATTAAATATATCATGCCATTCTCTTCTGGCCTGTAGGGTTTCTGTTGAGAAATCTGACGTTAGCCTGATGGGTTTCCCTTTATAGGTGACCTTTTTCTCTCTAGCTGCCTTTAACACTCTTTCCTTGTCCTTGATCTTTGCCATTTTAATTATTATGTGTCTTGGTGTTGCCCTTCTTGGATCCTTTCTGTTGGGGGTTCTGTGTATTTCCGTGGTCTGTTCGATTACTTCCTCCCCCAGTGTGGGGAAGTTTTCAGCAATTATTTCTTCTAAGATACTTTCCATCTCTTTGCCTCTCTCTTCTTCTTCTGGGACTCCTATAATACGGATATTGCTCCTTTTAGATTGGTCACACAGTTCTCTTAATATTGTTTCATTCCTGGAGATCCTTTTGTCTCTCTCTATGTCAGCTTCTATGCGTTCCTGTTCTCTGATTTCAATTCCATCAATGCCCTCTTGCATTCTATCCATTCTGCTTATAAACCCTTCCAGAGTTTGTTTCATTTCTGCGATCTCCTTTCTGGCATCTGTGATCTCTTTCCGGACTTCATCCCATTTTTCTTGCGTATTTCTCTGCATCTCTGTCAGCATGTTTATGATTCTTATTTTGAATTCTTTGTCAGGAAGACTGGTTAGGTCTGTCTCCTTCTCTGGTGTTGTCTCTGTGATCTTTGTCTGCCTGTAGCTTTGCCTTTTCATGGTGATAGGAATAGTCTGCAGAACTGGGACGAGTGACGGCTGGAAGGACTTCCTTTCTTGTTGGTTTGTGGCCCTCCTCTCCTGGGAGAACAGCGGCCTCTAGTGGCTTGTGCTGCGCAGCTGCGCGCAGACAGGGTTTCTGCTTCCTGCCCGGCTGCTATGGAGTTAATCTCCGCTGTTGCTGTGGGCGTGGCCTGGCTCGGGCAGCTACTCCAAAATGGTGGAGTCGCGTTGGAGCAGGAGCTGCTGGGAGGCTATTTATCTCCGTAAGGGGCCTGCCTGCTCCCTGCAGCCCAGGGGTTAGGGTGCCCAGAGGTCCCGGATTCCCTACCTCTGGATTAAGTGGCCCGCCCTGCCCCTTTAAGACTTCCAAAAAGCACCCGCCAAAACAAAACAACGACCACAAAAAAAAACAAGAAAAAAAAATTTTTTTAATTAAAAAAAAAAAAAAAAATTTTTTTAATTAAAAAAAAAAAAAAAGGTGGTCGTTCGTTTTTCTTTATTCTCCGGTGCCAGCCTCAGGCCTCTGCTCACCGGTCTTTCTGCCCTGTTTCCCTAATATTGGGGTCCCTGTCCCTTTAAGACTTCCAAAAAGCGCTCGCCAAAACAAAGCAGCAAAAAAGCAAAAAAAAAAAAAAATGGTCGCGCGCTTTTCTTATGCCCTCTGTCGCCCAGCCTCCAGTGCCTGCTCACTGTTCTTGCTGCCCTGTTTTCCCAGTATCGAGCGCCCTGCACTCTGGCCCGGATGGCTGGGGCTGGGTGTTCGGCAGCCCTGGGCTCCGTCTCCCTCCCGCTCTGCCTGCTCTTCTCCCGCCGGGAGCTGGGGGGTGGGGCGCTCGGCTCCCGTGCGGCCGGGGCTTGTATCTTACCCCCTTCGCGAGGCGCTGGGTTCTCTCAGGTGTGAATGTGGTCTGGATATTGTCCTGTGTCCTCTGGTCTTTATTCTAGGAAGGGTTGTCTTTGTTATTTTTTCATAGATATATGTTGTTTTGGGAGGAGATTTCCGCTGCTCTACTCACGCCGCCATCTTCCGCCCCACAGGCGCTTCCCCGTCTCCTTCACGCCCATATTCTTCTAATTGAAATATTTTTCTTAAAAAGGCCAGAATAAGTACCATCCTAAAGAAAATTATTGAGATTTGAGTACACTGAAGTTAGGAATATCTATGTATTAAATGACACCATTAAGAGAAGGAAAAATCCAATCACAAAATGAAAAATATTTTAAACATATTAATTAGTAAAGGACCATCAAAATAAAAAAATAACTTACATTTCCATAGAAAACAAAGAATACCCAATAAAAGAAATGGCAAAGACCTGAAACAGGCATTTTACAAAAGAGGAAATCCAAAATGGTCAATATGAACATACAAAGTGCTTAAATTCATGAGTAATCTAGGAAATGCAAATTAAAAGCATGGGGGAAATGCCACCTACTTCTGCCAACATGGCTAAAATGACAGTAGGTGTTGCCAAGAATGGGCACCAACAGTAACACTTACGTAATGTTGGTTAGAGTATGAAATGGAAAAACTTCTGAGAAATAATTTTGACACATATATTAAAGTTGAAAATACACAGACAGCAATTACACTTACTGTGGTGAGCATTTAGTAATGTATATAATTGTCGAATCACTATGTTGTGTACTTGTATCTTGCCAGTGGGTTTCAGCCCTTGGCATGTTCACTCTTGATTCGGTGAGACTGAAAAATGACAGTGGAACGTTCCTGGGATAAGAGGGTTTATACCCAACTTTATTCCCATGGTGGCAGGTCAATCACCAGAATCCCATCCACCTCAGAGCGAGTGGGCTTGCAGCACGCTGGTCTCCGCCTCTGGGCCTCTCTGCCGTGCAGATTCTCAGTCTCTGGCCTCTGCGCTGCCACCACTCCCGTCTCTGCTCTCCTGCAGCCATGCAGCCCAGAGCACTGGGCAGAGTTCTATATAGAGTCAGTAACAACGTATTGCCCATATGTGTGTGGTGAGCTAGCAGAACGGGGTCAGGTGAGAATCCTGGCCGTATGAACTTTCACTTTCTCCACTTTCTCTACAACTTGAAACCAACATAATATTGTATATCAACTGTATTTCAATTTAAAAAAATTAGTTATAAAAATAAAATAAGAAATACCTCTCCCCCCAAATGAAATACATCCTGTGGATCAGCCTCATGTATTTATAGGAAATTATCTTGAGGAAGTGATAGGCTCCGAGTATACTGTTAGCCATGCTGACCAAAAACTCATGGAACACAAAGATTCAGAGATCAAATTAAAACGCTGAAATTATATGGCTAACTGATTCAATTTAAAACAAACACCAAGAAGCCAGGAAAAATACAGGGTGTAAGGATATTTCCCAAATTATGTGTTTTGCAATGTTCACGTGTCTTCCTCTTCCTCTCTCTCTCTCTTCTTCCTCTCCCACTACCTCTTTTTGTCTTTCTCTCTCCCTCTCTCTCATTGGGTTTAAATAAGGCCAACAGAGGGAAGGTGCTGATAGCCAAACACAATTGCTCTATTGAGAATATGCACATGCTTGCACACAGCTGGAGCTCATTCACTTACTCTGATGAGCAAACATGTAGTTTATGTGTTTCTTGCGCAGAGGAAACACGAAGCAAGAATGAAATCATAATGGGTGTCACGTATGAGTAACTGATTTAACACATTATGAATATTGAGTTCCTAATGTGGATCACGCATATTTAATATATTATGTATCTTGTACCTTATGTGCCTCATGAATATTTAGCACCTACTGGATCCTTCCACCTTTTTCTGCGTTTAGCACACATTTCTCCTTATCAGTCTAGCATGAATATGTCTCACAAGATTCTCACTCCTAAACTCATTGTTTTTCTTATTTTTCAGTAGAATCAAATATTCTTTTTTCTTTTTTTATTGAAGTATAGTTAATATACAATATTAAACTGGTTTCAGGTATACAGCATGGTGATTTGACAGTGATATACATTATTAAATGCTTACCCCAACTAGTGTAGTTACTGTCTGTTAACATAGGTGTTATAGAACTACTGACTATATTCTCTGTGCTGTACTTTCATCCCTGTGATGACTTTATACTATGAGACTGTTTGCCTCTTTATCTCCTATATACAGTTTTTTGGTGGAATCAAATGTTCTTAAATAATACAGAAAAAATACATTGCACTACTTCAAGGCACATACCACAGAAATACATGCTTATATGCATCAGGATAGAAATATGGAAACATAGCACACATAAATTAACCATAGCTTGGTTAACTAAACTAATTTGTTTAATGGTAATGGTATATCACACAGAAGTGAAAATGATTGGTAAGAACACAGATAAATCTTAAAACTCTAATGTGAGTGAACGAACACATAATACATGTGTTATGTTTCCATTTATATTAAGTTTGAAAAAGAGTCACAAATGAAACTATAGCTAGAATCTGAGGATCCACATTCTGGAATGGTGCTGATGAGTTCCATGAGCCTGATTTCTGGTGAAACAGCCATAATTGGTGAAAATTATACATACAAACACATATATGTGTATATATGAATATATAACTTAAGTTCTCTCTATATAATTTGTCATATATAAAATTTATATGTAATATATATAATTCATATCTGTATAATAACACATACATATAAAGTCTGTAGGAATTATATATATATGTGTGTGTGTGTATATGTTGGCACATGCTCTAGAAACTTTAAATTTTATATATATACATATACATATATAGACACTAAATCATATATAATTCTATATGATATAAATATAACTTAGGGTATGTATATGTAATTTAAAGTCTCTAGAAATTGTGCCTAAATCTCTCAGGGCATACAGTAAATGAAGAAGCGTTTATTCAAGAAAATCCATGACATCTCAGGAGAGCAGGAGCCTGCGGCATGTGAGTCGTGACCCGCTCCTTTCCCCTCCCCTGAGCGCAGCATGGCGGAAGCTCCTTTCCAGGAGGAACTGCAGAGACTAGGGGACCCCCTTCCCCCAGGTCCTAGCCAGTCACTCACCTGCTCTGCATTACAGAAACTGGATTCCGTGTGAATGTCATTAAAAAGGTCAAAGGCTTTCCTCCTTCACTAGTAGGAAGGAGGCTCTACCTCTGGTGTAGTGAGCCCAGATTAGTGGGGGCCTGACTGCCCTCACTCCAACTCACTTACGGAACATTATATGCCAGGAGAGGCAAGCCAAGAACACCAGAAGCTACCGTTCCCTGTCAATGCCCACCTCGCCTGCAAGGGAAGCTGTCACTCTGGGAGAGGAAGGTCACTTTCCCATCCCTAGCTGTGGAGTACTGGCTCAGAGACTGTGCACAGCGAGAGGCAGGCCATAACCACCGAGCTCTTAAAAGATCCCCCTAAAGGAATTGACTTTATTTATTTAGTTTTTTGAAACAGTGTGGGAAACTTTAAGCCTAAAGGTGCTCTCAGAAACAGTGGAGATTTTGATGGTAAAGAATTGAGATGAGGCTGATAGAACCATGAAAGCAGCAACTTAAACTGTAGGCCAGTTAGTTTGCCTGAGAGAATCAGGGAAAAAGAAGACCATTACCTGAGACAAAGCATTGAGTATATGTTTGTTTTCTTTCATGTTCTTTGAGCTTTCTTAGGGTCCAGCGAAGTATAAGGATGATCTAGTAATGGCGATAGTGATGATGATGGTAATGGCGGCTAGCATTCAGGGCCTGCTCTAAGGCAGATGCTGTACTTCAATTCATCTCATTTACTCTTAAAAACAATGCATAAAGTAGTGAGGAATTTTCTTTCTGACTTTTCAGCTTAAGAAACAGAGGATTAGAAATTTCAAATGAATCACACAAGATCACCCATTTGGGAAGTGGAAAAATAGTGACTGAAATCTAATCTATCTCCAGAATCTGGTTCTTCGTCTTTACTTTAGCCTTGAATAATAATTTAAAGTTTAATTTGACTATATTGACTTTTTTTTCCTTTTCTGACATTTGAGAGGGGTAAGGGAAAGTGTTATGAATTCTAATCTATGACAAAGTGAGTCTTACAAGCATTAACCAACTTACAAAGTGCTTGTGTATAAGAGCACTGCTAAAAGGTGACACAAGAAATCCAAATCCAGCTTTCTTGTCTGCAGGTCTACATATTTCTTTGACATCTCAGGAGGTCCCATTGGTAATTAGGTGCCAAGAGCACATTTCTATTAGTTATTCTTTTTTCTTTTAGCCATGGAATTATTGAAGAGAAAGCAAGCTCACACGTGCATTTCTTCCTGAGTCAGTTGAGAATGTTTTAATTAGCTTGAATTGTTTAGCCACAGCTTGTTGGAAGCTAAGCTTCCTGTACTGCAAATCAAATTTCAACTCTGCTTCTTTGAGGAGCCTATTCCTTCCTAGCCTCCTAACTTTTGCGGTCAGAGCATAGTGCGGACTAAACCCCCTGGAGATATTTTCTCCCTGAAGTCTTGTCCCACCCTCCCATGGAAATGCTGGGGCCTCATTATCACGTCCTGCTGGAGCTCATTCGTTTCTTCTCCTGCAACCACAGGGAACTCAACAGTTCCCGGAGCTCCTCCTGAGCCACATAATAGAATACATTGACAGTTGTTTCTTTGGCAGCTTGATATAATTAGAGATATTTGCATCTCTTGATCACACTCCTCAAGAACAATGTGAGATAATGACAGAATAGGGTCCTAGCTTTCCTGCTGTCTTTCACAGAATGAAAGAACTGAAAAGAGGCCCACATTTAAGAACTGTTCCCTCCTTTTACAGAAAAGGAAATAGGGACTCAGAAGGGAAATGACCTATTAAATGGGAATTAGTGAGAGAAAGGGTTACAAACCAAATCTTCTGACTCTCAGCTCTATACTCTTTTTGCAGTTCTATGTTGCATGAATGTGTAAGACTTGGTGCTTGATGTTATTTAGACAGTAGAAGTTACATGTACAAAAGGAGTATGACTGTAGGCATACCTAGAGAATGAGCCTCTATATTCAGGACTATCTCAGATTACTAAAATTCAAAGAAGCAGTAAATGATGATAGAAATATAATTGCAAGAAGATAGCAAAGAAATAAGAATGGGTTGGGAGGAATGGCTTCCAAGATTATGATACAAGAATATGGCTAATACCTTTTAAAACGTGAATATAGGAATATTATTAGTCATTGTGGCAAACAGCATGAAGAATCCTTTGAGGCAAGGATAATCTTCAAATCCATCAATGCTAAATGTGAGAAAAGCTGTTTGTATGGGTTTACCTGAGTAGTCTGACTGATTGGTAGAAAAGGATCTGAACAAGAACTGAGAAGGCATTGGTTGTGATTTGAACTAAAAGTGGTTATCAGAGATGTTGTATCTGTGAATCTTAGTTTCTCCTTAGGAAAATAGACTAGATCTATAGTTTCTCAAATTTTAGTATGCATAAGAATCACCTGGGCAACCTAATAAAATGCAGGTTCTAGGGGTCCATTCCCAGAGATTCTGATTCATTGATTTGGGACAGGGCTATAGAATCTGCCTTGCATCAAACTCCTGAGAGGATTCTAGTGATGGTGCTTCTGGGACCCACACCTGAAGAAATGAAAATATACTAGGAAAAAGGATCCACTGATGACCTAATATTTTATAACACTTTCTTCCCACCTGCTCAAACCTAACAAATGCTGAAATTCTCTGACATTTAATAGAACCTTTACTACCTGTTTTACCTGTTTGGATCATAATGCCATACATCAATTTATGCATCAAATTTATAGGCTTTTGTGGAGGCCAGTGCAGCCCAGCAGGGGGTAGCATGAGTCTGAATTCCCAGGCAAAGTGAGCCTGTTTGCCCATGACTTCATTTCCTTTGACTCCCCAGGTAGATATAAAAGGTCTCTGGTGCTTTCAAAATAGTTGAACAAGGAGAGGCCCTTCCAATTTTTAAATTAAGCAAGCTTTGACCTTCAAAGTGGTAATTGCTCTTGACATCTAACTTATTGCTTAATTAAAACATGGTGAGATATGAGACCTCACTTTTGCAAAAACAGAGAGTCATGGTTATTTCTAGTTTATTAAAGTCCCTCTTTTATCTGAAAGGTATGGGCTGAGGTTATCAGAATAATGTCCCATCTCAGGGAGAAAGGATCCAGCAGGCAGCAAAGCTGAGGTGAGTCACTATCCTTCTAAAACAACCAGAGTTTATGAAATTATCAGAGAGCTAAATCATTTTGCTGAGTTATCTCAGAAGAAGAAACAATGAAAAATTAAGAATGATAGCACTTCAGTGCACAACTGAATAGGAGTATTATTTTCTCCCATTTTAAAAACAAATATAAAATGATACCAATTTTCTTTTTTCTATGTGCTTTTTTTCCCATGCTTTTTAAGTGTCTTTGCATCTGCAGGGAAAAAAAAAACCACACAACTTGAAAAGGTCCTTTTTTTGGGCAAAATCATTGAGGATTTTAAGTAATAATATATTTAAAAAAAAGACCAACATAGTTCCTTTCTCTATTTTCAGAAGAATGACTTTAAAAAAGAAAAGAGACAAAAGAAGAGGAAATTTTAAATATGGAGGTATGGATGATTTCTATAGATTTCCACTGATTAGATATTTAATTTTTAAGTAATATTTACAATTTTTAAATAGTGATGGACACTTTTTTTTTTTGAATTAATTTTTTTTTTTTTATTGAAGGGTAGTTGACAACAGCATTGCATTACATTAGTTTCAGGTGTACAACACAGCGACTCAACATTTATATACATGATATTTCTAGGTACCAGGTATCACCATACCAAGTTGTTACAATATTTTGACTATATTCCTTATGCTATACATTACATCCCGGTTACTTATTTATTTTACAATTGGAAGTGTGTTTATATATATATATTGTGAGGGCATCTCTCATATTTATTGATCAAATAGTTGTTAACCACAACAAATCTCTGTATAGGGGGGTCAATACTCAATGCACAATCATTAATCCACCCCAAGCCCAATTTTCGTCAGTCTCCAATCTTCTGATGCATAACGAACAAATTCTTACATGGAGTACAAATTCTTACATAATGAATAAGTTACATGGTGAACAGTGCAAGGGCAGTCATCACAGAAGCTTTCGGTTTTGTTAATGCATTATGAACTATACACAGTCAGTTCAAATATGAATATTCATTTGATTTTTAAACCTGATTTATATGTGGATACCACATTTCTCTATTATTATTATTTTTAATAAAATGCTGAAGTGGTAGGTAGATACGAGATAAAGGTAGAAAACAGAGTTTAGTGTTGTAAGAGAGCAAATGTAGATGATCAGGTGTGTGCCTGTAGACTATGTGTTAATCTGCGCTAGACGAGGGCAATAAACATCCATGTATGCAGAAGATTTCTCTCAGAACATGAGGGGGGAGGTTCTAAGCCTCACCTCTGCTGCTCCCCATTTTCTCACCAGATGGCCCCCTGCGACTGTGCCTGTCTTAGGTTGTTCCTCCCTTGAGGAATCTTACCCGTCTCTGGCTAACCAGTCATCTTCCGGGGCCATACAGGGAAATGTTAAGTTGGTAAGTGAGAGAGAAGCCTTATCGTTTGAAAAGGTTAGCTTTTTACTTCTTTACATATTTATGCCCTGTGGCTTCTATGCCCAGCATTTGTCTTGAGGTGTCTTTACCACTTGGAAGAATTATGATACTCGGTAAATTCGACATGTGGCACGAGTTCTATTTAAAGGTTGTGATTAGGTAGGAAGAAGAAAAGCTACAGAAGTAGCAGGCAGAAGAAAACCTGGGAAGATTGATTATTTCTTTGACATATCTTCTTGTAGAGTAACTTCAGCATGGATAGGTTTTAAACGACTAATTAAATTGTGCACACACATTAACATAATAGGAATATAGTTACCTAACCAAAGCATACCTGTAATTACCAGCCATCTCCAGTGAAACCAAGAAAACCAGTTAGGCACCTTAGGCATTTGTGAAAACTTATCTATGATATGGTGGATACTGTCCGACTGAACTTAAACAGTCTGAGAGAATTCAGATAAACTAGAACACCCCATTCCTGGGGACTGTTCATATCCCATATCTTCTTTTAACGATAAATAGTCTGTGGTTGTAAGATTTTGGAGTGCTACAATTTGCACTTCTCCTAATTCTTGGTTGAGTTCCAACAGTATAGATCCAGTCCAATTTTTGTTTTACTGTATGCACAGGCCAGCTTAGATATCTCCTTCATCTTTCCCATGGCAAGTCCAGGAACTGGTGGGATGAGTGCATCTACACCTGTGACAGTGTGTGGATCTTTGTTGAAGTTTTTTTTTTTGTTCTTTGTTTTTTGTTTTTTTCTGATCATCTTCTGTCATGAGTCTTCCCGAGAGTGCTGATGTTGGAAGTTCTTTTTCATATCGTATCTTAGTTCATTTTCGGGGTAGCCAAATTAGGCTTTGATCCTCTGTATAAACACAAACAGACCCTTTGCCTACACTTTTATATGTCCTTTATATCATTGTGTAGAACTCATTAGAGGTCACCACATAGGAACTGCATTTTTTTTTTAAATCATTAATCTACACTTACATGACGAATACTTTGTTTACTAGGCTCTCCCCTATACCAGGTCCTCCCTATGTACTCCTTTACAGTCACTGTCCATCAGCGTAGCAACCTGTTGTAGAATCACTACTTGTCTTCTCTGTGTTGTACAGCCCTCCCCTTTCTCCCACCCCGCTATGGATGCTAATCTTAATACCCCCCTACTTCTCCCCCCCTTATCCCTCCCTACCCACCCATCCTCCCCAGTCCCTTTCCCTTTGGTACCTGTTAGTCCATTCTTGAGTTCTGTGATTCTGCTGCTGTTTTGTTCCTTCAGTTTTTCCTTTGTTCTTATATTCCACAGATGAGTGAAATCATTTGGTATTTCTCTTTCTCTGCTTGGCTTGTTTCACTGAGCAAAATACCCTCCAGCTCCATCCATGTTGCTGCAAATGGTTGGATTTCCCCTTTTCTTATGGCTGAGTAGTATTCCATTGTGTATATGTACCACATCTTCTTTATCCATTCATCTATCGATGGACATTTAGGTTGCTTCCAATTCTTGGCTATTGTAAATAGTGCTGCGATAAACATAGGGGTGCACTGATCTTTCTCATACTTGATTGCTGCATTCTTAGGGTAAATTCCTAGGAGTGCAATTCCTGGGTCAAATGGTAAGTCTGTTTTGAGCATTTTGATGTACCTCCATACTGCTTTCCACAATGGTTGAACAAGTTTACATTCCCACCAGCAGTGTAGGAGGGTTCCCCTTTCTCCACAGCCTCGCCAACATTTGTTGTTGTTTGTCTTTTGGATGGCAGCCATCCTTACTGGTGTGAGGTGATACCTCATTGTAGTTTTAATTTGCATTTCTCTGATAATTAGCGATGTGGAGCATCTTTTCATGTGTCTGTTGGCCATCTGTATTTCTTTTTTGGAGAACCGTCTGTTCAGTTCCTTTGCCCATTTTTTAATTGGGTTATTTGTTTTTTGTTTGTTGAGGCGTGTGAGCTCTTTATATATTCTGGACGTCAAGCCTTTATCGGATGTGTCATTTTCAAAGATATTCTCCCATACTGTAGGGTTCCTTTTTGTTCTATTGATGGTGTCTTTTGCTGTACAGAAGCTTTTCAGCTTAATATAGTCCCACTTGTTCATTTTTGCTGTTGTTTTCCTTGCCCGGGGAGATATGTTCAAGAAGAGGTCACTCATGTTTATGTCTAAGAGGTTTGTGCCTATGTTTTCTTCCAAGAGTTTAATGGTTTCATGACTTACATTCAGGTCTTTGATCCATTTTGAGTTTACTTTTGTATATGGGGTTAGACGATGGTCCAGTTTCATTCTCCTACATGTAGGTGTCCAGTTTTGCCAGCACCATCTGTTGAAGAGACTGTCATTTCGCCATTGTATGTCCATGGCTCCTTTATCAAATATTAATTGACCATATATGTCTGAGTTAATATCTGGATTGTCTAGTCTGTTCCATTGGTCTGTGGCTCTGCTCTTGTGCCAGTACCAAATTGTCTTGATTACTATGGCTTTATAATAGAGCTTGAAGTTGGGGAGTGAGATCCCCCCTACTTTTTTCTTCTTTCTCAGGATTGCTTTGGCTATTCGGGGTCTTTGGTGGTTCCATATGAATTTTTGAATTATTTGTTCCAGTTCATTGAAGAATGTTGCTGGTAGTTTCATAGGGATTGCATCAAATCTGTATATTGCTTTGGGCAGGATGGCCATTTTGACGATATTAATTCTTCCTAGCCATGAGCATGGGATGCGTTTCCATTTGTTAGTGTCCCCTTTAATTTCTCTTAAGAGTGACTTGTAGTTTTCAGAATATAAGTCTTTCACTTCTTTGGTTAGGTTTATTCCTAGGTATTTTATTTTTTTTGATGCAATTGTGAATGGAGTTGTTTTCCTGATTTCTCTTTCTGTTGGTTCATTGTTGGTATATAGGAAAGCCACAGATTTCTTTGTGTTGATTTTGTATCCTGCAACTTAGCTGTATTCCGATATCAGTTCTAGTAGTTCTGGGGTGGAGTCTTTAGGGTTTTTTATGTACAGTATCATGTCATCTGCAAATAGTGACAGTTTGGCTTCTTCTTTGCCAATCTGGATTCCTTGTATTTTTTTGTTTTGTCTGATTGCCGTGGCTAGGACCTCTAGTACAATGTTAAATAACAGTGGGGAGAGTGGGCATCCCTGTCTAGTTCCCGATCTCAGCGGAAATGCTTTCAGCTTCTCGCTATTCAATATAATGTTGGCTGTGGGTTTTTCATAGATGGCCTTTATTATGTTGAGGTACTTGCCCTCTATTCCCATTTTGCTGAGTGTTTTTATCATGAATGGATGTTGAACTTTGTCAAATGCTTTTTCAGCATCTATGGAGATGATCATGTGGTTTTTGTCTTTCTTTTTGTTGATGTGGTGGATGATATTGATGGACTTTCGAATGTTGTGCCATCCTTGCATCCCTGGGATGAATCCCACTTGGTCATGGTGTACGATGGTTTTGATGTATTTTTGAATTCGGTTTGCTAAAATTTTTTTTTTTTTTTTTTTTTTTTTTAGATAATTATTTTTTATTGAAGGGTAGTTGACACACAGTATTACATTACATTAGTTTCAGGTGTACAACACAGTGATTCAACATTTATATACATGATAATTCTAAGTACCAGCTATCACCATACCAAGTTGTTACAATATTTTGACTATATTCCTTATGCTATACATTACATCCCGGTTGCTTATTTATTTTACAATTGGAAGTGTGTACTTTTTCTTGGTTGTTGTTGTTAGGGCATCTCTCATTTTTATTGATCAAATGGTTGTTAACAACAATAAAATTCTGTATAGGGGAGTCAATGCTCAATGCACAATCATTAATCCACCCCAAGCCTAATTTTCGTCAGTCTCCAATCTTCTGAAGCATAACGAACAAGTTCTTACATGGAGAACAAATTCTTACATAGTGAATAAGTTACATGGTGAACAGTACAAGGGCAGTCATCACAGAAACTTTTGGTTTTGCTCATGCATTATGAACTATAAACAGTCAGTTCAAATATGAATACACATTTGATTTTTATACTTGATTTATATGTGGATACCACATTTCTCTCTTTATTATTTTTAATAAGATGCTGAAGTGGTAGGTAGATACAACATAAAGGTAGAAAACATAGTTTAGTGTTGTAAGAGAGCAAATGTAGATGATCAGGTGTGTGCCTGTAGACTATGTGTTAATCCAAGCTAGACAAGGGCAATAAAACATCCACATATGCAGAAGATTTCTCTCAGAACAGGGGGGGTGAGGTTCTAAGCCTCACCTCTGTTGATCCCCAATTTCTCACCTGATGACCCCCCAGCGACTGTGCCTGTCTTAGGTTGTTCCTCCCTTGAGGAATCTTACCCGTCTCTGGCTAACCAGTCATCTTCCGGGGCCACACAGGGAAATATTAAGTTGGTAAGTGAGAGAGAAGCCTTATTGTTTGAAATGGTTAGCTTTTTATTTCTTTGCATATTTATGCCCTGTGGCTTCTATGCCCAGCATTTGTCTTGAGGTATCTTTACCACTTGGAGGAGTTATGATACTCGGTAAATTTGATATGAGGCACGAATTCTATTTAAGAATTCGTTGTAATTAGGAAGGAAGAAGAAAAGCTATAGAAGTAGCAGGCGGGAGAAAACATGGGAAGATTGATTATTTCTTTGACATATCTTCTTGTAGAGTAACTTCAGCATGTATATATTTTAAGCTACTACTTAAATTGCGCACACACATTAACATAATAGGAGTATAGTTACATAACCAAAGCATACCTGTAATTACCAGCCATCTCCAGTGAAACCAAGAAAACCAGTTAGGCACCCTAGGCATTTGTGAAAACTTATCAATGATATGATGGTTATTATCTAACTGAATTTGAATAGTTTGAGAAAAATCAGACAAATTAAAACAACCCATTCCTGGGCACTGTTCACATCCCATATGTTCTTTTAACAGTAAATAGTCTGTAGTTGTAAGATTTTGGAGCGCTACAATTTGCACTTCTCCTAATTCTTGGTTGAGTTCCAACAGTATAGATCCAGTCAAATTTGTTGTTTTACTGTATGCACAGGCCAGCTTAGATATCTCCTTCATTCCCATGGCAAGTCCAGGAGCTGGTGGGATGAGTGCATCTACAGCTGTAGCAGTGCGTGGATCTTTGTTGGGGTTTTTTGATGATCATCTTCTGGCATGAGTCTTCCCGAGAGTGCTGATGTTGGAAGTTCTCTTTCATATCGTTTCTTAGTTCATTTTCGGGGTAGCCAAATTAGGCTTTGATCCTCTGTATAAACACAAACAGACCCTTTGCCTACACTTTTATATGTCCTTTATATTATTGTGTAGAACTCATTAGAGGTCACCACATAGGAACTGCATTTTTTTTTTTTAATCATTAATCTACACTTACATGACGAATACTTACGAATACTTTGTTTACTAGGCTCTCCCCTATACCAGGTCCCCCCTATATACTCCTTTACAGTCACTGTCCATCAGCGTAGCAACCTGTTGTAGAATCACTACTTGTCTTCTCTGTGTTGTACAGCCCTCCCCTTTCTCCCACCCCGCTATGGATGCTAATCTTAATACCCCCCTACTTCTCCCCCCCTTATCCCTCCCTACCCACCCATCCTCCCCAGTCCCTTTCCCTTTGGTACCTGTTAGTCCATTCTTGAGTTCTGTGATTCTGCTGCTGTTTTGTTCCTTCAGTTTTTCCTTTGTTCTTATATTCCACAGATGAGTGAAATCATTTGGTATTTCTCTTTCTCTGCTTGGCTTGTTTCACTGAGCAAAATACCCTCCAGCTCCATCCATGTTGCTGCAAATGGTTGGATTTGCCCTTTTCTTATGGCTGAGTAGTATTCCATTGTGTATATGTACCACATCTTCTTTATCCATTCATCTATCGATGGACATTTAGGTTGCTTCCAATTCTTGGCTATTGTAAATAGTGCTGCGATAAACATAGGGGTGCACTGATCTTTCTCATACTTGATTGCTGCATTCTTAGGGTAAATTCCTAGGAGTGCAATTCCTGGGTCAAATGGTAAGTCTGTTTTGAGCATTTTGATGTACCTCCATACTGCTTTCCACAATGGTTGAACAAGTTTACATTCCCACCAGCAGTGTAGGAGGGTTCCCCTTTCTCCACAGCCTCGCCAACATTTGTTGTTGTTTGTCTTTTGGATGGCAGCCATCCTTACTGGTGTGAGGTGATACCTCATTGTAGTTTTAATTTGCATTTCTCTGATAATTAGCGATGTGGAGCATCTTTTCATGTGTCTGTTGGCCATCTGTATTTCTTTTTTGGAGAACCGTCTGTTCAGTTCCTTTGCCCATTTTTTAATTGGGTTATTTGTTTTTTGTTTGTTGAGGCGTGTGAGCTCTTTATATATTCTGGACGTCAAGCCTTTATCGGATGTGTCATTTTCAAAGATATTCTCCCATACTGTAGGGTTCCTTTTTGTTCTATTGATGGTGTCTTTTGCTGTACAGAAGCTTTTCAGCTTAATATAGTCCCACTTGTTCATTTTTGCTGTTGTTTTCCTTGCCCGGGGAGATATGTTCAAGAAGAGGTCACTCATGTTTATGTCTAAGAGGTTTGTGCCTATGTTTTCTTCCAAGAGTTTAATGGTTTCATGACTTACATTCAGGTCTTTGATCCATTTTGAGTTTACTTTTGTATATGGGGTTAGACGATGGTCCAGTTTCATTCTCCTACATGTAGGTGTCCAGTTTTGCCAGCACCATCTGTTGAAGAGACTGTCATTTCGCCATTGTATGTCCATGGCTCCTTTATCAAATATTAATTGACCATATATGTCTGAGTTAATATCTGGATTGTCTAGTCTGTTCCATTGGTCTGTGGCTCTGCTCTTGTGCCAGTACCAAATTGTCTTGATTACTATGGCTTTATAATAGAGCTTGAAGTTGGGGAGTGAGATCCCCCCTACTTTTTTCTTCTTTCTCAGGATTGCTTTGGCTATTCGGGGTCTTTGGTGGTTCCATATGAATTTTTGAATTATTTGTTCCAGTTCATTGAAGAATGTTGCTGGTAGTTTCATAGGGATTGCATCAAATCTGTATATTGCTTTGGGCAGGATGGCCATTTTGACGATATTAATTCTTCCTAGCCATGAGCATGGGATGCGTTTCCATTTGTTAGTGTCCCCTTTAATTTCTCTTAAGAGTGACTTGTAGTTTTCAGAATATAAGTCTTTCACTTCTTTGGTTAGGTTTATTCCTAGGTATTTTATTTTTTTTGATGCAATTGTGAATGGAGTTGTTTTCCTGATTTCTCTTTCTGTTGGTTCATTGTTGGTATATAGGAAAGCCACAGATTTCTTTGTGTTGATTTTGTATCCTGCAACTTAGCTGTATTCCGATATCAGTTCTAGTAGTTCTGGGGTGGAGTCTTTAGGGTTTTTTATGTACAGTATCATGTCATCTGCAAATAGTGACAGTTTGGCTTCTTCTTTGCCAATCTGGATTCCTTGTATTTTTTTGTTTTGTCTGATTGCCGTGGCTAGGACCTCTAGTACAATGTTAAATAACAGTGGGGAGAGTGGGCATCCCTGTCTAGTTCCCGATCTCAGCGGAAATGCTTTCAGCTTCTCGCTATTCAATATAATGTTGGCTGTGGGTTTTTCATAGATGGCCTTTATTATGTTGAGGTACTTGCCCTCTATTCCCATTTTGCTGAGTGTTTTTATCATGAATGGATGTTGAACTTTGTCAAATGCTTTTTCAGCATCTATGGAGATGATCATGTGGTTTTTGTCTTTCTTTTTGTTGATGTGGTGGATGATATTGATGGACTTTCGAATGTTGTGCCATCCTTGCATCCCTGGGATGAATCCCACTTGGTCATGGTGTACGATGGTTTTGATGTATTTTTGAATTCGGTTTGCTAAAATTTTGTTGAGTATTTTTGCGTCTACGTTCATCAGTGATATTGGTCTGTAGTTTTCTTTTTTGGTGGTGTCTTTGCCTGGTTTTGGTATTAGGGTGATGTTAGCTTCATAGAATGAGTTTGGGAGTATCCCCTCCTCTTCTATTTCTTGGAAAACTTTAAGGAGAATGGGTATTATGTCTTCCCTGTATGTCTGATAAAATTCCGAGGTAAATCCATCTGGCCCGGGGATTTTGTTCTTTGGTAGTTTTTTGATTACCGCTTCAATTTCGTTGCTGGTAATTGGTCTGTTTAGATTTTCTGTTTCTTTTTGGGTTAGTCTTGGAAGGTTGTATTTTTCTAGGAAGTTGTCCATTTCTCCTAGGTTTCCCAGCTTGTTAGCATATAGGTTTTCATAGTAGTCTCTAATAATTCTTTGTATTTCTGCGGGATCTGTTGTGATTTTTCCTTTCTCATTTCTGATACTGTTGATTTGTGTTGACTCTCTTTTCCTCTTAATAAGTCTCGCTAGAGGCTTATCTATTTTGTTTATTTTCTCGAAGAACCAGCTCTTGGTTTCATTGATTTTTGCTATTGTTTTATTCTTCTCAATTTTATTTATTTCTTCTCTGATCTTTATTATGTCCCTCCTTCTGCTGACCTTAGGCCTCATCTGTTCTTCTTTTTCCAATTTTGATAGTTGTGACATTAGACCGTTCATTTGGGATTGCTCTTCCTTTTTTAAATATGCTTGGAGTGCTATATACTTTCCTCTTAAGACTGCTTTTGCTGCGTCCCACAGAAGTTGGGGCTTAGTGTTGTTGTTGTCATTTGTTTCCATATATTGCTGGATCTCCATTTTGATTTGGTCATTGATCCATTGATTATTTAGGAGCGTGTTGTGTAGCCTCCATGTGTTTGTGAGCCTTTTTGCTTTCTTTGAACAGTTTATTTCTAGTTTAATGCCTTTGTGGTCTGAAAAGTTGGTTGGTAGGATTTCAATATTTTGGAATTTACTGAGGCTCTTTTTGTGGCCTAGTATGTGGTCTATTCTGGAGAATGTTCCATGTGCACTTGAGAAGAACGTGTATCCTGTTGCTTTTGGATGTAGAGTTCTATAGATGTCTATTAGGTCCATCTGTTCTAGTGTGTTGTTCAGTGCCTCTGTGTCCTTACTTATTTTCTGTCTGGTGGATCTGTCCTTTGGAGTGAGTGGTGTGTTGAAGTCTCCTAGAATGAATGCATTGCATTCTATTTCCTCCTTTAGTTCTGTTAATATTTGTTTCAGGTATGTTGGTGCTCCTGTATTGGGTGCATATATATTTATAATGGTTATATCCTCTTGATGGACTGATCCCTTTATCATTATGTAATGTCCTTCTTTGTCTTTTGTTACTTTCTTTATTTTGAAGTCTGTTTTGTCTGATACCAGAATTGCGACACCTTCTTTCTTCTCTCTGTTGTTTGCTTTAAATATCTTTTTCCATCCCTTGACTTTAAGTCTGTGCACGTCTTTGGGTTTGAGGTGAGTCTCTTGTAAGCAGCATATGGATGGATCTTGCTTTTTTATCCATTCTATTACTCTGTGTCTTTTGATTGGTGCATTCAGTCCATTTACATTTAGGGTGATTATTGAAAGGTATGAATTTATTGCCATTGCAGGCTTTAAGTTTGTGGTTACCAAAGGTTCAGGGTTAGCTTCTTTACTGTCTTACTGTCTAACTTAACTCGCTTGTTGAGCTATTATAAACACAATCTGATGATTCTTTATTTCTCTCCCTTCTTATTCCTCCTCCTCCCTTCTTCATATGTTGGGTGTTTTGTTGTGTGCTCTTTTTAGCAGTGCTCCCATCTGGAGCAGTCCCTGTAGGATGCCCTGTAGAGGTGGTTTGTGGGAGGCAAATTCCCTCAACTTTTGCTTGTCTGGGAATTGTTTAATCCCTCCTTCATATTTAAATGATATTCGTGCTGGATACAGTAGTCTTGGTTCGAGGCCCTTCTGTTTCATTGCATTAAGTATATCATGCCATTCTCTTCTGGCCTGTAGGGTTTCTGTTGAGAAGTCTGATGATAGCCTGATGGGTTTTCCTTTGTAGGTAACCTTTTTTTTCTCTCTGGCTGCTTGTAATACTTTGTCCTTGTCTTTGATCTTTGCCATTTTAATTATTATGTGTCTTGGTGTTGCCCTCCTTGGATCCCTTGTCATGGGAGTTCTGTGTACCTCTGTGGTCTGAGAGGCCATTTCTTCCCCTAGTTTGGGGAAATTTTCAGCAATTATTTCTTCAAAGACATTTTCTATCCCCTTTTCTCTCTCTACTTCTTCTGGAATGCCTATGATTCTTATATTATTCCTTTTAGATTGATCACTCAGCTCTCTTAAAATTCTTTCATTCCTGGAGATCCTTTTATCTCTCTCTGCATCAGCTTCTCTGCGTTCCTGTTCTCTGTTTTCTAGTCCATTAATGGTCTCTTGCATCTCGTCCATTCTGTTTTGAAGTCCTTCCAGAGCTTGTTTTATTTCTGAATTCTCCTTCCTTAGTTCTTGCATATTTCTCTGCAAGTCCATCAGCATGGTTATGACTTTTGTTTTGAATTCTTTTTCAGGTAGACTGGCTAAATCTATCTCCCCAGATTCCTTCTCAGGGGAAGATGTAGCAGATGCCGAAGCTGTCTGGGTTAGTCTTGTCTGGATCATATTTTTTTGCCTTTTCATGTTGACAGGTGCTATTGACTGTCAGCTGGGAGGGCCAAAATTTTCACTTGCTACTGGTCTTTCTTTACTGGGGCAACTGCGACCCCTAGTGGCTTGTGTTGGGTAATTGCGTGTAGAGTGGGTCTTTGTGTCTTGCCCGGCCGGAAGGGAGAAATTTCCCTTTCTGTGGGCGGAATTTGTCTCAGGCTGCTTCTCTGCTTTCGCAGCGCCCGGTGGGGTGATGGATGGGGGTGCTGCTTGACTGTTTGCCTCCGTGAGGGGTCTCAGAGCTGTTGCCCAGGGGGTTAGTGCACCCGGTTTTCCCTGTAATTTCCAGCTGCTGTACTGTGACCTGGGTTGTTTCCGTCAAGCTGTTAAGTCCCTGTCCCTTTAAGACTTTCAAAAAGCCCCCGCTTTTCTTTGTCACAGGGGCATCAGCTTCAGCACCCGCTCAGAGGTCTTACTCCCTGTTCCCCCAGTATCCAGGGCCCCCTGGTCATGTACTGTGTCTGCGCTCTGGCCCGGATGGCTGGGGCTGGGTGTTCGGCAGTCCTGGGCTCCGTCTCCCTCCCGCTCTGCCTATTGTTCTCCCTCCGGGAGCTGGGGGGAGGGGCGCTCGGGTCCCGCCGGGCTGGGGCTTGTATCTCACCCCTTTCACCAGTCGCTGGGTTCTCGCTGGTGTAGCTGCAGTCTGGCCACTGTCCTGCGTCTTCTGGTCTCTCTTTTAGGGCTAGTTGTGTTTGTTGTATTTTCAAAAGTATATATGTTTTTGGGAGGAGATTCCCACTGTCCTACTCACGCCGCCATGTTGGCTCCGCCTCGTGATGGACACTTTTTAAAGAACTCCTTGACTGTATTACTGATTATTTTCTTAGCATAAATTTATAGATTCAGAATAACTGAGTCAAAGGGCAAACCTGTTTTTAGGCTTTTGACACATCTTGGTTTTGAAATACTCAAAGGAGGCTAAATAAACAGGACCCATCTTCTCTGCCTGGATTCTGAAAAAAGTGAGAATTAAGACAAGTAATGTGGCTGATGGAGTAAAAATGTCACACAATTGTTAAGATTAGAGTGAAGGACATAGCTTAGCTTAAGATCCCATTGGGCTTCTTAACAAAACCCTATGGTTAGACTTGTGTAGGAGCAGATAAGAATGAATACCTTTTTCCTGTGGGCAATGCACTCACAAGAAAATAAAAGTGAGCAGTTGAGGGCAGCATGCATAATTTATTTTCCCCAAATTGCCAGTCATGTAACTCACTCCACCTTCTCCTGGTGCAGCTTGTAAATCAGCAGAAACATCTAGAAGCATGCCTATCGAAATTCCCTCCACGTGGAAGGACACATTAGTGGAAGAAGCAGGGGAAGAGGGTTCAAGCTGGTGGCAAAGGAAGATCCTGAGCTCAACTTCCTCCCATGGACACAAGTCTACAACTACATATGGAATAGTTCCCTTTTAAAGGACATAGAAACTGGATGAACAGAGTGTCCACAACAAGGGATAGCACCAAGATGTGTAGAAGAGGCAGAGATACAGTCTCACTAAGAAAAAAAACAAAAACACTCCAGGCGTGGTATTCCATGGTCAGCAGGGATCTCAAACGTTTGGAACTTTTTGCTAAGAACCAAGAGATTCAAGCTCCACATTAGGTATCCCAACCCTTAGATCTTTCAAAGGATTGATGAGCCCCCCAAATACCTGGCTTTAACAACCAATAGGGAATATGTCCAGGAAAACTATAGAATTGTAGGGAAAGGAAAACCCCCTCTTAAAGGGCTCATGTGCAGACTTCATCTGGAAACTAGCACAAAAACATCAGGTCATAAAGTGCATAGACCATAGGTGATGGACATCTACTTACTGATCTTGGTGTATCTGCTGGAGAGGCCAGAGGCGGTTGGATGCTATTACACTGCTTCCAACCAGTTTTGCTGTCTCATCCTGCCATGCTGATCCCAGTCCTAGCAAGTGCCATTTTGGAATCCCACCTCTAACCTGCTATTTCCAGGGCACATAACCCCCTTAAAGTACTGCACAATCTCAAGACCTCAGTCAGGCCTTGCAGTCAACAGGACATAACCCTGCTCACCAGCACACCTCCAGAAGTTGCAGCTGGTCCTTGCAATCAGCCATGCTGGAGGCAAGCTGACTAACCAGCACACCCATAGCAGTTGCCGCCATGCCTTGAGGCCAGCCATGCTGGGGGCCACCCTTGCCTACCAGCAAACATACAACAGTTGTAGCCAGCTTTGTGGCCAGTTGGGCCATGGTTCAGCCCCACATACCAGTGAGCTGCAGCCTTGCCACAATAGGGGGTCACAAGCAGCCCACACAGGGGATACCCCTGGAGCACCTGGCTCTGGTGACCAAGGAGCATTGCACTTGTGGGCCCAGCAGATCATCTCCTACATAAGGTCACCCATTCAGGCCTGGGAGTCATAGCTGAGCTACCTAACAAACACAGTTAGGCAAAATGAGGAGACAAAGGAATGTGTTCCAAAAGGAAGACAAGACAAAACATCAGAAAAAGAACTAAGTGAAATGGAGATAAGTCTAATAAAGAGTTTAAGTGGTAGTCATAAAGATGTTTACTGAACTCAACAGAAGAATGGGTGAACACAGTGAGAACATCAACAAAGAGACAGAAAATACAAGAAAGTAGCAATCAGAACTGAAGAATAGAGTAACGGAAATGCAAAATACACTAGAGGGAATAAATAGCAGATGAGGTGATACCAAAGAACATCTCAGCAATCTAAAAGAGAAGGTAGTGGAACACCCAAATTGAACAGCAAGAAGATAAAAAAAAAATTTAAAAAAAGGGTGTGGTTTAACAGACCTTAGGACAACATCAAGCAAACTAACATTCACATTATAGGGGTCCCAAAAGGAGATGAAAGAAAGGCAAAGAAAACTTATTTGAAGAAGTAATAACTGAAAACTTCCCTCATCTGGGAAAGGAACCAGACAACCAAGTCAAGGAATCACAGAACTTCAAACAAGATGAGCCCAAAACACATTATAATTGAAATGTCAAAAATTAAAGGTAGAGAATCTTAATAGCATCAAGAGACTAATAATTGGTTATGTATAAAGAAACCCCCATTAGACTTTCTACTGATTTTTCAGCAGAAACTTAGCAGGCCAGAAAGGAGTGGCATGATATATTTAAAGTGACAAAAGTAAAAAAACTTACAACCAAGAATGGTCTATCCAGCAAGATTATCAATCAGAATTGAAGAGGATATAGAGAGTTTCCCAGACAAGCCAAAGCTGAAGGAGTTCATCACCACTAAGCTGACTTTACATGAAATATTAAACAGACTTCTTCAAGCAGAAAAGAAAAGGCCATAACTAGAAATAAGAAAATACATGAAAGAAAAAATATCTGCCGGTAAAGGCAAATATATAGCAAAAGTAGTGGATCAACCATTTATAAAGCTAGTAGGAAGATTAAGAATCAAAAATACTAAAGTCAAGTTTATATACAATAATTAGTAAAGGAATGTGCAAAGCAAAAAGACACAAAATATGATATCAAAACCACAAAATGTGGCTTTGAGGAGTAAAAATGTAGTGTTTATAGAATGCATTTAAACTTAAGTGACCACAAACTTAAAATATATTCCTATATACATAGGTTGTTATATATGAACCTCATGGTTAACCAAAAACCTATATTAGATTAAGAAAAAATAAAGAGAAAGGAATCTAAATGTAACATTAAAGAAGATCATAGAATACACGGGAAGAGAGCAAAGGAAGAAGAAATAAAAAGGAAAGAGCTGCAAAAGCAACCAGAAAACAATGAACAAAATGGCAATAAATATATACCTACCTGTAATTACTTTTTTTTTTTTTTTGTAATTACTTTAAATATAAATGGATGCAATACTCCAGTTAAAAGACATAGGGTGACTGAATGGATTAAAAAATACAAAGCCCATCTGTGTGCTGCCTACAAGACACTACAGAACTAAAGACAGATTGAAAGTGAAGGGATAGAAAAAGATATTCTATGCAAATGGAAATGAAAAGATATCTGGGAAAGAAATACTTAGACAAAATAGACTTTAAACAGAGGCTGTAAGAAGAGATAATGAAGAGCATTACATTATGATAAAGGCATTGGTCCAACAAGAGGATATAACAGTTGTAAATCCCTATGCACCCAACACAGAAATACCTAAATATATAAACCAAATATTAATAGCATAAAGGGACAAATTGGCAATAATACAATAATAATAGGGCACTTTAACACCCAAGTTATATCGATAGATCATTCAGACAGAAAATTAATAAGGAAACATTGGCCTTAAAATACACCTTAGAACAGATGGATTTAAAAGAAACATACAGAACATTCTATCCCCAAACAGCAGAATATAGCTTCTTCTCAAGTGCACAGGGGACATGCTTCAGGATAGATCACATGTTAGGCCACAAAACAAGTCTCAATAAAATGAAGAATATTGAAATCATATCAAGCATCTTTGCCAACCAATGCAGTATGAAAGTACAAATCAGTTATAATTAGAAAACGGGGAAAAACCATGAACACTAGGAGACTAAACAACCAGTGGGTCAACAAACAAATCCAACAGTGATTAAAAAAATACCTTGAGACAAATGAAAATGAAAATACAACATTCCAAAATCTATGGTATGCAGCAAAAAGCAGTTCTAAGGGGGAAGTTATAGCAAAATAGGCCCACCTTAAGGAACAAGAATAATACCAAAGTAGCATTTCCAGGGTTATCCAGCTACTGGGGGGGATTAACTGAAATTCAAATTCAAGTGTGCATAGCTCCAAAGCTTGAACTTCTATTACATTTCAGATATAGCAGAGGAGCAAGTGATTCCACAGTTAGGTAGAACAGTCAGTAAATTTTGGGAGAAAGGATAGTTCATATGCTTAGTAAGTGAGCATCCAGGAAATCTCTCAGCAGATCCCGTGGTTCAGGCCAAAGATAAAAAGGAAATTTCAGGGAAGATCAGGCCACAACCCAACAGGGTTTTGTGGGTACCAGAAGCAGAATTTTTTTCAGGAGAAATGACTGTGATACAGACTCTAGATGAAGCAGACATTTAGTTATTAAAACAGGGCTCTAAAACTTGAGAATGTACAAGTCTCCTCCTGTATTTATCAGAGAGGAAGAACTTTTCCTCTACCTCTTAGGTTCAGTGGCTGGGGAAGTGGCCTGTGAATTAAACTAATAAAAAACAGATTAACAGGAAAGAGACATAGATGTTTTAGTACTGTTTTATGTGCACTGAAGTTCATAGCCAAGAAGTGAAACTCAAATTGGCTAGTCTTGAGGCTTATATACCATTTTAACAAAGGAAAGGGGGTATGGCCTTTAAAGAATGATAAATTGTAGGAAGTGACTAGGAAATACATGGGGGAAACTAATTGGAAGGTAAGTTTTATTTTAGTATGATTTGTTTATGTAGACTCATCTTGATACTGACTCTCCATCTCCCGAGATAAGAGTCATTCTCTTCTTATATGGGAGAGGTGGATACCTTCACCAGGGAGTTTTATGCCACTGTCATAAGGAGAGATTTATACTATGCTTTTAGACAGAAAAGGGAAGGGCAGACAATTCTTCCTGCATCTGCTGGTTCTCAGATGCATTCAGCTTAGAATAATCCTTATACCAAAGTGGCATTTTTTTGGTGTAACATATCCTGATGCTCTTCAGATCTGTATTCTCTTCTAATAAATCTCCTAAAATGATACTGATACCTTATGATTGACAACCATGAAAGGGGACTTATCAGCCCACTTTTTCCAAAGCAGAGATTATATACTTTGAATAGAATTCTCTGAAATGGGTAATTGTCTATAACACAAGGGCATTAATCTGGATCCTCTGTAAAGCAGGCACCAAGATGGAATTAAATGTACAACCATTTTATTAGGCAAAATGCCTAAACTGCCATGCAGTTTATAGAGGGTTCAGCAAATCTGAAGGGAATAGCAGCTATCAGAGCAGTCCATTTCCTAGGATGAGACCATCTCAGTGTCTCCTGTGGACACAGTCACTGGCTGGCAGCCAGTGGGAGTCATGGTGTCAGTGCACAGTGCGTCCTCTGGGACCCTAAGTCACACTCCCTATAGCAGGAAGTGAAGGAGACACATTTCCAGGACTGCCATAAATAAATATCAGATCATTCTTCAAAAGTAAGAAAGATATTTTTCCCATTTTATAGGTGAGAAACTGAGGAACAAGGATATTGATTAATTTCCTCAAGTTCAAATGCTGATTTTGTGATAGAAACTTAGGTTGCCTGGGTGTGAATTTCTTGTCTTTCAAGAGACACTCTTAGTTCTGCTAGAGAGGTTTTCTCAGACTTGAATGTGCATCAGAATCCCTGGAGGGCTTATTATATCATTGATTTCTAGGATCTGCAGAGTTTTGGACTCTAGGGATCAGGAGTGGGGCCTGAGAATTTGCATTTCTAACAGATTCCCAGATGATACTGATACTGTTGGTGAAGGGAACAAACTTTGAGGACCACTGTGCTTAGTATTTTATGCTTTTCATTTCTTTAAGCATTTATGTGTGTGTGTGTGTGTGTTTGAGGGGGGAGGAGAGGGGGAGATTAGAGAGTGGTGAGAGGGAGGGAAAGCAGGGGAAAATGTCTTTTCTTATAAACTCCCCATCCTTGTACAGTCCAAACACCATGCCTGAATTGTGATAGATATGTAATAAATATTTGTTAAACTTAATTTCTTTTACTTTGGGAAAATTTTATGAAATACTCAGTATGGTGAAAACAGAGCTATCTTTCCAGAGGAAAAACATGGGAACTGACTCATATTTCTGCTAGAAAGGATTTCTCCTTAGGACAAAAGGTAGTTGCTTTTGTCTGTTGTCTCTAGCCCCCTGGCATTTTACATGTCTTCTGCTTCAGCCACATTACTGAAGCCAGGAAGACCAAGGGACAGGAACAAGTTGGCAAACTTAGTGTGATTTCTAGTTTGTGGGTACTTCTATTATATATATATATATAGTATATATATTGTTTCCTATTTTTGATGTATGCAAAAACAAGCACAAGGGAAAATATGCTGGCTGCTAGTTTTCACATTTGATGATTACTCCAAGAGTTCATTTCCTTCAATCAGGCTGCTGAGTGTGTTATTTTGGTGTCAGATGATAAGCGAAAGGGCCCAGAGACACTTCATTTTGCTGTAGTGGCTGCCTGGTGGGGACATGGCCTGGACTGTCCAGCTGCAGCGGCCACACATGGCAATAGTATTGTGTGTCTGGCATTGAGCTAAGGACTTTGCATACTTATTTTATTTAAACCTCACAAAAACCATAAAATGTTTGTTGGTTTTATTATTATTATTATTCCCATTCTACCAATTAAGAGAATTAGGCAGAGAATAAATAGCATGGCTTAGCTATGTGGCTGGTGAGCGGTAGATCCATGATTTGAACCCTGGTCTGTTTGACAACAATATCTTTACTCTTAACCACCAACTATATTGTTTCCTGAGTGCATATAGATTATTTCGCAGAGTAGGATCACTTAACCCACACAGTACATATAACAGAGATAACTGAAGCAGAAAGAGGTCAAGTGATTTTCCTCATGTCATGCAGTGAGTGAGCAACAGAATCAGACCTGAATGAAGACCTCCATGTTCCCTGAGCCATGTGTCAATGGCTTTCCTAGTTACCATGTTTTTGTATTTAAGCACCATTATTACTCTTTTTCCCTTGTAGTTCTCCAAGGCAACTGAATGTCTTTTTAGTGATCCCTCTCGTGACTCAGTGTGGGCAGGATTTGTGCCCTATCTATACTTACTTAGGCTACAAGTCCACTTCCACTCCAACCCAGCCTCCATTCTTGTCAGCCTGGTAGGCCTGAGTATCTTCTTCAGTTATTTAAATTTCTCCTCAAGCCATTTTCCTGGATGTTAGGTCTGATTCCACAGAAACTTTAGGAAAGGGACAACAACTTCCTCTTGTATCTCATTACTAATGGAATGATGCTGTGAAAGCCATGGAAGATACTTTGCTTAATCTTCTGCATTGTAAATACTTATCAAGGAACCCCAAAATGAGCTTGTCAGGGCCTCCATCACAGGGGCAAGCAAATAACACGATAGCACAGACAGTGACTGCAATCAGTGCACTCATTCATCTTTTCACAACTGCGGTGAACCTGGGCAAGTTCTGGCTTTATAATCACATCTTCCCAGGCAAAGAAACTAACCCAATTGAAAGAAATTGCTCTTTTCTTATCTCTTGGAAACAGTGTCATCCCTTTCCACTGGTATCCTGAAGGTTAGAGTACCACACCTCATTTTACATTCTCAGAGAGAGTAATACAGTGATTTTGATGTTGCTAACCCATCATATCTTGAATGTATTACAGTTTCAGTCAGTGAGTAGAATTAAAAAGAAAAAAAGATTCACAAGAAAAGTTGAGGACTTCTTATATATCTAGTTTCTCACCAAACTCAAATAAAAATAAAATACCTTCCATGTCCTCTTAGATTCTTTTGTTGGGTCTAAATTTTCCCAACCAACATTGATATGTCCCCGTGCTCTATTATTTATGACAGAGACTCTAGACATTGTTAACTATGGAACCTGGGAGCTATTGATTCTCTGGAGGAATGGTTTCCCAATTCTGGCCCAAGAGTGGTTGTTCCTTGATATTTTCATTAGTCCATGGTGAAATGAATAAATGAATCTGTACAATGGATAGTTTACAAAAGTTGTTAGCCCCCTACTCTCCTTCACGGCATCCCCAGTGGGACTTGTCTGCTTCTGCATCATGTATTTCCACCACCAGGAATACCATGGCTCACAACAAGTATTCAATACATAATTTTGAGTAAATGAAAAAATTCAGTGTCCTATTTTGGGTAGAACTGTTTTTTATTCTGTGATTATGTCCTTTTTTGGCACTAAAGTATCTCTCTTTTTTTTTAAAGGAAATCATGGTGATACAATTTATTTTTAAGGTCTTTACTTGGCAAAACTAAAGGCTAAGGATCCTGCCTTGGTCATCTGAATATGATTCTTGAGATTTCACTTATTTGGGAGTACAACCACCTGGAAATAATGGGTATGATCTAATTTCTGTATGTTAAAATGGGGGAATTGCTGCCAGGGAGAGGAAGTAGGTTGCCCCAAACCCCAGTAACTGGCTTGTTATCTGTTCCCCTGTGACTTCTTTTATTTTACAGAGTTATAATTATAGCTTAATTTTCTTCCTTTTTTTCTCCTTTCCTTCCTTTTGTCTTTCTTTCTTTTCCTTTTTTTATTTCCTTCCTTGCTTACATTTTTTGGATCACTGTAGTCTCCGAAACCACTTGGTAAGCTCCTTGAGAATGTAGATAATTGTTTTTTAGGGTTAACAGTATCCCTTGTTTGGGATGCTATCCATGTACTGAACTTCTGCCTTGAGGACTAAACTAAGTGGGTACACATAAAATCAGAGTTTCTTCTATTATGGATATTAACCCCTTACTTGATATATAGTTTGCAAAAATTTTCTCCTATTGTATAGTTTATCTTTAGATTTTTCTTAATTGTTTCTTTTGCTGTGGAGAAGCATTTGAGTTTGATGTAGTCTCATTTGTTTTTTTGCTTTTGTTGTTTGTGCTTTTGGTATCATGTCCAAAACATCATTGCCAAGACCAGTATTGAAGAACTTCTTTCCATATTTTCTTCTAGGAGTTTTATGGTATCAGATCTTTTAAGTCTGATGCATTTTGAGTTGTGAGTGGTATTAAGATACTGGTCCAATTTCATTGTTCTACATATGTTTCTCCTGTTTTCCCAGAACCATTTGTTGAAGAAACTATCCTTTCCCCATTGGGCTTTTTTATCTTCCTTTTTGGATATTAATTGACTGTATGCTAGAATTTAATTCTGTGCTTTCTATTCTGTTTTATTGTTCTATTGTCTATTTTCATGCCAGTACCATACTGTTTTTATTGCTATGGCTTTGTAGTATAATTTGAAATCAGGAAGAAACAGACACAGAAAGATGCTCAGCATCACTAACCATCAGGGAAATGCAAGTCAAAACCACAATGAGAAATCACCTCACTCCTGTTAAAGTAGCTATCCTCAAGAAGACAGAGACAAAAGGTGCCTGTGAGGATGTGGTGGAAAAGGAACCCTTATATACTGTTGGTAGGAATGCAAATTGGTCCAACTATTGGAAAAACAATATGGAGTTCCTTAAAAAAATTCTGCAACAACATGGATGGACCTTGAACACATTATGCTAAGTGAGATAAGCCAGAGACAAATACTGTATGGTATCACTTATATGTGGCATTTCAAAAAACTCAAACTTCAGAAAACAAGAGTAAAATACTGTTTACCAAGGAATGAGGGGAGAGGGGATAATATTGATGTTGTCTAAGGGTACAAACTTGTAACAGCTAGCAAATAAGCCATAGAGATCTAATGCATGTTTAATAAATATAAACAAATACTGTACTATATTATGTAATGTGATGTATCACTACAATGGAAACATATTACAATATATAAATGTATCAAAGTAACACATTGTACATCCTAAATTTACGTGTTATATGTCAAATTCATTCACTAATAATAAAAAGAAATCAAGAAGCTCCTATTAACCATCATCCTTGTTGCAGAATATAAATGGAGAAAAGGAAAAATAAGTCTGAACCTGACATGTAAACCTAGTAAAAATCTGTTATCTAATGAGACCCATGTAGGGAAAGAAATTGATTTATAACAGATCAATCAGTTCACAAAGATGGATGAACACATAGAGCATTCCCCTTGAGCATAGGTTTTGAAAACAGATTTGCAAAGGTGATTGATATCCCCTGCCTACCCAACCCTCAAGAACAGGAAAAGGATAAGAGGGGACATTCTTTCTACATCTTGTTGAGCACTATAATATTACAGGAAAGGATCTCATGTCTAATATTTAAACCGATGAAATAAGTAGATATAAACACCTAAATGAAATGAACTTTATTAATGATGCAATGAACATTAGATAGCTCTAGTAAGAATTATCATAATTCATTTTGTCTAGGCATTTGCTGTAGATACCTGGCAAGAAATAATAGACCTCTCTTTAACTCTATTCTCTTATACTTTTTCACCTTTCTACTTTACCTAGTATTAGTTATTCATAAAAATCTAATCAGTAATTTGGTTGAAATCTCCTTTTACACTAATTGGTCAGAATGCACACTCATACTAAAATGTTCCTGATCTACTAAGGATGGTTCTTTCCTTGTCTTGTTCAAATTCTAATTATGTTTTCTTTTTGCTTCTAACTTCAATTGTAATTTCTTATATAAGTTTGTCCTTGTTTCTTGTGAAAAAAAAAACTTCTTACTTCTTGAACAGTTGTATAATAGGGAAAGATTCCTTTTTTCTTTGCTTTTTTATATTATGTGAGTTTATACCCTTGTTATGCATTAATTGTACAATCTAAAAAACATTCAGTGAGAATAGAAATAAAATTAAGCCTGAATCTAGAAAAGGACCAAGTCCATGTATTTTCTACCTGGTTCTAAATTTGTCCGTACTAATAAAACCCAAGTAAAATAAAATAAAAAGACCTTATTAAACGTGGGGAAAAGTTTACTGCATTTCGTTTAATTACCACTATATCTTGGACATATAAATACTGCCCTAAATGTTGCCACAAGAGCGATCATTAAGGGTGAGCCAAGCTGCCAGCTTGGTTTTCCCCACAAAATGCCCGTACAGCCAATGGGTGGGAGCGGGGGTAATTTGGGCATGGCAGCTCTGAAAAGACACATTCAGGATCAATGTTCCAATCAAATGCTTGGCTCTGAGCCTTTGGATGTCACTTGTCTTCCTCCTACTGCAGAATGTCAGCTGAGGAGAGCCTGTTCTTAATAATAAGAACAAAGATAATAGCGAGGGAAGCAATCCTTCTGAAATTGCCTTGATAAAATGCCAGTTACTCTCAGTGCAGTCATAGCCACAGGGGTGAAGTCATCCAGTCAAGCAGCTGCCTTTTGAGGGGGAAAGTACCCCATCCTTGGTCTGTTCTCAGGAGCTTAATATCTAGAATAACAGAGTTTCTTTTGTGTACTCCATAGCAATGAATGCAATGGGTTTGGTCTAGCCCATTCACTCACTTATTCTCTAAGGACTAGTCTGACTTTATAGACAGATTGATTTATTTTTGGGTGTTGAGGTGCCTGAGTTCTTGATATATTTTAGATGTTAACCCCTTATCAGATGAGTCATTTATGAATATATTTTCCCATATTGTAGGGTGGCTTTTTGTTCTCCTGATGGTGTCCTTTGCTGTACAGAAGCTTTTTAGTTTGATGTAGTCTCACTAGTTCATTTTTTATTTTGTTTTCTTTGCCTGAGGAGTTGTGTCCAGGAAAAAAATTGCTCATGCTTATAATCAAGAGATTTTGCCTATGTTTTCTTCTAAGAGTTATGTGGTTTCATGACTTATATTCAGATCTTTGATCCATTTCAAGTTTACTTTTGTGTATGGGGTTAGACAATAATCCAATTTCATTCTCTTACTTGTAGCTGTCCAGTTTTACCAACACCAACTGTTGAAGAGGCTATCTTTTTCCCATTGTATATTCATGGCTCCTTTATCATATATTAATTGCTCATATATACGTGGGTTTATATCTGGGCTCTCTATTCTGTTCCATTGATCTTATGGGTCTGTTCTTGTGCCAGTATCAAATTGTTTCGCTTACTGTGGCTTTGTAGTAGAGCTTGAAGTCAGGGAGCATTATTGCCCCAGCTTTGTCCTTCCTTCTAAGGATTACTTTGGCTATTCGGGGTCTTTTGTGGTTCCATATGAATTTTAGAACTATTTGTTCTAGTTCATTGCAGAATGCTGTTGGTATTTTGATAGGGATTGCACTGAATCTGTAAATTGCTTTGGATGGGATGGCCATTTTGACAATATGAATTCTTCCTATTCATAAGCATGGGATAGATTTCCATTTATTGGTGTCTTCTTTAATTTCGCTCATGAGTGTCTTGTAATTGTCTGAGTATAGGTCTTTCACCTCCTTGGTTATTCCTAGGTATTTTATTTATAGACAGATTGAGATGGATATATGTATGTGTGTGTGTGTGTGTGTGTGTGTGTGTGTGTGTGTGTGTGTGTGTGTGTGTGTATAAGTGTTTAGGGGTGGACCTAGGGGCAGATTTATGAAAAAGGTGCAATGTTCAATGCCAGGGCAAAAATTTCTGGTGAATTTGAGGCTGGTGAAATTTAGAAAAAGTTGTTTTAAGTTTTACCTATTTTACATTTATACATGTAATATAAGTGTTTAAAAAGTGCTTTTATGTTGCAGTCTAATTTAATCCTAACAAGAATCCAGTGATATTACTTAGGCAGGCATAATTATCCTGGTTCTTTTCCACAACTGAGGTTACACTGTTTGCCTGAGGTCGAATAGTCAGGTCTCCCACATAGGACTTTTAACTGTGAACAGTGTTTTCTCCTTATTCTCAGATTTGCTGATCAGTAACCATATAATGACTAATTTGTTTGCTTTTATCTTAATCTTAATTCTGAATGCATCAAATAGCAGTGAAATCTGGTTTATCCTTTAACATTGAGAACATTTTTTTGTCTGATGTAAAAAGAAAATTTTCTCATAAAGTTGCAATAATAATACTGCTGACATTCAAACTGTCATTATACAGATTATCTCATTTGAATTCCAGAACAACTCTTTGAGATGAGCAGGGAAGATAGAGTTCTTGTGACAGTAGTTTACTGTCCATAGCATTTCATTTCTTACATGTAGGAAGTGTCTCGTTAGCCCACTAAATGCCCTTCTGGCCTTGGAGAATAACTCCCGGCCTTTTTTGGTGGTGGTGTCTATTTTCCTTGATCGTGACTTCACCCCTGGCTATTTTTCTGTTTTCCTTTTGCTCCATATCCCACAGCCTATAATCCTGTCCTCCTACCCAGCCTGGCATTGAGTACTCTGAACTTGGCAGATAGTTATACATCCCGCTTATTTGGGAAAAGAGCCAGTTAAACTCAGCGAGAGAAACTGAGTCTTACAAAGTTAGACGACTTACCCAGAGTCTGCCTAAAACTGACCAATATGGATGTTCGAGCTTTGGCATTATGAAGATCCATTGTGGAGTCTCCCACAAAAGGAGTGGTGTCTGGAGCAAACATATTCACCGTATGTCTTTGGATAGCTTTTTACACATTAAATTAGGAGGCATTCTGTTTGGTATAGTGATTTCAGAGGCCATCACATTTCCCTAAATAGCTTCTCCAGGGGTTGACTTATTGCCAGAATTCCACCATTGGATAAATGCTTTATTTAATATCTTTTTACTACTTAGATAATTGTAAGGGTCATTGGGAAAGGTAAATATTAACTTCCTTTTAACACTATCCCATTGATTCAAACTATGCTTTCAGTCTTTTTGGTACTAAGATTGAGGAGAGAGAAAATGAGGGTAAATTGGTGGGGGGTGGGGTTCAATAATAGTCATGTTACTTGCTATGTTCCAGGCATTGTTACACATCACTACATACATATTATAATCTACTCTACAAAACAAGACAGTTACATATGACACATAATGTAATCTGAAGAGAAAATTAGTTTATATAGAAGGCCTTTTCCCAAGGCCTCCATTTTTGAAACAGATTTTTGTTTGTTGTTTGATATGTCCAGATTCTGTCTTTTCTACTATACTCTCTGTCTCAGACAAAATATTTTCAAGGAATCAGACAAAAGAGCCCTGGGCTTTTTCTATTTATGCAAAGTAACCATACAGCTTCCTGTTAACACAATGGGAAAGACTTGTCTTCCTTGTCTTTGTAGATAACATCACTGTCCTGTAACAGTGCCCAAGGACCTAAACTTTTACTTACGGACACTTCTTTTGAATTGTGTTGTGTTGGTCTCGGACCTGCAGAGCTGGAGAGCCTATTCATCAAGTTTTAGTAAGAAAGACCAGTAAGGACTGTTTTCCCACCTAGTTGAAGTCACTGAAGTATACCACACATGGTCACAAAGCCCAGAGCAATTAAGCCTAGAATTGACTCAGCCCCCACCTGTCTCCGGGGCAGGCCTCAGTCAGTGTGGAAAGTAAGAAATGAGTCTTTGGTCCCCTCTGGGTTTCCTTGTGCCTTTATCCTTATTGGACATAAGCCTCCCACTTTTCTATGGAGGCCCAGCATGTAGCTCATTGTAATTTAGTGTGTATTTCTGTTTCTTTTCAGGTTGGAGAGGAGTTTGGTGTAGGATTTGGGGTTGAAGGCATTTCCTGCACCTTTGAAAATTTATGCCAAAGAAACCAGGATGGTGAAGGAAAGAGCCTGAGACTGGGACCCAGGGGCAGCTGGGTTCTGGTCTGAGCTTTGACACTGAGCTGCTCCCTGGCTTCCGATAGCCACACTGGATGTCCACACTCCACACAGCAATTCAGTGGACCTGTGGTTCAAACTACCACTGCTGTAGGCAAAGATTACCATTGTTGGGGTGCCCGTAAGACTAAATTCTCAGTTTCTTGGGCCTTTAAAGTAAGTGGACAAATATGACTCATACAGGGCTCGCCTCTAGAATTGCCAACAGGGACTAATTTTCATGGATTATGAATTGGGGGATGAATGCTGATGGGTGCAAGGTTTGTTTACAGGGTGAAGAAAGTGTGCAAATTATATTGTGGTGATGATTATGCAGCCCTGTGAATACAGTTAAGACATTGGATTATGTATTTTAAATGGGTGAACTGTATAGTATATGAATTATATCTCTGTAAAATTGTTATTATTTTTTTAAAAGGCCTTATAGATCATAACCTAAGATTTTTCAGGGTCTGAGTCCACCTTCATGTCACTTTTTACCTTGAGAAATGTGTGCCCTTTGGGACAAGGTATGCTTCCTCTCAAATAAAGGCAATGCATTCTTTCCACAGACCATCTATGGCAATGGTGCATAGTAGGCTTACAGTTTGTGGCTGATAGGCTAGAAAATTACAATTTACATTTTGATATGACATGAGTCAACCTTTTCTGGAGGCAAATTAGGTGTGATTTCATAGAGATATAGGAATATTTGATGCTTGATACAGGGAACTAGCAAGGACCATCCATCCTAAATACCTACCTCTACCAAAAATGTCAGTTATTTGGGGATAAGCTTTGAGTCTCTAATTCTCCTCATAAATCCAAATCTTACTTTCAACGAGTTCTTTCATCTTCATCTTAGGGTTGGTTGATCTAATCTTTTCCCTATATGATAATGGATGTGATAATTACAATAGTGTTGAAATTTTTGAAGAAAGCCTTGAAAAGTGAGTTAGGGACTTGAAGTGGAAGAAACAAAGAAGTTAAGAGGCCCCAGCAGCAGCCTTTACGCCAGATCCCCTCTGAATTACAACGCTGAAGGGAGCAGAGATGAGAAATCAGAGGTCAGGATGGGCATGTTTCATTCAAAAACTGGATACAAATTGAAATTGGGAAATAATGCTATTCAGTAGAAAAGGGACTATTTAACTGGAGTTCTTTAAAACTGCTTCACTCTGCAAGTGTGTGCACTTAGAAAAATGTGTTTGATTCAGAGAGAAAAAGGAGGGAGAAAAATAAATGGTTGAAAAAAGAAAATGCCAACAGAATTAAGACAAATCCTGTTAGATTAAAGACCAAAAATGTTTCTTTCCTCTAGGATTGCTCCAACCTTAAGCTCATGGTTCACCTTCCTCAGTAGCTTGGGTGGCTCAGCACAGGATGGCATATAGAGAACAGAGGTGTGGGAGAGCAACTGCTTGTGTGCCCTGCTATCCTGCCTCTCCTGACTTAAAAGATTTTTTTGGGAAATGGCCTTTTCACGAACTCCACTCATGAGGTTCTTGTCGAAGCAGGCTTGTTTCACGTGATCCCTCTCAGCTGGCCAGCACTGTTGTCTAAGAGTGACTGATCTGTATAAAGCATTCTCTTCTTTAGGATTTCAGGTGCCCAATAATTGTTTTCTCAATAAAAGATTGAGCAAAGTTCCATGCAACCCATGATATTATTTCAACATCTAAGTACCCAAAGGGAACTCTGAACAGAATACTTTCACTTGGTGTTTCTTTTTTTGTTATTGAATTATAATTGACATCCAATATTATATTAGTTTCAAGTGTACAACATCACAATTCAATAATTTTATACATTTCAAAATGATTGCCAGGATAGGTCTGCCACAATACAAAGTTATTACAATATATTGACTATATTCCCTGTGTTGTACATTGCATCCTTATGTCTTATTGTTTTATAACTGGAAGTTTGTACCTCTTTATTCCTTCATCTGTTTTTTCTATTCCCCACCCTTCTCTCCTCAGGCAACCACCAGTTTGTTCTCTGTATCTATGAGTTTGTTTCTGTTTTATTTTGTTTGTTTACTTCTTTTGTTTTTCAGATTCTAGTTATAAGTGAAATCATATGATATTTGTGACTTATTTCACTTATTATAGTACCCTCTAGCTCCATCCATGTTGTCCCAAATCAGTTGGTATTTCTAATAAAGGTTGATGTGTTATTTGCTCCAAGGATAGTTACTGCATACTCCATGGAATTAAAAAATAAAAATAAAAACAAAAACATACAACTCTAAGCCTATTGAGAAATTGGTGTTACTTGATTTATATTGCCCAGAGCATACACAATGAGCCAGTAATTGGATCAAACACATCATAAACATCCATCTTAACTTTACCTCCTGGCTGAGCAGACGAACGCTGCCTTCAATTTTTAAATTTCATGATAAAATGCTTAAGCCAGTATAATACAATAATAGGGCATTAGCACCAATGATAAGATCACCTTTCTGCTGCTTTGCTACTTTACTGGGGGGATGTATTGCTATTAGTACTGGTATTTCAGGGTCAAAGTCATAGCGATTTCTAGGCAAGTATTTTTGACATAAAGGAGCCACCTGATGTAGAGAAGAGCCTGGAGCTCGTCTGCCTCCAGCCCTGCCCGTTTCTAGCTGTGCGGAGTAGACCAGACTGAGCCCATGGCCGGTGCTGGTGCACCTCAAGATCTTTAAGCAGATAAGCAGATTCTTTGAGTCTAGCTTTTCTGGCATCTCGGTGCAAATCTTTGTTTCAAACAAGAACATTGCTGGAAGTAGGAGATCTCCACATACAAATCTGAATCTATTTTCATACTGGAGGAATAAATCTGTATAACAGATTGGGTAAAAGTTCACATTCCAGAGTATGATTCTTGGTTTCCCCATTTATAAAATATGGCAAAGGATTAGATAAACTTTAAGTCTTAATCTAAATATGTGTCACTTAGAGTAGGACATTTAGCCAGATAGACCCTGAGTATTACTGCTCTATAATATAAAAACATCTCACAATTTGCATTCAGAGGAAGTAGTGTGTAGACATCAGATCTGCCCCTTGCTAGTTGTGCAGTCTTATTACTGTATCACTTAGATGACGTAAAGCTCAGTTTCTCTGAAACTGAAAAGAGTCTAATGTAATAATAGCTATCATACAGAGTTCTTACGCCTTGCAAATGAAGTATTGCCTCTGAAGGTACTTAAAATTCTGTATGTTTTCATGGTAGTAGAAGTAGTAGAAATGGTAGCAGTAACTAGTAGTATTCAAATGATTGTGATATCAACTAGTATTTATTGAGAACTAACCATGCCCCATACACTAAATGAGTGTTGTATGTGCGCTGTCCCAGTTCATCTCCATAACAATCCTTTGAGAAACTGCTTCAATTTCCCCATTTTATACTTATATAAAAGACTCCAAAATTCAAGTTACTTACTCAATGACACAGTTAACAAATGGGGGCACTCAGATGCAAGCCTGGGGCAATCAGACTCCGGAGTGTGAGTTTTTGCCCACTGTGTTATATAAATTTATTCCTCCAGTATAAAATAGATTCAGATTTGTAATGTGGAGATTCCTACTTCCAGCAATGTTCTTGTTTGAAACAAAGACCTCCACTGAGAATGCCCGAAAAGCTAGACCCAAACAATCTGTTGAAAGATCTTGAGAGGTACAGTGGCATTGGCAGTCAAGGGGTGAGCTGCCAGGGAGAAGGTGAGCTCAGAAAGGTGAAACTCACATTCAGCACCATTTTTTTCTTCAGGCATGGAACAACTAAAATCTGCACCTGAAAGGCTGAAAGGCTGAGAACTTTTGGGTGTTTCGTGGAGGAAACAAATTGTAGTTCAAAGCCCACCAAGGAAGGGTGGCTGGTAAATACTCCAGGTTTTTAATTGTGACTTCTTCTAATAAGGTGAACTGGAAATAGCTTAACCCTTGTGAAAGACTGAAGTCTTCTCTAAGTCAATTCAATCCATAATTGTATTGAAATGATCTGTCCCTACTGAAATGACCTGCTAGAAAAGTTAAATCATTGGAGATGGATTACAATATCCAGAGCCTCAAAATCCTCTGAGATTTTTCATATACAATGAAAAATCAAAAGTGAAGTAAAAAAAAATCACTAGGTGTCAAAAGACAAGAAATGACCAATGACTATGAGAACAGATCAGAACCCAAAGAGATTCAGATATTATGAGTTCTGAATTTAAATTAGCTGTCACTCAGTGCTCAAGATACTAAATGACAAGATGGAGAATTTTCACAGAAAACTGGTATCTAAAAAAAAGAATAAATATCTACAAAAAAATAGAAACCGCAATGTCTCAAATTAATAGCACAACAGACAAGTTTAATGGTATATTTGGCAGAGTAGAGAAGTGGAAGAAAGGACAGAAGAAAACATCTAGCCTGAAACAAAAAGATGAAAATGCAAAAAAAAAAAAAAAAAGCATAAGGAACATGGAGACACAGTGAGAGTATTTAACATAAGTATAATTGGAGTCCCAGAGGGAGTAAGAATGGGGCAGAAGCATTGCTTTAAGAGAAAATATCTTAAAACTGTCCCCAAAGAAAGAATTATTTGTATATGTGTATGTGTATTTCTATTTTGACACTAAATTATAAATAAAAGTTTACAGTCTCGGGATTTGTCTTTACTTTCTAGCTGGAAGAGACCTTTGAGATAATGGGAATTGCAAGCCACCCTGAAATGATATTGGTGAAGGATGGACAGTTAGAGGCATTGTGCTTGGAGAATAGAAGGGAACTTTGATGGTGCTGGATTGGAGTGAATGAGAAATATTGGGATGAGTATTGGGAAAGTGAAGCAGTTTGGGCTCAGAATCTTTGCTTCCTCACAAAAGTAGAGCAACAAGATCATGATTTGGGGATCAGAAGGATTTGGGGCAGAATCATGTGTTTTGAGAGGGAATTAAGGAAGTTCCTCCTTCCTACTAGTCCCTCATTAGTTGTATCATTCAGCTCCCATGAGGCTAAGCAACCTTAGCTGAAAATAGGAAGGACAAGGCTTCTTCACACAGTTTTTATGCAACTGAAAATGTATGCAAAGAACTTGCCTAGGGCCTGGCACATTCAAGGCGCTCCATTAATGTTAGCCAAATCACCCCCCATATTTTTCTTTCTTATATTTATTTTAAAAATCATTTCTGACTCCAGTGCAGTGCTTGTTCTATCACTGTCAAAGTAACATGGCTTTCTGCTGAGCAGACCCAGAAACAAGGAACAACCAAGCATTCAGGTGCAGAGCAGTTTTATTAACAAGATCAATACCTATGTGAAAATTCACTTACCAGATGTTTGGAAAAATGAGAGAAGGCAGATATTTAAAATTACTAGGTACTTCTTGAAAAGTTAGTGTCCCATTTAGCAAAGAAGGAATCAGCTAACAGAGAAATCTCATTCACAGGACATTATTGGCATGCTCACTTCTAGGTTTTTAATTGTGACTTCTAATAATAGTGGAAGACTCTAATGGTGGAGTGGTTTTCCTTCAGCAGTGGGCTATGGTTTCCCTTTCTATTTCATCCCTAGAGATCTTTCCCCTTCCCTAATAGGTGATTTCATGTTTCTTGTATTCTAGTTTTCGTCTGATGGCATGGTCTCAAAGTTCTTATGATATGTATTTGTCTCATTAGAGTTCATATTTTCTGTGTTGCCAACATACCCATAACATGATGTTAAATAACATGCACTAAGAAGCTTATACCCAAGTACAGCAAAAGCAGAATGGTTGGGGTGGGGGTGGGACATGACTCATGTTTATCCTGGGGTGAGTCAAGGTCTTGTACTTGCCTGTACTGTACCTCCAAAGGTCCCAAGCCATTCTAATGTATGTTGTCTTTCTACCCTATTTATTCAGTGGTATTGTTGTGATGAGAACTAGATAAGGCAACACATGTGAAGTGTGAGGATGTAGAACACTTTTAATGACTATTCCTCGTTGTACGTTGAGGCTGATGACATGATGGCTGCGAGTGTTTTCGAGCAGAAGTTGCAGGTAAGTGTAAAATAAATAAAACAAAGTTATTCCTCTCCATGAGAAATGTATAACTCATGCTGGATAAAGAGGTAGCGTGGGCTGCAATTATAATTAGGTTCTGGGAAGATGAAACTGAGACTAACTACTAAATCCACCACAGATAATTTAGGGCAGGAGATCCCTTATCTTGTTTCACAGTTGGATGTCCCTGTTCTTTGGGACAGGAACTCACTCTGACAAAATGCAGGCAAGCCAGGCAGCTTGCCCTATGGAGATGACTGAGAAAAGGTCCTTCTCTGCGTTTGTGAATGAGAGGTTTCCTCTCTACCTCTGGAAACATCTGGCTTAAAAGGAAGACCCAAGATGATAAACTTAGGTCCATATTCGTTTGATTTCCATATGAATTTGCCCTCCAGAGACATGTTCTTACAGACAATTCTTTAGTATTTAGACAGCAACAGGGCAGCCATGTTAGAAAGTTAGGAAGACCAGAAAATGTGGATTGACTTAGCTGATGATGGGCAATGAAAAGAAAATATGCTATTCCCTTTCTCCTTCAAGGAGAAAGGTGGCCCAGCTACTAGGAATGCTGTCAGCAGACCGTCTTCAGCTCGGAGAGCCGTCCAGGACCGCGTCAGCTGTTGGAGTCACATCACCCAGTGTCCGGTCCTTCGGGGCGGCCACATCCAGTGACCCACCAAGGCTGGAGTCTAAAACCTGGCCCTTCTGGGGAAGTGTGGGTCTCTTTAGCTCCTGAGCTCCCTTTGGGTGGGCCAAGGGTGTTGGGTCCGCTTCACAGCCCAGCTTCCCTCTATGCTGAATCCTGTTCCCTTTCCGGTGCTTCCCTTTTACAGGTTTAATTCCAAGCATACTCCTCTAATAAATATGGGGCACATGGAGCTGTTTCAGAGTCTGCTTCTCAGAAAACCCAACGTCTGACAGATTTCTACCACATGGGGTAAGTAGAAAAAACTCTGGCTCTTAAAGCTGAAAATTATGGATTCTAGTGCTGTCTGTGTCACTCATGGATGTGACCTTTGACCAGGCATCTCATGCGGTCAGCAACAGGCCTCTGTGTGTTTGCATGTGTGTGTAAAAGACAGATAAAAATACCTTCCTCATCGTGTCATATAAAAAATGAAAGAAAGAACAGTGTGAAGTGCTATGAAGACAGTAGGATGATTTGTAAACCCCAAAGCATAATGATGATGATAATTACTGAACTTCATGGTCTATTTTGTTAACCTCCAAGCAAGACCTCTGCAGATTACAGTCCCTTATTAATACATAAACATAGTGCTAACATGTTACTCTCTTAAACACTCTGGAAAACATTTTAAAGGAGTTCTTAAATAGTCACAAGCATGGGAAATACAGGAATATGGGTTGCTTTGCAAATGAATGGGGAAAAAAATATAACTGGTGAAAAGAAATGGATGGCTATGGCTTTATTGTATTTATTCATATTTGTATTCATGTAGCACAACATTACACTCTTTCATCTCAAAATTGAGACTTCTATGGAAAGTCTGTATTCCTATACAGAGAGCTACTGTATGATATTTAGTTTGAATTATATGTTTCTTACCATTTTCTTTCAGAGAAAAATTTTAATGTTTCATATGTTAAAGATGCCACAAAGAATGAAACTAGACAGAACTTGAAGAATTGGGTAAACATGTGTCTTCCAGTCCTATAAGGGAATCAGGGATCATGAAACCCAATTCAGTGCAGAAAACTGAACATTTACATCTGTTTTCAGGGAAACAATGGTTATGTCCATAGGTTGTAAATAATAAGGAAAAGTCTACCAATTAATGAGACTTGGAAGATTCAAATATTTCTTTGTATTTATTCATTGATTTGTTCACCCATCATCATTTAATGTGCAGTGCATAAAGCACATGGCTTCCTGAAAGCAGCATTTATGTTCTTTGTGTTCACTGTTACCTCCCCAGAGTTTGGCACAGTGACTGGCATGGGGTTAGTGCTCAGAAATATTTTTGAATTGGTGCATGAATAAGTGAATGAGAGCACTTTTCTGGGTTCTCTCGCTGAGAGCCAAAATTAATCAAAGACTGTAGGTTTGTGTCTCCTCCTAACGCCTCCACCGACTGTCTCCTCCTCTGCTCAGGCTGTAACTATTGTCTCAGTTTTCACCATCCTTTACCTAGGCAAGTTCATCAAACTCAATATTGTTTTCTTTTAATTGGAAATACACATTCAGGGAAGTGTACACATCCTAAGTGGAAAAAAATCGTGATTTGTACAACATGAATGTACTCATGAAACCAGCACCCAGGTCAGGATGTAAAATGTTACCAGCAGCCCAGAAGCTATTCTCAAGCCCAGTATCAGCTTTCATTCCTGAAATTCACAATTTTAGTTTTCATAAGGTTTTAGTTTTTCCTGTTTATTAATTTTGTGAAAAATGGATATGCACAGGTAGTATTCTTTCATATCTGGCTTTTGTTTAATATTATATTTGAGATTGATCTCTGTTGGGTATAGTAATAGTTACTTTTTATCATTTCTGGATACTACTCATTGTATGACTATATCACAATTTGTCTCTTTTACTGTTGATGGACATTTGACATTTGATTTGTTTTCAGTTTTGACTGCTAGGTTGAGGCTGCTGTGAATAATCTCGTGTTCTTTTGATGCATGTAGGTAAGTATTTTGTTGAGTGTATATTTAGGAGAGTGTGCAGTTTTCAGTATGTATTTAACCAAAGAGTTCTCTGAAGTGGTTGTATTGGATAAGCAGTGTAGGAGTCTTCTAGCCACTCCATATCCCTACAAACATTTTTTTTTTGGCCATTTTACTCTTTCTGGTGGATGTGTAACAGTATCTCATTGTGGTACTCATGCACATTTCTTAATAAATAATGCAGTTGAGCTCTTTTCCGTATGCTTGTTGGTCATTTGGATATCCTCTTTGGTGAATGCCTGTTTGGCCATTTTTCTATTTTTCTATTGATTTTTAGGAGTTTTAATATATTGTAGTTGTGAGTCCTTGTTAGATAAATGTATTGCAAACACATTCTACCATTCTATTGCTTGACTTTTCTCTCTTTTTGTGGTATTTTGTTTTCTTCTGATGAGAGAAGTTCTTAAATTTTGAAATAGTCCTGTATAAGGAATCCTTTTCTCTTGAATGTCATAAGGATAATCTCCTATATCTTCTAAAAGTTTATCACATTATCTTTTCTGTTTAAATGAACATTCTACCTACAATCAATTTTGCATACAGTATGAAATAGGGCTTAAAATAATTCTTTTCATATGGATGTCCAATTTATCTAGCATACTCCATTAAAAAGACCATGGTTTTCCTACTTTCCTGTAGTATCTATCACCTTTGTCATCAACCTTGCGAGTATAAGCATGAGTCTATTTCTGAACTCGTTATTCTGTTTTGTTTATTACATTCCATTCCATCTCTTTATTTCTGTCTTTGTGTTAATACAGCATTGTCATTGTTACTGTTACTTGATAATAAATTATGGTGCATAGAGAGGAAGTCTTCCAACTTTCTTCTTCTTTTTAATATATTCTTGGCTATTCTTGGCCCTTTGAATTTCTGCATTTTAGAATCAGCCTATATGTTTTCTCTGTTTCTCTTTCACACACACGTACACACACAAAGTGTCTGCGGTGAAGTTCATTAAAATTTTTTAAATCAATAAATCAACTTACCACACTACCAGAAAAAGGAAAAATGCAAATGTTTTAATTCTATGTATTCTTTGGACTCTACATTATTTTTAATGTTATATTTTAATTTTTAATTTTATTTATTATTACTGTTACTTACTATATTTACTGATCACTGCATTCTCATGCTTACATCTGGTATCATATTCTTTCTCCCTAAGGAATCTTATGCCCCTATATATCTAAAGTCCTATGTACATATACATTTGTATCAGTCTTGACCATTTTACAGTAGTTCATTGACTACTCCCTTCTTGAAATGCTCTCTACCTTTGTTTCCATGACAACTGTCTTCTGGTTTGCTTTATTCCACACTGGCCCACCTTCTCAGTCCTTTGTGGGCTCATTTCCCTCTGCCTGAGCCTTACATGTTAATGTTTCAGAGGGCTCTGTTCTGCTGTCCTTCACTGACGTTACCCTGTAGTGCTAATGCCCAAGTCAGGCAGAGAAGCCAGCAACCCCTTTGGGGAGTCAGAGAAGAAATTCCTGGTGGAAGGAGGTAGGTCAAGGAGTTTATATCTTTATCAAAAGGAGAAATGTGTTAAACAAATTCAACAATACTGTTTTTCACCTCTTGCTGGTAATTGCATGAAACCACCCACTTTTGTCCTTCAAATGCCAACTCTTAAATCTCTAGAACTTCCTCAGACTTCTCACCTGAGCACATTCAAATATCAAATGATTAGTCACATTTAAATGTCCCACAAATACCAAACACTCTACATGTCCCAAATAAATTTACAGCCCAGCCTATCCTGTCCTACTGGATGCCTTATCTCTGTGAATGATACCATCTTTGACCCGACTGCTCCAGCCAGAAAGCTAGGAGTCCTCTCTATTTCTTGCCTGTTAATATTCAGTGCAGATGACATAATTTCCCAGCTGTCTTTCCAAGGGGTTTTACCTGCATGCTGTGTCTATGAAATATTATATATGTTATACCATATTATTATATCTTTTGGTATGACTTTCCCCTCTACCTGACTGTTGCTCAATGACGACGACACTTATTTCACCTCTTACCACCCAGGGTCTAGCATGGATGACTACTTGTAAATATTATTTGAAACAATCTGCATATTTTAAGGTTAAATGGGATAAGTATCATGAAAGTAGAACAGATGGATTGCTGTAGCAGTCACCAGAAAAAGGTTTCTTGGGATTGGGGACATCAAGAAAGGCTTCACTGACCTAGTAGTAGTTAGGATTGGATAACAGGCCATGGCAGGGAGGGAATTCTAGACTGGTAGTTACTACCAGGGTTTATTGGGCAAGGCTTATAACATGTATAAGCCTAAGTTTTCTCATCTGTAAAATGGGGATCATTATAATTTTTACTGTAGCTGTGAGAATTAAATATGATGGTACATGTAAAGCATTTAGGAAAATGCCTGGCACTCAGTAATGTTAGTTGTTAATATTAATGAAAGAAGAACTTAAGCATTGGCAATCAGGAGAATATAGGGTACAGGTAGAGGATAGGAGAGCTTTGTGATTTGAAAACTGAGACATGAAGAATATTGCAAATCTAGATTTTAAAGTGAAGGGATATTTTATTCACAGACTGTGAATGCCCTAAGTGGTCTTAATTCTGAAATATGTAGTTGTCTGAATAATAGGACTTAATTAATGGAAGTAGGACAAGAGTCATCTGGCCAGCATGCAGGCCTTCACTACCTCAATTCTCTGCCCATGCCAGGCAGTACTAACTGATGCTACACTCACATGTAGCTTCCAAATTCCCAATAGACTGGTCCAGGCAGGCATTATCAATCTATGCAGAACCTACTCAAAATCTGAGTAACATGTGTCTCTGTGGCTCCACTTAATTTTGCTTGTGCAGAGATAGCCGAAGGGGAGAAACCAGACAAATAACATGAGAATAATTGAAAGACTATTAGTTAAAAAGAACATTTCTTGTCTATCCTGAAATGTTCAGGCCTTGCATCCCTTGCATTAGTATGAGCCATTGAGCTTTCAGAGTCTGTATATGTCATCCGCAGGAGCAGCCCATAAAGCTTTGGAACCAAACTCACAGAACCCAGTTCACCGATTAGCAAACTGATGCTGTGTGATACCTTCAAAATTCTCAAGAGTGAATTAATGTTAGTGCCAAGGCTGAAATGCTGGCCTTGGACACCTGATTCAGAGCTGAGGGGACAGGGGGCCGATTTTCCCAAGCAGGTTTTGCCCTCTACCCCAGTATTCTAGTGTGGGTGGGCTTTCCAAGTAACTAACAATCAGGAGCTTTGTCATAGCACATTTTCCCTTCTTTTATGACAATTCCCTTTTAATATATTTAGTTCAGCTACTGGGCTTCAGAAGTGATCTCTGAGAGGAATAGAAGCTTAATTAATTGCAGGTTCCCTCCTATCTCTTGTCCAGGGTGCCTGTGAAATATTGAATTAATTGATCCCAGAAGCACAGTAATAGGAGAATAATGACTTTTTGTCAACCTCAGCCACACGCTGACAACATCGGTTTAGGAACTGGCGACTCATGTCTTTGCTCTCGGATCTCCCTGCTCGTCCTCCAGACTCTCATCAGGACACATTCATGGAATTTTTCCATATGCTTGTTAATTAAAACATGTGCAGTGTGGCATCATTATAAAGGCACAACCAGTTGGAACAAGCCATGTGCCAAAGGAATAAATAGAAATGGAATGCTGCGCTTTCCCGTAACTGGAATGCTTTCCATCACCCCTTTCTGCATTACAAGTCCCAAACTACACATAGTCAAAGTCAGATTCCTTTTCCCTCCAGTCAGCTTGCTGACTTCCTGACCTTTAACTACCAATCAGGAGCTTATCATAAGCACATTTTCCTTTCTTTTATGACAACTCCCTTTTAGTTTATTTAGTTCAGCTACTGAGTTTTGGAAGTGATCTTTGAGAAGAATAGATGCTTAATTGATTGCAGGTGCCCTCCTATCTCTTGCCTAAGGGGCCAGTACCCTAGATAGGGCTGGGAAGGTAGGTTCTGAGCTCCCCACTCTAACCCATCCATCCAACATTTAGGGAAATTCTAAACTGAGCAAAGGTCAACAGTTTCCTTGACTACAGGACTCAGAGCCTTTATAAGTCCAGGAGGATAAAATAGTTTTCAGTGTCTCTTGTCTTATCCTGCATTCTGACTTCTGATCACATTTTTACTTCACTATCTACCTTACAGAAATTAGTCTTCTTCTGTTTTTTTTTAGTAGGTGAAAATCTCTAAAATTAGACTCTAGACTCCTTGGAACCGTAGCTCCCACACTACCCAAGGTTATACTGAGATTATGCTATTAATTTCATGTTACAGATGTTGAAATTGAGAATAAGACGAAGAGAGTTTCTTAGGATTTCACCAAAGGGCTCTTGGCTAGACTGCCTTGTGTCAGTTTTCTCATCTGTAAAATGGGAATATTAATAGTATTTACCTCATGTTTACTTTTTAAAATGAAGATTGAATGAATTTATGGAAATTCTTTGGTACAGTGAGTAGCACATAGTAAATGTTCAATAAAGACTATGTATGTTATTCTTTGCAGATGAATACATGATAGAAAATAGAATGTATTTTGATCACTCAGCAAATAACTGCCCAGCCAAGTCTTCAACCAAGTTGTCTGCAGTTCAGCACGTGGCCTTTTGCCCCTAGTTAATCTGAAAGAGGAGTAACTTTTTCTCTTGATGACTTCTTAGATCAGCCAGCCACTAAAAATCAGAACAGCTTGACTGTATAAGACATTCTATTCCGAGGTGTTGGGCTATAATAGGATTCAACCCTAGGCTCACTGTGTTCTAATCTGGAAAGCTCTGTTCCTGCTTTTTATGACCTCCCTCCAATAAGAAATACTCTAATTTAGTACTGGAGGTTTAGGGTAAAAGAACCTGACCAGTTGTAGCACATCTTAACTTCCATGTTTTTGCAGACCAGGGTAAGTCAGATGGAAGCTTAAAAGAAGGAACTGGGCACGCAAAGCTTACTGGTTACGAATGTTTCAATCTCGAGTCGTGAGTGCTGAAGTGGAACAAGAATAGGATCTGGAATCAGAAAACCAAGATTCCAACCCTGGCCAAATCATTAGTTTGGTGTGTGTAATGGCATGAATTTGTTTTCTCATCTGAAAATGGGCACAGCTATGCCACATGATGGTGAGGGTAAAATGAGGTGAGGCGTGGGAATGCGTCCAGCATGTTTTCACTGCGGTCATCAGAAGTGAAGGACCTGTGTTATGGTAATTCAACTGCCCGGAAATTGTGAAACTCTCAGCACTGTTCTGGCCTGTTGTTCAGGTGGAACATAAAGCTATAGATTCATCTACAAGAACATAACCTAAGGGCACAAACAACTAGGACCAATTATTTGCACTACAATATGCTTCCAAGTCTCTTTCTTTTAAACTCTTCGACATAGTTTCCTTGAAAATAGCTAATGCATCCTTAGTAAATATTTTTTTAAATTATGTGAAAGAAAAGGGCATTGAAGAGACCTAAAACTGAACTTGATTGCTGCTTATTGCAAGTCAATCACAAACAATGATTAAAATAACAATAGTATCCATCCAAGCTCTGGAAACTAGCATTTGATTTGCTAACATTTAATCAGATTTCCTTAGCACTAGGGGTACTGAGAGTGGTGTGGAGAGTGTGTGGAGAGAGGTTGAAAGACCCAGATTTTGGTTTCAGACCAGAGAACAGTTTGCAAATCTGACACTTGTAAGCTGCAGAAATTTGGACAAATATGTAGTCCTACAGCCTCAGTGTCCTCACCAATAAAGTGGGAATATTGGTCTGTGTGGCCTGTAATGAGGGCTGAATGAGGCAACACATCTATAGATAATGCCCAGCACTTATTTAATGTCTCATCCTATTTTAGTCAATTACCTAGGGAGGCGAGTTGCACAGAATCTTTTCTATATCTATTACATCTGCTTAGCTCTAGAGATACACAGGATGTAAGAGCTGGTTGGGCCTTAGAGATCATCTCATTTCAAACCATCGTCTCTCAGAAGGGCTTCTGATGCTCTGATTAGCTGTGTTCCATTCAGAGCGCAGCTATTGATACTCATCTCTCCGCAGTTCCCCATCCCCTTCATCCCTTGAGGGACATCTGAGACCACGTGGAAGGGAATAGATCCAGAGACATGGAGAGTCCAAAGGGAGATAGGAAATTTAATTTATTAGAAAGGGAACTTGGAATAAACTTAGATTTAAATCAGGAAAAACATGCCCCTAAGCCCTTTTCAAATAAGCCCATAGCCAAAGGCAATCACTTGCAGCAAAAGAAAATGTTGAGTTCAGTGAATTAAAAGTTGTGTGTGCCAAGATGGAACACACCTGCTAACCATGAGAGACCCATTTAATGAATATTGGCTAAGGTATAGATTTATGCACAATAAAATTCTGTATTTGACATATTTTTACTACTCTGCATTTCAAGTTGTACAAAAAGCTAATAATTTTTCTTGGCAGGTCGTTCTTCCCAGATGTGTTTAATCAATGATAAGAACAACAAAAAGGCCTCATTCTATGCCTCAGCCTTTATAGTTTTATAGCTTTACCCTTTTTCTATGTTGAAAATAAAATTGCTCTTTGGGGAAAGAGTTTCACAGGCCTGGGGGATGCTTTGAATATGGCTCAGCATTCTGGAATGTCCAGGCTGCATGTGGCTGTAGGGATCATGTAAGAGGTCATTTTCAATGTGGGAAACTAAGACACCAAGGCAGTTCATAGCAAAAACCAAGTTCTCCTGTAGAAATACTTGGTAAACTTCCAGGCTGGAAAATAAAGTATGCTTGGGACAAGTAAAGTGTATGTTCATTCATGGTATGATGGAAATGCTTCATTTCTCCCACTTCCACGTATATGACATTGATGTTTGAAACTCCAGTGTTCTTTGTGTCGGGCTTTACCTCTGTCATGCAAGGAGTCATGGTCACGTGGTACTAGCACCAAGCAGTGCAAATATAGCACAGGATTTATCAGGGGAAAACTTGCAGAAGAAGTAGTAGGGCACATATAATCTCGTGACCTCTCATTTCCCGCCGGTTAGGCCAGGTAGAACTCTTCTGTAGGCATCATGGCTATGTTCAAGAAGAGAGGGGCCATGGCATAATATTCTACATATTTATAGGGTCAGAGGGACAGAGAACATCTACATGGCTACTTTAGTAGTGCCCTGGAGCAGGATTGCCCTGCATCAGGAAAGCTGATTGTACTCCTCTTCCTGCTGGGCTTTCATGACTTTACATTGTTCACTTGATATTGACCAGGGTAAGGGTGTGCACACCTTAGAAAGTGACAAACACTACAGACTGGAGATTTGTTTTGGTTTGGTTTGAAAAGTTACTTTATTAGCACAAACTACAGTGTCATAATGGAAACTCTCTGGTTAGAAAGTACCCCTGTCAGAAGACAAAGACAGGAGCTAGCCCAGATCTGCTGAGCTAACTTCTGCAAAGCTATCCAAATTGTAGGGTGGGAATGAGCCCTACAGGCCCATCCAAATCTGTCCCTTGTCAGCATTCTCACCAAAGCCTTATTCTCCAAGAAGGGAAAAGAATTATACTAACACTAACAGCTAATATTAAAAAGCACTTCTCTGTGCCAGCTACACTGTTAAGCACTTGATATAAATTTTGTCATTTTGTTCTCAAAGCAATAATTGATACAATTATTATCACCATTTTTTAGATCAGGAAACGAAGGCCTATAACATAATTAGGCAACTTGCTTGAGGAATTCGAGCTTTTTAAGAGACAATGGTTAAGATCTGTCAGATTCTAGAGCTGGAACTCCTAAGCAGGACTCTATTCTGTGGATTATTTCCTTAAACTGACAGTTCCCAGTTTGCAGGTTGTAGATACCAAGGGTAGGGAGGTATAAAATAAGCTGTAGAAAACTTTCCAAGGGTAATTGGATCCATATATGTAGTAATCATTGTACACCAAATAATTATCTCACATGTGTGCATAGTACTGTTTTCAGATATATGTGAGTAATATTGAGATGAATGCACATTTACTTATTGAACTTATATTAGTATTTTTAATTACATTAATTATTAAGCACCTATTATGTCTGAGACTTTCACCATGTACTAAGCATGTAACAGTGAAGTAGGTGAATATACTTTATTAACAAATGCCAAAGGGCAGTCCTATTGTGTTGGGTGAACAAAATTTGCACTATTACAAAGAGCACCTTTCTTTGGAAATGTTTGGGAACTCCTGCCTCTTGAGTGAATGCCTGTTGCCTCTATAGTCTTCTCCCAAAAGCTCACTGTCCCCTGTCCTAAGCCTGCCTCTATTATATCCTCACTGGGACAATTATTAGAGCCTCCTCACTGATCTATCACCTCCATTTCCCTTGACCCCATCTTCCCTGTATGCACTGCCAGGTTCTTCTTTCTAATGCTTAGCTTTGATAAAATTATTTTCTTTACTGAATGACAGTCAAGTCTGACCCACAGAATATGGATCTAAGAGTCAATGCATGTTAATTCTCTAAATTGTATGTGAGTCAATGTAAGTGAACTCTGTTCCTGTTACTTTACTGCTGAGTGTTCATTGTGACTCCTGTATCTTCTACCACACACACACACACACACACACACACACACACACACACACACATGCACACACCACATGCCCGAAGGAAATACAACAACAAAACAGAAAGAGCCGAAACAACAAAAAACATTTTTTAAGCATTTTAAAAGCTCCAGGGAAAGCAAAGAGCCCATCTGACCAAAAGTTTAGGTGCTGATAAGCTTTCTAAATATGCTCCCAATAAACTGCAAGAATCTCCTCTGTCAGCTCTAAAATTGGCATCATTTCCAAATCCAAATGCAAATTTCTTTTCATTTACATTATTTTTAAACATAATTGATGACAGAAAAATACCATAGATTAAGCTTCAAAAACCAGATCTAGATCAATTACCTGCTTATTACTCCTGAGCTAATACACCTTTTAAAATCAATTGGTATTTAACCTGAGAAACCCACCTTTTGAAATCTTAATGAAAACCTATCCTGAGAAGTTAATTTGAAATGTTGTCACTCTTCCCCCCCCCCCGCCCCCCAGCAATAGGTGTTGCTGTGTAATGAGGATCTGCAAGGGGAATGTTTCCTTATTCATCTTCAGAGGCTGCTTTTGGAAAGGAAGCACAGGTTGGTTTTAAGAAACATGATGAATATATTGCTTCTAATGGTGTAGAAAATGCCAGAGCAATTCCAGTGTGATTTGGGAGCCAATTTCCAATTTAGCTGGGCCAGTGTAGAAACTCTTAGACTGGCATGGTGATAAAATCCAAGGAAATCATGGATGAGCCTGGGGGGCCAGCTCCGGGTAACCTCCCCCTCCTGGCTCCAGCCCTGGGCTCACTGTGGAAATGTTCCTGGCACTAGAACACTTCCTGCATGGCCTCCTGCCTGTAACACCAGGCTAGCACTCCACAGCTTCATTAGCGAAGGAAGGGTAATTGGGAGATCGCCATTAGGTTTCAAAGTGAACATCTGGTTTGGAACATTTGTAATTTTTTTCTTTTTTCTCCTTTTTTGGCTTCCAAGGAACCTCACATTCACTACCAAGATGGGGGTATAATTGAAACCTTCCCTGCTGACAGTAAAACTGCTTTTCTTTCCTAAAGCACAAATAATTACTTATAAACAGCAGGTGGTCTGCTTAAAAAAATACAAATAAATGTTCCAGGTATTTTTAGACATCCTTTGCTACAGGCCTTTCTCATTCTTTCCTGGATCAAGTGGACACTCTTAAATGAATCAGCATGATGAATACTCGGCCCGCTAGCTATTTACTATACATGCCTTTATCTTAAATTCTCTGTTCTTTTTTCTACTTGTTGAAGATTGATCTTGTCTCTTCCCTAAGCCATCTACATCTGAAGTACAGGTTCTGTGCTTTTATGTATATAGTTCTTTCATTCGAGGACCCAGTAGTGAACTTATGTAACTCATTGTGCTTGCCTGTTTTCATCAGAAAGAGCAGAAAAGCTAAGAGGTTTGTTTGTTGAAAGAAAAGAATAGAGTTTAGAATTCAGCATGCCAAGTTGGATTTAAGTTTGGTGCCATATTCCAACCATGTCTCCAAATTGATTTTTCTACCCATTATACCTGGGTCTGTCTATCTTTTTCTCTCCTGCCCTCTATGAAGGTCCCAAAATTGTTGGTTATATGGGAAGCTACTGTTGTTAGGGTGATACCATGGATTATAGGCCAGAGAAACCTGATCTGGCTATTTTAAAGGATATTTATTTAAAAGATGTTGACAACAGAACAGGAGCCTAGAGGGTAACTAATGACATACACAGGAGCCAATCTGTATTCTGCCTTTATTTTGAAAGTCAAAGTCTAGGAAAGAGGAAACAATTGCCTGAATTTAGAGCATATGCCGATCACCAAGCTTTACCTGGGTGATAAGATTTGGATTTGGCAGAAGTGACCTCAGGGAAGTTCTTAACTGTGTCCGGACATGTCAGGCATAGTTCATCTGGATCATTGAGCAGAGAATTCAGATTTCTCAGTTCTTTCTTTTAGGGCTGGTACATGACCAGTATCATTCCACATGTATGGGAGAGAAAGTACTACATGCAATGGATGCTTTACGCAACAAGACTTAATTTTTTCCTGGAACCGAGTTGGCTTTATTTTGTAAAGTAAGCATCTTAGTTTAATAGCCCACAAAGACTTCCCACAAGAGGGGAGATATAATTCCTCAAAAGGAAATCAGGGTACGATTAGGAAGTAGAACCTGAGCAGCTGAAAGCTAACAAATGTCTATTCCACTACTTACACAGTAAATTCCTGACTTTCTCAAGGCAACATTTTCCCAAGTGTTTTACATAGAATATTTATATCTCTGAATCCACTGATAAGATAAAACAGTTCTTAGGAGGAAAAGTTTGGAAATGTAGTGTGCTATATAGTCTTTCTCCAGGATGTTAACAGTATGAAAGGCTCTGAGAAGTCCTATAATAAATAGTTAAGAGATCTGTAAAAATGTGTTTCCCAAAATTACATGCTTATTGAATCTTTTGATAATATAGTCCACAGAATACTACTGAAAAGAATATATATCAGGAAATAGCCTTAAAAATATGTTATGATACTTCTAGGGTGTGGATAAAGTGAAGGCTCCTATGGCCAGGATCCACACTTGACCCTAAACTACTTGATGATGTAACTGGCCTACTACTAAACTACTGCTCTAATACCCGCAGACAATAAGCTGTTTTTGATTGAGTCACTATATAAAGAGCTCTGCCCAGTGCTCTGGGTGGAGGCAGGGATGAAGGAGGATTACACACCTCCAGACAGTTGGATGCAGACATAATTCTAGTGCTCAACCTATCACTGGGTAAACAAGCCAGGTAATAAACCCTTTCAGCCCAAGAATGTTCCATGTCATTTCTCGGTCTCACTGAATCTGTGGTGAGCTTGCTCGCAGCTGAAACCCATTGGCAAGACACAGGGATTCTCCAATTCCCTAATGTCACACTGGGGTTTAATTTTCCTATTTGAAATGGTAAGAGCGAAAATGGAGAACCTTGGAATGATACCTTGTCTTGCCAAGAGCACAGGGCCGAGCTCTTAATATAGCACAATAATAGCTTATTGCCTACGATTATGGAAGTGGTAGCCTAGAAAAGGCCAGATACATCATCAAATGGTTTAAGATCAGTCAGGATCCTGGTGATAGAAACCCCAACTTCCCCACACTCCAGCCAACTAGTATTCTCAACGTACAATCTACACGCTTTCAATCTTCCTCAATGGTCCCTGTGTGGAAAGCTGGAGCACTGTAACCAGATTCCGCAATAGGAAGAGAGCATAACAACACCTTAGAGATAAAAAAATTAAGACAAGAAGATTTTGAAACAGGTAACAAACATTATAATAATCCTAAAGACAGAGGAATTTCCTAATAACAAAAGTTAAAATAATCCTGAAGCCAGAGGAAGTTCCCAATCGACAATGACATTAGGGGCTCTATGAGACATATTTTAATGCTACCAGCAAACGCAAATCTTGTCCATCAGGTAGGACGCATGCAAGAGAGTGGTCCTGCGATAGAACTACAGGAGGAAGGGAGTACCTTCTAGGTCTAGAATACCATATTTTTACTTCTATCCCTGTGGGGTTACTAAAGGGTCTATCTATAGTGCTACTGGAGGTGCATGCACTGGCCATAATGATAAAATGAAACTCCCCAGTAAGATGCTCCTAACTTCTGGCCACTCAGGATATACAACTGTGAAGTTTGGTGGCCACCCTTTTGGTATTCAAGGAATACACAGGAGGGCAGATTCCAGGGTACTCCCCAAGAAGCCTGGTGAGTCAGTCATCATTGGGACATGTGTAGAAAGTTCCAAGGCCACGTCCACTCCATGGAGTTTCTGGGGTTCAGTGACATATCTGTGGGGCTCAAGGCTCTGGTTCGGGTCTGTCTGTTGTAGCCATAGCGTAGCAACAGGCAGTTACATCATAAAGTGGTTGAAGTTCAGTGAAACTCCTGGACATAGGAACCCCAACTTCCCCAAACTCCACCCGTCCAGCATTGTCGCCTTACATGCCAAAGGCTTTCATTCTTCCCGAATGGTCCCTGTGCGAGAAAGCTGGAGCACTGTAACCAGATTCCACAATAGCAACAGAGCATAAAAACAACTTAGAGATAATAAAAGATAAGATACAGCAAGATGAAGACACAGATAACCAAAATGATCATAATCCTCAAGCCAGAGTAGGTTCCTAATAACAAATGTTATAATACTTCTCAAGCCTCAGGAAGTTCCCAATACACAAAGCTTTCAGGGGCGATAAGAGACATGTTTTAATGCCACCAGCATATGCAGATCTTGTCCATCAGGTAGGACTCATGCAAGAGAGTGGTCCTGTGATAGGACGGTGGCAGGAAGGGGGTCCCTTCCAGGTCTAGTATGCCATAATATAACTTCTTCCCCCTGGGGTTACTGAAGGGTCCTTATTTAGTGCTACTGGAGGTGCATGCATGGGCCGTAATGATAAAACAAAACTCGCCAGTAAGATGTTAATACCTTCTGGCCATTCAGGATATACAAGTGTGAAGTTTGGCGACCACCCTCCTGTTACTGAAGGAATCCACAGCAGACCAGCTTCCAGTGTTCTCCCCAAGGTACCAGGTGAGCCAGTCATCGTTGGGCCATGTGCCAACGTTCCAAGGCCACGTTCACTCCATGGAGTCTCTGGGGTTCAGTGCAGTTAGTGCTGGTAGCAAGATGTTATTCTGGGGTCAGGACCTTGGCTTCAGTGATTCTCCCTTGGTTTTCACTTGCAGTTATAGAAGGGGTACAGCTATATGTGTTAACACATATATGGGCTTTGGGGCTCCAGTTTGGGTCTGTCTGTTGTAGCCATAATGCCTAGCAACAGGCAGTTACATCATAAAGGAGTTTAAGCTCATTGAAAATCCTGGACATAGGAAGCCCAACTTCCCCAAACTCCGCCCCTCCAGTATTCTCGCCTTACAGTCTACACACTTTCAATCTTCTGCAGTGTCCCCTGTGCATCAAAGCTGGAGGATGGTAACCAGATTCCGCAATAGCAACAGAGCATACCAACAATTTAGAGATAATAAAAGATAAGACACAGCTCGATGATGATACATAGAACAAAAGTTATGATACTCCTCAAGCCAGAGGAGGTTCCTCACAACAAAAGCTCTAATAATTCTCAAGCTGGAGGAAGTTCCCAATCCACACAGCTTTTAGGGGCCCTATAGAACATGATTTAATGCCACCAGCATATGCAAATCTTGTCCACGATTCATGAAAGAGATTGGCCCTGTGATATGTCTGTGGCTGGAAGGGCATCCCTTCCAGGTCTAGTATGCCATACTTTTTCTTCTTCCCCGTGGGGTTACTGAAGGTTATATATATAGTGCTGCTGGTGGTGCATGCACTGCCATAATGATAAAACAAAACTCCCCGGAAAGATGCTCCTAAATTCTGGTTGTCCAGGATATACCAGTGTGACCTTTGGCGGCCACCCTGGTGTTGTTTCAGGAACACATAGGAGGTCAGCTGCCAGAGTTGACCCCAAGGTGCCAGGAGAGCCATCCATCATTAGTCCATGTATGGAAATATCCAAGGCCATGTTCACTCCATGGAGTCTCTGGGGTTCAGTGCAGTTGGTGCTCACAGCAAGGGTTTATTCTGGTGGCCAAACCTCGGCTTCAGTGATTATTCCTTGGTTTCTACTTGCAGTTGTATAGGGGAGGCAGCCGTATGTGCTAACATGTCTACAGGGCTCAGGGCTCCCTTTTTGGTCTGTCTGTTTTAGCCGTAGCCTAGCAACAGTCAGTTACATCATAAAGTAGTTTAAGTTCAGTGAGGATCTTGGCCACAGAAACCCCAGCTTCCCCACACTTCACCCCTCCAGTGTTCTTGCCTTACAGTCTACATGCTTACAGTCACCCGCAATGGTCCCTGTGCCAGACAGCTGTGGCACTGTAACCAGATTCCACAGTACCAAAAGAGGATAACAACAACTTAGAGATAATACATATTATGATACAGCAAGATTTTGATACAGGTAACAAACATTACAATAATCCTCAAGCCAGAGTAGGTTCCTAATAACAAAAGTTATAATAAACCTCGAGGCAGAGGAAATTCCCACTCCACAAAGACGTTAAGGGCTCTAAGAGACATGTTTTAATGCGACCAACATAGGTAAATCTTGTCCATAAGGTAGGATGGATGAAAGGGAGTGGACTTGAGATAGGATTGTAGCAGGTCAGGGGCCCCTTCCAGATCTGGTATATAACATTTACTTCTTCCCCTTGTGGTTACTGAGGGGTCCATATTTAGTGGTATTGGAGGCACATGCACTGGCCATAATGATAAAATGAAACTCATTGGCAGATTCTCCTACCTTCCGGCCCTTCAGGATATACTACTGTGACGTTTGGCTGCCACCCTGCTGTTATTCCATGAATACACAGGAGGCCAGCTTCAAGGTCTTGTGCTCCAGGTGCCAGTAGAGCCAGTCATCATGGGGCCACGTATCCAGACATCCATGTCCACATGCAATCCATGGAGTCTCGGGGGTTCAGTAAGGTTGGTGCTGGCAGCAGGATGTTACTCTAGTGACTGTAACGGGCTTCATTGATTCTTCCTTGGTTTGTACTTCCAGTTGTATAGGGGAGGCAGACATACGTGTTGACATATCTGTGGGGCTCAAGGCTCTGGTTTTGGTCTGGCTGTTGTAGCTAGCCTTGCAACAGGCAATTATATCATAAAGTGGTTGAAGTTCAGTGAAACTCCTGGACATAGGAACCCCATCTTCCCCAAACTCCTCTTGTTCCGTAGTCGCCTTACATGCCAAAGGCTTTCATTCTTCCAGTGGTCCCTGTGCCAGAAAGCTGTACACTGTAACCAGATTCCACAATAGCAACAGAGCGTAACAACAACTTAGAGATAATAAAAGATAAGATACAGCAAGATTAAGACACAGATAACCAAAATGATCATAATCCTCAAGCCAGAGTAGGTTCCTAATAACAAATGTTATAATACTTCTCAAGCCTCAGGAAGTTCCCAATACACAAAGCTTTCAGGGGTGATAAGAGACATGTTTTAATGCCACCAGCATATGCAGATCTTGTCCATCAGGTAGGACTCATGCAAGAGAGTGATCCTGTGATAGGACTGTGGCAGGAAGGGGGTCCCTTCCAGGTCTAGTATGCCATAATATAACTTCTTCCCCCTGGGGTTACTGAAGGGTCCTTATTTAGTGCTACTGGAGTTGCATGCACGGGCTGTAATGATAAAACAATTCTTGCCGGTAAGAGTCTCCTACCTTCTGGCATTCAGGATATACAAGTGTGAAAGTCACGATCACCCTGCTGTTACTGAAGGAATCCACAGCAGGCCAGCTTCCAGGGTTCTTCCCACGGTGCCTGGTGAGCCAGTCATCATTGGCCATGTGCGAATTTCCAAGGCCTCCTCCACTCCATGTTGTCTCTGGGGTTCAGTGCAGTTTGTGCTGGTAGCAAGATGTTATTCTGGGGTCAGGATCTCGGCTTCAGTAATTTTTCCTTGGTTTCCACTTGCAGTTGTAGAGCGGGTACAGCTATGTGTTAACACATCTATGGGCTTCAGGGCTCCGGTTCGGGTCTGTCTGTTGTAGCCATAGCCTAGCAACAGGCAGTTACATCATAACATGGTTTAAGCTCCCTGAAAATCCTGGACATAGGAGGCCCTACTTTCCCAAACTGCACCCCTCCACTACTCCACTATTCTCACTTTACAGTCTACACACTTTCAGTCTTCCGCAGTGGTCCCTGTGCCACAAAGCTGGAGCAGTGTAACCAGATTCCACAATAGCAATGGAGCTTAACAACTTAGAGATAATAAAAAATAAGATCTAGCAAGATTATGATATAGATAACAAATGTTATGATACTCCTCAAGCCAGAGTAGTTTCCTAATAACAAAAGTTATAATAATTCTCAAGCTGGAGGGAGTTCCCAGTTCACAAACTTTTAGTGGCCTTAAGAGACATGTTTTAATGCCACTAGCATATGCACATCTTGTCCACCATTCATGAAAGAGAGTGGTCCTGTGGTAAGTCTGTGTCTGGAAGGGCATCCCTTCAAGGTCTAGTATGCCATACTTTAATTCTTCCTTGTGGGGTTTCTGAAGGTTATATATATATATATATAGTGCCATTGGAGGTGCATGCACTGGCCATAATGATAAAACAAAACTCCCCGGAAAGGTGATCCTACCTTCTGGCCCTTCAGGATATACTACTGTGACCTTTGGCGGCCACCCTGCTGTTATTCCAAGAATACACAGGAGGCCAGCTTCAAGGTCTTGTCCTAAAGGTGCCAGTAGAGCCAGTCATCGTTGGGGCATGTATCAAAAGGTCCAAGTCCACGTCCAATCCATGCAGTCTCCGTGGTTCAGTTAATTTGGTGCTGGCAGCACAATGCTACTCTGGTGACTGAACCTTGGCTTCATTGATTCTTTCTTGGTTTGTACTTGCCATTGTATAGGAGAGGCAGCCATTAGTTTTCACATGCCTTCGGTGCTCAGGGCTCCAGATCAGGTCTGTCTGTTGTAGCTGTAGCCTAGCAATAGGCAGTTACATCATAAAGTGATTTAAGTTCATTGAAAATCCTGGACATAAGAACCCCAGCTTCCCCACATACCTAAATTATATTTTTGTCATTCGTTGCCTGAGTATCCACTATTTTCCCACATCTTTCATGTGGCCCTCCCCATAAAGAGTGGGGAAATTTCTCTCTGCGTCCCTCTTCTCTTACCTTAGATGTACGTAGGCAATTTCCCCTGAAGCCTCAAAAACTGATGTCTTTCTCCTGGAGCTAGTAACTATGCCCTATGTGTCAGTGGTATCCTGAGAAAGTGCCAGTCATAGTTGGAAGCCATGATGATTAGAAGGCATTTTTAAAAGACACATATAGTACATGAAGATGTACTAAAGCAGTAGTTCTGAAACTTTCACATTAATTGGAATCACCTGGATGGTTTGTGGAGATACAGATTCCCCCTCACAGTTTCTGGTTTAGTAGGTCTGATGTAGGGCCTAGAATTTCTGCTTCTACCGAGTTTCCAGCTTATGTCAGTGCTACTGATCTCAGGAGCATACTTTGAGTATCACTAATCTAGAGCATGAAAATATACAGTCTGGTATGGTATGTTTTTAGCCTGTTAATCCTATTTGCTTCCCAGATGGTCACATGAATTTGTTTATATGAGGACATAGTGTCTTATCAATTGCTTGGCTCACCTACAAATTTATTAACTTTTTTTCACTATAGATTGCAGTGAATATTAGGCATGGTATTGAGTGCCCAGACTGGTCCACCATACAGTGAAGGAAAGTGATATGGTCAAAATTGAGTTTTAAGAGGAACCTAGATTTGTGTTCACTGGAGATTGTAGGCAACAGAGAATATGTGAAATGTGGTTTACAGGTATTTGACATCAGGTATCGATGTCAAGGGGGATTTTTCTATATTAGTTTGCAGAGACTGTTTCTTAGAGTAAAGAAACAAATGCTTATTCTAAAAATACTGATTAAGATAGCCTCTGCCTCTGTGCAGATAACCTTAAATAAATTCATGTGTATATTTGAACTGTTTTCTCAGTTGCTGAAGTTATGGAGAATCATGTCTTTGTGAGCAACTTTTTTAGCTATTAAATTGAAGTATGGACATGAAAAGAAATGGGACCTGAACCTCAGAAACCAAAGCTTAAAACGGTTTACCACAAAATGTTAAACCAAATTTTAAAGAAGTAATAAAGTCTGTCATATTTTAAATCAATATTAAATAATATAAAATTAAATCATATTTTAAATTATATAATTTCAAATTTTATAATCTCATTTATTTATTCTCTAAAACATTTAAAATATTAAATAATAAATGATATGTCAAAATAGGAAAGCTCATGTATGATTTACAAATAAATATACATATGCCAGAGTATAAGCATATTTACTGTGAATAAAATTTTCACTGATATGGCACTCAATAAAAAAGATTGGTGACCACTTTTTTAAGAAGTTCGAATGTCATGGAGATGCTATTTGAGACTGAGATTTTATGTGTGCATGGACCAACCCATCCAAAGTGTGTCAGGCAACATATTAGTATTAATTCACGAGTTAATGCTAAATCATCTCTGTGTGTTTCAATAGGTTAATTTGCATTTGAATAGTCATTAAATCCTAAAATATTGGACTGATTTTTGGTCAAGAGAGGATTTCTTTGAACCAGAGGTATTAGCAAGATTTCAGCCTATGAAACCAAATATCCTGTAAGGATCTATCAGCACGTTAAATTACAGTGGGACATTAATGACAAAAGATGAGAATTCTCTCAAGTGATAGTCATGACCAGTGGTTGCTAAGCAAGTACTTAATCATAAGGATGCTGGACATCACCTTTTGTTGTCCAACTGTCCAACAAAAAAACAAAAAGGGACACATGGTGGACCCATTAATTCTATGGGATGAAGGAAACTCCTGAGTTCATTCTGCTGCATTTCTGATTCCAAGAATACTAGAATATTAAGGTAGGAAATATTATTTGTGATAATAGCAACAGATATTTATGTAACTCTTAGTATAGGCCAGGCCCTCTGCTAAGTATAGATTACTCCTTTAATTAAAAAAATTCCTGAATATCATGTACTATTTATTATCCTCATTGTACAGATGAAGAAGCTGAAGCTGAGACAGGGTGTAAATGACTTGCCCAAAGTTAAGTAGCTAGTAAGTAGCAGAGATAAGATTCAAAATGAGGTAATCTGATTCCAGACGTTGTGCTTCTAAACACCTTAGTCAGTTCAGTGGTCCTGGACCAAAAGAGCAAGTATGAGAATCAAGGGAAGTTCTTAATATTTACAGTGGCTCAGGTTTCATGTTGACCTAGTGCAGTTCATATTCTGATATGGATTAAGAATTAATGACTTCCTCCAAAATCATTGTTTTATGACTAGGGAAATGGACTCCCAGCTGTGCAGTAAAGGGTTAACTCAGCAGCCCTTAGCTGCTCAAACCCCTTACCTTGCAAAGGTCTTCAGGACTGATGCTTGACGAGCTCCGGAAGGTAGCCTCTCAGTCCTTGGAATATCCTGCCTGATAAGAGTGGTTTGTATACAGGGGAATGTGGGCTATGACAGATGGTTTATGCTAACAGTGTTATTTATAGTGAACACTGTTTTTATTCACCCTGGGCCCTGGGCCATGGTGTATCAGTTTGGCTTCTGGAAGGGTGGTGCTGAAGAATGAGTAGTTAAGGCCAGTCATGTAGGTGCCCCATGCCAATGTGACTGACCTTCACTCTGGACACCAAGGATCAGGTAAGCTTCCCTGTTTGGCAGTTGTGCATGTTGTCACACATTGTAGCTGGGAGAATTAGGCACTCTCTGCATGCATCTTCTTGGAGAGGATAGCTGGAAGCTATCTGTCCTATGGATTTTGTCCTATGTATCTTTTACCTTTACTGATTTTAATCTACATTCGTTTGCTGTAATAACCTGGCTTTATGAATATGACAGCTTATCGGAATTCTGTGAGCCTTCTAGTCAATCATCAAAACTGAAGGAGGTCTTCAGGATCCCTGGCAACCTACCCAGCCCTTTACCTGTTCATAATTTAACTCGATGAGGTCAGGGATCATACTTTTTTCCTTGTTTTCTATCTGGAATGTGGTAGTTATTCCATAATGTTTATTGAATGAATACATTGCTCCCATAATCGGGGAAGAGATCTCTATCTGGTGAGCCTTCACACTGCCCAGCATCATCTCATCTTTACCCCACCTCTCCTTGATGTGTCTCGGTTCCCTCACATCCTTTGCATCTCTCATGGATTTTGGCCTTTGTCAGCAGCAACCTATCTCTGCCCTCTTTCTCAAGGTTTGAGATAAATGTAAGTAGCCTTTATTTTATAGGAAGTCTGTGAGCTATAAGTAATGGAACTTCCCCCTAAATCACGTGTCACAGAGGAAGTATGGAGTGTATAGCCAACGGACACCTAAGGAGAGAGAGATCACTTCTGGTTGAGATTATCATACAAAGATAGGAGGTAGAATTTTCACTGGTTCTAACAAGGTACATTGAAATCAGATATTTGAAGAAGCAGAGAAAAGGGCCTTCCTAGCAGATGGGAAAAAAAATGAATAGCCCTCAAATTAGGAAAATGTTGGTCATAAACAGAATGTGAGGTACTTAGCCTGGGTGAAACCTGAGTAATGATTTTTAAAAAGACTGAGATCAGGTCATGAATGGCCTTAAATGCCAAACTAGGGCATTCAGAATTTACCCTTAAATCACTGGGAGTTATTGGCAGCATCAGAAGAAGGAAATCAAGTAGTAAACTTGTAGTTGCAAGCTGGTTGTGATGCGGTGAGATAGAAGTTACAGGAGAAACAAGTTAGGAGGCTGTTGCAATAAAAGCTGGGAAGAAAACAGCAAAATCTGCTTTTTAATCTTTAACTTACTTGGTGCCAGTTTGCAGCAGAACTACACGTTCCTGAATCATCAAAAGAAGCAGCATGTTCATTATTCTGTAGCCTTGAAGCTGGCATCCTCTTCAAAGGAAGCATCTGAACCCATTGTAAAATCATATGTCAGCTGGAAACCACAGGGCTCCCCCAGCAATTTTCCAAGGTCATTAGAGGTAATAAGAAGGACTTGGGTAAAAATGGGCATGAAATTCCCTCAATCTTCATGCATGAGAAAATAAATCCCTCCTATATCTTCCAATCTGATATTGCTTCACATAGGTGAGTTAGTAGCTTTGCTGATTTATATTGAGCCTAAATGTGCAAAGTGGACACATGCCAGGACTGAAGCAATTATTAAGAAAACCCAAGCCTAATTAAACCTTAATGAATTGATTTCTGGGACCATATTTTCTTAGCTTAATTCATGATGAGTAACCTCAAACCTTCCCTTATTTTCATTTCATACATCCCTCTCCCTGACACCCCTTCTTTCCTTCTAACTCACTGCCACTAATTCTGACCCCCATAATCCTTTGACCCTTCCAGGTCTCCATGATCCCACCAAATTTACACTATCCCTCTTCCCCTGATGCCTTCACTATCATCCTTATCCTATACCAGTTATTACAATCAGTTCCTTGATTCTCTCCTCTCTTTCTATGATGCGGCAAAACACAGCCTGGTTAAATCTAACTTCCCACCTCCTCCAGAACACGATCCTCTCTAGCTTTTTCTTCTGCTTCCCTGACCACTCCTTCCTATTCTCTGCTGGTTCCACCCTTTGCCATCGTCTTGATGATGGGTTGCTTATTCTATGTGCATTCTGCTCTTTATATCTATCTATAGGTGCTTCTTTGTTGACCTCATCCCATCCTGGCTTTGAATACCATCTATATTCTGGTGTATACCTCCACCTGAAACCTCTCTCCTGATTTGCATATCCAGTGTTCTACTCAGCATCTCCACTTGGATATTTTATGACAGCTGCAGTGTGGTGAACAGTGCCATGCATGCTGACAGTATTCTACCTCAAAGGACTCACCTCTGTCTTTTAACTTCTATGCCTCAGGGTCCTCTCCAAAGCCAGAGGACCAACTTATAAGGGTGCACCACAGAAATTCAGGGAGTTAACACCTGTGCAGAAAACCCTCAACCAATTTGATTGGCTAAATACCCCAGGCTCTTGGTCTTCCTAAGGACAATTCTAAGAGAGATTCTGGTTACTTCTCATAGGAAGAATCCAATCCCTATTGCCTGAAATCAACAACCTTCTTTCTGCATCCATTTTTTTTTTCTTTCCCATCTCATTTCTCCCACTTCACTCTTGCTTCCTGGGATCATCTTGTAAATTAACTACCTGCACCCAAGCCCTGTGCTTTACTCTCAGGGAAACTTAGACTGAGGCAGCAGGAGGACTTGAAGAGGTGCCCTCTGGTTGCTTTTGTCTAATTTGTCCCTAGTCCTCTCAGGGCCACTCTGTGTGGCAGCAGCTGACCCTCTCCAGCATGGCCAGGCTCCCCTTTACCTACCTGATCTTTCATTCTTAAGTAGCACCTGTCACCTCCTAACATGCTGTCTGGTTTACTTTTTGAATTTATTGCTTATAGGCCACCTATCCCCACTTCCATGTAACTTCTTTGAGGATAGGGGTCATTGTTTATATTAGCCAAAAAGGGTATCTGAACCAACAGTAAGCACTCAATAAATATTTACTGAATAAGAGAATAAATGGCTTGACCACTTCATTATTCAACTGGAGAAAGTTATTTAGCCTTTCACAGCTTCAATTTCCTTACCTATAAAATGTGAAAAATAATAAGACCCTCTTCCTAGGGTTATTATGCACATGAAATGAGGTCGTTAAAGTAAAGAGCTTAGCACAGTACCTGGCACATCGTTCTAGTGCTGACAGTCCATCCACGGCATCATAGAAATTGGTTCCTCCGGCAAAAGTGGCGACTAGAAAGGCAAGTGGTTTAATCACAGACAACCAGTGTGGTTTATGCAGACCCAGCACAGCTCTGTCCCCTCCTGTCTCTTCAGCTTGGCTCCATCCTACTTAGAGTGACACAGTGCCTTCCTGGAGTTCAGTTGAGAATTTATAACTAACAATACTCAGGTTTTCATGATTAAAATTGAACCTTCAATTCACTCTACCTTCAGGAGAAATTGGTTTATAAATAAAGGCTCCATGCCAAGCAGCCAGATAAGAAGTTAATTAATTGAATGTTCAATGTGTACTATGGCCAGAAATTCAATGCTTTATAGAACGTTTTTTTCCCCTTTTGATCCAATTTTTTTTCCCCCAAACATCCACAGACTGTTTCCTTTTTCTGCCAAAGTCACAGAGCTACAAAATACTTGAGATCGACCTTAGAGACATTCCGGTTCAACAATGTCATGCACTAAGGTGGGGGGCAGCGATACATCAGGAGTAAATCTAGCTCCCCTGAAAGGCACAGACAAGTAGGACACAAAGTGAGAAAACAGGGTTATCGGGGGTGAACTGATTCATGACCAAGCAGGCCCGTGGCAGAGCTGAGCACCTGCAGAACCGACCTCTGGTTGACAACCACCTGTTTCCTCATTTTTATGGAAATAATACATGCAGTTCTTGAAAACTCAAAAACAGAGGGAAAATATGCTTTAGAAAAGACTGTTTTAACCAGGCTTCTTGAGTTTTGCTTTTATTATTCAAGGACTTTCTTCTTTCTCCTCCCTCTCCACTGGGCTTGTTCTGTCTTACATTTTTTTAAATGCTGCATAAAGAAGAAGAAGAAAAAAATCCCCCAAATGGACCACACTCTGACAAGCTCCTGGTGCTGTCAAATGGAACTGGAGCATTATGTTTCAAAATTTTCTGGATGAGAACCCTGCTTTCTGCAGTGGCACTTGCAGTTTGGGAGACAGAGTGTTCTGCGGAGAAGGAGCTGGGGCGACGGGGAGGCAGCGATGGCCAAATGGAATTAACCGGAACTCAAGAGCCTCTTTGTTAGGAAATCATACCTTAACTAACCTGGACTCTGAGAAACCAGACTCGAATTTGTAAGTGTTTTGGTACCCTATGCCCCTGTCCACCAGGTACAGAAAGATGATTTTCCCAGGCCCATCAGCAGATGGAATTAAGCTGGGAACTGGTGACTTATCAGCTGTTCCCATCTGACAGGGAGGCACTCCAAGCTCTTACTAGAAAAAAGCAGATCAAGCCCTGTAAGTTCTCAATTTTGTACCCAAGTTGAATATCAAACTATGTTTCATAACCTTGTCTTGTCAGGTCCAGCCATGCCAATTTAAAAAAATCCCTCCTATGGGTCATATTCTTTATTACCTCCTGCCTAGAATACTCAGTACCCTCATCCTGCCCGCTAATCTCCTTTTTCAGTGGTTGGTTAAAAGCAGTCCCCCCTTAGTTGTGATTCCAGGTGTCATACTTACTAGTTAGGTAATGCTACAGGAAAATAGCTGAATATCTCTAAGCCTGAAAGTTCCAGAAAATAGGAATAATAACCGAATCCGGTAAGACTGTTTTGAGAAGTGAATGAGGAACCAACTTAGGTAGAACACTTAGAATAGTGACTGGCATATGGTTAAGTATTCAATAAAAATTCATCTTGTTATCATTATGAAAAGTGCTTGGACTTTGGAGTCAGACACACTTGAATTAAATCTAATTTAAATCCTGGCTTGGCCACTTACTAGCTGTGTAAGTTTGAGCAAGTCACTTAGGTTTCCTCATCTGTAAAATGTATATCATCAGCATCATTATTATCATCATAGAACTTATCCACAGACTGTTATGAAAATTGAACAAGTTAGCAGCATGCCTGGAATGTGCTTAATAACACTTTGTACTTCTAGTTATTCTTTTAAGTCTCAGCTGTGATGTTACTTTTTCCAGAAAAATTTCTGTTACCCGATTGGTACAAGTGATATGCCCCTTGACTGAGCTTCCATAGCACCCTGAACTTCGTCTTGCTCTGACTTTCCTCAACATGTAATTTGTCTGCCACCCTAGACTCTGAGCTTCTCTAGAGTAAAGAATATTGTGTGGTTTATTTCCCATCACATCCTACTCAGCCAGCACAAGGCCTGGTACATGGTAGGTGCAATGAAAGAATGAAAGCCTTTGGTTATACCACTTCCTTTTCACCCTGTTTTCTTTGTCCTGCTGATGAGAAAGGCATCCATATGCATTTCTTTAAAGAATATGCCAGGAACTGGCAGGCATGAGATTATAGGGCTTTTGATATAGAACATGGAGTTTAAACATTTTTTATTTCATTGTCAAGCATCTCATTGAGGATTTAATAATCAAATCCAGATTTCTAATTTCTTGTGAAAAAATTGCAAGTTTTGACAGGACTGAGGCTTATAATAAGTTCAACCTATGTATGTTCAAAGTTCAAAGCTCCACTTTACAACAATAGGCTAATGTCAAGTAATAGCTGCCCCTTTTTAGATGGTTTGTTGAAGTCTTCGCTTGTCCTGTCTCATTCGTTTCCCCCTTCTATTTGAAACCTGCTGTTTTAAAGGCTCTGCCCTTTGGCTAAGTTGAATAAATAAACTGACACTGGAAATGGGGAGAGAGGAGTCAAAAATTGGTAAAATCCCAAGAAGGGCACATTTTCTTTTTTTAATTGAAATATACTTGACATTTAACATTGTATAAATTTAAATGTCAAATTATATTTAAACGTATGCAGCATGTTAATTTGTTATATTTATATGTTGTAATAGCTGTTACAGGGACAATTAGGACCTCTATCATGTTATATAATTATCCTTTCTTTTTCATGATTAGAATCATTAAATTCTAATCTCAGCAAATTTGATGATTTTAATATAGTATTGTTATCTATATTCACTATACTGTACATTATATCTGTAGGGATTATTTACTACTGATTGCAAGTCTGTACCCTCCACACTTGTCCTATCTGCATATCCCCCAGCCCCTGGTAACCACCATTTTACTCTCGATTTTTATGAGTTTAGCTTTTTTATATCCCACATATAAGTGATATCATACAGTGCCTGTCTTTCTTTTTCTCCAAAGAAAGTGACTTGTCTCACTCAGCATGGTATGCTCATGGTTCATCTGTGTTGTTGAAAAGGCAGGATGTCCTTCTTTCTCATGGCTGAATTCCCTTAGATGTGTGTGTATGTGTATATGCGTGTGTATGTATCACATCTTCTTTTTCTATTCATCTATTGTTGGACGCTTAAGTTATTTCCATACCTTGGCTATTGTGAATCATACTCCAATAAATATGAGATTGTATATATCTCTTCGAAATCCTTTTTGAAGGGTATTTTTTCTTAACATAAGAAAATATGTTCTCATGTTCCTTAAATGAATATTTATTGAGCAGCTGTACTCAATATTTATTGAAGGAAAAGTTATAGTAAGCCTCTAAAAATCAGAAAACATCTATTTTCTCTCATAGTACTCTGACTTTGGGTGAATGGCATCAATTTTATGGGACAGGATTTTTATCTGGAAATATAGATAATACTGTGCCACCACAAACACACCACCCTGACCACTTAATACAACATAAGTCCGTTTAATGTAGTATTATGAGATCTGATTCTGGCAACCAGCATACTGAGGCTCAAACTACTTACTAGGATCATGATCTGGGCAATTTTTTAAATGTCTATGAATTCAGTTTCCTCTTTCTAAAATTAAGATAATACTATTACCTGCCTCAATATGTTATAAAGATGAAATCGGATAATTCATCTAAAGAACTTAGGTGCTCAGGAAGGTAGTAAACTTTTAAATGATAGTTGTTACTACCCAGTATAAGGGATCAGTTACTGGAGAGGTTATAGAGTTATGAACAAGAACCTCTGAAGGATAAGAAGCACCCAGAAACCATCCATGTTGTAGAAGCTATACTTTTTGAAGTAAATACACTTACCATTAGAGGACAATAATATCCCACACCCATAAACCATTTCCTCTGATCCCAGAGTAGTATTTATATTATAATCAATGAATGGTAGCCTGGGAAGCATGGTGATTTTAACAATTTCTTTATAAATTACTTGTTGGGATAAGTGGAAGACAGGGATCCTGCCTTTAAAAAAGATACCTTTCTAGCGAAAATACTTACATAATAGTTAAGATAATGAGTTTTGGAATAAGATTACTTGAAATTTGATTTCTGTCTCTTACCACCTGTGTGAGTTTGGACAAGTTATTTAAATTATCTGTGCCTCAGTTTCCACATGGGTAAAATGGGAATAATAATGGGATGTCCCAAAGAGTATTGTGTGGAATAAATTAGTTAAAACATGTAAAACACTAGGGCAGTGAATAACACATTGTAAATGCTCAACAATTTTGGCTCATATTATTATTCTATATTTAAGATGAATCTAATCAGTTAGCATAAAGATATTGCCAGAAAATTGTAATATTAATTAATGCACATGAGAATTAAATTCCTCATTTGTGTTGCACTTTTAATTGTTGTTCTGTTATTCTTAATGTGCTTCCCTCAAGTGAACTAGCCAGGAAATAGGCCTGGAGTTATCCTAGAATGTGGGATAAGGACCTACATTTAATTTCAACCTACTACATTCCTTTTAATCAATATTGCCAATAGAATGAGTTCCCCAGAAGGCTGGCAAATCATTAGGTATAAAAGGTGGAGGGATAACATGATTCTTAAGATTCTTGCAGCCTTAAGATTCCATATCAAGATCTACTGCCAACACAGAAAAGAATGATCAGACATTGTATTGCTAGACACATTAAAATTTTTCTGAAGGAAATTAGAATGATAGTGTACTTTTAAGAATTTCTACAGACTAACCCATACAATGAACTAGGGTAGTATAACTGAGCATTCATTAATAATATGTACAATAAACACAAAATATGGAAATCTGGAGACAAACCACCAACAGCTACATATCCTGTGTGCACCCTACTAGAATCTGTGTGGAAGGATGATACAGAGGAGAGTAATGGGATTATGGATAGAACTGAGAACAGGGGAATTCTAAAATCATAAATAGAAAATAACTGGACAGCTTGGAAGATTAAGAACAGAGGACATCAAAGGATTTTTTGCATACTCCAGTTCAGGAGTGAGCACAAGGGATTGATGGTAAAAGTCTGAGGGGAGCAAAACATGATAAGGCCCAAGAATTCTCAAAACCGAAAATTCTTCCAGAACTGAAAAAATTACTTGGAGTAGAATCCAAATTGAGCAGAATATGTATAATAGGGAAAAGGAAAAAGAAGATTCAAATGAAGTGTAAGGACAATAGAGGAAGAAGATCTTGGAAAGTGCAAGACTTTAAGGTGGGGTGGGTGAAAGAGATGTAAAAGCATCAGAAGAAGAAACACGAGATCACTAAAGCTAAAAAAAGAATCCTGACCCACTCTTCCTTCCCAAAGGTTTAGGAAAACTAATCTTATGTAGACATGAACAATAGGAAAGGATAGTGTTGAAATCCCATACAAAATTATTATAAGAATAAAGGAGAAGGAACAGAAAAACATCCCTTCACACAATGAGCTAAAATAAATAAAATGACATAATAAATATGAAATCACATAATTAGAATAAAAATTCAGAAAATCATAAGGTGATAAAATACAGGAAAGAATTGAAAGTAAACAAAAATTCACTTGAGAAATGAGGACTAAACTAGAAGATACATGAGAACAATTAAACAGCACAGACAGATGAATGAAAATTGAAAGTCAAAGGAAGAAAATTATGAAAATTTTGAAAAGGAGTAAAGAGACAACGAATTTGAGAGAAAATGGGAGATGCAGGAGACAGGCAAGAAATATCTAACGTGAGTACAATATAAAATCTTTGAAGCAATACAACGTACAAAAACCAAATTTCATGAAAATTTTCTTGAAATAAAAACAAAGCTTGAATCTACATATTGAAAGGATACACTGTGTCCTGGGAAAATCAACCATGACCAGCAAGAAGATATATTCTTGTAGATCTACTGGACTTTACAGAAAGAATGGAGAGAGACTTGGGCATTTGGGCACTCTTAAAAGAAAGATACTTTAGAAGACAAGTAAATTTTTCAAAATTCTCAAAGACAGAAAATTTAAGCCATGGATTTTATATCCAGCCAACTGACAGACTTTCAAGTGGATGTATCATTCTGTTGTGAACATCACAACTCAGAGAATATTGTTTCCATAGGACTTTGCTGAAGAATATACTAGAAAATAAATTTTGCATAACCAAAATGCCTGGGAAGATATTGACATAGGGATTAGTGATGAACATTAAATGTGTATTTTTATAGAACTAATAATCACATGAACTAAAATTAAGAATTTATAAGACTTAAGTAACATAATAAAATAGATCTTACAGATACAAACTATGAATCCAGATAATAGAGAATTTATCTTCTTTTCAAGTATGCATATATAATGTTTGCAAAAATCTATCATAGGCCACAAAGAAAATCTTAAGCTTAATAAATTCCAAAGCATAGAGATAATATGAAGGACATTGTCTGGCTGCAATGAACTAAAACAAGTTATAACAAAACCAAAAGGTCCCTTTACCTGGAAATTAAGAACAATAACAACAAAAACTGTTACAAAACAACTGTTGGGTCACAGAATTTCTTGAAAATTAACAGTAATGTGAACACACACTAAAATCAGAATCTATGGTATACAGCTAAAGTAAGTATCAGAGATAATTTAGAGCATTAAATACTCATATTATTAAAAATTAATTTCTGAAAATAAATGAATTAAAACTCAATTCAAAGGCTTGAAAAGAAAAACAAAATACAGCAAAAGAAAACAGGGAATTAATAAAATCAGAATTCAATTAGAAAATGAGAATGAATAAATTAATAAATAAGTCCAAAGGCTGATTTTTTAACAGCAATAAATAAATAAATATAGACAAGCTACGAGAGAACATAAATAGGAAAAAAAGAGAGCACACACACATATATAAAATTAGAAATAACAAGGAGGAAATAATCTTCAAACCAGAGGAAATTTAACCAGAGGCTATTTTGCAGAAGTCCAGGCAATTATATTTGACAAATAATGAAATGGGTAATTCTAAACAATATGACTTAAAAAATTGACCTCAGTAAAGACAGAAAGTCTAAAAGGATCAGACATCCATGGAAGAAATAGACAAAATTGTTAAAGAACTCACCTAAGAAAGCATTATGCCCAGGGACTCCCTTCCCTTGTCATCCTGGGTAACACTAAACAAGGAATGACTCAGTCAAACTTGAATAGACTCCATTGGCCAAGTGTGGAACCATTTGAAGATCAACCAAGGTGTTCGTTATACCTGCAAAGCACTGAAATTTATCAAAAAGATCTCATTTATGATGATACCAAAACACATACTTTACTGGATGCTAGTAAACCAACCCATTAGTTTGAAAACCAGTAACTAGCAGAAGACAAACAAGTATTTATCCTGTCTTTCTTATTTGAACCATATTGCTTGGTACACAAATGGATGGTGAAGGCAATTTTCTCTATAAAGAAGTACTATAGCTAATAAATGAATATTATCATTTTTCAATCTGTAATGAATCAATAGACCATGGCATTATCATAAAGGTCTGTTAACATCACAAGAAGAGAGGCAACCAGACCTCATGTGCCTCATAATATAAGAATATAATACCACTTATGAATTCGTTTTGCCAAAAAAAATCAAACTGCCATCTGACCAAGCCTATTGAGCCAGTTTGCAAGAAGCCCAGAGATGCAAGCAGCAAAATCCAGACTTCAGGAGCCTCTACAGGACAAATGATTTGGTTTCTTTATTAAGTAAACTAGAAAGAAAAAAGAAAGAAATGGAAAGGAACTTAGAGATTAAAATAAAATTAAGGTACACATCAACCAAGCAATACATGGACCTTATTTTAATCCACTTTGAAATGCTAAAAAGAGAAACCATGAAATAATTAGAAATTAGAACACTGACTGGATATTTGTTATTCTTAAAGAATGGTTATTAACTTTTGATGGAGGTGTAATAATGATATTGAGCTTTTGTTTTAAAAAAAAAGAGAGACCTTGCCTTTCCAAGATAAATATTGAAATATTTACAGAGGAAGTAATATGGTATCTGGGATTTACTTCAAATAAAGGGGAAGTAGGAGGAGAAATAGATAAAACAAGATTTACCATGGACTGAAAATTGTTAAAGATTGTGGATGAATAAATGACAGTTTATTACACTATTTCTGTCTATTTATATATATATGTAAGTTAATAATATAAACATTTTATTATACAATAAATAATATACATTAACATTATAATTAATATAATATAAATTATTGTAACTAAATATATATAAATCAGTAAAAACTATATCACTAAAATTAGGGCATAACCCTCATGAATATCACAAGATTATTAACTAAACTGGGAGGAAGTGCTCTATTATCTCTACTTTAATGTATTTGAGACCACTCCAACTCCAGTAAAAAAGATAGTACACATACAATAACAGGGGTAATAGATTCTCTTTCTTTTCTTCTCTGATTTTTTTCCCATTTCCAGACATCCATTCAGCTTGTAGTTATAAAGCTGCTGATATTGTAAAAATGTTGCTTAGCAACATGTTAATGGGGAAAAACACTCCTTAAAACATTAGGGTTTTTGTCTTTTGAAATGTACTAGTTCAGCATATGATACCTCCCACAGCTCAATTTAACAAGAGGAAAAATATCAACTCTGAATATAGGGTTTTTTTATTTCCCAGCTTCTTAGCTGTGTCTAAATTTAATAAGAATATAAGAAATGGAATATGACAGTGACCCTGAACTACTACAGTTCGCTAGCCTGTTTGGTGAGAGTGGTTTAACAATGACCAACTGTAGCACCCCGCTCCTAACCTAGCATCTGGGCGGGGGTTGAAGATCACGAGGCCAACAGGTGATGCAGGGAAAATACCCGAATCTTTGTTGTTAGCTTGGTGTTACTGTCCAAAGAAAATGAATCAAGTGTTCAAAGATCTAGAAGGTGGACCCAGTGGATCACTCTTTAAACCCCAGTTTCTATTCTAGGAAATCAGGGTATTTGACCAAACGCCCTTGAGAAGCCTCTCTAGCTGTTATGGTGTATTTATCTGTGGAAGAAGAGCCCCTAGGACAATGCTTCTGAAATCTCAGTGTTTCAGCTGTGACTTCCCTGGGCATCTTATGAAAATGCAGGTTCTGATTTAATAGGCCTGGTGTGGGGCCTTGGAGCTTTTGCATTTGTAACAAGCTCCTAGGAGATGCTGATTCTGCTGGTCAGGGGGGATCACACTTCATAGCAAGGCTCTCAGACATTCTGAACGGGCAGAGAGGTTAGAGAATGTCAGTTATCAGCCTTGGCATGGCATATAGGTAAGATGGCAGCATGTGTCAAAGCGACCTGGGCTCAGATCTTGGCTCTGTCTTTAGATGTATTACTGAGCCACGTTGGGCTTCATATCTTCATGAGCAAAATGGAAGTGTGGACTTCTTTTGAGAATAAATGATATAATGTATCATGTGTAATGTTCTTAGCCAAGCACATAGAAGTACTCTGTAAATATTAATTAGTGTTGGCATAAAGGAAAACAAAAGAGCATTTGTGAGCATCATGTTGTAGTCTGAGTCTTTACCTCCTCATTTTTGAATGAGATAGTGTGGAAAATCGGAGAGAGCACTGGGCTGATTCAGAGGGTGGTTTCTTTTTGCCACTGCTGCACATGTGGAGTCAGACCCTTTACTGAGTCTCGGTTTACCTACTTGCCCAATGAAAAGGTTGGGCCCATTCTTTTGTGGTCCAAACACCCTAGGGATGTGTTTTAGCTCCCCTGGATGACTCAGCATTATGAGCTGTACCAACGAACTCCAAGGCATCACTTCGGTGTGTAATAAACAGTGAGGAGAGAGGAGCGGTGGCTAGCAGAAAGCTTATCAGAACTGGATGAAAAGCTCAGCCCCACAAGACTCTGCCAAGCAGGAGCTCTATTTTAAAAGCCAGTCCTTTTAGTAACAGAAAGCCAGGGCAGTGATTTCATTACAGAGGGGCTGTATCAGAGTCAGAATCGGAACCAGCATCCCTGAATCAGGGTGAGGAGCCCAGCGGCCAGACCGGGGAGGTCAGGTTTGCAGTGTCTTCTCATTACCTTTCCAGTCCATACATTTCTCGGGTCTCTGATGTGTAGAAGCTTTAGATTTTTAAACATACGTGCTTGGAACTCTGATTTTGTCCATTTTCTAAAGGATTTTCTAAATATCTGTCGGCTTCTGTCTGAATCATGCACACGTGTATATGAATCACTTCCTTCCCATTTCATGCCGCAGTCTCCACCCCCCTCTCTCTCCCAGACACCCTCCGTCTACCCCTTGAAAAGAATAAATGAAGGAACTAGGGAGTTCATGGTGATTATCATACTAGAAGTGTTTATTTTTTTTAAACCAGCAGTGGGGTTTAAATCTCCTGGGGAGACTTCCCTATGGCAGGGATTCTAGGGGATCCTTAAGGAGCGGGGCCAGCACGGAGAACATCTCCTCCTGCACGGAGTGGAGGACTGGCACGGCCAGGTGAACAGGAAGTGAACGTGAGGATGTGTGAGCCTCAACGTGGTTAAGAAAGTCCTGGATTCTCAGAGAGGGAAGGCGTCATAAACATTACCTAATGAAACATAAGACATTACATAACACAAGTAGGCTGTGGAGTGGGATAACTTAGGCTCAGATTCCTGCTTCATCACAAATCATATTTGTTTAACTAAATGGGTGACCTTGAATAAATGACTTCACCTTTCCAGTTCCTTTTTCCCTTTAATGGAGAAAGGGTAACTACCTGTGTCCAAGGGTTCCTATAGAGAGAAAATGAGATTTCACATTTAAAATACGTGGGATGGTGCCTGGAATAATGTCTTTGTTCCAATAACAATAACAACATTTGAAAATTTTCCCAATGACTACATTTGCAGCTGTTTCTCTACCTCTCCCAGTACAGGAATTAGAGCAGAGGTGTCAAACAGATAGTATAAGGGTCGTATTCCACCTCAAGACTTATTCTGTCTGCCCTTTACAGCAGTGGTCAGGGTGCTTTTTTGTTCTTCTTTGCCAGTATTTTTAAATTGGGAGATTTTATAATTTTGCATAATTTATATTTCTTGAAACTTTTTGAAATATCAGAAGATCTGGCAAACATCACACCCACATTCCTACATGATAATAATCAGTGGAGGTGGGTAGGGACTAATCCCTTTGAATAAGCCATTTTTCTCCCCTTTACCATAGTCTCCACCATTCACTTCTGCATCTCTCTTGCACTACTTTACTTAATGAATGTTACCTTCTGTATTTGAGTCAGTATTTGTATCTACCATCCATTGATATGGTGCCTACAATGTAACATCATGCTTTAGTGTGCTTTGACTGGCAACAGCAATCATGATCATGTTATTATGCACAGATAAGCTAATAATGATTTAAGAATGTCATGTAACAACATACATTAGAGAATCCCATTTTGGGTACTTGCTCAGGTGATAGTCTATTCTTTAAAATTATTTGCTCGTCCACCCATAGTCCTGCCAAAGGGAGAGAGGTTGGCTAGACAGCACCAGGAATCTTGTGAGACCACAAGGTTGGATGGAACAGGCAGCAGCCACCTGATTAAACCAATCAGAATCTCTCTTCCTGAAGTTCTGAACTAAAATCCTGAGAAGCTGGGCCTGTGGCTAATGATGGAAGCACTGGAACTAAAAGCTCTCGTAGAACTGGGGCTGGATGGAGGAGGCAGGGAACTAAGACAAAGGCCATGCAAAGCAGAGCTCTGGGGGAGCATGTGGTGGCTGGGAGTCACCGGGGGAAGTCTATCTGCAAAGAGAAATAGGAAAGCAGAGGAGACTACAGAAATGAGCAGAGGAAATAACAGTGCAACTTCCCAGAAACACAAAGGGGATACCTTCCTGAAATTCCAGCACCTGGTATTGGGCAGACTGGTTGTACATGCTTTACCATTCCTAATCACTCATTCCTTGGTCTTCATCCTTGTTCATTTCTATGGCACCGTTTCTCCTATTACTTTCCTATCTGTCAGAATACTTCTCTCACTCCTTTGTTGGTTTCTTTTCCTACACTTGCCCTCAAAATGTGGAGTTCCCTGGACTCCATTATAGGTTCCTTTTTCCTTTCAATTCACATTTACTCGGCTATGGACTGAATGTGTCCCTCCCCAAAATTCATATGTTGAAATCTGATCCCCTGTATGATGGTTAAGGAAGTGGGGCTTTGGGGTGGTAATTCGGTTATGAGAGTGGAACCCTAATGAATGGGATCAGGGCCCTTTTAAGAGAGATCCTAGAGAGCTCTCTCACTACTATCACCATGTAAGGATACAGTGAGGAGACACTGTGTATGAGCCTGGAAGCAGCTCTCACCAGAATGTAACCGACCATACTGGCCTCTTGATCTTGGACTTCCCACCTCTGAAACTGAGAAATAAGTGTCTGTTGTTTATAAGCAACCCAGTGTATGGTTATACACTGTTATTCTGTTACAGCAGCCTGAATAGACTAAGACATACTCCTTAGATGATCTCAGTTTACTACTAGTTATGTGCTGACATATCCTAAGTGTTTAGGTATATATTTAGTTTAAAACCTTTTTTCTCATTCCTTTTTATAATGTTGGGTCAGTCACTTTGGGCAAACTTCATCTGACTGGTTCAGAGCAGTGCCCGATACAAAGTAGATGCTCAATAAATGTGTGCTAAATGAATGGATGACTGAATGAATGAACCTGATTTGTGTCTCCTGTCCAGATCTAAGCTGTTCCCCCTTGCTCTGCACCAAGTCTCTTCCACAAAGGATACCTCTCAGCTCCTCTGATTTGCCATATTTTTCCAGCCTCACAGACTTGGAAGATGCATTCCTCCTGCCTGCAAAGTTTCCTTGGGCTCTTTCTTCAAATGCTGCCTTATTTCTCCTCTGTGATATCCACCATTTCCCATGTATTTTCTGTAACTCCACCCTATTAATACCCAGTGCCAGTTTCTTCTTAGTTTGTAAACATGTATAAAGTTATTTTTTGCCCCTCTTGACTGTCTTCTACCCTGTTTTTCATTTTCTTTTCTCAAATATGCTGTTAAGTTCTTGAGCCAAGGACTTGACTCATCTTAATACATTCAACATGCAGCACAGTTTCTAGAACAGAGTAAGTGTTCAATAAATATGTTTAATGAATGAATGGATACCCACAATGTGTTTTATTTTGTTCTCGCCACAAACTCATTTTTACCTGAGCAGCTTGATTTAGTTTGGGTTTCTTAAATAATCAAAGAGCTTTAACTATGGCAATTATAGTGATGAATAGAAATTTATACTTTTTAGGTGCTTTTGCAATTACTCTCTTGATAGACTTAGAAAAAACAATGACCTTCATGGATGACTTAGTAATGGCATTAATCATGTACATTTCTGTAGTTTGCAAAGTGAATTTACAAGTTATTTCTTTACAATCTTGCACAGCAAATGACAGTTGAGAAAAAGAGGTCAAACTAGCTAACAAGAGTAAGGACCAGAGCCCGTTTTCTGCTTACCAGCTCCTTGCTGAATTGATATACCTCATGGTCTCCGTTACTAAAATCATGTTGCTGTTACTACTGCTACTGTTAGCTGTGGTTTATTGAGCATGTACTACACACCAGGCACTGAGCTGTGATCTGTCCTTTAATTAGGTTAATCTTCACAACAACCTTGTCGGGTTGATACTCTTATTGCCCTCTCATGACAGATGAAGAAACTGAGGCACAGAGATGTCAGAGATGTAATGTAAGGGTAAGCAATATGTGAGCACAGGTTTCTCTGATCCTGCAACCAAACTGAAAACTACTATGTTATAGTCATTCCTGCTACAAAGAGAAGGAATAGAAGAACATCTGGAACTGTGGAAGTCACTCACGCAGAATAGTCCAGGGCCATGTTGTTGGTAATAATCACAAACCCTTTGAAGTACAACAAAGTACTCCAAAACCTTATGAGAACAAGAAGCACAGAAAGATGTGACTGAATATGAGCTGCTTCACCAACATCCCCTCTGATTCGGGGACTTAATTAACGCACTTAATTGTTAAGAGATATGTAATGAGATTATTCAGATCCTTGGCTGCGCACTTCTTTCCTATTGTTAACGGTGTTAATTTGCAACAATGCTCAAGATGCCAGCTGAATGAAAACAGGCTAAATGAAAACTCCTTTTTTTTTCAGAGTGGGAGAAAAGGTAATCACACTAGGTAATTTGATTTTGATGCATTGCCTTATTCCCCTCTTTTTAAGCACACATACTCTTCATAAATAGGTAAAGGTGTTTTGATCATTTGGTGCATGTAGGAAGGCTGATTACCACAAATGCGGTGAGGGTAACTCAGTCAAGCTTTTCTTTGTATGCTGGATTCCTGGATTATCTTCCATTCGGGACAAAAGGAAGAAAGAAAGGAGGAAGGGATAAAGGAAACCTATTCAGTGAGTATGACTCTATGTAAGGCATTGTATCTGGCTCCCTCACACCCCTTCTTTAACTGAATCTTCAGAAAGCTCCTGAGTGCAACTGTTTGTACTCCCATTTTACAGATTAAAGGAGCTCTTGACTTGATTCTCCTGTGACAGGAACTGAGAGAGTAGTTAAAACACCCCAACTGTCACAGTTAGGAATACACCAAAGAGATATATTAAGAGACATGGGAAAAAAATAGAAAAGAGAAATAGGGCTAGTCATGGGCTATGGACATGGAATTATATTAGCAGCAAAGAACCCAAGTACCAATATTCCTGAACTAGATTTGGTAATAAGATAGCCAAACAAATGCTTATATAGTTTATATAAGGTAATAAGCCAAATGAATTTGGCTACCTAATTCAAGCTTCTAATATGAATAGCAATGATAATAAAACACAAGCATTTTCAAATTCAGTTGTTTTTTACTCTCTCCCTGCCCCTGCCCCACACATTTGAGTACTTTCAGTCACGTTTAAGTACTTACTTTGCCCTTCTTTCAACCTTCCAAATCTGAGGTATGGTTAAAAAGCAAATTCTCTTTATATAAAGAGTCCAACCCTCTCGTCTCTGGGCCTCACAGGGAATGGCTTTCAAATCATTTTTCACTCAGTATATATTCTGAAAGATCAGAGAGCTGTGCTATGTGCCCATTCCAGAAGTCCCTCTGGGATTAGCCCATCATGAATTTAAATCATGTGTTTGTTATGTTTCCAAAATATCCATTCATCATCCATCTTAGCATTGTTCAAAGAGACGTGGGGTCAGTTCAGCTCTTGCCTTTGAAAGGCTTCGTGATTCTGTTTGTGCAGACAAAGGAGTGCTCGAGACAATTAGCTACTTGCTTTCATGGCTGAGCCAAAGGTCTCCCCTATGGGGATGAGAAGAGGTGTCCTCCGCAGGAAGTGCCATTCAGGCATCACATGTGGCTCTTGGCCAAGGAGGCAGTGCCTCTTTCTATCCTCCCACTGGGGTCTCTTTTATGTAGCAAGATAAAAGCAAACAATGGCCACCTCCTCTCTCCTGGAGGTGACAAGCACAAGGAAAGTATAAAGGTAGCTTTTGAAAAGTCAGCCACTGAACTTCTTGTCACCCCAAGAACCTGACCTGAATCTGCTTTCTGGCAACCACAGGATGTGATTGTCCTTTTCTTTAAGAAGCTCTCGGCTTGGAAAGAGACCACCATAAGGAAAGGGATTACTTCCCAAAAAGGTCTGAAAGAACATTAAAGCTGGACAGGCTTTTAGTGATTTATTGACTCCAGTCTCCTTAATTTGTGAATGAAACCCTGAGGTACAAGAAGGTTCCCCATACAGCCCAATGCAGGCTCCCCCAAATATGACCAGAACAACCTATTGTCAAAGCAGAGAAAATAGTAGCTACCTAGATAATCTTGATTGCATTTCAGATGGGGAGGAGCAATCAAGGTACGTGTTGAGATTTTGAAGTTTGGTTTAAAGAGGGTCCTTCAAGGGCATAGGGGGTCTTGTTGAGACTTGGATGAGGATCATGATACAATAGTTTAAAACTGGTGATGCAGCAAGGCAAAGATTTTGAGGTGAGGGATTGAAAGAATCTTGGGGTATAAACAGTTGGCCAATGTTTTCTAGTGAAGAGTTGATGAATCTTTCAGAAATTTCTGAGAATGCACAACAAACTAATTTGCAACTTTTATCTTCCTGGACGAAGTTTCCTGGAATAGTGAATCTATGCTAAGGCAGACAGGTGTCTAGTAAAGTCATGTCAGAATGGACAGTAAGCAGTGTGAAGATAGGTAGTTTTTGGTTCCATAATTCAAGCCCTCAATTTATAAATAAATCCCTGCCCCAAACCACACAACCCCTTCACTACAGAAGATGATCTGGAGGCCAGGACTCAGATTCCCCACCCACTGCCCCTGTTAAGACTTAAAATGTATTATCTGCACCAAATGAATAAATCCAGTTTCTAGACTTAATTTTTTTTTCAATGGGGGAGGAAAATAAAACATAGGGAAGAGATAGAAAGTATGTTTGTAGGAGGAACCTGGTGTCTCAGAGAGGAGTCCTGGAAAAGCTTCTTTGAGGAAGTGACATTTGAGAGGTGACCAGAATATGCTATGAACTCAGAGCTTTCCAAGGTGAAGGAAAGAAATTGCAAGAGAATTGGGATTTGAGGAAAGAAATAGCGTGTGTATGGTTGGAGCCCTGTGAGCAAGAGAAGAGAGCAGGGGATGAGTTGAGGCTGGAAGATGGGTCAGATCACCAGGTCTTTTGGGTGCCCTCAATGCCTGCTTGGGTCCGGTTGGCCCCACTGTTGCATATGCAAAATGTGCTCTGCTTGTTTACCTCATGAAAACTCACAGTTGGAGCCAGTCTTCCATGAGGGGTGAAGACCATGTCCAGATTCTCTAAGGAGAAGGGCTAGGAGACACTCAGACTTTCAGTTATTTATTTTTCCCTGCACAAAGTAAAAAATACATCAACTAAGGCAGCTATAGGGCTACACAGAGCAGTAAATTTATTTTTCTCTTTTGGTTTGTTTACAAGAAATGGCTTTGATTCCAGGATATTCTCCTCTTATTCTTAGCCATTATTATGCTCCAACTTCATTTTCAATTTCTGATGTTGAGCTGGATGATTTTTATGGCATCTAAGCTAAGGAAAAATGGAAATGAATTACAAAATGAAAGACAAGATTTATCTGGGGGAGGGAGGTACTTGTAGTTCTTTCTAAAACGAAAAAATAATCTTTTAATGGGATTTAATTAGGCACACCGTTTTCTTTTTTAATATACACACAGGCAGTAACTGGATCATTTATATCATGTATGCCCAGTATTATCAACAGATGATGATTAAAAACTTTTAAGAGCATTGTTTGATGCCCTTAAAAGTCTATGTCCATGCAAACAATAGGGAGAAAAAAGCAGGTGTTGCAGTACTAGTATCAGACAAAATAGAGTTCAAAACAAAGAAAGTAACAAGAGATAAAGAAGGACATTACATAAGGATAAAGGGCTCAGTCCAACAAGAGGATATAACCATTATAAATTTATATGCTCCCAACACAGCAGCACCAACATATGTGAAACAAATACTAACAGAACTAAAGGAGGAAATACAATGCAATGCATTCATTTTAGGAGACATCAACAAACCATTCACTCCAAAGGACAGATACACCAGACAGAAAGTAAGTAAGGACACAGAGGCACTGAACAACACACTGGAACAGATGGACCTAATAGACATCTATAGAACTCTACACCCAAAAGCAACAGGATACACATTCTTCTCAAGTGCACATGGAACATTCTCCAGAATAGACCACATACTAGGATACAAAAAGAAACTCAGTAAATTCAAAAATATTGAAATCCTTTTTCAATTGAAAACCAACCAACTTTTCAGACCACGAAGGTATAAAACTAGAAATAAATTGTACCAAGAAAGCAAAAAGGCTCACAAACACATGGAGGCTTAACAACATGCTTCTAAATAGTCAATGGATCAACGACCAAATTAAAATGGAGATCCAGCAATATATGGAAATAAATGACAACAATAACACAAAGCCCCAACTTCTGTGGGACGCAGCAAAAGCAGTCTTAAGATGAAAGTATATAGCAATCCAGGCATATTTAAAGAAGGAAGAACAAACCCAAATGAATAGTCTAATGTCACAATTATCAAAATTGGAAAAAGAAGAACAAATGAGGCCTAAAGTCAGCAGAAGGAGGGACATAATAAAGATCAGAGAAGAAATAAATAAAATTGAGAAGAATAAAACAATAGAAAAAAATCAATGAAACCAAGAGCTGGTTCTTTGAGAAAATAAAAAAAATAGATAAGCCTCTAGCCAGACTTATTAAGAGAAAAAGAGAATCAACACACATCAACAGAATCAGAAATGAGAAAGGAAACATCACGATGGACCCAACAGAAATACAAAGAATTGGTAGAGAATACTATGAAAACCTATATGCTAAGAAGCTGGAAAACCTAGAAGAAATGGACAACTTCCTAGAAAAATACAACCTTCCAAAACTGACCAAGGAAGAAACACAAAATCTAAACAAACCAATTACCAGCAACGAAATTGAAGCGGTAATCAAAAAACTACCCAAGAAAAAAACACCCAGGCCAGATGGATTTACCTGGGAATTTTATCAGACATACAGAGAAGATATAATACCCATTCTCCTTAAAGTTTTCCAAAAAATAGAAGAGGAGGGAATACTCCCAAACTCATTCTATGAAGCCAACATCACCCTAATACCAAAACCAGGCAAAGACTCCACCAAAAAAGAAAATTACAGACCGATATCCCTGATGAATGTAGATGCAAAAATACTCAATAAAATATTAGCAAGCCGAATTCAAAAATATATCAAAAGGATCATACACCATGACCAAGTGGGATTCATCCCAGGGATGCAAGGATGGTACAACATTCGAAAATCCATCAACATCATCCACCACATAAACAAAAAGAAAGACAAAAACCACATGATCATCTCTATAGATGCTGAAAGAGCATTTGACAAAATTCAACATCCATTCATGATAGGGGCTCTCAGCAAAATGGGTATGGAGGGCGGGTACCTCACCATAATAAAGGCCATATACGATAAACCCACAGCCAACGTCATGCTGAGCAGCGGAAAGCTGAAAGCTTTTCCTCTGAGATCGGTAATGGGACAGGGATGCCCACTCTCCCCACTGTTATTTAATATAGTATTGGAGGTCCTGCCCACGGCAGTTAGACAGAGCAGGGAAGTGCAGGGAGTCCAGATTGGTGAAGAGGGGGTTAGGCTGTCGTCGTTTGCAGATGACATGATATTGTGCATAAAAGGCCCTAAGGACTCCACTCCAAAACTGCTAGAACTGGTATCGGAGTGCAGTAGAGTTGCAGGATGCAGAATTAACACGCAGAAGTCTGTGGCTTTCCTATACACTAACAGTGAGCTGATAGAGGGAGAAATCCGGAAAGCAATTCCATACACAGTTGCATCAAAAAGAATGAAATACCTAGGAATAAACCTAACCAAGGAAGTGAAAGACCTATACCCTGAAAACTATAAGACACTCTTAAGAGAAATTAAAGAGGACACTAACAAATGGAAACTCATCCCATGCTCTTGGTTAGGAAGAATTAATATTGTCAAAATGGCCATCCTGCCCAAAGCAATATACAGATTTGATGCAATCCCTATCAAATTACTAACAACATTCTTCAACAAACTGGAACAAATAGTTCAAAAATTCATATGGAAACACCAAAGACCTCAAATAGCCAAAGCAATCCTGAGAAAGAAGAATAAAGTGGCAGAGATCTCACTCCCCAACTTCAAGCTCTACTACAAAGCCATAGTAATCAAGACAATTTGGTACTGGCACAAGAACAGAGCCACAGACCAGTGGAACAGATTAGAGACTCCAGACATTAACCCAAACATATATGGTCAATTAATATTTGATAAAGGAGCCATGGACATACAATGGGGAAATGACAGTCTCTTCAACAGATGGTGCTGGCAAAACTGGACAGCTACATGTAAAGAATGAAACTGGACCGTCGTCTAACCCCATATACAAAAGTAAACTCAAAATGGATCAAAGACCTGAATGTAAGTCATGAAACCATAAAACTCTTAGAAAAAAACATAGGCAAAAATCTCTTGGACATAAACATGAGTGACTTCTTCATGAATATATCTCCCCGGGCAAGGAAAACAAAAACAAAAATGAACAAGTGGGACTATAACAAGCTGAAAAGCTTCTGTACAGCAAAGGACACCATCAATAGAACAAAAACGTACCCTACAGTATGGGAGAATATATTCGTAAATGACAGATCCGATAAAGGCTTGACATCCAAAATATATAAAAGAGCTCACGCACCTCAACAAACAAAAAGCAAATAATCCAATTAAAAAATGGGCAGAGGAGCTGAACAGACAGTTCTCCAAAGAAGAAATTCAGATGGCCAACAGACACATGAAAAGATGCTCCACGTCGCTAGTTATCAGAGAAATGCAAATTAAAACCACAATGAAATATCACCTCACACCAGTAAGGATGGCTACCATCCAAAAGACAAACAACACCAAATGTTGGTGAGGTTGTGGAGAAAGGGGAACCCTCCTACACTGCTGGTGGGAATGTAAATTAGTTTAACCATTGTGGAAAGCAGTATGGAGGCTCCTCAAAATTCTCAAAATAAACTTACCATTTGACCCAGGAATTCCACTTCTAGGAATTTACCCTATGGATGCAGCACTCCAGCTTGAAAGGGACAGATGCACCCCTATGTTTATTGCTGCACTATTTACAATAGCCAAGAAATGGAAGCAACCTAAGTGTCCATCAGTAGATGACTGGATAAAGAAGATGTGGTACATATACACAATGGAATATTATTCAGCCATAAGAAGAAAGCAAATCCTACCATTTGCAGCAACATGGATGGAGCTAGAGGGTATTATGCTCAGTGAAATAAGCCAAGCAGAGAAAGACAAATACCAAATGATTTCACTCATCTGTGGAGTATAAGAACAAAAGAAAAACTGAAGGAACAAAACAGCAGCAGAATCACAGAACCCAAGAATGGACTAACAGTTACCAAAGGGAAAGAGACTGGGGAGAATGGGAGGGTAGGGAGAGATAAGGCGGGGGAAGAAGAAAGGGGGTATTATGATTAGCATGTATAATGTGGGGGATGGGGGAAAGGGGAGGGCTTTGCAACACAGAGAAGACAAGTAGTGATTCTACAACATCTTACTATGCTGATGGACAGTGAGTGTAATGGGGTTTGTGGGGGGGACTTGGGCTAGGGGAGAGCCTAGTAAACATAATGTTCTTCATGTAATTGTAGATTAATGATAACAAAATTTTAAAAAATTAAAAAAAAAGGATAAAGACATGAATAAATAGAAATAATTCCTAAAGGAAAGAATCAGTCTGATAAATGCTACTTAACAATTTCTAGTTTTTAAAATAATATTGAACTTAATTTTAATAAACAAATTAAATTGAAGAAAAAAAATGTATGTGTAATAGTCTGTCTGCAAGCTTATTGAAACTGTGTAGCAGATCTGGAAAGTCACAAATTCAGTGACTAGTAGAAAACAGCAAAGCACTCAATTCGTCACTAGAATACTCATTCTTATTGTAGGAATTTAAACACAGGAAAGTATTTGTGTGCTGACATTTGGGTGGGTGTAAACTGCTTTAAAACTCGTTCTCTTTTCATTATTACATCTCAAGAAGTAAACACCACCATTGTAGATAAAATCATTTGGCAAAGTCTGAAAAAATTCCAGTGGTGTTCGTCTCAGGATAGGCCTTCCCTCAGGACAGGCTAATTCTTTGTGAATGATCTGGTAGTATTGCCCAGAAGTCAAGGGTGTAGATTTTCTGTTTTGATTCTGATTTCTATCCTGAAAAGCTGCTTCATGACCTTGGGAAAGTTATTGAACTTCTATACATTTCAGTCTTCCAGCTTTTACTATGGGAATAACAGTAGTAGCTAAAATCATAGGGTGTCTCTGAGGATTAAATCAGACTATGCAAAGCTTTAGACTCAAGACCTAAAGCTTTTTAAATCTTAGTTATTATTGTGTAGGTGGATTAAGAGGTAGACTTCTGTCAATTCTAGAAAAAATGGCTGCTGCTTGTGTGTGTGTGTGTGTGTGTGTGTGTGTGTGTGTGTTTTGACTTAGGGGCACATGTATAAGGCAAAATATTAAATTGTATGCAGGAGTTTGTGAAGAAAAGCCTTAGTCCCTTGTTTGCCTTTTTCTATTTTTTATCACACTCCTCAGAGGAAACCTCTCATAACTATTTCTATTTTCTTTTTCTTTGAAGGTACTCATATATCTAATAATATGCGTAACCCCCATTTCTTGATTTGTCAACTATAGGCAATATCTTTTTATTCCATTAGGCAAGATTGAAGATTTATTTCTTCCATTATTCTCCTGTTACTCTCTTGTTTTCCCCAAATGTTTGATGATTATGTGAATATTTTTGTTTTTCTTCTATTGCTCATTTTTGTAACTTTTAACCAATAGTTATAGATATGTTTTTGTTTTATTAGTTCTAGAAACTATCTGAGCTTGCCTCTATAACTTGAAGATATTTGTGTCCTACTCCTTTCCTCCCTAATTTCTGCATGCTGTCTCTGTATGTATTCTTTCAGAAGGTATCCAAGAGAAAATGTCCTAAAAGTAGACATGTGATTTATGGAGGGTATGCTTCCAGCAAGGACCCTTCCAGAAGGGAGGCAAGCATGTCAGGGAAAGGGAAAAAACCAGGCAAGGAAGTGATTTCCAGCTGGGGTCTGGCCTCACCTTGTTCGCATGGGGAAGCCTGGAGTAGGCACTGTGCGGCAGAGTAAGGCCACCATTTGGGTCTCCTTTCTCAACAGTCACTGGCTGTGGGCTGCCTGCAGAAGGAGGAACATGACTTCGCTGCTAGGGGGGACCCAGCCAGCAAAGGGCAGTGCTCCAGAGAGGGGGCAGCTGTGAGCAGTTATCAGCCCACACTCTCAGCAGCTAGAGGATGGAGGCACAGGCCCGGCAAGAGGCTCCGGGGAGAGCACCAACCATCTCTACCACATTAGGTGATAAGGAAGGAAGATGATAGGATGAAGACAACAGACTCTGCCTCCTCATCAACTCCTACATTTATTTGAAATTCAATCTTTACAAAATATTTTCATTTGTGTTTTTCATTCAGTCCTACCTCAAACACACATACAGGCTCCGTCACCACTACCACAAGTAACACCAACACCACCAACAAAGCAAGAGGAGATAATGTTGTTATTTTCTCTGTTTTAAACATTAAATATGTGGTCCCAAAGTGTTTATGTGGCTTGTCCAATAGCCCATAGTACCTGGAAAGAATAGGACCTAATTACAGATGAGTTCACTCCACATCTAGTATACTGTATGAACATCTTCAGTTTCTTTCCTCCTAATACTTTTGTCAAATGCATTTATCATATATTTATGTTTCTCCATGGATGGTCTAACTTTGTAGATCCACCTTTTCACTCTGAACACGTTTTGTCTCATGCATTTCAGATTGGTCTTCAGTCGTTCCTGATGGTCTTTTTCGTTTCCACCATATTACTCTGCTACCAGCCAGGGCACTTTGAAGCCACAGAGTATCAAACGTGGCTTAACCAACAGAGGTGTTTACTAGCTCACATAGAGTCCAGAGCCCCAGTAATCCTGTATCAATCCTGCCGAGTCATCAGTGTCATTAGGAGCAGGCTTTCGCCTCTCTCTGCCTCTTCTGGGTGGTGGCTTTTCTCTTCAGGTCAGTCATTCCAGGATTACCAGGAGCCTGCAGCAGCTCCATGCTGCATATTCTCCCAATGGGTCGCATATGCAGAAAAGGGGCAGTTTCTCTTCAGCCATTCTCTTTCTTTGAGAGAAGAGAGGCAGCATTTCTCAGAGCTCCCTGTTCTCCTCAGGCCACACTGACTAGGATTAGCCATATAAACTTTGCTCCTAGCAGGGGAAGCCAGAAAATTAAGGACCTGGCATTTTTAAGCCACGTACGTGTGTGCGCGCACAGGGGCTCTCTGTCATCAAGGTAGGAGTAGGCAGGGTTTTTGGATCGGCAACTAGGAGTCTTTCTCTCCAGCATCTGTTCTCACCATTAACGCACACATGCACACAGACAGGCAGAGAGGTAGGTGAACAGATGATTGACTTCGTTTCCTTTTTGTGTGTGACTTGTTAGTTCTCGGTTGGTGAAGTTCCGATTAATGAGGGGTTTTTGTTTTTTGTTTTTTAAATCTCAAGTTTCTGCTAAAGAGCACCAAATGATCTGGCAGCAATATTGTATTTTATTTAGTGAAGCAGGGTGCAAAATATTAGTCCTGGATTTATCTTAGGACAGCATACTGTCTATATGTGGTCTATGAATTAACTATTCTGGCACAGATCTTGGGAAATAACACCATCAACTACTATGATTGCCTATTATCTGTACTATTCTCTTTGGAAGTTATGGGATGGGATGGGCACATGTAGAGGAAAGAGTTATGGGCACAACAGGAACAACTGGGAGTAGACGTTTAATCTTGAAAGCCTGAGAGCTGATAAACACAATTTTAAATGACTATGAGCAAAAATGAAGTTCCCTGACAGCAGGTGCAGATTCCCAATGTACATTTTTCAGAGATGGGCAGAAATCATTTGGGATGTGAGAAGAAAGATTCTGTTAGAAAAATGGACTTCTGGAGATCTATAGGATGGTGGCTTAGTTGCAAGTATAAGAAACTCCAGCTAGCAGTTGATTATACTAGAAGAGCATTTATTGGATCAGATAAATAAGAATAGCCAAACATAGGATATAATTGACTTCAGGCTTTGCTGGCTTTGAAAGTTCACACGCTGTAATGAGGACCTGGTGATCGGCCATCCTCCCTCTATTAAATTCTGTAGATCTCTATGGTGGTGAGATGGTGTCAGCAGCTGGGTCCAACGTCCTTTTATGTTCCAGCAGGCTGAAAAGAAGGAGCTTCTTTTTTTTAGTAACTTCTTCAGAGAGCCTGAGATTCTCTCTAAAGGGGTACTTTTCAGCTCAGACCCAAGTCACCCTCGAGCCTGGTGGTGATGTCCCACCCAAACTGTACAGATGAGAGAGGTTGAAGGTGACTTGTCAGAAGAAAGACAAAGTGAAAAGAATGGACAATGCACTTTAGAACAACAGATGTCCATTCTAACATTTTAAAGAAAAGAGTAACCTCTAAAGCCCAGAAAACTCAAGGTTGGCCAGGTTATACTTTGAAAAGGAATTTCACCAGTAAAAGAAAATTTTTCATATGCTGGTTTGGCTACATTTCTGAAAATACTTGTTGTATTGGGGTTCACACAAGCCAAAAAGTTTTGTCCCCATGAGCATTATAGCATGGCAAATAAAAGACTGTAGCATAGGTTCGTACTGCAGCCCACATGCCTTGAGCAAGTGAATCTAAGCTCTCCTAAACCCATCTCCCTGCCAGAATAAGTGATAAATAAAACATAAGCCACTTCGTACATGCTTCAGATGTTGGTGTAGATATAAGGCAATTTACTCTGGGCTGAAAATGAAATTCTGGCAAAAAGCAATGCCTATTAACAAATGGAACAGTCCCCTGGTGATAAGATGGAGGCGTGCAACTGGATGCATTTGTCATTTTAACTGCAGGGGCGACTGGAGGTATTTTAATCATGCTAAAGTAGAATTACAGGTAGTAAGTATTTGATGTAGGAAAGAATGCCAACATTATTTCTTTGAGCAGGGTACTTTCTACCTGTGCATAATTTAATAAGAGAACTTAGTATTCTGTATTTACATGATTCCTGGTTATCTTTAAAACATTATAAATGGCCGTCTCTGTTCAAATTTATCTTTCTATCCATATGCCAGGAAATTATTCCCTGAATGCAGTGCTCTAATGAAGCTGTCCCTCCACTCAGACACCTTCAAAGGCTCTCCTTGTCCACCGAAAAGCTCTGACTCAATAGCTAGGCATTTAAGGCCTTCTGAGGAAAATATTTTCTCACTGTGTCTGCAGATAAGGAAACTGGGCATAGCTTCACTGGCTCCTCTGCTCAGGGTCTTGTAGCCCACAATATAGGCGTAGGCTGGCCTGCCACCCTTTTTGGAGCTTAGGACATCTTCCAAGTTCCATGGTTATTGGCAGAATTTGATTCCTTGTAGTTGTAGATGAAGGAATTCCTGTCTTTCCTGTGGCTGCCAGCTAGAGGTCACTCTTAGCTCCTAAAGGGCCCCACAAGTCTTTGCCATTAGCTTTCCCAAACCATGGAAACTTCTTCAAAGCCTGAGGAAGAATGTGTTAAGAAAAAATCTTAGGTCACATAATGTAATCACAGGAGTGATTTTTTTTTTCTGTTACCTTTGCCATATTTTATTGGTTAGAAGTAGGTCACTACTTAAGGGGAGGGGATTACACAAGGTAATTAACAAGGGGCAGGAATCAGGAAGGGCAATTTAGAATGCTGCCTACTGCACTGTGACAGCAATTGCTGTGCCTTGAAACAACAGTGGCTTCTGTCTGTCACGGGCTGGCTGAGCACCTTAGCTCTGCATCCTTGGCAGGGAACCGACCTGGAGGAGGCCAGCTCCACACTCCGCTACTGCCAAGGTCGGGTAACTGAAATGTAGAAAATCTTGCTTCTGCTCAAATATCTGTGGTCAAAGCAAGTGACCTAACTGACTTCAAGGGGTCAGGGAAAATACTTCCAGGAAATACACCTGGTGCCCAGAGGTAACATTCAAAGTATTTGGTGAGAAGCACAAATGAGACCCAAATTCTCCTCCAACAAAATGTCTTCTTGCTGTGTTCTGGGTAGAGCTGACTATTTCTCTCCTTAGGACATTGATCGGTTCATTGTATTATTTGAACAATCTTTCCTCCACATCCCTGTTTTCAAATTCCTTCTGTGCTGCAAGGACCAGCTCAACAGCCACTTTCTCAGTAAAGTATTTTCTGATCTTTTGCATGAAAATTAATTTTCCTTCCTTGGATCTCCCATCACACACCTCTGCACTTTCTCCATCTATCTTGTATGACATTTGTCATTTCCTAATTTTATCCTGGTTGATTATTTTAGATGCCTTAGTTCCTGTATTGGATTGTGAATGTCCTGAGGAGAGGAACCATGTCTGAGTCACGGTAATTTCCTTTAAAATGTCCAGTACAGGGCATTACTCTGTGGTGCTAAGGTTGTTGGTTGAGTGAAATTGATCTCACTCCCCCAGAATACTATTCACAAAGATAGCTGCTAGCCAAACTTTAAATTATTTAGGAAAAGGAGTTGCCTGATTCTTTATTCCATCATAAGTCCTAATGTTTTCTAGTTAAACCCTTTTCTGAATATAAGCCAAATCTCTTTTGAAGTGATTTCTCTGCAATTTAATTTATCTTGTTTTTCCATAATGAAGATTGTAGAGCACATAACACAGTTGGAAGAACCTTACAGACTATCTAGGTCAGTGATTTGAAAGTTTTTGTTTATTTTAAGAAGTGGACTTCTTTATTCAAATGAAACCATAAGCAGAGCACAAAACTATAAAACAGCAATAAACACAACACAACAGAAGGCTGATGTGTGAATTGAAAGTGAGAACAGCAAGTTCAGAGTTCTGGTCACTTACTCTCTCCTGAGCAGCGTCCAGTCTTCAAAGCGGGACTCTGGACACCTCGGTGAAATGCTAGATACTAAGTTTGAAACCTCTTGATGTTGACTCTACTTTTCATATTATAGATAGGAAAATTAAAGCTGGAGGAATTAAGTGCCTTATCCTAAGTCACACAAAAAGAGTTGGAGAATCTAGTTCATTAAAGCATCTGCTATTAAAAGTGAGTTTGCCTAATAGCAAAGATACAGCAAGTTTGTTGATACAGGTAACAATAGAAGCCACATTTCCTAACTCTCAGCCTCATGACTTAGGTGGTTACAATGGTCAAGACTTCCATTTCATTTGAGTCTATTTCTGTGACCTGGCAAAGTCAGGGGCAAAGAATAAATGGTTAATTTTAAACTTTCAGTTTCCACAGTGGATCTGAGAGTTTAGTTCATGTTGAGTTCAAAGCCAGGTGAGATCCTAGCTCACAGCCAGAGCCTCCTGTGAAGGTGTGTGCAGGTGCCATTTATTCACCTTGAATTTCTGGAACTCTTACTCTAGTCAAACATAGGAAAAAATGTCAGTCTCTTAAATGAGCTCACTCTTGCTGAGAATTCATTTATATTTCATGCACATTAACATCCATGTGTATGCAAAAGATTAGAAGGAATAAGTTGCTCTTATCCAGCCAGCTGCTCCTGCACAGGGTGGTCCTGTGGCTTCTTAGCAATAATTAGAAGTGGATGTTGCTCATACTTGCGGGTGACTTCAATCCTTTGGCATCCACTCAGCATTTATTGTTGCCCATAACAATATATCATCCCCCATCATCATTGAATTTATACATTGTTAGGAGGTTTAAAAACTTGCAGAGATAAAATAAATGGGAAATATGTTAATGTGTGATAAATACTTAAATTACGTAGCCTGAGCTCTAACTACTACTGGAAGTTGAAAATAATACTTAGGACAAAATAATCAGCACATATTAGAATAATTGGTAGAGTCTTCCATGGGGAGGAAATGTCAGTGAAGGTCTTGAAAGATCAGTCAGATTTGAATTGGATGGGTGGATGGAGGGTGGCGGGTATGGCATGCCAAAGACATGGGGGATAGAATAAGCATATTTTCATAGTAGCTAACATGAAATGAGAATGTGAAATGTATTATGCTTTGTTTTTATCATTTGGTGGGGATAATCTTCAGAATGACTCATGAGAAGGAACTGCTTTTAACTTTATTTCACAAATGAAGGACCAAAAATGGTTAATAACTGTTTAAGGTCATACAGTTAGTGAATTGTGGACCTAGGTAAACGAGGTCTGTATGATGCCAAAAACAATAGCAATAAACAAAATTCCCTACTGTCTTTTAACACATGTAGGAAAAAGTGAGGAGAAGAATATAATAGTCCAGAATGAGGGGTATGGTGGAGAAAGACTGATAGGAGGTTGGGTAGGTAAGGGAAGTCAACACTCCACACACCCTCACCCCATCCCACGTTCTTCATATCTGGGTAATGCTTTCTCATCCTTCAGATTTCAGCTTAAGCATCACTTCCTCCCAGAAGGCTAAGTCATTACATGCCATCCTGCATTTCCTCTTTCCTAATGCTTCTGACATATCTGATTATTATATTATTTTTTCCCTGATGGATTATCACCTTCTTGTAAGTAGGGACTGTTTATGTCTGGGTCATATCACTAGGTATGTGCTCTAACAAATGAAAGAGCACAGTCCTGGGCACTGAGCAGGACAGGAAAGATACACTCGATTCCCCACCATTGTAAGGTCCTGCATTTCAAAATGTATGTATGTTTCTGACATGGGTAGGAAAGAAAGTAACCACACACATTTCTCATCCAAGGAAAAGGAGTTGGCAAATGAATTCAGTTGGGCACAGAATTTGGATAATTGATGGCAAAAAACTTGGATAGAGACACACTAAACACTATAATATCCTCAACAATAAAAGCCTTTCTTTTCTCCCCAGCAGCGTGGTCACCAGGGCTTGTTAAATAAGGGTTACTTGCTGACTAGCCACATGCCAGCCATGTAGATGATAGACAGTGTCGTGCAGTTATTTATACCTGAAGCTAAAATCACTGCTTTCCTCTCAACCTGTGAAGACACAGACAAGGCACAGAACTTTCTCCCTCAGAAAAACAAGCTGCTAAAATAACATTTTAAATGGGAGAACAGGTACCTCCCACATTTCTCTATGAAAATATCAACTCTCTCCTGGTTTTTTGTTTTGTTTTGTTTTTTACTGCTATTCATACCTAGCTTTTCTTCTGAAGAAGATTTCCACTTTAAGACTAAATCGGACACCATGTAGCAAAGAGGGACCGGCAACACCCTTAACCTGAGATTTACTGACAGCTGACACAACAGTCCCTCAGTTATATGCAGGAAAGTTATGTATGTATGTATGTGTTTGCTTATTTATTTGTTGGGAGGCAGAGGTAGCCCAGTATAGTTGGATTTTCTTCTTTGTGTAATTGTTTATAATGATCATTAATTTCACTCTTGTAGTGAAAATTTAAGTCTCATTACCAGGAACTTGATTAATTGGACTTGATCTCTGAATGACAAAGTAATCTGGAAAATGTCTTGTTTGAAGACAACTAATGTTCTGTTCCATAAAAGATAATAAATAACTCAATTCTCTATTCTCTGCTTTTTGAAGACTGAGTGTACTTAATGTTGACAAATTTGGTAACATGGAGTTAAAGGTCTTATGATACCAGGCATGATTTCAAATACTTTTTTTTAAATATAAAATTTCCATTTTTCCTTCCTTCCTTCACTCTTCTCTTCCTTCTTAAAAATACACATAGAATTCCTATTCTTCTTTCCTCCCTTCCTCTTCTTCCTTCCTTCCCAAAAATACATATCGAGGATTGGCTTAAAGATAGTAGCATGAAAAGGGAGACAGAAACCTCCTCCCCAAACCACATATAATATGAAAATATAGAAAAAAACAACAACAACTAATCCTGAAAGAGCAACAGGAAAGAAGGCTGTGACAGACTGCCTACATCTGGGGAAAAGAGCAGAATTTTTATCATGAGTGAATGTTGAATTTTATCAAATGCTTTTTCAGCATCTATGGAGATGATCATGTGATTTTTGTCCTTTTTGTTGATGTGGTATATGATGTTGATTGTTTTTTAAATACTGTACCATCTTTGCATTGTGGAATAAATCCCACTTGGTTATGATGGATGTCTTTTTTATGTATTTTTAAATTTAGTTTGCTAATGTTTTGTTGAAGATTTTTGCATTTATGTTTGTCAGGGATATTGGTCTGTAATTTTCTTTTTTGTGGTGTCTTTGCCTGGTTTTGGTATTAGGGTGATGCTGGCCTCACAGAATGAGTTTGGAAGTATTCCCTCCTCTTCTACTTTTTGGAAAACTTTAAGGAGGATGAGTATTAGCTCTTCTTTAAATGTTTGGTAAAATTCAGCAGTGAAACCATCTGTTCCAGGAATTTTGTTCTTAGGTAGTTTTTTGATTACCAATTTGATTCCATTGCTTGTATTCGGCCTGTTCACATTTTCTGTATCTTCCTGGCTCAGTCTTGGAGGGTTGTATTTTTCTAGAAAGTTGTCCATTTCTTCTAGGTTATCCAATTTGTTGGCATATTGTTCATAGTATAGTATTCTCTAGTAATTCTTTGTATTTCTGTGGTGTCCATAGCGATTTTTCCATTCTCATTTCTTATTCCGTTGATGTGTGTATAGACTTCTTTTTTTCTTGATAAGTCTGGCTAGGGGTTTATCTATTTTGTTTATTTTCTCAGAGAACCAGCACTTGGTTTCATTAATTCTTTCTATCGCTTTATTCTTCTCAATTTTATTTATTTCTTCTCTAATCTTTATTATGTCCCTTCTTCTACTGACTTTGGGCCTCATTTGTTCTTCTTTTTCCAGTTTCATTATTTGTGAATTTAGACTGTTCATTTGGGATTTTTCTTCCTTCTTTAGATAGGCCTGAATTGGTATATACTTTCCTGTAGGAACTGCGTTTGCTGTGTCCCACAGAAGTTAGGGCATTGAGGTGTTGTTTTCATTTGTCTCCATATATTGCTTGATCTCTGTTTTAATTTGGTCATTGATCCATTGATTATTTAGAAGCATGTTGTTAAGCCTCCATGTGTCTGTGGGCTTCTTTGTTTTCTTTGCATAATTTATTTCTAGTTTCATACTTTTGTGATCTAAGAAGCTAGTTTGCACAATTTCAAGCTTTCTGAACTTACTGAGGCTCTTTTTTGTGACCTAGTATGTGATCTGTTCTGCAAAACATTCCATGTACACTTGAGAAGAATGTGTTCTTCTGCTGCTTTTGTGTGGAGTGTTCTGTAGATGTCTGTTAGGTCCATCTGTTCTAATGTGTTTTTCAGTGCCTCTGTCTCCTTACTTATTTTCTGCCTGATTGATCTGTCTTTTGGAGTGAGTGCTGTGTTGAAGTTTCCTAAAATGAATGCATTGCATTCTATTTCCCCCTTTAATTCTTTTAGTATTTGTTTCAAATATTTAGGTGCTTCTATATTGGGTGCATATATATTTATAATGGTTATATCATCTTGTTGGACTGACCCCTTTATCATTAGGAAATATCTTCTTTGTTTTGAAATCTGTTTTGTATAATGTAAGTATTGCTATTCCTGCTTGTTTCTCCCTATTATTTGCATGAAATATATTTTTCTGTCACTTCACTTTTAGTCTGTGTATCTCTGGGTTTGAAGTGAGTCTCTTGTAGGTAGCATGTAGATGAGTCTTGTTTGTTTATCCATTTTATAACTCTGTGTCCTTTGATTGGTGCATTCAGCCCATGCACATTTATGGTAACTATCAAGAGATATGTACTTATTGCCATTGTAGGCTGTAGATTTATGTTTACCAAAGTTTCAAGGGCAGCTTCCTTACTATCTAATAATCTGTCTGACTCACTTATTATGCTATTTTGAACACAATCTAAAGGTTCTTTTTTTCCTCCCCTTCTTTCTCCTCCACTTTTTATATATTAGGTGTCATTTTCTTTACTTTTTGTATATCTCTTGACTAACTTTGTGTGTAGTTGATTCGATTTTGTATTTGCATAGTAACTAATTGTCTACTTCCTCTACTGTAGTTTTATTTTCTCTGGTGACTGGTATTTAGCCTTAGGAGCACTTCCATCTAGAGCAGTCCCTTTAAGACACTCTGCAGAGATGGTTTGTGGGTGGTGAATTCACTCAACTTTGCTTATCTGGAAATTGTTTAACCCTGCTTCAAATTTGAATGGTAATCTTGCTGGACAGATTATTCTTGGTTTGAGGCCCTTCTATTTCATTGCATTAAATATATCATGCCACTCCCTTCTGGCCTTTAAGGTTTCTGCTGAGAAGTCTGCTGATAGTCTGGTGGGGTTTCCTTTGTATGTGATCTTTTTTCTTTCTCTGGCTGCTTTCAGTACTCTCTCCTTGTCCTTGATCTTTGCCATTTTAGTTATTATATATCTTGGTATTTTCTTCCTAGGGTCCCTTATTTTGTGAGATTTGTGCACTTCCATGGCCTGAGAGACTATTTCCTCCCCCAGATTGGAGAAATTTTTAGCAATTATTTCCTCAAAGAGATTTTCTATTCCCTTTTCTCTCTTCTTCTTCTGATACCCCTATAATGCTAATATTGTTCTGTTTGGATTGGTCGCACAGCTCTCTTATTATTCTTTCATTCCTAGAGATCCTTTTTTCTCTTTGTGCCTCAACTTCTTTGTTTTCCTGTTCTCTAATTTCTATTTCATTTACCATCTCCTCTACTTTATCTAATCTACTTTTAAATCCTTACATTGTATGTTTCATCTCAGATACTGTATTTTTCAATGTTTCTATCTCTTTCTTGAAGAGATATCTCTGAGATCTTGAATATTTTTCCATAGCTCTGTGAGCATGTTTATTACTTGTATTCTGAAATCTTTATCAAGAGGATTGGTGATTTCTGTTTCACTGAACTCTCTTTCTCTTGTTTTTTCCTCTGTCTTTGGACCAAGTTCCTTTGCTATTTCATTTTTTAAGTGTTGCCTGTAGAGTAATAACTTTGTGTAGGTGACACCCTCTAGAGCCCAGAAGCTCTACTCTCTGGAACTGCCAAGCACCTGCAGCAATGGCAGCGGTCACAGGTGACCAGACAAGCACCTGCTGGGAGAAAAGAGCTCAGTTGGGAGGGTTTCCTGCCTTCCCAGCTGTAACCCCTGCCTCCACTACCAGGTCCAGTGGGCCAAGCATGCAGGGAGGAGCCTCTGTGTTATGCCCCTGCAGCTGCTGTAGGTGTGGCCACACTCCGGCTGGCCTGGTGAGATGGTAGGGGCATCAGGTGAGTGGGACTGGTGCCTGCTGGGAGGAAGGAGTGGCAGACTGCATATTGCAGTGGGGGGCCTCAGGGCTGTGCTGCCATCCAGGGGGATGGAGCATCTGAAGCTCCTGAGAGTTCCCAACCTGCTCTGCTGAGCATGTCAGGATGATTTTGTCCTCATGTCCTTTCTCCTGAGCAGTGAGCTCTGTATAATCTTTACCCCTTTAGTGCCACTCTTAGTGCTGGGAAGTCTTTCAAAGTGCCCACCTTTCTTTTGTCCCAGGGGAGCCAGTTGTGTATACCTGTTCTCCACAAGCAGATGGAATCTCACTCTGTCCAAGTATTCTGCCCATCTTTGCTTTCCAACTCCACTAGTCTCCAGAGCACTACATAATGTGGGTTCATGCTCCCAGAGAAGATCTCCAGGGATGAATGCTCAACAGTCCTGCACTGCTACTCCCTCTCTGCTCTGTTTATCTTCCTCCTTCCTGTGTGCTGGGTTGGGGGGATGGCTTGGGTCCCACCCGATTACAGGTTTGCTACTTTACCCTTTTCTGTAAGGTCTTTTTTTTCCCCAGATGTAGGCAATCTGTTCTGCAGTCTTCGAGTCGCTTTTTTCAGGATTAGTTGTATTTGCTGTGTTTTTGTGTTTTATGTGGTTTTGGGAGGAGGTTTCTACCTCACTTCTCATGCTTCCATCTTTTTCCCCTTCCCTATAAATACCTTTTTAATTACTGCCTTTTATTTAATCTACTTCAAAATATTTTATACATATATGATACTTCCAAGTAGATTACTACTTTTGTAACTAATGTGTTACTTAAAATGTGTGTGCTAAAACATGAAACAATGCATGTGCATGAAATAAATGTGATTTATATTCCAAAGCTAAAATGGATCTCAAGCTTTAATCTTATTGCAATTTTAGACTAATATAATTGCAACATCTCAATATTTCTGAAGATTGAATGTGTTAACCCTGATTTTCAATCAACTAGGGTAAAGGTCAGAATGGCTTTCCAAACGGTCAATGGCAGATGTGTGTACAAGTGTGTGTGTGTGTGTGTGTGTGTGTGTGTGTGAACACTATGTGTTTGAAACGGCCTTCACCGATGACTGCATTGTCTTGAGCTATTACTCAGCCTCTGATATATGAAGGCTAGATCTGGCACTTAAAACTGGCTTAAAGCTGTCAACACATAATGCTTAAAACTGTAAACTGTTGAAACATTGAACTAATAAAAGACAAGGGCAGCCTGTTAAATATGAATTAAAGTATACTCATTATGAATGACAGTGCTTCAGACACTGAAAGAGAGTGATCATTCACACCTGAGTCTTATCCATTTTAAGCAGCTCCACTCCAGTAAAACAGAAAAGTTAACAGCTTCAAAGAATCAGTAAGTTAGACAATCCCAAATTTCACCCCACTTGATGGACATGATCTAATCTCTTTAGTAATTTTAGGCCTTGAAAGTTCAGGCTTTCTGATGGTGGGAAGATTTGATGAGATGGTAAATGTAAAGCACTTAGATGTTTGCTCTCCTCTGAATGAGCACTGTTTGTTGAATTGGGTGCCTCCAGTGGACTCCTCCCACCCTCTCAGATGTAGCTACCACAAACAGTTCTGCACAGACACTGATTCACTTCCTGCTGATAGCACCTCACTCCTAGGTTGTTCTGTGTCTATCACTTCCTGCTCTGGAGCTTCTGACACTGCTGAATCCCCAAGAAACTGCATGGCACTCATGCACGTGTGATCCAGAAGTGTAGGGCTCATGAGCATGTAGAATAGCTGTGACTAGAGGGGGGAGAGGACCAATGGATGGATGTAAATATTCTCCCTTTTCTCTCAGCAGATGGTTCTGAAATGTCCTCATGAGATTTTATTAATAACCAGTTGCTTGCACTGGTGGTCCACTTGATAGCACTTCCTCTTACTGGCTTTTCCTTTTCCCCATTTACTCCCCTGTCCCTCAATAAGCAACCTGTTGGCAAGTCTTTGTTTCAGGTGCTCTTTCAGAAGACACCCAGTATCATAGAACTATGTGCAGCACACTTCTAGGCAGATTATTCTGGCAAACTCTCATTCACTCACTCACTCATTCCAAAGATGTTTAGTGAACAATTACTCTATGAGGAAAAATAAGACAAGGATGACCTTACATCTTTTGACGTTCTGTAGCACATTCATTTAAAGATACAGTTTAGGAGATAGTAATACACCATCCTCTTATCTGATGTTATCTCATATTTGTCAGTTATATAATAATAAAATAATAGTTAACTTATGGAACATCTATCATGTCCATAGTGCTTTCATGTATTATCTTGTTAAATCCTAACACTGACCTTATTAAGTAGCATCTAGTATCCAAATATTAGAGACGTTGAAAGATGCTAAACAGGTTAAATAACAGATACTAGGTCAAATTTCAAGTAAGTATCTGGCCTGAGACAGAACGAACACTTTTAATCACTACTTAATCCACCAACTGGGGATTCTCTCTCTGTGTCTCTGTTTCTTTTCCTCTCTTTCTCTCTCTCTCTCACACACACACACACAGACACGCATGCATATTTGACACTTGAGTGATTTAAGAAATATATACTCAAGAATTACAGAATATGAACCCAAAGTGATAGTGGTAACTTAATCATTCCTTCTCACTTTATGGGTGGAAAAACTAATATCAGAAATACAATGCAGTTTTGCCAGATATACAGTAGTGATTGGGGGGAAATTTGGAACTAGGCCTTAAAGTTCATGATTCCCTAACATGTCTTCTTTCCAGAGATACTTAAATCAAGAAATAATGCAAATATAACAGGGTGTTTGGAGGCCAGAGTTAGCCTGTCATACCTTCATGTATTTAGTTGTTCTTAAACAGGAGACTTTTAGTTTTATTTTTATATGAAACAAATATTGGGTGTAGGTCTGTCTGACTCAAGGAAGGAGAACCATGGAGATAGAGAATACTAAGTGCAATTTGTTCCATATCTGGTCTCCTGGACCAGGTACAAACTCCTTTGCAAAAAGGAAGTGAATTGAAGAAGCCAAGACTTCTCAAGTGGGACTTTGTAACATTCTGACTGTTAATAGTGCTGCTTAAGGCTTTGGAGCAGTCTTTGGCTCTGGGTTGAGGGAAAAATTGTTCTTACCACACCTGTGAAGCTCCTCAAAGATGGGTGGTTTGAAGAACACCAGGAGAAGGTACTCTTCATGTGGACATTGAGTATCCTTAGACTGGGGACCACCAGCTCCCAGAAGATCATAAAACATCTTGGTGAAAAGAATACACCCAAATCTGAGCAAGGGGGGATGGGATAAGAGAAAGAAAGGAGAGAGAACATGGCAGTTGCAGCTAATATTTCAAGAGGAAAGGTGAATATCACTAAGGAGTCCCACAAATGAATGAGGTACAAGAGCTTGGGAATCAGCTGAACAATGTGAGTGTCGCCTCATTTGTATCTACAGGTTGGCAAAACCTCGAGAGACATGAATTATATCACAGGGAATAGAAATTCCTAGGGCTAGCTGACTTACAAGAGTATCCAACGGCCAGTAGAAGAATGAGCACATTTCCTTTGATCTTCACATTCTGAAAAGAGAAGCATACATATATCTTTATCAGATCTTATCCAACCAGTTCTTCCTACCCACAGATTTCCTGGAAAATACACTGGAAATATAAAACAAATGGAAGAATTTACATTTAGCTGCTTTATAAAATATCAAACAGGAGTGACTGGAGCTAGTGTTTACCAACCTCTTTGATGTTGTAACACATAAAATATTAACATATTTGTACTCAACACTGAGGTAATGGGATGAAGTCACTTGGCCCAAGGAAATAGTTCCAACTCCAAACTGAGGGATCAAGACCCAGGCACACAAATTGGAAGCTCGACTTAAGAAGCAAAGGATGAAAGTTAGGACAGGTTGCAGTTACGTTTTAGGAAAATGTGACCATCTCAGAAGCCACTAATTTGAATTAGTGATCATTTAATCTTAACCTATTTGACATTTACTTTTATGCTAACAAAGTATTAAAATATCCAGTGGTGAAATGCTAGGTGAATCAGAATGGATGAAGACCAGAGGTGGTGAGACCAATACCAGACTATTATGGGAATTTAGGTGAAAGGCAATAAAAAGAAGGATTAGAATGAAGCCTCAGGACACTTCTGATTCACCACTTCTGGTAAGACCTTGCATGCAGATTCTCTCCTTCTTCCCCCTCCCTCCCTTCCTTTTTTTTTTCCTAGTAAAAACACTTAAGATCTACTCTCTTCACATATTTCAAGTACACAACACAGTATTGTTAACTATAGTCCCATGCTATACATTACATCTCCAGAACTTATTTGTCTTGCATAACTTAAACTTTATACCCTTTGGCCAACATCACTCCATTGCCCACACCCCCCAGCAACCAGCATTCTACTCTCTACTTCTTCTCTGACTTTGACTATTTTAGGTTCCATATATAAATGATGTCATGTACTATGTTTCTTCCTGTTTCTGACTTATTTCACTTAGCATAACATTCTCCAGGTTAATCCATGTTGTTGAAAATGGTATTTCCTTCTTTTAAGGGTGAGTAATGCTCCATTATATAAAAACAGATATTATATATTTATATATATACAAATTTATATTTATAAATATTATAAATAAATAAATAAATGTATTTCCATTTGTCCATTCATCCATTGACAGACATTTAGGTTGTTTCCATACCTTGGCTGTGTGGATCGTGCTGCAGTGAACACTTAAGAGATGCACTTAGGTTCTTGATAATTGTTTGTCTGTAAGATGACGAGGTAGAGGTGTTGTCAAAGACAGGTTTTCCACTAAAAACTAATGATAATAAAATAGTTATAATGAAAATATGTTTTTTGTCATTGACCCTTCAGTGTTCTTTTTCTTCACAGTGCATCCTGAGTGCTAGACATAAGCCTGAAAGATTTTGAAAGTATTACAAATACAAATTTATACTGTGCTGAAGTGCTGGTGAGAATACGCACAGGGAAATGAGCTGTCTTTTACACTTAGAAGGAGTGAAACTTGGTGAAATGATCTGAAAAGAAATTTGGTGGAATTTTTTGCCAGAAATCTCATTTCTATAAGTTTTCTAGGACTGCCCTGTTAATGTATCATGAAGTGAGTGGCTTGAACAATATAAATTTATTTTCTCACAATTTTGGAGGCTAGACATTCCAGATCAAGGTGGAGGCAGGACTGGTTTCTCCGAAGGCCTCTTTGTCTCCCGTGGTGGGTGCGTGGTAGATGGGCATCTTCCCCTGTGTCTTCCTGTGCTCTTTCCTCTGTGCATCCTAATTTTCTCTTCCTATAAAGATGCTCTTCACATTGGACCAGAGCCCACCCTAGTGGCCTCATTTTAACTTAATATCTATAAAGACCCTCTCCCCAAATGCAGTGACATTCTGATTCTGAAGTACTAGGGGTTAGGACTTCAACATATGAATCTGGGGGGAGAGGACACAATTCTGCCCATAACAGACCCTATCTTAAGTACTGAATGTCCAAGTTAAGTTTATTAAAGCATCATTTGTAATAGAAGAGGAAATAATCTAAAGTTTCATCAGTAGGTAATTGCTTGAATAAATCATGTTTCCTTCATACTGTGGAATAATAGACAACCATTTAAGAGAATAAAATCAAAACACTACATGCGAATTTGGATATATCTCCATTCACATTGTTAAGTAGGAAAAAAAGCACATTACTGAAAAACATGTACAATACTGTTTTGGCAAATAAAAAAAGATAGGTGTATATATGATTATGTATGTATGAGAATCTATATAATAGAATTGACTGATATTACCTGTGAGAAGGAGTATACGGTATTGATGGGAGGTAAGAGAGCTTTCTTTTTTGGCTGTGTAAACGTCTATTGTCTCTGAATAGTGGAATAAAACAAACATTTGTTTCGCATAGGCTAAATACTCATCTAACCACTTCAAATGTATGAACTCATGATTCTCACAATAATCCTGAGGTATGTACTCCTAATTATCTTCAAATTAAGGGTGGAAACTAAGGCAGAAAGAGGATAATCTTCCTTCCTATGTCAGGCAGGTGGTCAATGGCAAAATCATGACTGGACCCCAGGCATTCTTACTTTCCAGGCTGTATCTTTAACTACTATAGACACCATTCACTAATGTTTTACTCCAAAACATGCGTAAAACTGAATAAAATTGTTCATCTTCACTTATTCTCTAATAGGGATTTTATCTCAAATAACCTTCCCTTCCACCCATTTTGACTAAAAGGATAAGAAGGGATACACACTTTTATTTTCCCCCTCAATGTCAGTGTGGTAAGTCAAGAAAGAGTTAGTCAAGCTGTCTTGGTACCAGGAGATCTGCTTCAGGACTCAATCTACCATTTTATAAGAGTCACAGTAAATCTTTTTACGACCTCCTTCCTTACCTGGCCAATGGAATAACGGTAGCTGCCTGATATGTACCCCCAGCAGCATTTCTGTGAGGATGAAACACCTGAATTCTCATCATGGAGTGCTGCCTGTGTACACTCACTCATTCTATTGGATGAACACTTTCCAAATTTATAGGCAGATTTCCAGAAATCCACTACAGGAAAATGCATGTTTGACAAATCATTAACATATGGAGGTTTATAGGTGAACAAAATCTTGTGAAGAACTTGATGCATGCCTGTCCAAATGGAAGATGAGACTACTACCGAATGATAGGTCTACAGGCACTGTTCCAGCTTGTCACCTTACTTATCCATAGCTTATTCACCCTTTGGGTAGTGCTTGGGACAAATAGGGGCATCAAAAAAAGTTTGCTGAATGAATGTGGGAGATAAAGAAATAAGACATTATCTGTGCTCTGAAGTGTTTTCCAAATACATAGGGAAATAAACACAACTGAGAGATGAATAATTAGGTTGGTGAGGACTGTGCATCATGTGAAAATTAAGAAGAGTAAGAAAGCCAGAGTAGTATAATAGAATCATGCAATCAAAAACCATGGAGCTTGAAGGAATCTGAGATATCATAAGCCAGTGGGTTTCAAGCAATGGCGACAGATTCTTAGCCATTGGTGTAAGTCCTTTGGGGGCCTTTCATGCAGTCCGGGAAGGGGCTCTAGGTGGCACACCATGCTTAGGCAGGTCAGCTATGCAGTTTCTTTTGAATATAGAACTTCCTGGAAATGTTTTTGAACAAAGTTTTCTTACCTATATTTACTGACAGTTCAATTCTTTATTAATAGAGGAGGAAATTGAGATTTGGGGAAAATATTACTGCACCCGAGGTCCTGCAGAGAGTTTAGTTTTTTCCTCCACATTAGAAGGGAATTGAGGCATGTATGTGCAATATAACTTAACAATAAAGATGTTAACCTTAAAAATAAATCAGTCAGTTATTTTACCAGCAAAAATAGGTTTATTTGGGAATAGCAGATAATTGCAGTCCGGGACATGCAAGCTGCAGCAGAATCATAGACACATCTGGAGAATAAAGGAGAAGAACACTCTTTTATAGCGGAAAATGGCCGACTGAGGAGGACTGTTTCTAAGCAAAAAGTCCACTAGGGTAAACTCCACAATATGTGAAGTCCCACATATTGTGACTTCTCATTGGCTGAGTTGTAACAGACGCTCATTGGCTGGGCTATAGTAGAGAGGCAGGAAATGGAAGTCACCTTCCTCGGGCTGGTGATAAAGTATTAAAATAATATGGTGTCCATCTTTTCCAGGAGGATCTGAGATTTAGGAAAACTGGTAGGTGTGAGAGCTCCTGCAGGCCTCCAGATGCCATGACAGTGAGATTTCCCGCAATTTTTACAAAGGAAACATGGAAAACACAAGCTAAAAAATCCAAAACATATAACAAGGCAATACCTTACAGTTGTGCAAAGTGACAAAATACTAAGATCAACACAAAGCTTCCATTTTTTTTGCTAGTCTTTTATTTTAAATGATCAGTTATATTTTGGATCAAGTTTTAACCAAGATCTTTAACAAGCATAGTTTATGGAGAAGTGTTGGATTGGGCCAAAAATGGGGAGGATTTATACGGTCAGAAAAAAGTTGTAATTATTTCCTCTGGAAGGAACAGCACGTTTTGATGTTTGCCTTGCCTCCTGTTGAAGGATAGGTTAAAATTACAGTCAAAACTTCTTTATAGTTATACCTTGTTTTGTTCATTTCCAATTTAGAGGGATTTTCTGTTGTCCTCTAAACCTATTAAAGACATTGTAGAAAATTTTCCCTATGCAAACCCTTACCTGTATCGTCTTGAAACTCTTACATCTTTTTGTCCTTCTGGACTCAGATTCTTGCATATTTTGGGAAACTTAATGAAGATTGAAATGCTTATCTTCTTTGCCTCTCAGCCTTTCCCAAGTATCATTTAGGTATCCTAGGGGGAAAAAGGCAACAGATTTCTTTTGGAAAGGGTTTTGCTATTTTACAGTATCATCACTTGCCAAGGAAGATGACTGAGTAAATACCATGTCCCAGTGTAAATTTAAACAGAAATTGGTTTATCTCCTTTCAGGTCTTCATCCATATGGCTGTAAAAGTTCCCAGGGGTTTCACTAAGCAGTGGAGAGAAAAATAGTTAAAACTCGCTACTAATATCCTTCCAGCATAGTAAGGCACAATGTGCAAGATTATGAGTGATCTTTAATGTCTAACATGTAGGGGGTGCTGCTTGGGTGTCTATGGTCCCAGTTTCCTAGCATCTCCAAGCAAAATTAGATTCAGTTGGGAAGTATCAGGAAGGAGTATATGCAGATGCAAGAAAACAGAAAACTCTACACCATTGGCTTTAAGAAATGGAAATTGTAACTACATCATGCTACATGAAGTCAAGAGGTAGGATTCAGGGATGCTGTGGTAGTTCTATTGTCCTTTGTCCTCATGTATGTTGCTTTCTAGCTACAAGATGGGTGCTGCAACTCCAGAGCCAACGGCTACCTTCCAAACGGGAAGAAGGAATTAAAGGTTTGTCTCCAGCAAGTCTTTTTATATGCGGAAAGAAAAGCCCTTCTTGGGAATATTTTCACAATTTCATTGTCCACCTCTGTGGAACAGGCCAAATGTAGGTGCAAGTGAGAACAGAAAATCAAGAATTTGAGCTTTCCATCTTTTATAATATAAAAAGACAAGACAGAAGTGGAGAACATGGCCATTTCATAAACATTCCATAGGAAGCCCAACTTAAAGACCAAAACAGCTCACATCTTTGTGCACAGAGCCACTGAGACATGTGAATTTAAGCAGCATGACTTTCTCCTATGCCTAAGTGCTAGAGTGGTTTTTCCCAACTCTCTCTTCAAAATTAACCTGTGTCAAGGACTGCAAAAATAATTGAGCAACTAATTTCTATGGGATTTTTTCACATCAAATAAATACTAATTAATACAGACTTTATGTTTTGCCCCTCCGTAGTGTACAGCTTTCCTTTTTGCTACCAGAATCCAGCCCCTTTTCCTCTGGCAAAATAAAATCCAATTTTCATTTCAGGCATCAAAGCACCCATGCTTTCAGTCCATATGGTTGGAGTGGGGCTAACCCCATCTCTGCAGGGGCCAAAGAGTCATGTGTAAGCCAGTCAGCACATGGCATTCACTTAGATTGATTGGATTGATTGATTTCTTATTGGCATATGATCAATTTGGGCCAATAGGAAATAGTTTTAAGTTTCTGGGTGATACCGCTGAGGAAGAGAGACCTCCTTTTCCCTTAACTTTGAGTTTTGAGGGTGTAAACCTAGAAATACTGGGGGACACTACATGGAGAGAACCTTCCTGAATGTAACACCAGCTTGGAGCTCAGAACAAAGAGAAGCGAGAAGAAGCACCACACTCTGGATCCAGTCTCGTCTCATGCCAACAGATCCCTAACTCCCCAGTTACATTAGCTTGTAAGTTCCCATCCTTTTTTGCTTAAGTCTGTTGAGTTTCTGTCTCCTGCTCTAACAATAACCTTAATAATACACTACATAAAGCAAATTTTCCCTTTCAAAGTAGACTGTGTCCTTACTCAGAGAAATGAATTTCTACTGGTGAAAATCTGAACTTGAGACCATACTGGCACAGAGTGTGTATTTCAGTTCTTGAAATTACATTGTATATGTGACCAAATATGTGTTCATGAGTAGTTGTGAAGAAAACAAGATATTATGATTTACCAGCTGGCAAACAGATGTTCAGAAACCATAGTTCTAGTCCCTACAAGTAAGTTACTCTGTGATCCTCTTAAAGTAGCTTCAGCTTCCTGAACCTGAGCACTTTTGTGTCTAAAATCGGGTTAAAAGCACCTGCTTTGTCAAATCGCCAGTTGAAGCTCAAATGAGACAATATATGCCATGGCCCTTTGTGCAAATACAACACCATACAAGAAAAACACATGGTGCAGAACAGGGGTTATCAAACTGTGGCCCATGGGACAAATCCTGTCTGCCACTGGTTTTTGAAAATAAAATTGTATTTGAGTGCAACCATGTTCAGTCATTTAAGTATCATCTATCACTGCTTTTGTGCTAAAGAGAGGAGTTTCAACAGACCAAATATTTGGTCTACTAAGCCTAAATAGCTAGTATCTGGAAATTTACAGTAAAAGTTTGCTGACCCTCAGTCTAGAATTAAGATAATCCTTTCAACACAAAGGAGAAAAGCTCTCATATCTAATCAGCTTCCCCTGAGAGATGAGTGGGTATTCACTTTGCTCCTTTCCTCTTTTTTTCCATTCTTCTCAGCTATGGTTTTAATGTCATCAACACTGAAAAGCTGAGCAGCATGGAAAAGTGGAAATGGGAGTAATTCAAAAAAATGTTCTTTTTAAATATGCATTGCACACAGCTGTTGAACTAAAATTTGATTATTTTTCTCCTGGAACAAAGGCACTTTGGGCAGCTAGACTGGTGCTTTAAAATACATGCAAAAAAGTCTCAAGTTGGAAACCAAAGAATAACTTCTGCTTAGTCAGCTTGTGTGTGTGTCACGTCAGCTGTTTGCATGTGGTTGAGCACGTTGCTCAAGGAGTCTTGTCCCCAGGATTTCATAAAGAGAAGAATAGAAAGATAATAATTTGCCCTTTAGAATGGACCACTTAGCACAACCCTATATCGTGTGTTCTTTCACTGATGCAAAAGGTATTTACTGAAAGCTTAATATGGGCCTGGCAGTGTGCCAGGCAGTGAAGTTAAGACTTTTGGCAAGATGGAATGATTGTTCATAATCCCTGATCTCATGGCACTTAAATTCTCTTGGGGGATGCAGTTTTCATTTAGTTTCTGCTTGATTCTGATATGCCATTGCTTAGGTTTTGCTTAACCTCACTAGCAATGGGGAACACATTTCTTGGTTGAATAGATGTAGCCATTACAAAATTAATTATTATTGCTATTGCTTTTTAAAAATCTCAAATAAACTTCCTTGTAACATTCTTCTTCTTGTCTTGGTGGTATACTCATGGCATCTGGATCATACCTGCTCTTTTTTACATAGATTTCATTTCAGATAATGAAAGAGTTCTCCTTGTCCATGGCTCATCTCCAAGCTAAAAATGCCACAATTATTCAGCATGTACATTCCAGAATTTTAGTTGATATTCCACTAAATGCTAACTCATGTCATTTCTATTCTAAATTATCCTAAGAGTATGTGAAAGCTGAGATTTGTAACAAAAGGCCTGTGAGGGCACAGATTAATTTATTTAGCTCCTGAATATGATAGGAATAATACATAACAACTCCTTATTAGGGCTATTTCTAATTCTAAGAACTCATCTGATTATTCACATAAACTGTGAAAATTGGTGCCAGTTACTAGCTCGAAAAATTGAATTGGGGGATATAGGAATATTTTGTTTTCCAGAAACTTTTAATTAATGAAATGTCAGATAACATCTTTTGACTACTTTTAGGTGTAGCTTGAAAGTGTTTTTAGTTGCTTTGTAAATAACTCCTTGTGACAGCAAATGAATTCATTCTAATTATCCCACAGAAAGAAACGGAATGGGCTCTCAGTACTCTAAGTGTATACTAAAATCCTAATCTTCTCAGCCTTTGCCTTATTTAAAATGATTTATTGATTTTTAAAAGAGTGTGCATCTTTAAAACCTGTGCCAAGGCATCCAGAAGCATATCAAATGACCCCTTTATTCCCATACTGCCTGCTGGGATTACTTCCTCCTCTGTTTAATTTTTGCTTTATAGGATCAGAGTAGAATCATTGGCTAGAACTAGATTTCAAAAGTACGTGAAACGGTCTGACGTTTAACATGGTTAATCTCCTAACTCCACGATTAGAGCAATTGCCAGAACGGCCATCCACCATCCTCATCATTTAACTCTCATTCCCAAAGGATCATTGGACTTGGGCACAGCTGCCTTCCCACCCAAGAGGCAGGTGGGATAGTGTTCCCGTTACCTAACAAACAACACAAAACTTAATGGCTTAAAACAGCATTTATTTTCTCAGGAATCAGTAATGTGGGCAGAGCTCAGGCGGTCCTCACATCTCCGTCTGTCGGTACGCAGCCTCCCCACGTGATCGCTCCAGCACGGCCGCTCCCGTGTGGGTGCCCCTCTCTCCTGTTGTGCCGGTGCTCCCAAGGTCTGTGTCCCAAGAGCATGAGCAAAGCGGACAGTCTACTACCCTTCCTGCCCACCTTCAGAGATTATGCAGCATCACTTCTCTTGTACTTACAAGCCCCCAGGATTCCAGGAGAGAGAACAGACTCCACCTCTTGAAGGAGGAATGTCAAGGTCACCTTGTGAGAAGAACATGTGAGATGGGAGGTATTTCTGTGGACTCCTTTGGAAAACGCAATCTCCTACAGGCAAGGACAGAGGCTCCACCCCTGCTCTTGCTATTAAGGTAATTTTGCATTTGGAGAACAATCTACACAACAGTGTAAAGTTAAGAGCTTCCCACAGTCACTCGTTCTGTCTGGGTCTGTGAGCTTGTAAGGTGAGAGGAAAGGCTCTTCCCAGGCCCCTATCTCGGCCTTCTGTAACCCCATTCAGTCCCCTTTCTCTTAACCTCCCAGCGCCCCTCTGAACCACAGCCTCAGTTTACAGCCCCCTTCCACTTTCCCCATGTGTCTTCTCTTTAGGGCCACCTTTCCTTACTCCCAGCCCCAGTCCTATTCCTCCTCCAGCTCTGAAGTCCTCTGGCCCCACCCTACTGTTCCTGCTCTGGCTCCATCCTTTACTCCACCCCTCACAGAATCTGCCCCTGCCTAGCTTCCCTTTCAGCCACTAATGCCAGCACCCAAGGACTGACTCAGAACCTTTACTCCCCCCTTCCATCCTTCCAGGCTCCTATCCTAAACTGATTTCTCTTTTCAGGCTGCCACTCTTAACTTCCCCGTGGCTCTGTCAATGCCTAAACTCAGCACCCTCTCAACTGTCACATTAACTTTCTTTCCTCAGATTTTTTTTCACACAATATCATATTGGTTTCAAGTATACGACACAGTGATTTGACAGTTATCTACATTATCAAATGCTCACCCCAACTAGTATAATTACTATCTGTCAACATAGAAAGATGTTACAGAACTATTGACTATATTCTTTATGCTGCACTTTCATCCATGTGACTAATTTATATTATGATAGAGATATTGTGCCCTTTTTATCCCCTTCACTTATTTCACTCACCTTTACAGCTCCTCCACCACAGTAACCACCACCCCATCTATTGTTTTAATACCCTTAGTACCTTGATCAACAGACTAGATCTACTTCCCTCTACCTGGGGTGAGGTAAAAATGGAGGGAGCATTTTTAGTCTCAGTCCTCTAACTTTAGGGGGACACATTTTTCTAATTATCATTATGGTCTTTGATTACACTTTTTTGCATATTTCTGTCTTTTTTAGGTACTAATTAATTTTTTAAATTAAAAAATGTCCACCATTGCCATCTCCTAATAGTTGTGTAATATTACATTAAACCTAACTAATTAACTACTGATGGACATTTAGATTGCTTTCATTTTAGTACAATTATAAACAACACTGCAACAACCATCTTCTCCATAGCTCTCTGAATACATGTTTCTCTTTGGTCCTGTTCCTGGGAAACAGAGTCAGAGAGATGTGCATTTAGATGGTTTATTGCTCTTGAGAGCACCAAAAAGGGAATGAGGGGCATAATGCAGTTACAACAGAGGCCTCTGCCAAGCCCACAGGAAGATAAGAAGCTGAAATAGCCAGGTTTTGTAACCCTGCATTGACTAGTCGCTGGACATGAGATACCTTTGGGGGAGGGGATGTACAGTTGGGTGAATCAGTTCCCTTTGTCTGAGGGCAATTTTCGGGGAGAGGCACAGCATAATTCACTATTAGGCAACACTACTGACATCTAGGAAAATGAGTGCTTCAGTATTGCAAGGAGGATATGGGCAAAGTAACACAATATCTATTACAAAGTCCAATTATCCTGTGCCAATGAATAAGTACATTTTATAGCATCATTTATTCAAACACATACTTAGTATGACTTGAAATATTTTGTATTTATTGAGACTTATTTTATTGCCAAAAATATCATCTAACTTGGTTAATGTTTGTATGCACTTGAAAAAAATGTGTACTTAGTTGATGTTGAGTGGAGTGTTCTATAAATATCAATAAGATTAAATTAAGTGTTGCTCAAGCCTTTCACATTTTTATTGATTTTTTTGACCTCTTGAGATATACTGGGAGAGGGATATTAAAATCTCCAACTATAATTATGAATTTGTCTGTTTTCCTTGCAGTTCTCAATTTTTGCTTCATGGATTTTAAAACTCTTCCACTGGTTGTGTGATCACAAGTCTGATCACATTCCCAAGTGGGCAAGCTGGTTGGGAAAGTGCTAGAGAGAACAAAGGAAGGACCCAGAGCTGGTGCAGGAGACATGAGGGTTTACTGGGACTTACATACAGGGAATCCAGGAGTGGCTGGCTGGAGAAGGCTGTGCACCACTATCATGGACAGGGAAGGACCTGCTTATATGGGGGAAGAGACAGAGACCATGTGCATGCCAGGGGTGAGGGGACAGTGACTATGTTCATCCCAAAAAGGGCACTCAGTTTATGACTATACTACATGTTATGCTACAAAGGATTTTTCTTATGCAACTGGTGCCTTGAGGATCTAAACCTTCAGTGGGGTGTCTACATTCTAATAAGGTGTTTCTGTCAATAAGATGGCCTAGGTTTGGCAAGCCCCAGGCCATCAACATACCATATATCTAGCATATTGTCCAAAGGAGGGGGCCATGTGGACACATGATTATTCCCAGACAAAGACAACAGACAAGTAGGGCTTGTCCTTGCACTTTTGAGATTATTATGTATTCTTGATGAATTGACCTGTTTATCATCATAAAATGACTTTATTTATCCTTGAAAACAGTCTTTGTTCTGAAATTTACTTTGTCTGCTATTAATATAGCCTCTTTCAGTTAGTGTTATCATGACATATATTTTCCCATACTTCTACTTTTAACCTATTTGTGCCTTTATATTTAAAGTGTGGTATTTTTGTGGGCAACAGATATATGAATCCTAAATTTTTCTCAATTTGACAATCTCTGATGTTTAATTATAGGTCTTAGACCATTTATATTTAATGTGATTATTGATATGGTTAGGCTTAAATGTATAGTCTTGCTATTTGTTTTCCAGTGACCTATCTACTCTCCTTTTTTCCTGTTTACTGCCTTCTTTTCAATTGAGTAGGTTTAATTTTGTTTGGTCTCTCTTGATGAGTAATGTACTAGTTGCTGTAGGGTTTACAATCTATATGTTTAATTTATCACAATCTACTTTCAAGTGATGTTATATCACTTCACATATCGTTTAAAGTCCTTCTAATAGTGTACTTTTATTTCCCATCCTTCTTGGACTTTATGATCATGAATTTTACTTTTATAATATTGTAATTTAATAACATTATAAATTATAAATAAAATGTAATAATAAATAATGTCATTACTTTTATTTAAGGAACCCTTTATATTGTAAAGAGAATTAAATATTAAGAATCAATTATATATATTTACTCATGTAGTACCATTTCTGTTCTTTTCTGTACTTTGTGTAGCTCCATGTTTACATCTAGTATTATTTTCCTTCTGCCTGAAGGACTCCCTTTAATGTTTCCTGTAGTGTGAGTCTGCTGTTGATGCACTCTTTATTGCATTTTGTTTTTTAAAAATGTTTTCCCAAGGAATAGAATTATGAATTGATAGACTTTCCTATCAGTACTTTAAAGATGTTGCATCATTGTTTTCTTGCTTGTGTTATTTTCCAGTGAGAAACTTAACTGTTATCCATCTGGGTTCCTGTGTATATAATGTGTTCATTTTCTTCAGTTGCTTTTCAGGTTTTCTTTATTATTGTTGGCTTTGAGAAATTTCATTGTAATGTGCTTTGGTGTAATATTCTTCATGTTTCTTGTGCTTGGGTGTCTTTGAGATTCTTGAATCTGTAGGTTTATAATTTTCATCAAATTTGGAAATTTCTCAGCCATTATTTCTTCAAATGCCCATTTTTAATATTCCAATTATGCATATATTAAGCAATTTGATGTTGCCATATAGACCATTGGTGTTCTTTACTTTCTTCTTTTTTTATGGGTATTATTGTTTTTCTGTGTGTTTCATTTGGGACAGATTATATTGTTGTAAATTCAAATTCACTAATCTTCTCTCCTAAAATTTCTACATTACTCTTAATCCCAACCAGTATATTCTTCACTGGATATTGCATTTTTCTTCCCTGGTTTTATTTGGGTCATTTTTGCATCTTGAATGTCTATGATTAACGTTTGGTCATATAAAAGATAATTATAACAAATGTCTTAATGTTATGGTTTGCTAATTCTAATATGTGTTAATATGCATTAGTTTTGACTGATTGATCATTCTTATTATGAGGAATGTTTTCATGGTTTTTGACTAGATACTAGACATTGTAGATTTTACATTGTTGAATGATGGATATTTCTGTAGTCATACAAATATTCTTGAACTTTGCAATGGCATGTACTACTTTAGTTATTTGAAAGCAACTTGATTTGGGGGAATCTTGCTTTTATCATTTGTTAAGTGGGTCCAGAGTAGTACTCAGGCTAGGAATAAATATTTCTCACTCTTGAGACAAGGCCTTTCTTAATAGTCAACCCTATGTCCCGTGAGTAACCCATGAAGTTTTCCTTTCTGACTTGTGAGAACCAGCTCTACTCCTAGCCCAGTGTGAGTCAGGTCTGTTTTGCTGTTTCCTTTAATACCTTTATAGGTTTCTTCTCTGGCCCTGGCTATGGGTATTTTATACACACACACACTAATATTCTGTCACGTATCTGAGCGGGGCCATCCTTAGATCTTTCTGCGAGGCTTTCCCTTTTTTGGTACTCGGTGATACGAATTCCCATTGCTTTGGTTTCTCTGAATCTCAGCTTTGTCTCCTCAACTCAGGAAGTCTGTCAGGCTCTACCTCGATTCCCTCTCCCTGTGCCATGGTCTGAAAACTCTCTCAGTACAGTAGCCTGGGACAATCGTAGGATTCACTTTGTTTATTTATTGTCTCACAGCCAGATGTCCAGAGTCTCGAAACCATTGTTTTACATATTGCCTGTATTTGTTTGTTTGCATTTGGTAGTTTCATGCATGAGGGCAGTTGTGGTCCCTGTTACTCCATCTTGGTCAGGCACAGAAGTCTAAGATTAATTTTTTTAAAAATCTTACTCATGGAATAGTTTTTGAGTGATTTTTGCCGTCATAAAGATGAATGAATGAAATGAGCTGCTCAAATCTGTCTCCCTCTACCACCTCGAGTACTGTTTTCTGCTGCTTGGAAGCTATTTGTTTAGGGAGAGAAATTTTTAGTGATTTCAGTTTCTTCTAGCATTCCATAATTTGCCGTGCCTGAATCTTATCAAACTATAACCACAGTTAGCTCTTGAGAACGAATTTTTAAATGCTGTCATTCTCCTTTCAGACAGCAGGTCTTCATAAGCTGGCATTGTCATTATTACCTTTATCTGATTTAGTGTCATAGAAACATAAGTTTCAGGCAAATAATCAATAGAGTGTTTAACAAGGCTAACATCTAATAAATAATTCCCCACCTTACTCACCCACACACATTTTTATGGAAACAAAATAGTGTCTGCAGTTTCCTGACAAATGAAGGCTCTCTCAATATTACTGTAGTTAAGAAGATGGTGAATATAGAGCTGGAGTTTTACCTCCCTTTGTGCTTCATTTTTCCTTCCATTTTCTAATCTGAAATGTTCGGGACCAACCTATGGTACAGCCTCCTCTTGGACAATTACAGCTTGATGGAAATAGTGAATGGGTTTCCATGGTTGGGGCACAATTTGATTATCAAAGCCCAAGTATTATCCATGGGAGTCCATGGTGTTTCTTAACAGTGGTTGAATACCTGCTGTTCTCTGTCTCTCTTTTGGATCTCCTGGGCTACCCAGTCCAGGTTTCAGCTCCCTGAGAACCCATTACAGTATATTGACTCCCTGACTCTGCCTAGGGCTGCTTATTGTTCTGTCAGCTTTCAGTTGCAAAGCATGGAATTCAAACTGTGAAGATCTAATTCAATCTTCTTCCTAGAGATGGGGAAGTATAGAGGTTTAGGAAGACAAAGGAATATGCCCAGGTCACACAACAAGGTTATGATTAAACCAGAGATAGAATGTAGCATACACCACTCCTAGAAAAGTTAAATACCATGGCCACCAAATCAAGCTCTCTAGAAAATATCGAAAAGGGTGAACATTAGCTGCATAGTTTTTTCATATGGTTATCACATGTAAAAGCACATCTTTCAATGACCTCATTATAGAGGAAGTTAATCAGGCTCCCAGTTCAATATCTTTTTTAGTCTCCCTGCTCAAACTTCTATGTCAAGACTTTCAGATGCTATAATTAATAATTATATACAATAGCAGTAGGACTATAACTATCTTCTGTATTAGTATAAGACTATGTACTTTTAAATGCTCTAGTACTTTCTTTTTTTGTTTTCATTTGGTTCAGGACTGGAGACTGGTTATATTGGGCCATCCAGGACCAAATCACCCACTCCCTCTTCCTTACAGTAGGGTATGTGTGAGAAGTCACTTCTCCTCTGTCATGTGATATTCGGTGAGGCTGCAAACCAAGTTACCCTGCCTTCCTATTATAGTGATCAAAATGTTACCAGAAGATATCTTCCTTGAGCTACTTCCTTTTGCTGACCTTGTAGAGCCAAAGCCAAGTTGTGTAACTCAAGCTATTCCAATCAGACTCTCTCACAGGACTGTAAATATGGAGTATGATGGCTCCAGGATGAGGACAAATTTAAAGATCATTCTTTATGGTTAACAGATATAAAACTGATCTTTGACATATTGTACTATGATGCAACACTTGCATCATTAAAGGTTAATGTCTTATTGCCTTCAAGAATTTGGGCCCAGATGTACACCAAGATAGTAGTGACTCATATTCCCCAACTCTTATCTGCATGATGCATTTCCATTCACTGTATTTTTCAGTTTTCTCCAATAAGTGGACCCAAATGTCAGCAGCTTGCTTGAAATGGAGCTCCATAAAATCTGAGGCACCTACTTCAAAAGTGAGAGTCCTCCAAGCTTGATTGATGAGGGTAGTTGTAACTCCAGGGAAAGGAAATCCCAGGGCAAAATACCTCTAAAATTGAATCAATCAAAAGGAGAAATAAAGTTTAAAACCCATTTATTGCTTACAAACTGTGGTCTGGGGCCGTTTCTCTTTCTTGCTCCAGCAGAAGCAAACCAGCACCCCCCCACACCCACACAACCTCTCTGGTTTAGATAAGCCCTCAGTCACCCAGGTAATTGCCCAATGACATGGAGGTGAACCATTCTCCACCCCTGAGGAATGCCTGTTGATATGCAGATGTGCTAAAGCCAGGCAAGATATTCTGGAAATATTACAATTTTACCCACAATACTTCTCAAATTAGACAATATCTAACTCAACAGTATATTCAACAGACTACATCTGGAACATATTTATTTATGCCTTTGGATGATTTCCCTTGTGGAGTTCATGGTCCTAGCTTTGAATTCCCTGCTACATTAACATCCTCCCATGGAGGGTGGGAAGGGGGCGGTGTGTCAAATGGTGTCTGCTTACATGGAAAATTCTTGTTCCTATCAGTTTCTAAATCTGTAACATACCTGATTTCAAATTAAGACCCTTTTACTGCTTAAGCTGTCTAGAGTAGTCTTCTGTTACTTGTACCTAAAGAATTGTAAGTTACAAGCATCTTACACTACCTGTTGAAGTTAGTCATGGCTGAGACTGATATGTGAATTTAATGTATGATGAAATTGAAGCTTAGATTTGATCATTCAGCATTCTAAGATGAGTGAGACAGCAACAAATCTGAAATTGTAATTCATCTCTTCACTTCTAATACTGTACATTGACTACACAGTGATAAGCACTATGTGCTTTTTAAAGTAAACACTTTATTGAAGAACACTGTATAAGTTTGGACTGTCAAAGAATCAGGCCCTGAGATAAAGACTGAAACACAAGTAGTTTATTTGAAACATAATTCTAGAAAACACCAGTAGGGGAGTGAGTAGTAAACAGAGAAGGGAAGACAGACAAAGAGTGTGCTTTCAATACCTGGAGCTTAAATACCTGGAGAGCTCTAAAAGCCATTGTTATGGGCAGACTTATGTGCCCCCCCCCCCCCCACAAAACTCATATGGGGAAGTCCTCACCTCTACTGGGACAGTATTTGGAGTAGGGACTTAAAAGGGGCAATTAAATTAGATGGGTTTACAGGGCTAGGACTCTAATCCAATTACACTGGTGACCTTACATGAAGAAAGGATGTCAGGGCAGAGTGTGCATAGAGCAAAGACCATGTGAGGGCACAGTGAGAAGGCGGACATTTGAAGGTCAAGGAGAAAGCCCTGAGGAGAAGCAAACTCTGCTGACACTCTGATTTTGGGTTTTTCAACGCCAGAACTGTGAGAAAACTAATTTCTGTTGTTAAGCCACACAGTCCATGGTATTTTGTTACAGCAGCCCAAGCAGACTAATATAACCAGTGTGGACCATGTACCTCAGAATTATTCCACCTGAAGAGTGAGAACAGAAGGGAATGTATACCCAAGTGTAGTCCTAAGACCAGCAGCATGTCTTGGGAACATGGTAGAAATGCAAATTCTCAGACCCATTCCAAACATAGCAAACTTGAAACTCTGGGGTTAGACCCAGTACTGTGTGATTTAACAAAGGCCTCTCTAGGTGATTTTGATGTCCACTAAAAGTTGAGAACCCCTAATATCTATCAATTCTCATCAAAGCTTGGTTGAGAGCTGCTCCTGAAGGTGTTGATCCTTCTGTCCTTCTGTCCTGCCAGGTAGGTGATTGCCAGTGTGGGCTCCAGGAACCAGAGAAGGCTTCACCCCAAGACAGGTAAGCTGGTATGCACGGAAATGATAAGGTGCAAGGGGGATACGGTGAAGCAGCTCCTGCTAAACTGATGAGGATGATGATAGGAGGAAGCATTCTATATCTGATATTTGAAGTCAGCAGCACTCGTTTGCAACTCTTTTATGCTCCCCTTTTGTCCAGATTCCCAAGTGACTAATATCTGTGTCTCCAAGCAGTTAGTAAGATCTCTGAAAGCAACAGAGCAAGGGAGAGTGTGACAATCTATTGTATTTCAAGAACTGTAATCAGAACCTTAAATCTGCTTAATCTTTGTGATAATCCTAGAGAGTAAATATAATTATCTTAATTTACAGAGGAAGAGGTTAATACATGAAGGAATTTGCCAAGATCGTATAGACAAGTAAGTGGTGAAGCTAAGATCTGAACCTGTCTGGGCCTAACTCCAAAAGTCATGGTCTATCCTCTCTATCTGAACCCCTAGGAGTTCATAGTGACTTCCCAAGTATAATATATTTTGACATTTGTTTTGAGCAGACCTGGAAGAATCAAATTTTTCACCTTCAGTTAGAAACTTCCACTTAATCAACATGAGCACTGGGGCAGGAAGCAAAGGCTTAGACTGTAGCTATCATGACCTTGGGGATTTGCTCAAAAGGCAAAAAAAGGGGTCTCCATTACAAATGGCTGTTCCTAGGAGACTCCTAGTCTTCCCTTATAAACTCTTCTCAGTGCAGCTTTCTAAAGAAGCCTGAGCACCAGGCCAGCATTCTTAGCTGTAGTCTTGTATTTCTTATCTGTTGAGTTTAATTAATGTGCAAATGTTCCTTTAGGAAGAAAGCTGGGGCAACTGTTTTCACTGCCCTATAATGTGGGAAGCCCACATTCTTGTGCAGGAAGACTACTTAGAAAAAGAGACATCTCATTGATACAGAGTTTCTGGATTACTAGGGAATTGGAAGATTTGTGAGTGAAGAGAGCTTTGCCAGTGTCACCCAGTCAAAGCTCCCACTTAAGAATGAAATCCTCTCTGGAACAGATGGTTGGCAAAGGTCTACTTGGCCCAGCAAGCCCTTAAACTATGAGGCAGCTAATTCCAGTAGAGAACAATTGAGTAAGAAAAAGAAAAAGCAGTTTTTAAGAGAATTATGACCTCCATGTAGCCTTCACAAGTGGAACCAAAGCATGTTTCTTTGCACTAGAGTCTATTACCACCAAGCTGCATCTTCTATGTTTCTTACAGGTTAACAGTCGGGAAATCCTAAACCAGGTAAAATTAATCTCCAGGTCCCTATCCCTTCATCTTTTGGCTCTGCCCCCACTGTGAGGGAACCGAGAGATCAGACAGTTAGGACTCAGTTTCTGTCTCCATTTACTGTGGACACTGTTGCCTGGGAGATCTTTAACCATCACTCAGTAAGGCAATTTCTGCAGAACCTCTTTTGGGGGATAATCCTTATGGAAAAACAACCCAACAGCAAACAAAACCTACAAATTGGGTGTCTGTTCCTATGACGAGACTTGGGATTCTTGCTTAAAACCACAGGTTTTTTTCCTCTGTCTGTGGTACCTTGATGTGTAGGAGTAGCTCTTGGGAGTAAGAGCCACTTGATGCCTCCCCGGTTCTCCTTTGTAGTCTCTCTAGGAGAGGCCTGCTTTATCTCTGTGGTGCTTCCCAGAACCCCGCAGACTCAACATTCTCCAGTCACACTCTCCTGAATATATCCTTCAAAATCATCCAGCTTTTTTTCACATGACATCATGATATACACTAAAAAGTATTTTTACAGCTGTGAATATACATTTCAACATACATGATTTGTCCTTTTGGCATATAATTTTGAAATCAGTCATGTCTGCCAGCACTTCTTACATCTTCCTTTAATAGATTTGGGTAAAGTTGGCTTCAGGGGCCTATTTTCTTGTCCTTGTCCTATAAAATTGCAGTGTCATCTCCATGGTTTTTGTGAATTACTTCAGGCTTCTATCTGTCTATCTATCTGCCAACTATAAGGAACACAAAGCTTTGCAACCCACTTTAATCATTTCCCAATTATGCTAAACATTTCCCCCTGTTATTCTCCTACATCATGATATTAATGGTTGTGCAATATTATAATATGTGGGTGCACCATAATTTACTTCACTCATCTCCTAGTTTTGAAGATTTAGTTTATATCCAATTTAATTAATATTCTTGATGAATCTTCCTCATTCACATTTCTCATGATTTCCTTAGAATAAATTCCTAGTGACAGAATGTTTCAGTTGAAGATTGTGCTTATTTAAGGCTTCTAATATATAGCACCAATTGTAAGGGGCACTAAATTATATTCTCAGTCGTAGAGTTTGGGAGTTTTTGATACTCTGCCTTCTAGGTATTAGTATTCTCTCTCCTCTTAGGCATAATTATAACCTTTTCCTGACTGAACCTTTGGGACAAAATGGGGATTCTGGAGAAGGCAAGTAACTGAAATAGGAAGAAATAAGTACACACACACACACACACACACACACACACACACACACACACACACACACCACGGTTTGTTTTTTTCTTAATTAACCTTGTAAATTAAATTCTTCAGCATTGATGAAAATATATTTTCCTCTGTCTGACTCAATTTAGACTGTGAAACATTATCTAATCCTTCAGACGAACGCTGCCATTACGCTCTTCCTGAGTATAAGCTGTAGCTTCTGTGATGTGTATAATATGCATGTTCGGTAAGAGTTAACAATCATTCAGCAAGTCTGTGCTGAGTGTAAGGCTGTGTCTGACAGTGGGCAGTGCTGGAAAAGGAAATGAATATGACATACCCCTGTCCATCCTAGGCTTGCCCACAACTTAGTGAAAGATTCTGGTTATAACCCAAGGCCCAAGGGTTTGTAAAAGGTATAAAATTCAATGAAAGAACAGAAAAGTAGCAGTCCTAATAAAATAACAATAAAAATAACAACAGTAATATGGTTGCTAGTCTTAAAGGCTCATTATGTGCCATGCAGCATACTGAGTGCTTTTCATATCATGTTTCATTTGATCATTGCCACATCAGTATGGAGTCACTACTGCTGTTACTAATTTTTATACATGAGGATACTGGGAAACAGGATAAACAGGTTGCTTGAGGTTGTGTTGCTAGAAAATATTGGAACCATTGGGAGGGTCTTTTGGAGAAGGTAGGGTATGAGGTCTGGAAAAAGGATTAAGGCTTTAGCACATAGAGGCTGGAGTAATGGGTGCTTCAGGCAGGGTGCACGGCCTGAGCAGAAGCACTTCAGTAAGACAGGGCAGGTCATGGATGGGGAAGCAAGAGCCAAAGCCAGTGTATGTGGAAGAGTAAGGGAGGCTGAGTTTTGGTGTGGAAAGCTTAGAATGCCAGTTTAGGTGTGCGGATTTTATTGTGTTGGCAGCCAAAGGGATACAGTTTAAAGACGGCAGAGGTTGAGTGATCAGATCACAGCATTAGAATGTAAGTCTAATATCTATTTTATTGGATGAAGCTATTACAATAGTCTAGAAGAAGTTTTGTACAGAATGGTAGATGAGTTCAAGATATATTTATGTATCTAAATTTCTTATTTGAGATCCTGTTGCTAGAGATGGGGGCCATAGAAACAATAAGTCACACTTCATTGGCATTTGCTCCTGAAATTAGACTGTCCCTAGGAGCCCCAGAGCACTGCCCCACTGTCTCCCAGGGCCACGTCATCTCACCAGCTCTTAGCCCGAATGTTCATACTCATGCTCAACTCAAGAGAATGAAGATAGTTAAACTTACAAGAAGTTTTCACCACCACTCTCTTTGTTATCTGTATATATTTTTATCTGACTTTAAATAGATTTGGTGCTTTTTAAAGGTAGGGTTGACCTCTATTTTTTTCTAACTGCATAATACTTAGCCCAGTGTTTTATACATAATCAGTGTTAACTACTGAGTGAACAAACCACAGATGCAAGTCAGGCCAATGTCAAATGTTTTGTTGTCTATGCTTGAACACGTATCTGGAGCTGCATCTGGGTCTCTACTAAATACAAGGCAATGTCCATTACCAGGGATAACAGCACATTTAGATATGAGTTACCTATTTACATTTATAGTGGTGTCTAAAACCGCCTGTTGGGACTGAGCTCATCTTAATTTATTATGGCCTTTACTGCCTGCCAGGAGGCAGTGATGTACTCGAATTTCACTTATATTTCTTAGCAGGAACCCAGCTTCAATCAATATTTGGGGGGAATGACAGTTCTTGGGGAAGCTCAGGATCTGAGTCTAGCTAATACATTATGATTGTTCATAGAACTGTCATCAGGGCTCGGAGGAAAGGATTTGCTAACAGCTGTTCTCTGCAGTTAGACTTGTTTCTGAGTCCCATGGATAATCAGCAGGCAGATTTCTCTGAGAATAGATCTTGGCCTCCATAAGTCAGTTATGAAAAGAACACTGGGTTGGGAGTCTGGAGACGTGATTTCTCTCCAGGGCTCAGCTGCTAGTGAGCTGGTTGAGATTGACAGTGGGTGTTCTGGCTGGTGGGAATGATAATCCAGCATCTGGATTTTGAAGTCACCTTAAAGCTTCTTGCTCTGGGTAAGGTCAGTGAAGCCATCTGTCAGCTGAGAAGCAGGTTAGAGAACCTATACTGGGGCTGTGCTGTCTGATAAACATTCAAACCAAGGGCTTTGGGGTGAGATGAACCTTGGAGACTAGCACATTGAAACTTCCCTATTTGCTTTATAAACCATCAGCCTTAATAACATTTTTATGATGTCCTCAGTTTATCTGAAGTCATATTTTACTTCAAATCTCTCCCCTATAGCATCACTCCCATTCCCTTTCAATCTTTACAAAGTCTCACACTTTGTGGAATAATACTTGGCAGGTAAGGAAGCAGCCCTTCATTTTAGCAAAATGGAAAAGGAGGGGGTTATCCTGATCTCCATTTTCAGCCCCTTTTTCTTTGCTCTGTTGGCTGTAGTTCCTTCGTTAGAACTTCAAACATGGTTGTACAGGCAGGGAAGATGGATCTGAACGGAGTATTAAAGTTAGTTGATAATTATTGTCTCTCTCTTATTCATTCAACAAACACTGATTGAGAGGTGTTATTTTTTAAAGTGTGTGAACATGCAGTCAGATAGACTGGGTTTGTGTATCAGCTCTATTGAAAACTGTTTGGGTAATTTTGAGCCACTTTTTAAATTTCTCCCAGTCTTTGTGCCCTCATGTGTAAAGCAGAAGTAATAGTTTCTTCTTCAAAAAGCTACTGGAAATTAAATGAATAAGGAGTGTAAAGTTCTCTGTGTGGATCTATTTGAATAAACAGAACGAATTACCATTAGAGGATGTGCTCTGCTTAATGTTCTGGAGGACACAAAGTCACATGAGGTGAGGCCACTGTCCGCAGATGTCCACATGTGGTCCGATGCTGGACACATACCATTCTGATTCAGCATCATGGAAATTCAGAGAAAACACATATTTCATCTGGGAAATTGGAAATCTGGAAATCAGAGAGCAGGTGATATTGGATCTGAGTGATGAAGGAAGGGAAGAATTCGGATAAGGGAGAGTATATAAAATATGGTATGTGTATAATGCAGAGACCACCCTCTTCCAACTACCTTCTACCCATCTTTCCCTGATATCTATACCAACAAATTACATGATACCCCTTTGTGACTTTGTTTCTCAGTAAGGACAGTGTTTTACTATATTTGTATTAGTTTTAATGTATTTGTATTGAGTTTTAATATTCTTTCACCTATGTAAATACCTATAAGCTCTTTATTGCCGCTACCCCAGCAGTCTCCCCTCTGCTCTTTCTCCTTCCCTCCTTCCCAGTTTCTCTATTTGATCTCTTTCTTGTAGGACCTAACGTTCAGCTAATGGAAGAATGAGAGTACAGGAGTCACTGAGCTCCTTCCATGAACCAGGCACTCCACTGAGCATTTTATATACCCTATCACATAATCCTCAAAAATCCTTCCACATAGGTAGTATTGTCTTATATATAGATTAAGTAACTGAAGCTAAGAGAAATTAAGTACCTTGTCTGTAGGAGCCAGAACAGGAAGAAAAAAAGTGGTAATAAAAAGAACCCTAAATTTCAGTGACTTCAAATAACAAAGGCATATTTCTTGCTCATGTTCCTGTCCATCCTGGGTTGTCTAGAGGCTCATTTTACATGTCTTCAGCCTGGCACTCAGGCCAAAGAGTGGATGCCCTGAATCATGGTCAGTCGATGGGGCAGAGGCAAAGAGAATGCATGGAGAATTGTGCGCTGGTTCTTATGTGTTCCACCCAGATGGCACGGATCACTTCTCTCTTTTCAATGGACACAGCAAGTCGCAAGACTACATGTCCCTCCAAGGAGGCAGGAAAGCCCAACTCATAATATACTCCAGGAAGAACTTAAAATATCTCGTCAAAAAATTGCTGATGACCATACTGCCCAGACCTCCTCAGTGGTGCCTCAGTCTGTCCACTTCTGAGCATGTGCTCTCGGACACAGCACATGCTGCCTCTTAGCCGGGCATCAGATAATCTCCACTCAGCTGGTAACTGACAAGGCTTTCAGTCATTGCCTCTCTCAAGGGCATTTACCTTTAAGGACTGAGTATTTTATTTCTAATGGTGAAATTTCAGGTGGAGATGAAAGATTGAAGCTAAAGGTATTCAGGAGCTCCTCAGATTATCCAACATGGGACTCTGTTTATGGTTGATAAGGCATACTAAGATTTAAAATGACAAAGAATTATTCTGTGGCCTCTGAGCTCTTATTTTTAAGTCTGTACCAATTCCTGATGATGATGAGTCAGACCTTGGGGATTGTAAAGCAGAGAGACAGACTGGGAAGTGGCAAGAGCATTAGATACTAATGCAAGAACTAGGTTCTGCTCTCAACTTTGCCACTAGTAGGCTGTATGAATTTGGACATGTCTATTCTTCTTTCTGCGCTGTATGAACTCAGACATGTCCATTTCCCTTCCTGAGCCAAGTTTTCCTGCAAAATGGAGCTGTTTTAGATGGAGCACTTCTCAAATTTGATGTGCATATGAATGCCTTGAAGATTTTGTTAAAATGCAGATTCATAGTTAGTAAATCTGGGATAGGGACCGCGAGTCTGAATTTCAACAAGCTTCTAGGTGGTGCTGAAACTGGAACCCTTGACTGTATTGTGAGCACCAAGACTTAGAGGCTTCCTAAGGCCAACTCTTAGAAGTCAGCACACAAATATTCGGTTCCTGGTATATGCTGGGCACTCTATAAGAGGGTTGTTACTGAGAGAAAGAAGACACCGCTTATGCCCATACTAGAAATACATTCCAAAAGGGAAGTGGAATGGATCTATCATTTCAAAATAGCGTGCACTGGTTGTTATGTGTTCTTATGTTTCCTTGAACAAATTCAAGTTTGTCAGAAAGTCACATATCACATAGGAAAGTGCTGAAAATTGCCTAAAGGGAGTCTCGATCTTCAAGGACACTCAAGAATTCCTTTTCCTAAGGGAGGCCCAGCTGTAGGTATTAGGAAATATTTTTATCAGTAATTTTGACTACTTCATCTCACGCCATGACTGCTTTCTCCATGCCTTCCCATCCCATGGCTGCCCGTTAGGGCCACACTGATGAAAGACTGACTCCCCTGGCTGACTCTAGGGTCTGTCTGGAAGATACAGCAAGCAGGAAAACTGGTAGAAGTGTGGTGAATGCAGTACCTTCGCCCCCATTCAGCTCCCAGCAGGCCAGAAGCAGTGAGTCAGGAAGGGAAAAGTAGGTGGGTGGAGAAAGGATGCAGTCTACATCTGCACCAGGCAAGGATTCTGTTTTCTAATAAACCCCTGAAAATAGAGGCATCTGCCCCAGAGGAAGCAGGGGGATCCCCACCCCCTGAATAATAGGGGCCTCGCAGAAACTCCTTGTTTCAAGGATTATGAGAAAGTGGGGAGGGAAGGTGAATAAAGCAACATCCAGGGGTATGGTCTTCCTCTGGATCCTTTTAGGTTTTATACCTAAACAGGTTACTCTGACACTAGAGGCGATTACACCAAAAACAGTCCTCAGGTGGCAGTTGGGAGAGCTGGTTTCTGGAATCTTTTGGTTTGGTCACTATGAGACCTTGGGCAAGTCAATTCCTGTCTGACACCCCATTTTCCAGGCTATGCAGTGGGAAGTTGGGCACAGTTTCTTGGGTAACTTGTAACTTTGAGTCTATGATTAAATTTTTATGTTCAAGTTCAGTTATTTTGCTCTGTCAATATCTAACAGAGATCATCCTTTGCATCCTTACCACCTGCCACTTCTCTAGACAACTAGCTTCGGGGCCAGGTTTGGTGATCTAGAATCTGCAAGTCTGTTTCCCACAAATCTAGGGAATTTCCTGTCTTGATTCAGGCATCCGGCCTTCACTTCCTTTCCCAGAGGGATCTGGGCATCCAAGATGCCATCATCCCCTGCTGGAACTATTGTAGCAATTTCCTGGCCACTCTGGAGCCACTCCTGTGTCCCAACACTTCCTTATCCAGGTGCAGCCAAAGAGATCTTTTGTAATGTAAATGAATGGTGTCACCCCCTGCTTACAATGGCCTGTTTATGTGTAAAATAAAATAGAAACTCCACTGTGGCCTGCAAGATCTTTTGCCATCTAACCTCTATTAACCTCTACAATCCCAATTCCTATTCTCATCTCATATTTACTATGTCCCAGCCATACACACCTATTTTCTATTATTTGAAAACTCCAAGTTTGCTCCTGCCCCAGGGCCTTTGATCTTGCTGTAAATGCCTGTCTGAAATGTCCTCTCTTCAGACCTTTGCATTTGAGGCTTATTCTCATTCAATTCTCAGTTCAAAGGATGTCTCATCAGTGAGACCATGCTCAGCCACACTGACCAAAATACTGCACTCACCACCACATGTCACCCTCTAGCCTTTAACTGGGTTTGCTTCCTTTACAGAATAATCATGACCTGACATTATCTTACTTACCCTTTGCTTACTGTGTGCTGTGAGCCTCCTATTCCCTGTCCCCACTAAAATGCAAGAGCTATGAGACCAGGGACTTGGTCTAATTACCCCTAGAATAGTACATGTCCCAGAGTAGGTACTCAGGAAAAAAATTTTGGATGAATGGATGGAAAAATGGAAAAAGTGAGGGACAGAAGGACATAAAGGGTGAAGGAGAGGAAGAGGGTGGGGGAAATTCACACTATTAACAAGACATGGTCCTGAATGTTCTCTTTTTCACTCTTGTGATGTAATTTAATCTTCACCACCACACTGCAAAGAGATGGAGGAAAGGAACCTTCTATGATTTGAATCTAGCCTTAAAGGTTCAAAATTCAGAGAAATTAAGCCAGTTGCTGGGTAGGACTGAGCACTGTGATGTCACCCAAGTGAAGAGAGTTACAGTCACAAGAGGAAGAATATAGTTTCAAAAGTGGTAGAAATGGCTTCCAGCTCTGCAGTGCCTCCTGTACTTGGCCTTCAACACACACTGTGAGTCTGAGAAGGTAGCTTTAAGACTTTTGATTCCTATTTTCAAAGCACATGCGTCTGAGAGGAGTAAGGCTTGTAGCTCTTCTCGCTGTCTTTTGTATCTCTGTGAGTAACATTAGTTTAAATGTGTGCTGAGAGATGGGAGGTGAGGAAAGATGGACAGACCCTGCAAGACAATATGAAGAGGGGTTCTCTGTTCTGGCTGCCCATTATAGCCCCTGGGAAGATGATGAAAATATTCATGTCAAGGTCCATTTCCAGTTGCTGATTCAATTGTTCTGGAGTGAGGCCTCGGTTAAGATACTTTTTGAAAGCTCCCTAGAGGATGGCAGAGTGCAGCCAGATTGGAGATGACTGATCTAAAGCGTGGGCTCAAGGAGACCCAGCTTATTCTGAGGCTTTCCCCTTAGCATTTGGAATTTTTGCAGTGGGATTTACCAGACAGTTAACAATCACTGAAAGCCAGCTACATATGAGGTGTGGGGACAGACACTGCAGGCAACAATGACAGAAAAGTTTCTCAGATTGGCCCCTCACCAAAGACCTTATAAAACAAAATATGGATTGTGGGCGTTAATAAGGTATCAAATAAATGATAACACTTTTATACTGGGCGAATCTCAGTCTTGACACTACTGTCATATTATGCCAGACAATTCTTTGTTGTTGGGGACCGTCCTGCAAGTGGTCGGATATTTAGCAACATTCTTGACCTCTACTCACTAGATGCTAGTGGTTCTTGATCCCAGTTGTGACAATCAAAAATGTTTCCAGACATTGCCAGCTGCATCTGGGGGAGTAAAATTGCCCCAGGTTGAAAACATTTGTGGCTACAGGGATCAAAGCTCCTGTGGAGATCTGTCAGCTTAATGGAATGTTTATAGATGGATAAGATATCAATACATAGAAAAGAAAAATGAGGATAAGTATGCACTGAGTTCTTTAAAGATACGCATAATGAATTGGAGATGTTAGTTGCTGTCCTTCTTTCCACTTTTCTCTTTCATTCCAAATGTAGAGTTAAAAAGCTTTTTGCAGACCGTTTAAAACCAGGGGTGGGGATGGCACCAGAGATAAAATCAGAAAAAAGGTGTCTAACACCAATGAGACAACCCCCAAAAAACAACAATTTTGAAGGTCTTGAATGTCCAAGGAGACCTTTGAAGCTTATTATCCGGGAAGATGAGGGGATGAAGACTTTGTGCTGTAAGAGCAGAACATGGATGGCCCCATTCAAAAAAGGTGGGGGTTGATGATATCCCGTGGGATTCTGACAAGAGACTTATATTTTGGGGAACTTCTTGAGCAGGGGTGCAAATTTCTTAGTGCATTGCCCTTGAGGTTGTACCATTTGCAATGGGGGATACCGAATAGATGCTTGAGAGGGCTGGACATCTATTACCTTGACCTTGGTAGCTGGTCTGGTCTCCAACACTGGGGTGATTGACAGCTCAAGTGGCTCTCAGTTCAACTTGCCTTCACTTCAACTTACTGCTGAACCACCAGCAAGCATGCAATACAAAGAAAATGCACCAGATAATGCTACTAGTGAGAGAAACAGCCTCTGAGGCCAGTGCAGCCTCATGGAGCGAGGCGTCCTGGAGGTTGGAGCCATGGGCTCCATGCCTTTTGCCACAGGTGCACTTTAGGGTCCATCAACCACGTTGTGAGGCAATTCCTTTCTGAATCTCAGTTACATAGTTTCTTGTCAACTGGCTGAAGTGGGACCCAAGAAGACCCCATAGTGGCTATGCCAAAGCAAGTGGGGAACTAGCCACTGATTGCAGCAGTGGGTACTAAGAGAAGTGAAGATGGCAATATTAAAGTACTGAGGACCACAGAGGACTTGACCTCATTTTTCTAGAGTATTTGGAGCCTAGGATATTTTCAAGGGCGTGGTAGAGCATCAGGGAGGTTGATGAATATTGAAGCCAGTGAGGAAGGGCTCAGGGATAGATTGATGTGATCGAAGAAAATAAAAATACGTGTTACCTCTTGTACTTGAGCAATATAAAGTAATTCGTTCTTGTCATAATACTGAATCTACTTTTAGAATCGTATCCCAATCAACTAAACACAATTGTACCAAGAGGTTAACTATGGGAATATTCATTATACCACTGATTACAGTGAAAAATGGAAATGGTATAGAGGTTTATCAATAAAGGACCAGATAAATACATTTTAGTAAATTTACACAAAGTGGTCTACATACTAAAAACATGGTATTCTAGAAATATCTTTAATTACTGGGAGGAAGTTAATATACATTTTAAGTGGAAAATAGGTTAAAAAGAGTACACATTTCTGAAAAATAAAATGGAACCAGTTAGGTACATATGTATCAAAAAAAAAGAGTGTGAAACATATGTATCAAGGGGTAACAGCAATTTCTAGTTGGTGGAATAATGTTATTTAATTTTCATCTTTTGTGCTTGTGTGTTTTTATTCTGGTTTCTCTACAATGAATGTATGTTGCTGTTGCTCATTTTACAAGTAAAATACATTTTTAAAAAAAGAGAGAAAATAGGTATTAGAGGAAAAGAACAAATCTCACCCAACAGCACTTGATAATACTGAAGACACGTGGATTTGAAATGGACTTCATTCATCCTTGCTGAACACTCTTTCTCACCCTTGTCTCCTTGATAAAACAGCCATGGTGATGGACTGATGAAGGGATCCTTCACCTCCTCTAAAACCATACCTTCTTTCAAAAGCTGGAATTTCCTACCGAGGCCACTCAGAGCTAACTGAAGGAAAGCCTTTTCACTAGGAAGTTTGCCTCTGTTTCTCAGGGAGGAGTAAGAGCTGCAGGCACCCCCTGAGCTTTCCAGTCCACATTGTTCTCTCTCTCTTTGAAACTCCCAGAGGATTAGTTTGTATACTGTAAAATTTATCTGGATTGCAGAGTATTTTACATTGCTCTCTAATGGTGTTCATGCCTTTTATTCCAGCCCAGTTAAACCTCAGATCCAGTATCCCTCTTCTACTTGACTTCCTGTTATCTTTTTGTGATTATCATTACTGTCATGAACATTACTGTTGACTGGCTTAGGGGAGATACCCAAAGGAGGTGGAGTCTGAGTTTTGAGGAGATTTGGCTTTAAACATTGGATGATCAAACTACATTCAGCATACCCAAAGTTAAATGGAAAATATTACTCTTAATAATTACAATAATAGTAAAAGTTGTGTATATGCAAACATTGTGTAGTTGCTTTATTCTTCGAAATTGTTTTCACAAATAATCTTTCATCAATCCTCATACAAAACCAGTGGAGTGAGTAGAGATAATGAGTAAGAAGTTGCTCCATTTTTACAGATGAGAGAAAAAACACAGAGACATTAAATGACCATCCAAATGATTTATAATGGATTAAGGGTAAAACTGAGGCTAGAATGGTTTCATAACTGAAACTGTTTTCCTGTAAGTATAAGACCACACTCATGTCTAAACTTTAACATGTGCACATGTTCATTTTAGGTTTTTCCAGTTGTATAAACTGTATTCTCCTCCTCTAACATTTATAAACTGCAAATCCTTTGTAATGAAGACCAGAGAGTTTAAAGATGGAACAAATATTAGAATTTATCCTTTCCCATAATTTTGGACCAATGAAAAATACACAGAAGCATAATTTTATTACACTACTTCGGTGTAATAAAATAATTGCATTTTTAACATCCACAGAAACAACCCAATAATCTGCCAAAGGCAGAGCAGTCTAGAAAAATGAACTGTGGGGACAGACCCTAGACCTGATGCTTATTAAGGCCTGCTTCTCCCTTCCCAACTCTCCTCTCCATTAAGCCTTTGGGCAGAACTCAGTCTGCAGAGCAGACCCCGAGGCCAGCTGCAAGGGCAGAATAAATACGCCATGGAGAATGGCCAACCCACACACCAGGGGAGACCTACTAACCAGGTGTGATCAGGTGTGCAGTGGAAGAGGAGCAAGCCATTTCTTGACTTTGAAGTACAAGAACTGTTTCCATTTATACAACGTTGTCCAGGGCTGCCAAAGCCTGGCAGAATCAGTCCTGCCTTTTTCCTTGGCAGAAGTAGAAGTGTTCATTCCAATCTTCTTTGTTTCAGAAAAATGTAATATAGACATCAATAAATGTTAACTCTTAGTTACACACTAAGTTTTAAAACCAAATTCTTACAATGGCCTCTGAGGCTGTTCTATTCCAGCTCCCTGCTCTCTTTGTCCTCATTTCTTATTATTCCTCTGCTCTGCTTCAGCCACACTGGCCCTCAGGGTGTTTCCCAATTATGTCTGACATACTCCTGTCTCAGGGCCTTTGCACTAGCTCTTGCCTTTGCTTAGAGCTGTTTTCACTCAGATAGCCACATGATTCAACTGCTTTCCTACTTCAGGTCTTTATGTCAGTATCATCTGCTCAGTGGGACCTTCCCTACCTACCATCTATTCTATTTAAAATTGCACCCGACCTAATGCTCCCTTGCTGTATCTTACTCCATAGCACTTACCACCGCTTAACCTACTCTGTAATCTATTTTGGTCTTCTTTGATCATTGCCTGCTCCCTCACTAACAGATACACTTCATGAGAACAGACAGAGGCCTGAAGAAATGAAATGACTTTTCAAAGGTGACTGGAGAAGTGTCCTGGCAGAGAGGATTCATCACCCCTGAGAACCCAGGTGTCCTGACTCCCGCCTTGTTCATATCTCACCACTGCCTCATGATGCATTGCCAAACAGGGAGTCCTGATGTTAAATGGCTGTGCATATAAAAATTATAGAGGGGCATTTTACCAAAGCATATTAGCATGGAGACAAAGCAGGAGAAGTTCTGTTCTCTAGCTAGAGCAGGCAACACCTGCTGGCTGGGATTTTAGAATTTGTGTTTTCCATGTTACTCCTACCCAAGGACTGCTTTGGAGGATGGGAAGTATACCTTCGCATGACAACGAAGTCACAAAACCTCATCTAGGAGAGAACTTCAAGAGCTACTTCATGAACAAGACACAAACTCACTACGAGGGCAAGGATATCCTTTTTGTCTGACTTTGTGGTACTTTTTTCTTAAAGCCCTCTGTAACATTAAGGAATCCCCAAATAACTGGAGCCTAGCCCTTGAGAACGGCAAAGCCCCAGGGAGGTTGTGGGCTGTGCACAGTGGTGGTGAGGTCCCCTTCAAGAAGCTGGAAGTTAAAGGTGTATGCTGCTTTCCTAGGGCGAAGTTTCCACGTCTATACCCTAAGGATAGTGCGGAAGTTAGAAAAGCCCTTATAAAGGGAATGGGATATTTCTCAAGGCAGAACATGATTTGGTGATTTTTTGGTTTGTGGCTTCCAGAGCCTCTCCGTTTGAGTTTCAGTTGCCCCTTAATAGCACAGCACCCAGTGAAGTCAGCCTGACCACTTTCCTGTAAACCAGTCCAGTGGCTCCCCACTGCCCACCTCTCTCCTTCTCACCCTTCATCCTCCTGCTCATCTCCTCTGTTCTGCCCATGAGGCCTTCTTTTAGCTCCTAGCAAAACCCATACTCCCTTGCATAGAGGCCCCCACAGGCTGTTTCCTCTGTAAGGACACCTCATAATGCTCTTCCCGAGAAAGCAGTCCCCAGTTTTCAGGTCCTGGATGAGGTGTCCCTCCTCCAGTAAGCATCTCCTCCTGGGGCCTTGCAGGTATGTGTGTCTAAGAGCCATGACAGGGGCTGTCACGGGCCTGCTCTGGGCTGTCTCCTCGACTCCCCTCCTGGCCTTTGCATCCTTCTCCATCCTCCTGTGGGCCTCAGAGGGCTGCTCTTTAGGCTGCACCTCGGCAGGCTCCCTGCTCTAGGGCGTCCAGTTTGGTCTTGCTTGGCAGGAGGTGGGCGCCATGTGAGGAGAGTGAGGGAGAGGGTGGGCTGCTGTGGGCTGTCCACGTCTCCCTGCCCAAGGCTACTGCTTCTGTCAGGAGGCTCTCTCCACACAGCCACCCTCTCTGGCAGTCACCCTTTCCTCTGTCCCTTCAGACCTTGGGACTGTAAGAGCTCCCTGCTTTTACTTGCTTTAGGGCACTGTACCCTCCCTTATTAGGTTTCCTCTACTCATATGCCTTTGGGAAACTGTCTCTTCACTGTCCCAAAATGCATATGCCATTTGTTTCTGTGAGGACTGGATGGATAGGATACATTTGTTAATTACTCTGTGATTCCCTGATTTCCCCTCTTGGCTCTGTTCTCTCCCCTCCAGCCCCACCTCCCTCCAAGTAGACAGTAAGTCGTGTGGGAGAGAGGACCTTTCTCGTTCCTTTTCACATTTAAGATACTACTGTAACACCTGATACATTGTAAATGTTAGATAAATATCTTTTAACTAAATCAAATTTAAAACAAAATCAGTGTAGTTTGTTAATAGAAATTGTGTTTCATTCAGTCTTTGGAAAAACAAGGAGCTTCATCTTTTCTTTTCATCAGATCTTTTTTGGATTGACTTTTACACAACAGCAAAGTTCAATAAAGTGTACTAGTCCAAAACATAAGTACTCATGCCACAAATAAGGGCTATTGCAATAATCTCGTGTAACTGTTTAACTATGTAGGTTAAGAAATTGAACTACATACATTACGAACTACACGGGAAGTAGGATATTGTTGTAAATCACAAGGAAACATCATGCAGTTTTGTGATTGCTCATTCTTTTATTCTGTCAATACTGAGTGTGTATTTTGTGGGAAAGTGCCAGGCTTTGTGGGTTCACTGATGGCTCCTGCCCCATAGACTATGCAATCTGAGACAGTGTTGCACTTTTGGCCCACACATCACCCACTGAACCTCTGGAGAGCATCTCAGAGGTTTTTTCAAAACTCCCCCAGAAGACTTAATAACCACTAATTGACCTCTGCAGAATTCTGGTGTGGGTAAAATTGCAGTATTTCCAGAATCTCTCACCTGGCCTCAGTGTATCTCCACATCAATAGGTGTTTCCAATGAGTGGAGAGAAGTAGTCCATCTCCATATCAATAGGTAATTACAAGGGGGAGTGAGGGCATATCTGGACCTCAGATGTTGGGTGGGGTCCCTTTTGTGCAGCCACGTTTCCAAGAGACAGGGGTGAGCACTGCCATAAATGGCTTTCTCCCTCTTTATTTCTCCCTTTGACTGATTTCAGTTCAAAGGTATTTTGCCCCAGGCTGGGAAAGTATTTTCCTCCTGGAGTTACATCTGGAATTTGTGGACTAAAAATTTGGGCTGGGGGGAAGAAGGAGGAATTTCTAACACAAAACACCAACAATCCTGAATCACATATAAAATATCTTTCAATACACAATCAAGCTTGCAGACTTGAGGAAAATAGACAGGACCTAAAAACAAAGATCAAGGGAGGAAACCAAAACATTAAGCCAGTGAATTAAACTTAAAAAAGCAGTAACTGCATTCAGGGACACGAGGCTCCTCAGCTTTCAAGATCAGGAAACCAGGCCCTTATTCTGCACCTAGTGGGTGTTTGGTAACAAGACTGCACCTCGATCCTTGCTCACAAGTATTTGCAGTGGAGGCTGCCCAGGACAGCTCTGGTTTATATCTGTTGTCTGTGCTATCACCAAAAGGAACCTGGTTCCCTCTCAGGTACCCAGGTTTTGACAACGAGTTACAACGCCACTCTAGTTAAAGTCTACTTAATGAAAGGATGGGCCCTGAGAAGGAAGAGGCCCCAGCAGCCAGGAGAGGCAAAATGTAACACCCTGGCCATGGCTGTGGGTAAAAGAGATTTAAACATTAATAAAGTATGCCTCGTGAAATTAATAACTAGAGGTGTGTCCTTACTCAGCATGGGGTCAAAAATTTGTACATAAGCATTGTACTTAAAGACTGGGAAATTTAAAAGGAGAAAATCACTCATAGTTTCTTTAACCAAATGAAAACAATGTTAATGGTCTCTATTTTTCCTCATCGAGTCTTTTTTTAGAGTAGTTTATTTTTTCTTTGGTTTTATATTGGATCATCTTTTACAAAAAAATTTTATGTACTAAATTTTCACTAAACATAATGAAGAGTTTTATCTTCATGGTGTAAATTTTGCAAACAACATTTAGAATGCCTGTGGTTCTATTTAGTGACCACAATTTAAGCAAAAGCTTATGTTGGGCATTTAAGTTATTACCAATATTTGCTATTAGAACAAATATCATGATGGACACCTTTGAATATAAATCTTTCTTGACATTTAAGATAGATTCTCTAATGTGGAATTACTGGGTCAAAGAATAAGGTCACTGTTAAATTTCTTGACACATGTTATTACCAATTGGTTTGTTTCCTGAAGGGTGTATCAATTTTCATGCTGTTTCTCTTTGACAGGATTGGGCAATCTACTAAAACATCTTCCTGCACAGGTTGGGAATATCCCAAGCACTCTGAAACAAGCACTCTTTTACCACTGAGGGCCTGTGTAGGAATTATCCATAAATAAGGGCAAGTTCAGGGCTATGCATCTGAGATGAGGAAAGGAGGAAGAAAAGCTGAATGAGCCACAGCCTGTCACTGTGAATCTTGGCAGTAAGAGTCCCTCCTCAGACACCCAAGATGTAAAAGGGATATTAAAGCTGTAAATAATTTCCAATTAGCACTATTATCTATGTCCTGGGCTGCTTAGCTCCAGCTTTCTGTTGATAAACAGCCTTGGGGTGCTTTACCATACTGTAGACAAGCCCTCCAGCCTTCTCTGGTAGAACTACAGAGAGAATACCCATAGCCCAGTCCAGGGGTAATCCTTGGATTTTAAAGAACATAGACCCTGTTCAATAAATGAAAAGCAGCCACTTTATTTGGGAGAATTCTGAGGCTTAGATATTTTTGAAGGTGGATTTTCCACTATAGAAATGGAAAGAGCATTAGATCTGAGGAGGAGTACATTTAAGTTTCAGTTCTGCTTTTTCTAAAAGTCACCATCTGATGTTGGATGAAGGTGAGGAGGATAATCATGACAGTGAAGATTTACAGTATAGATATTTATTGTGTGCCTACAATGCATCAGACACAGTGTCTGACTTGGGAGATACATTAGTGAACAAAACAGACATGCAGTGAAGTTAGCTTATGTTCATGTAAGAATGAGAATAAGTTAGCATAAGAGTAGCCATCTTAAGGGCCTAGAAGCAGTTTTCTGAAGTTGTGACTTAAAAGAAAAAAAACTGGAACTGGGTAAGGCCTTGGAAAACAAGTTAATCATGAACACCGGGATGGGGGCAGCTGTGGCCTTCGGTCAGCTAACCTTGGTCAGTTAATCCTACATACCAAGCTTATCGTGCAGAACCTCCCTAACAATTGAGGAGTGGTCTTACCTTGCTCTCGCTTAACCCCAGGATGTATGTCTTGCAAAGATAATGTGCAGCTGTGGAAAATTACTAAGAGTTAAGTGTTTTGAAAATGCTATATAAACCCTTGGTTTTGAGTGCTCGAGGTCCTTGTTGAAACCCGCTGTGTCGGGCAGACACTTGGACCCCAGCTAGCTGGAATAACAATAAACCTCTTGCTTGTTGCATCGATCTGCCGTGGCCTTCGTCTCCTCACTGGGGGGGAAGCGCAGACCGGAATAAGGCCGTTGGGTCTTACATTCTGTCTGTAAGACAGACAAGAAACGTAATAAATACACTGTCAGTCAGAGGGTAAAATGATGGTTAATTTGTGTGTCAGGTTGGCTAGGTCACATCGCCCAGATATTGGTCAAATATTATTCTGGATATTTCGGTGAGCATGTTTTTTAGGTGAGATTAACATTTAAATGGGTGGACTTTGAATGAAGCAAATTGCCCTCCATAATGTGACTGGGCCCCATCCAGTCAATTGTAGGGCTTAAGAGAACAAAGATTGACCTTCCCTGAAGAAGGAATTCTGCCAGCAGTTGGCCTTTGGACTTCCCCTGCAACATCTGCTCTTCCCTGGGTCCCAAGGCTGCTGCCTCTAGATTTTGGACACCAGCCTCCATAAATACATGAGCCAATTCCTTAAGATAAATCTCTCTCTATAGACAGATGGCTGATAAGTAGATAGATAATACACACACACACACACACACACACACACACACACACACATACACAATACACCCTAGTGGTTCTGTTTCTCTGGAGAAGCCTGACTAAGGAGTCAGTAAGCATTATAAGGAAAATAAGAAGCTGGTAAAGGGAGATTGAGAGTCTATGGCTTTTCCTCTCAAATCATCTTACTGCTTTCCCCTCCACCCTGATTCAAAAAAATGTCAGTTTAAAACTGGGGAGCCTGAAGAAAACAAAATCACTAATGATGTTGAAAAGATAATGCACCCCTATGTTTATTGCAGCATTATTTAAAATAGCCAAGATAGGGAAACAACCTGTGTCCATCAGCAGATGAATGGATAAAGATGTGGTACACATACACAATGGAATATTATTCAGCCATAAAAAGAAGGAAATATTACTATGTGCAACAATGTGGATGGTCCTAGACGGTATCATACAAAGTGAAATAAGTCAGAGAAAGACAAATACCATATGATTTCATTTATATATAGAATCTATAAAAATAAAACAAACAAAAAAGAAACTAATAAATATTGACCATGGGGAGGGTGGCAGGGGGATGGGTGAAATAGGTGGAGGGAATAAAGAGGTACAGACTTCAAATTATAAATAAATTAATTAATCACAAGAATGGAAGTACAGCATAGAGAATTTAACCAATAATATTATAATATCTTGGTATAGTGGTAGGGGGTAACAGTATTTACAGGGATGAACATTTAGTAATTCATATAATTATCAAATCACCAGGTTATATATCTGAAACCAGTATAATATTGTATATCAGCTATATTCCAATAAAAAAGACTTAGAGATAAAAGTTAAAATCGGGGATCCATTTACATGGTTTTTTAAAATAAGTGTACAGGTGATTTTACTGTGCAGTCAGGATAGTTTATTCTTTAACATAATCTGTCTGGATTTTAATCTCCAAAATTTACTTACATATGGAGATGATGAATATTTCTTTGGGAGCAGAAAATGACCTTTTTTTCCTTCCTTTCTTCAGTTTTTGGCATCTTTGAGCAAGTAGGAACACTGGAAGTTAAATAGTGTAGCAGTTTTCAAACTTTAATGATCCTAAGAATCAGCAGGGTTGATGGTGAAGATACAGATTCCTAGGTGCAAATAGCTGGGATTGGGCCCAGGAATCTGCATTTCATCAGGATCCTCGGTGATTCAGTTGCAGATGAGAAAAAAAGATACTTGAGGAGCACAGATCTAGTTCAGATGTCTCAGCTCAGGCCCGAAAAGGAGTGGCGATGCCTTTACAGTTACTAAGTGCAGCAGTGGTGCCACTCCAATTCTGTTTTCTCCTTTTTTCTGGCCTCTAAGCCTCCACCAGTGGCTTCTCAGGACTAGCAGCATCAGCATCACCCATAGTCTTACACAGATGCAGATTCTCAGACCCAGACCTAGACTTACTGAACCAGAAACTCTAGGCCCAGGAATCTAGATTTTACAGCTCACTCAGGTGATTCTGGTGCATGTCACTTTGAGAACCACTGCCCCAGCCCATGTGTGCTTAAGAGCCGCTGCTGTCAGCATGCGGCAAACTGTAACCACATATCCCTTAGGGTGTTAGGAACGTTCTTGATTGCACGGCATGACCTAGCTCCCTTTAGCCAGGTGTTGCCCATCGGCACTTGGGAAGTCCTGTTTAACTGAAGCCTGTTGGTCGGTCCTGCTGTCCCTGCCTGCCCTCCTCCAGGACCCTGATACCTGCTTTCCATCTGCCTTGGTGCCCACGACATGCTTCTGCCTTCCATGCCAACACCAGGGTGAGTAACTTCTGGTTGTTAGACATGAAGGGGGTATCATTTGAGAAGGAGATGGGGGGTGCACCAAAAACTTGGTCTAGGAATTTAAAAATGTTCAGAAAATAAGGCACTTTGCCTATTAAGTATCGTGGGCTCAAAAAATCAAGTGTCACGATTTCCTCCTGAGCTGTGTTTTTGCTACCAAAGGACAGGGACTGATTCAGTCATTTCTTCACTATGGGAAGGACAGGGTGTGGGGACAGAGCTTCATTCATCTGGAACAATTACTTAATGATCATTATAAGGAGTTGCATTTATGTGGTGCCTTTCATCTTAATAACCCTATAGGCTGAATTTATGCTCACTGTGGCTTAAAATGTATTTCACAGAGTCCCAGGGGTCTCTCCCTCAGAGCCTCCTAACCCCTGCCTTTGTTATGCATTGTACAGTCTCTCTGATTAAACAGCCTGCAAAAAAAAAAAAAAGGATAATGAGCAATGGTGGTGCTGTAAGTAAGGCTATGCACTGAGACAAGGGAGGTCTGATCTATTCTGACTCTCTGGTGTGTCTCCGGTCCAGTTCACTGATGTGTATTTCGGGTTATACATTCTGTCAGGGGCTCCCTGGGGAGGAGTTGCCTGGAGCATGGGAGATGCACAGTTAACTACTAGCAGGCAAATCTGAATGCCTCAGCCCTTTGGTGGGAACGCAGCACACTGTGGACTGGACCTTTTCTGATTTGAGTCCATTGCTAGGCACTGTTTTCCAGCGCACAGGACTGGGGTAGAGGACCAAACTGAAATGTGTGGGCTCATGGTAAATGAGCAAGTGGAAGAGAGTCTGTGGGCACTGAGTATGTTGCTTTTCCAAGTGTCTGATCACTGGGAGTACAGCGGTGATTTGGCCTGTATGGTGCCCAGCTCTGCATGCTCTTGGGTGGGTGGAGCTGTTATTGCTAAACCTAGTCTGACCAGGGAAGAAGACCCACTTTACGAGGGTTCCCACTTTTAGTGCTCATTCAAGTGGCCTGTGGAACAAACAAGGGACAAAGAGACTATCCCTGAGGTGGTAATTCCTTTTAAAAAAATACAGCTCCTGGAAACAAATATGAAAACTGTTCCAGCTTTAGATGGTAGGTACTTAAGAATTTGTGTAATAGTCTTTGTGTTTATCCCTAACTCCTTAACTGCTCAAAAATAAAATTAGGTCCCAGTGACTCCACTTAGAAATCTTGTCGAAGGTCTCCTTTGTGCTATGGTGTGGCCCAGGGACTCATATTGTTCAAAGCTTCCCTGGAGATTCTGACAGGTGCTTCTGGACAAGTTTGTGTGGGTAAGTTGGGGTTCCTATGGCCAGGATCCTCACTGAACTTAAACCACCTGATAATGTAACTGGCCTGTTGCTAGGCTACCGCTTCCACACCTTTAGGCAATAAGCTATTATTGCACTGTGTAGAGAGCTCAGCCCAGTGCTCTGGGCGGAGGCAGAGACTCCTAGTGACTCGACCTCCTGCCAGGAGAACAAGCCGGGTAATAAACCCTTTCACCCCAAAGAACGTTTTGCTGTCAATTTCTTTGGTCACAATGAATCCATAGCGAACTTGCCCAGGGCTGAAACCCATTGGCAAGACAGTTTGACACTCGTGTTGTGGAAAACTTGTTTTCTGAGTCAGCTTCTAATTACAACTCCAAGTCAGGATTTCTCTTGTAAGTCTCCACTTTATATCCACTCTTTGTTGTTCCAGGTCTCCCACAGTCTGTTATTCAGGTCTGATTTCTGACTTGGGCAGATTAATAGAGTGAGGGTGATACTAGCTAGCTACATCTCCTGAGCATTTGCTGCATAGCAGACCTGGACCATATGTTTGTGCATTGCCTTCTTTAATTCTTCCAATCATTTTGTACTTAAGGAAACCGAGGCTCAGAATTCTTTGAGCTTAAAATGATTTGTACTAAACCACTTAGTTAGAAAATAATGAAGACAACATTTGAACCCAGGTTGTTTGATTCTAGAGCCTATATCTTGATAACAATGATATATCAAGACTCGGTCACTTGAGATTTCTCAGTTATATAGATAAAGAAATCTCTGTCTTGTCTTCTGTGAGAGCACAAGGTCTTCTCATCCACATGGTCTCTCACTTCGATTCTGAATCCTAGTGTGGAAAGATGCTCTCCATCCTTCTAGTTCCTTCAATAAAACATGTGTTACAATTGTCCTGCAACAACCTTTCTCTTTGCAAATATGTGATCAGTCTAGGGGTTAATGCTTTCTTAGACTTCCCAAGTCATAGTAGGGAATCTGAGTTCTAACATTGAGAGCTAGGTAAGGCATTGTTAAATGGGGTGAAAGCTGACAAGCTGACAAGGAATTCATGAGTCTCTTGTAGATGGTTTCTGGAACCTTTTCTTTTTCTGTAAGTTTTCCCAAGAGAGGGGATGTGAAAACCTGTGTGATAGGTAAACCCCAAATGACCCTAAAGGCTACTGTCCTCTTTTGTTTGACTGGTGGATTCCCTTTAAATCAGGATCAAACATTTTCACCCCTAAGGGATAATCAAAGACACATGCCACTGGGGTGTGAAACCCTTGGATTATGGCACATAGCAGGTACATGTTGAATAAATAAGTGAATTAATGAAGGCAATGTTTCCCAAAGAAAGAATGAATACCACAGTTAGGGTGATTCATGGACCTTTTCTGAACTTTGTTATCTTTAATCTGTATTAGAATGAAATCAGTTGGCACATTAAGCTGTACAGTAGGGTATAAATTTGAGTAATAGTTATCTTATAGAGAAGAGTTAGACAAATATGGCATATATTCCTCTTTTACAGATGGAACTACATCTTCAGAAACAATACGTGAATTTGTAATAAGCTCACATTATATTTGATGATCTAAGGAGGAAATAGGAAAAAAATGTGTTGGGGGCAGAGGTGGGGGTCACTGAAATGAAGAGGGTTACCCTGAAAGGAGGAAAGGATGCAAGAGGAACTGCATGACTCTCTGAATTTGCAGGACACTGATAACATTTTGTCTATAGGGTCGTCTTCTTTGTTTTCTACTGAGCTCTTATCATCCTGTCTAGAAAGCTCCCTTACCAGAGGTTAATGTTTTACAGCTGTTATTTGCTGAGAAATCCCATCCTAGTTTCTTAGGACCACATAAGTGAGCTAGTTTATTTTCTCCTGTGGGAGAGAGCTGAGCGGGGAGGGAGGAGTTCTGGGAATTCTGAAGGCGTGATATTTTATCTAGTAAAAGGCATGAGTAGTTGTGGCGGGCTGAGGGACAGATATATTTGGTAACGAGCCCTTGTTTTATGAGATAGTTGCAAAGACCTTAGAAAGTGATTTCATTCTGGGCTGTTTCACTTCTTTGATGCTGAGTGTATCTGAGGCTTCGAGATAAGCAGTGACTTGAGTGAAATGGCACAGTGACAGGCAGATTCCCCTCTTCGTCATTTTGGGAGCTGATGATGGGCGCCACGTGAGCTGTCTCAGAGTAGCACAAGAGCTCACGGGAAGAGAGAAGAAAATAGGGGAGAGATGCAAGCACAATTCTCAATAAATCTCATGTTTACAATTGAAGAAGTTGGATGATATATGCTCTAAGTATAGACTTTTACTAAAACAGTAATTTAAAAAATATGTATTTTTTAATAAAAGCCATTTTGGGAATCTAACGATAACTGAATCCTCTCACCAGAAAATCATGTGTACAGATATTTTGTGTTTAAAGGGATATAGCCTCTCTCTAAATCTAAATTTAAGACTCCTTTATTGAGCTGAATGGTAGCCTCCAAAAAGATACATCCATGTCCTAACCTCTGGAACCTAAGCATATTTATGGTAAGAGTGATTACTACCTTATAGGCCAAAAGATGCAATTAAGTTAAGGATGTTGAGAGGGGTAGCTTATCCTAGATTATCCAGGCGGGCCCTAAGTCCAATGACAAATGTCCTAAAAGAATGAATCAGAGGGAAGTTTGACCAGCAGGATGAGAGGAGGCAAGGTGACCCAGGAGCAGAGAAGGGCACGGCATGGGCACAGATCAAAGATGGCAATAGGCACCAGAAGCTGGAAGAGGCAAAGAATGGACTCACCCCTGTGGCTTCCAGAGGAACCGTGCCCGTGCTGGCACACTGATTTCATACCTCTGTCTCTAAGTCTGTGAAAAGATATGCTTCAGTTGCTTTCAGCCATCCAGTTTGTGATAATTTGTTATAGTAGCCAAAGGAAACAAATATAATCCCCTACTCCAGAAGGTAAATATGAAGCTCTTGAGAATCCATTCTACCATAGTTAAGAAACAAACGGAAAGGTGACTGCCTAATTTTCATTATCAGTATGCCCACAAAAACTCCCTATGCCCATGGTCTTTAAGTTTTTCCATGATTCTGGTTCTTTTCTATCCACACAGACTCATTTTCTCTGTCACCCATGTAAATGGGGAGCTTTTTAAAGATTATGTACTCATCTCATTTGGAAAGGATAAACATTAGCATGATAATGAATATATTCTGGCTTGAACTGGCTGCGATGATGGTTCTTAGAAGTATTTTATAATGGTCAAGAAGGCTTTGCCAAGAGATAGTATGTTCCTACATACTATCTTGGCATCATGCATCTTTACATCTCGAATTAAAATGAAGATGGTAGGGCAATAACTGGATCCTGCTTCTATGATACTACAGGAAAAAATAAATCCTTATTCTGGTGCAGTGATCAATGGGGAAACAAACCAGAGAAGCAGGATCTGTTTCTGCTGGGAAGGATGTGAGGAAGAAGCCCACTGAACAGCCAGCTCCTGGCAGGAGACGCAGTACCACTTTTGCACGATGTGCTGAAACTTCAGGAACCAGTGGCCTAAAGCCTAAGACTAACTTCAACATGCCAAAGAATTCATTATTAAGGTGCAGATCCCAGGGCCTTCCATAATGATCTCTTGAATCAGTCTAGGAGGGACTGGGATATGCACTTTTAAACAAGCTACTCTGCATTATTTTGCACATTTCAATGTAGCACAATTTTGGCTTTATCACTGCAGCTTTTCCAGAGAGTTCTCTTAATGAGACCCAGAGATCCAAATGGAAGAAGTCACTGATATTACTTCCTCTGCTAGGATCTGGTCATGAGACTCATGTATTGGGATCAACCTGGGAGAAGAGGAACAGTGGGAGGTTGATATAACTTTCTGTTTCTCCCAGATACTTAGTTGGCATCCTGTCATTTTGTTAAGTGTCTGATGTTCAGTGGTTAATTTAATCAGTCCATGTGGACATATCAGGTAGATCTGGGAAAAAATGATGGCCCTTTACCATTTTCCTCCACACTAGGTTATTGCTTCCTGAAATACATAGGATGTGCTAATTCTTCCCTCTGTCTTTTCTCTGGAGTCTTTTTGTGTGCAACATTCCTACCTCATTCAGGATTGTTCATAGAAAACAATAGAAACTACCTTCAGTCACTTTAAAAATAAAACTATATTGAAAAATATATAGTAGCTTACAGAATATTCAGCAGAGGCAGAAAGCCAAGCTTTGAGTTCGACATGCCAATAACAATGTTCCAAATTATGCCTTCAAACTGGTCCAGTGAAGATACTCTGCATCTGGCCACTGAGATGTCGAAGGAAGTAGGGACCATTTGCCAACTTCTTATGAACAGTTTGGAATAGGACCATCCAATGTGGCAGACCCAAGTTATGTACCCAAATCTAAACTAAAAGGATTGATCAGAAAAAAGATCATGTGGCATTTTCAACCTCTAGCTTGGTGGGTCTACTTTGCCTTACATGGTAGGAAACTCCTCAAACATGGGAAAAGGTTTCCAAACAGGTGGCCAAAAAATTGTTTTACATTCCAACTTCTACAATTCTTCCCCATCCTTCAAGTTCCAACACAAACTAAGCTTCCTTTAAAATTTTCTTAGTAACTCAAATTATATTGATCTCTGTACTCTGATCTATTTCACTAATAGACTGAGTCACATGATACAAAATCTAATTACAAACCATTTTAGCTTGTTTGTCAGTTGTATTATGTGCATATTTCTATTTTCTCAAAATCAATCCTCAGCAACCCCTCAAATAGACTATATTGACTACTTACAAGGCTGGTATCGAGGAGCTCGTGTGGCCCTGTAGGAGATCATCAACTAATATTTGTTCCTTGGTTTCAGTAATTCATATTCTTATTTGTATAATCAATTGCTGCAGTCTGTGAAATGAATATAAGCATGATAAATATAATAGTTAAGAGAAGGAAGATCAGAAACAACTACACCATGGACTCAGCCATAAAGGAAATAAACTTTGGAGAGAGATTTAGAAAAAATACCACTTTTTCTAACTCAGATTACTGGAAAAAATACTTAAAAGAAATGCTTCTGGCCTAGCAGGAGATCCCACCTGAAACTCTGCTCCCCTCAGGCATGTTCCTGTGCTCTGAGGGTAAACACAGTTGCTGTAGAAATGAGACCATTTCATGAAAAGGTACTGGTGAGCTTGCTCTTGCAATGGTGTCCTTTGTACAAAGGCAGTGTCTATTAGATTCTGTCTTTGGTGAAATAATTAAGGAAATGTACTTCTACCTTCCTCTGTAGTATCCTCAGTGTTTTACAAGCAATTAGTATTTCCATTTAAATCTGTACTTGGCAAAGGACTTCACATCTCAGTTACCTTGGGCTCCTTGATGATCAGCCTGTGATAACAAATGAGGTTGCACTAATTATTCTTCAACAAATTAGTTCAAATTTTTCCCAACTTCTCTGCCCTCTGGGAAAATTCATCTTAGGTTTTCTCAAATCCCCAGGAAGCTGTGTGTGGGTGCTCGTTGGTATAGCCACTCTGCAGAGCACCACGCTCTGAGGGGCACATTAGCCAATGTACTGGAGCCTCCCTGGTACCACGGCTGCACAATGATGTACCCCCAAGTGAGGGGAAGGCCCCTCAGCCCTTGTAATTTCACCATTAGAAGGTCCTCAAGGCAGTGTTGCTTAAGTCTCCCAAGTTTATTCCAATAAACTAATTGTACAGTTCTTTCCTCCTTCAGTATTAACCTAGAATCTTCTTTCCCTTTCTCTCCCTTCTTTACTCCCCCTCTTGACATATCTGGGATCAGGCTAAGTATGTATCTATCACACCCATCACCGTATATGCAAGGTCTGGATTTCCCCACTGTGGTTGATGTTGTCACTGCATCAAGATGTGTCTGCTTGGTGTCTTCATTCCGTGGGATGCACTGTCCTGCATGGGCTCCTCAGCCCTCTCCCTTCCTCCTAGAGCTCCATGAGGCATCAGCCAGCTCATGGAGGAGAGCTGAATGTGGAGGGAAGAAAGGAAGTGCAGGAGATGGACTCTTCCAAGTAGTCAGGTCATGAAAAAGCATCAGACTTAACCTCTAAATGAAGTTGCTCCCAATCATTTGCTTAGCCATGATTATTAATTCACTTCTCAGTCTAATCAAAGATATTGTTCAGAAAGAACTACTAGCTAATAAACCAGTACTTTTGCATTTCTCCAACTTATTTGTCCTTATTTGTAGGAACAGTCTACAGGTAACATCTGGAATCTGAGGAGACTGGCCATGATGTCCTTTAGTGCTGTAGCTATGCGCTTCCCCATGTCCAAGCCACATGGTCACCGGGTAGTGATTCTTTAGGCTGAGGATTTCCATCACCTTTGTGTTTTGGCTCTTCCAGTGGCATCTTTGCTCTTAGAATCCAAAGGATTTGACCAGGTTTGTGGAGTTTGGTAAGGTAGAGATGTGGAAAGAGCCCCAAGAGCTCAGTGCAGTGTAAGCAAAAGCAGATTTGGGCCAAGGAAGCTAAAATCTGGTCAATAGGAAAGACCCCATGCAGAAAGGGCTGGGAGAAGCCAGGAGAAAAATCAGGGACAGAGTAGGTATATCACAAACTGAGTTCTGTTTAACAAGCACTTACAAAATATCATTTATATGTAGATGTTGTACTCTGTTCAAGGGTACTAGTTATTAATTAAAGTGGGCCATTAATCACCTGTAGAGTTTAGAATTACCTGAGAAGTTTTTTTTTTTTACAAGCATTCATATGTCCTGCCTAGGCTTACCTATACCTAATTCCTCTGGGGGAAGAGACTGCAGATTTAAATGAACACAATAACCACCACCAAAAAAAAAAAAAATCACTACCAAAAACGTCCTCTGTAATTGATTCTCTGCTCTTACCTGTTGAACAGCTTGTGCACTGTGGTGCCCAAATGGAAAACTCACAGTGCTTATCTTTGAGATGCTAAGAGCCTAGTAGGAGAGACTGGTATCTGAACAACTAGAACAAAATGAGTGACCTGTACTAGATTAGAATGTCCATGAATAATGTATTTAGGTCCCTCTCCCAATCTTTTTAGATCCATATAAACAAAGGAAATGGTCTGATTTTCTTTTCTAAAACCTCCTTTGGTTTGGTGGGAAAATGTACCAGTCTTATAACAGGAAGAAAGAGAAAACTTCCAATTGTCTTAATTTATTAGATAATGAAAGAAATATCTGTTCCTTGTTACTTAGTGTCATTTAGAGTAGATTTTTAAAAATACATGTTGAAGTGAAATTGGTGGGATAGTTTTGAGTACTTTTATGCAGTTATTTTCAGCTTTGTACTATTTTGGGTGATTTTAGTAATCATTTTTCTAGGAAAAACAGCCATTTATTTGTTTTTGTACTTATCTTTATTCAGGCAACAGATAGGAACTCCGTCCTATTTCCAGTTACTTCTTTCTTCTTTCCTACTTTTTTTTTCCTCCAATAAGCCTAATTAAAGCTTTGTCTGTTTTCTAAAGATCCAGTTTTTTACTTTATTTACCACTTTTAGCACATCATGTTTTCTATTAGATTAATTTCTGCTTTTATCTTTTTAAAAAATCCCTCCATCTTTTGGTTTTATTATGTTCTATATCAGCTATTGTAGATGAAAGCTTATCTTATTTAAAAAAATTTTAAGTAAATTTGGTATGGCTACAATTCAACCTAAGTACCATTTTACCTGCTTCCTGTAAGATAAATTTTAGCCAAAATAAGCAGGCGAAGAGAGGCAGCAAAGGGCCAGGTAGTTTATTTGAATGCCACTCCCGGGTGAGGTTCCGCGGTCGGGGTACTACAGGCTGGGGAAGTCACACCCGGTCAGGGAGGTGGGGGCTTGTAAGGGATTAGGAGGGGGAGGAGTGGGCAAGCTATCCTAGGGGGGTGTGGAGAGGTGTGATTGGCTAAAGGTGACATAATAGACAACTAGAAACGTTTTTTCCTTCCAAGAGGGAGGAGGCTGACATCCAGGTCTTAGTTGGCACATTAGAAGGATGGAATTCAGGAAGAGCTGTCCCCTTTCCATATAAGGTACAGACCTTGGGGTCTGGTCTGTTCTCCCCCTATGGCATCTCTCTGTTCTATTTGCATGTCCTTGTTTTTTCTTCCTCCAGCCTAACACTTCCTACCAGTTATTATTTTAGGATATTTTGATTGTCATTCAGTTTTAAGAACATCATTTCTAATTTGATTTTCTTTGTATCATATGAATTATTTTAAGCTTGCAATTCTTTAAGACTCTCTTCTTGTTGCTTCCTAAATGAATAGTTATCAGTGATCCCTTTATATACTACCTATAGACACCTCCTGTATGTTCTTTGAATTTTGAAATGTGTATATTTATCACTTACTTATTCAGTACAGGAGTATGTGTGTTATCAAACTCTTTGAAAATTATTTTAAACATTATTTATCACAAATAGATTAAAAATCTGTCACTAAAAGTTTTCTTATATTTTTCAGGAGCATGCAATCTCTCTTAACTTTTTATTTCAAAATAATTAAATCTTCTAGAAAAATTGCAGTAACAATAGTAAAAGAATGTATACACTTAACTTAGATTCACTGTTGCTAATATTTACTCCATTTATGTGCATATTGTCTATGTATGTATATACACACACAGTAAATTTTCTGAACCATTTGAAGATGAGTTATGGCCTTTTAAATGAATAGTTAAGAAAGCAATATTGTCTTAAATAACAAAAATACAGTTATCAACTTCAGTAAATATAACATTGATACAATAATATACAATCCATTTTCCATTTTTGTCAGTTGACTCAGTGTCTTTTACAGTTTTTCTCTGTTAGTACAGAGTCTAGTCCAGAGGCAGTGACTGCATTTAGTTATGTCTCCTTTGGTACATTTCCATAGCCTTTGACATTCATGACTCTGATGTCTTTGAAGAATAAACTGTACCTTCTCCTGGTATGTTTTGCATTTTAAATTTGTATGTTTGCCCAGGGTTGGTTTTATATTATGCCTTCTGAGTTGAAGAGTACATGGGCAGCATGTCATTCTCAGGGCTTCATCCTTGAGGCATACTATGTGTCTCTGCCCCTCATTAATGATAGCAATTTTGATTACCTAGTCAAGGTGTTGTCTTATTTCTCCACTGAAATTTTTTTTTTAACCTTCCAACTAGATACTTCAAGACTGAATAAAAAGATAACTTGAATTCAGGATTCAGTCCTGAGTAAACCAGGCACACTCTGTGCCAAATTCGGTTGAGATGTTGAAATTGATGGCACACACGTATCAAGAGGGGATAAAAAGAAGTATTATTCAAAGAGGCTTTTTTTTTGAGAGAGAGCATGAGTAGGCTTCCCAAGTGGGTCCAAGCATGGCTGAGAGAGTGGGGAAAGGAGACTTGGATTTTATCATGGTTAGGATGTGCAGCCTGGATGAAGTTTCCTCCTATAGTTGGGCAGAGGTTTTATTTGAAACTCCTGCCAGTACCAAAGAAGGGAGCACATGGGCTTTCTGATCAGTTTACTCAGATGTGAGCCAGAGGGGAAGGAAGGGATAAGGCCTGTCAAAAACCATCAGATAATGAAGTCACACTCTTTATTATAAAAATCATACAAGCCCTGATTCTAAGCATAACACCCCACTTTAGTGATTTCTTGCATGGATCAGTCTGTATTATAACCATATCAAAAGCCTGGTTTATCCAGTCATCCTAGCATATCCTTCATTTATCTGTCAGCCCTCAATAGCTCAATAGTAAACAAAAGCCCTACCTCCTGAATTGGTCCTCTTTCTTACAATTGCATGGTAATCTACAATTATTTCAAAATATAGTCTGTTTTAATTAAACTTTTATTTTTGTAATCACTTAAAAATTTGCCAATATTTTTAATCAAAATTTAATTTATGCTCACTGTACTTTATAGACTTCATGCTTTCCCTCTGAGTTCAATTTTCTTCCTTCAACACTTACCTTTTTTGGGTAAATTATCTTTGTCTTCATAAGCCTATAAACTCATTATTTTGTTCTAGATTTTGAATGATTGGTTGGGTAACATTTCTTGGTTGACTTTTTCATAGCATTGTTCAGAATGGACGTCTGTTGTTACTGATGAAAAGTCTGCTCTCAATTTAATTTGTATTCCTTTGAAGATAATTGGTCTTTGATCCCTGGTAATTTGTGAGATCTTTGTTACTTTCTTTCTGGAGGGTGATTTTAGTGTGTTCTTATGTAGACTTATACTATTTATCTTTCTTCCTTCTAACAGTTATTTTTTAATCTGAAATATGATTTTCTTTCATTATGGAAAAATTTCAGCTGCTTTTATTCAAATACTGCTTTTCCATGTCTTTGTTCCTTTGGAACTTCTATTAAATACATGTTTGAACCCTCAAATATATCTCCTCTATCCTTAATTTTTTTCATCTCTCTCTTTCCCTCTCTCCCCCACCTCTCTCTATTTATCATTGCCTATATGGGCAATGTTTGGATTAAAATGATGTTTATAGTACAGACAGATCTATTCCTTTCTTTAATGATGAGAAATCTTTTTTTTTTCCTTTTTTGTTTGCTTTTTATTTAATCCAATAGAAGAATATCTTTTGAGTTTTATCATTCTTGGAAAATGATGTGCTGAAGATTTCATCTATGTTATTAAAGTTTTCAGGAGAGCAAACAACTCTAATAGTTCTTTTATTGCTTCTGTGTTGCATTTTTGTCTGCTTGGTTTTTACTCTTACCCTCCTTAAAACATTTACTTTTCAAGCCTCCATATTTGCATGACTTTGAGTATTTCCTCAAAATACATGCAATAGCACATTTTGTTCTGGGAGGGAAAAATCTGTGAGGAAAGTATAATTTGTTTAATTCTCACTTTTGACCCTGAATGTTACTTTAGACTCTGATGTGGAGGACCTACTTTTCCCTGAAATTGTCTTTTGTTTTAGGTTCATATAAATGTCAAGTTAAAATACTGATATGTCACCTGTCTTGAGGTTTAGATTAATTAGAATTTCAAGTTCAGTACAAATAATGAATCCAGTTCTGAGTTTAAACCAGTAGTGATACCTGACACCATGAAAGACATTTTCAATTTTAGCTACTTTTGAAAAAGTTAAACAAAAACTTGGATGTGAATAAAGGGACACAAAGAATTTATTTACATATAATGGGCCCACATCAAGTGGTGTATTGGTAGTATAGGAAACCATATAGACATGTAGATTTTCTCTGTGAGGACAATGGTTCAACCATTCTGATATGAATGACAACTATTTCAGTCAATCACCCAGACCCTCAAAGATTTAAAAATATTTTTTTAATTAAGTATCATTGATACACTATCTTATAAAAGTTTCACATGAACAACATTGTGGTTTCAACATCCACCCATATTATATCAAGTCCTCACCACCCCCACTACAGTAAAAAAATATGGAACACCACAAATTTGCATGTCATCCTTGCACAGTGGCCATGTTAATCTTCCCTGTATTATTCCAATTTTAGTATATGTGCTGCTGAAGCAAGTACAGATCCTCAAAATTTTATATAAAGACTTTTCATAGCAATTTTTTTTAGTTGTTTCATTTAATGAAATGTTTCAAAGTTAACCAGTTCTATACCTCTGTCCTACATGAGTTCATTGTGTATAGGTGCAATCAATTAATGTTTTGACTTATCAAATCAGAGTCCAACTATTAATGGCTGTCATCCTAACTATGACAACTATTAGCTCAGTGTTTATGGACGAACCAAAAAAGCTGGGAAAATTAATTTGGTCAGGAAATCTTTGAAAGAAGAAGAAACTGAGTAATATTATAAAATTCAAATGTATTACGTCCCAACCCTCAATCCCCTGCCCCACTCCATTTTATCCATTTTAAATCCAGTGTTCATTCCTAATTAGGATGTTAAGCAGTCTGTTACAAAACCAGATATTTAGCTTTTTCTCTTGAAAGGTGTTCTTTTTTTAAACTTGTATTCAAGTTGCACCTGGCTTTGTTTACTCAGTTATTCCTGCTTATGTTTGCCCAGGCTGGTAACACTCCTTGAAGTGGTGAAGATGGCTTTTACATGGGCGGCTGGAGTCACAGTGGGGGAGTCGGAGACCACAGAGCACTCTGAAAGCAAGGCGTGGTGGCAGGTGAAAATGCAATTCTGAGAGGTGTGATGGCAATTTTGAAGCCATAACGCATCGTCTTCTTCCCCCCAAGTGACCGTGTGCACCTGCTCGCTCCATGTATTTATATTTTCTCAGAATCTCTCTCTTTAAAAAAAATGCTTTGGGTTCTGTCATATTGAATTGAATTTCAGAAGTGGCTAAAGGAAGGATAACAATGGTGATAAATGTGCTGGGAAGATAGCTGCTATTTTCAATAGATTCACAGGATTTTCAGCCGGAAGATGTTAAAGAGGTCCATTGTTTGCTCTGGGGAGGCCTAATATCCAAACAAAATCAGGCAGAATTGTGCAGATTCACAGAAGCCTTTAGACTATGACCTTTCCCTCTGAGAAAAGGCTGATGAAGAACTCTTATTTTTCTCCTACGCATAAGAGTCCTTAAGCAGAGTCCCTTTGTTCTCATAATTTCACAGCCAGAGGAGGGAATACTGAGACATCTGTGTCTTCTTTTTGCTGGAGACCCTTGTAATGGTGATAGGTAAGAAAAAAAATGAAGTATCTTTCTATAATTATTGGTAATTATTATAACAGTTTGAGATATATAATTGTTTGAGATAAGGATGGTCAGGCTCTTGCTGAGAGATTTACCCACACTCACTTTTAATTATTAATAGAACCTTACGATGTTATCATCATTATCACTATATTTCAGTTGAGGAAAATAGCTTTCTACCAGGTTCCATAGTTGTCTCAAGTTATATTGCAAGTAAATGGCCATGCCCAGAATTGAATTCATTGCACTTTAACTCCAGAGCTGACCTTAGTTTTGGCAAGCATTCACTTGATACTCTGTCTGCGACATAGTAAATCTATTTAACATGAGACTTTTGAACTGTAGATGTCATAAATTGTGGGCAGGAAATGTTTTGGATTACTGGAAGTTTCGGAACCATGGAGGCTTCTAGAACTGGAGTTACTGACCATGAAATGTCAGAAAGAAGTAAAGATAAACAAATGTGAATAAGAGTTTGGGTCTGTTTTTAAGAAACTTGTAATTTAGTAGAGGAAGTGGACACTGACCAGTTACCAAAATAATTATGTGATTACTATTGTTCGAAGTTTCCTGAAGAATATAGGGGGCTGGCAGTGCATAGACTCGGAGAGATGATTGTACCTTTTACCTTCCTTCTTCCTAGCAGAGTCTGCCTCTTATTCTAGAAGCTAAATATGTGCTTTGTTTCCCTGCTTTCTTTGCAGTTAGAAAAAGGACATGTAACCAGTGCTGGCCAGTTGGAGCTGAAAAGTCTGTGCTGGTGCTTCTGGGAAATGTTTTACATCTTAATGAGACAGACATGGAGAGAAATAACTCCCACCTTGTGTGGAAGCTATGTGGTCTCCCTAGGTTGGCTGGCACTTCTGTAGCTATCATATGAATGTGAGGAGAGAGCAGAAAGATGCAAAGAGCCTAAGAACCTGATGAGATCACTGAACACCTGAGTTAACCCAGAAACTCTCCATCTCCAGATGGCTTGTTATGTGATGAAATGCATTGCTTTCAGTTTAAACCATTTAAATTGCAGTGTTCACTTGCTTGCAGCTGAAAACTTCATAGATGGTAAGGAGGCTTCCAGGAAGCATGTAAAGGAAGAGTGGTTGTTGAATAAGTGAAGAAGGGGAAAGGTGTTTCAGGCGGAGAGATGAGCAGGACAGACGGCCCCGAGGTGAAAGAGGCTTATCACATTTGTAAAATGGAATTAGAACAGTATGGACTAGAGGTAAAATATGAGAAGGAGCATGGTGCATGATGAAACTGGGAAAGTAAAAGCCAATGCCAGACTGTGCAAGGATCTCAGGCCAGGGTAAGGGGACTGGACTCCAAGAGCAGAAAGTTTTGTAAGATATCTTAAGTAGGGCTGTGATCTAACCAGATATACACAATGGCTTAGAGTTAGCAGAAGCATTCGTGGACTTGGAAGAAAGCCGGAGGACTAAAGAGCAGACCATGAAGAAGAGAGGGATCTGAAATGTGACTTCTGAGTTAGGAAGGAAGGAGACCAAGTGTGGATGTATAGATCATGTCAAGAAGAAAACCAGGTCTACCCATGCTGAAGTGGGCATGTAGGTCTGCAACTTGGCCTGTGGACTCTGTCTTCATTCACGACCTCAGTCCCACAGGCAGATATGTGTGACCATGTGAATCTTCAGACCACTGATCTAGTCTTCTTTTTTCTTCTCTGCCATTCTCCAAAGCCCTGTTTTTGTTTCAGAAAATGTGGCAACTGAGATTTGGAGAAGGCAAATGGCCTATCCCTGCCCATGTGAATTAGAGACAGACCTGGACCTGGATTCTGGTCTCTTGATTTCTAGCGATCTTTGCAAATGGCCACCTTTCTCAGAAAGAGTTCCCAGAAGATTGGGAAGACTTGAGTGGGATCATCCAAATATTTTTAGTGGATGAATATGGGACAGTTACTTTATAAGCAGTTGTCTACTAAACAGTTGTGACATCTACTTTTTATTTTTCTCTAACGGACGGAGTGCTAATAACCAGAGAGCAAAACACAGAATGTGAGATGAGGAATGTAAAAGTGATGGGGAAGAATGGTGGGGAGGCCAGAGCTGATGGCTCTCAGCATCCCAGGGCTGGGTAAGTGCAGTGAATGTGAGCTGGCTGGGCGGGAACTGGAGGACACAGTCATCCAATGGTGGTCCTATGGGATTGTGGGTGCTGGTTTACCAGATCTTCCCATCTTTCAAGAGAATGTCAAAATTAATATTTGCATGTGAAATGTTATTTAAAGTTTTTAAATGTTGGCTTAAATTGGTACTTAATGTTTGCTTAATTAAAAAATAAGTTCGTAGGTAGCAATAACAAATATCTCAAATAATGTCCATATCTGGGGAGGAGCAGTTTTCAACCTTTTTTTAAAATTATATGCCTTTGAAAGGAAAAACATGATGATTTACAGATTATACATAAGACAACCACTAGTATCATGTAAGTTATTAAAACTACATAGAACCCAAAAGAAAATTAGATGAAATAAGGTATATCCATTTCCTGTGGCTGTGTGACAAATTACTGTAGATTTGGTGACTTAACCTAAATTTATTTTCCCACAGTTCTGGAGTCAGAAGTCCAAATCACTCTCAGTGGGCTAGCACTCAGGTGTGGGCAGTGCCATGCTCCCTCAGCGGCCCTTGGAGAGATCTGCTCCTTGCCTTTTCTGGTGCCTGCTGGCATTCCTTGGCTTGCCGCCTGTCACACCTGTCTTCAAATCTCTCTGTACTCTGTCTTTCACATCACCTTCTCCTCTGTGTCTGACATGTCTCCCTCTTACAAAGATGAATATGATTGAATTTAGGGTCTATCCTGACAATCCAGAATAATCTCTTGATCTTAAATTTCTTAATTCCATTTGCAGAGATGGTTCTTACATATAAGATATTTACTGGTTCTGCAGATTAGGACGTGAGTATGTTAGGGGGTTGAATTTCACCCTCTCACCTGAGCATTTTACAGTCTCTTGCTGAAGAAGGTTTTATACCTTTATCAAATATCTCAAGTTACAACACATACACTTAGGATAATATTTGATGTTAGTGGTTATAGACATAAATCCATATTTAAAAAAATCTTTGATGATTGTAGTACCGATTTCTTAGCAGAATTGATGGGACCTTTACTGTTTCTACCTTATCATATAACAGATAATGAAGTCCAATGAAAGTAGCAGTTTCTGCCATTTTCCTGATGTTTGCATGTGCTTGCATCATTAATATAATCATCAATCTGTGGTTTCTTTGCAGATTTCTTAATGCCACTTGTTCATTCCTTAAAGTTTAGTTTAGCTAAAACCAGATAAAATAATCTGTAAATCTCCTTAGCCTTGCACAGTTGAAGTATATTTAGCAACAAAAACATGAGTGAGATCATACTGGTCAACCCCTCTGTGCTATAGAACTCCCAGCCTTTTCCCAGGTTGTCTGGATGTGCATGATTTACAACTTCTGACATAGGGAAGGATGACTGTGCTGGTGTCACTCCAAGGACTAAATATCCATAGCATTTAATTGTTAATTTTATGATATATCTAGGTCTTAGGTAGAGTTCTCCAAAAGGATAGCCAGAGATGAGGATTCTGGCAAGTGATTTACTGACCTAGTGGTCTGAAGAGAAACTGATCACAAGGGAGCAAGGGAAGCAGGATTGTGCAGGGGAAGATGTAGTCAAGGACCTTGTTAAAGAAGTCTAGCCTCAGCCTGCTCCGACCAGGAGCTCTGGAGTACAAGCTGTACCACAGTGGTTGTCTCACCTGGAGGTAGGTGGATCTGGAGTGTTACACACCCCAGCATCAGTGGTTCATTGTGACAGCCACCTCCAGGAAGGGCGCCACCTCCCAGGCATCCTTTTGGTAAGGTGGCACCTTCCCTCTATGCCAGGGCAATCCTCTGGGCCATAGTATTGAAGGGACCTATTAGCAACCATCTTCAGCAGCTGGTGGACAGGTGCTCCTGTTATGTTAAAGGAAGTCTGGGTAGGACACCATCAGCATTCAGCATAATACACAAATAAAAATGTGGTAGCTTATTTCCACAGCCTACTTGGAAGACCGTTGCCTAGAGTACAGCTTCTCAACCTTGGCACTACTGATAATATCAGCCAAATGATTCTTGCTGGTGGGTGTCTTGTACACTGTGGACTACTTAGCAGCATCCCTATTAGATGCTAACTGCTCACCAACCTGCCTGCTGCCAGCCACTGTGATGACAAAAATGTCTCCAGTGTGGAGGAAGTAAATCCAACAGAGACCTTTCCATACCAGTACAGAAAGGAAGGAAACTGGTTTACTACTGACTTAGCACAACAGTCTGAGTGGATATAGATAGGCTGTAAGAGAGTACAAAAGGAAACAGTTGAGTCCTTAATACAGCAAAGCAAGTAGGAAGTTTTCTTGGCAATTTGAGTAGCTGTTTGTTGATTGTTTTCTTCTCAAAGAAAAATGAAACAACTTATCTCCCCCAAAGACATCTTGATTCTCCCTGAAAAACACTTAGATGCAGACATGGGCTGCTATGTTAACCCCATTATGTTTTTACATTTTCAAGGAGTTCTGGGCCTGTAGCATTGGCAGCATCTCTGCACTGCAGATGGGGCTCTTCTAGTAACTGTAACTGGGTTAGTGAGAGTCCAAGTGTAAAAGAAAGGATTCACACCCCCTGCATCTTTCTTTAGGTTGCATCCAAGCAATGGACATGGATTCGTCTGGTCAGGAATAGACTGAATGGCCTATCTTTTTTCTGAATATTTTTCTGAATATTTGACCATTAAAAAAAAAATAACTTTATTAGTACCATTTAATGGCTACCTGACAGAAATCTGGTTTCCTTTATTTGAAATGTTTAAGACTGAGTTTCTTTTATCTATTGTATAATATATTTATGACTTGAGTTCTTTTAAGCACAATTCCAGATTTAAATATGGCAAACTGGTAAATCTAGAATACCTGGCAGTGTCCCCCTCCTTCGTGTCTTAATTAGTGGTGTTTTAAGTCATGGAATGTTACCAATAGCCCAGAAAGAGAAAACTATAGCTTTTATTCTGGGATGTGGTTATTATGTTGGTAGGGAAGTGGGGTTTGGAGGAAATCAGAAAGGACATAGTGGTGTTGGGCAGTAAGTCATGCCTGTGCTCTTCATGGATGCCCCTTGCTTTGAAGTAGGTGTGGGGACTGGGTGTTTTGTTCCTACTTGTGCCAATAAAATCCCCCAACGTAGAGTTTGTTCTGTCTTCCATTTTCATCTCATGACATTAAGATGTACTAACCTTAGAAGAGAGGGTCTTGGTATAGAGACCTTATATACATTCAAACAATAGCTGAGTATTTCAGTGGAATCTCTACATGCACAGACAGCATGGTTAAGTCCCGGGTTTGCGTATGAACAGTTTGCTCCGTCTATTTGTCTCTATTGTAGTGCAAGCAGGAAAACACCAAATCCTAGTTGAAGCAGCAATAACAGAGGGTGTGTGTGTGTGTGTGTGTGTAACGTAGGCAACAGTTAGCCAAGATAAAAGTGACAAAGCTTGAGCTGGGCAGGCTTCCTGTTTTACCCAGAGAGAGTGTTTGCTGCTTATCTGTGTACTCTGTCTTGCTTCTTTTTATTTTTTAATCTTTGTATAATTGACATACAATATATTAGTTTCAGGTATACAACACTGATGTGCTATTTGGACACATGGTGAAATTATTACAACAATAAGTCTAGTTACCATCTGTCACCATGCGAAGTTACAGACATTTTTTCTTGTGTGAAGAACTTCTAAGGTTTGCTCTCTTAGTCACTTTCAAGTATGCAATTCAATACTATTGACTATCGTCACCATGCTGGACTCACATCCTTGTGACTTACTTAATTCAGAACTAGTAGCTTTTGACTCCCTGCACCCATTCTGCCAATTGACTCCTTCCCTGCCTCACTGGGAGGGACAAACAAATGAACAGAACGGTGCCCCCATTCTGCAGTTGATTACAAGATCCCTTTGCTTTATATAGATGTATGCATTTGTGATTTTTCCTTGGTACAGGTTATAACATCTTCTGGCTTCCTCCTGAGTTGAATAAAATCTTTACCACATGCTCACTTTTAAATCTATATAAGAATCATGATTTTACCTCCTCCTGAAAATTATCTTTTAATAATACCCTTACCTCATTTTGTCTCTGGAGTACCTGAGGTGTGTGTAGTTCCTCAGAGCTAAGGTTATGCTAGAATCTAGGTCCTGTGTTGTATAGATAGAATCAGAAAGTGGACTTTGTTGTCCCAACCACTACACTATGTTTACATGTGGCCAGTTGTCTCATCCCACCAAAAATATTCCTTTTTGCTCAGTCCAATGTATGGGCACAGTATCTTTTTTATACCTACCTTAGAAATAATGACATGGCCAGTTTCCTACTAATAGGAGCGAAGTCATGAATATTATCTCATTGTTTTGACAGTTCAAAAGACTAGGGGGCTTAAAATATTGGTTGGGAGGCTGAAGCTTCATGAGCTGCTAGCAGTTTGTTCCCTGGGATTACTTACTTGTTTCTGTTCTACAGCATAGATGAAACTACCAACTATTTAAATATGAATTCATCAGCTTAGATGTTTGGTATAAGGGGAGGCTATAGGTAACAGTACCAAAACAAGCACTTTAAATCTGATATTTCCCTGATTGACAGAGCCATTTTTCCTGAGAATATGGCAGGGTCCGTTAAATCTATGAAAATCAGAAATGTAATTCTAGCCTCTCTCTGAGCTTCTACAAATCTCTCCTTCACTGAAGAACCACACATAAAGAAATAAATCTTCTTGGCAGGGCCATTATCCTTCTTGATGAGATATAAGCATATTAGAGTTGATTCTTACATGAAATTACTGATGGTATTAGACGGAAAGAAAGATAAAATGAAAATGAATTCACTTCAAACTCACAAGATATGAAACCACATGTGGGAGATCCATGGGTATAAAGCCTTAACCTTGTTTTTAATACATGAAGATCACAAACATCTGGGAGCTGTCTTGTGTTCAGGTGGCAAGGAAAAATGCAATATGTTTAGAAAGAAGTATCTGGAGGCCTGATTGCATTTATTTTTGGAAGGGTGTAGGGCTGTTAATACAAACAATGGTACATTCCCAAGGTTTCAAAGCAAGCATAAGGTTATTTCACATATGAAACATGTCCTACATCTTGAGATGCTCTTGCCTTGATAAATAATCATGATGGAGATAATCTCATACTGCAACGTGTGCACCTTCTGTGAATATTTGTTAATAATTGGCTTGGATTCTATTCTGGGGCTAAAACAAAATTGTGATCCTATTGGGTCAGAACATAAAGTGGAGACTTGAGTAGAGTTGTTATTTTGAACCCTCTCTTCCCTGTCCAGCTCTCAATTCTCAAATTATTTGGTTGTCTACCATTATGAATATTCCATTCTTGCATAATAGATTGATCCTTGCCTTGATGTCCAGAGACAAACCTGAATGGCTATGCATGCATCCTATGAGCCTGGGAAGGTCAGAATAGTGTCAAATTGGAATATGGTTGTCTGTCGATTTCACTCCCCTAAGAAGGGATGACAGTGAGCAGGGAAGAAGAGTCCTGGCAAAATGAAGCCCTTTGCTCATTCGTTACTTTGACGGATGTATTGAGCACCTCATGTGACAAATGTAAGAGATGGGGATCCAGTGGTGAACATTCAGAGTCGGATCTTGGTTTCACCGTTTAAGGTTAATGGGCAAGTCAAAGTCTAAACAAATAGCTCACTAATCACTAAATATTTACCTCTGTGACTATCTAATCATCAATAGCAACAGCAATCAATGCCAATGCACAAAAAAGCTTTTCTTAACCAATTGTTCCATGGTCCTTTCTACAAAGTTCTTTTTTCCCATATTTTCAGTGGAGTAAGCCTGATATTAGCAGACATGATTTTTGTGCTTTCCCCCCTCCATTGTTCTTTCTGATAAAATTACTGGTGATTAATGATGAAGATAAAGGGATAATCATTAGGAGAGGGAAGGTGGACTAGCAAACAGGAGTTGGGGAGGAAACAGTGCTGAGGAGAAAACTATATAAAGATACTGATTATCTGCAATGTTATTCTTCTTGACTTTAATACTGTAAAGAAATAGGGAGCTTGACTCTCTTAATGCTGTCATGATGCATGGCAATAAAACCAATAATGATTATACCATTATCTTAAAGTATTACCAGTAAAAGAAAGAGAAGCATTTCTATTAAAAGGAATTACAGCAGCCTTTAGGCTGTTAGAAATTCGAGAGAATAAGTATTATTTTGTTCTCTGGTAACCTTTGAGTTCTCTAGCAATAACATGAACTTCATCGTGGAAAAGAAACATACCCGATCAACCTGATTTCCTCTGTGCTTCTGCTCCCTATTTTTGCTGACCAAGCAAGTTGATGGTGCAATAAAATGGAAATTTCCTGAATTGGGGACATTGGCTTTCATCCTTCTAGAAGGTCTATTGGCAAGATAATGTTAAGTGCCCTCATATAGGTGTAATTCTGGAATAATCTTTCTCCTTCAATGCTGTCAGGTAAATCAGTCTTAATGCCCCATTAAAATAAATGAACATGTGCTAATGATACCAAGTCATGCCTCTTTACTGGATGGCAATTGGGGCTGGGAATATGGGGCTATTCTAAGTCCAAGGAATGTGTCCATGGAGACTGGATTGCTCACTGTCATGGACAAGCTAATCAAACATAGTTCAAACAGAAATCCAAATCAATCTCTTAGTCAGTGACTCACTGCAGCAGTTCTCAGCCCCTGTAATCAACCTGGTAATTGCTTCACCTGGAGCTGCTTTGCTGGCACTGGGAGGCTGGGGTCTGCTGCATTTACAGAGCTTGATGAATTTCAGAGAAAACTGTTTTACATCACTGATAGGAATTTTAACCCTCCACATAGGTTCCTATGACTTTTTTACTGGGTGAAGTTCAGCCTTGTGAGGAAATGAAGGTTAACAGAAGTTACTTTACCCAATCATGTGGCCATTATGTATCATGACCAAATTCAAGCCAATTCTGTTTTACACTGAAGTGCATACTTATAACTCACTGTTGTATAGTCTGTGCTCACCACTCAGAGAACAGAGCTGAGACTGACGGCCTTGTATGATGGCCTTGTTGTATGTTAAGATTCCATAACCTCAAATCTATGCTTCTGCAGCTACCCAAAACTGTTTATTTAACTTGTTTATATTGATTGATCATGAAAATTACTTGTTGTGAGACTGTCCTAGCACATTAAACCACTTCATTCTAGTGATTTTTTTCCTGGGCTTCCTTCTCTCTCCTCCTATGCCTTTGTATTTTTCCCACCCTCCCAGCATCTACCCTGTGAGCAGAGTTCCTTTTTTGTTTGTTTAATTGAATTTTTTTTCTCCCTCTGGCCTAGCAGGATAATGGTCTTCCTTCTTAATAACAGCAAGCAAAATGATGTTGGCATTTGTTTGCAAATTTTACTTTTCCCTTTTTCTGAAGGAATCCAATTATCAACTAATATCAAGCTTATGAAATCTAATGACTAGAGATGTAATGTTTGAAGGGGAACAACCTTAAACAGAAGAACTTATGCTGGACACTGTTACAAAGAAACCAAGAACCATTGAGCACCTGTCATCTGAGGCTTTGTGGTGGCCCTAGGGGGTTTCAAAAGTGCAGAAGGTGATGAATCCTTGGCCCTCTAGATGAGGTTTAATCCTCTTGCTGCCACGTTCTCATAGCTGTTATGCTTTCACCTTTGCTGGCATTTCTCAAGCTGCAATTGCTTGTTGGCTTGTCTTCAAATAGACTGTAATTCCACGAAGGCAAGCACCATGCTCTTTCTGCTAGCTGCCGTGCCTTTAGCCCAGTGCTAGGCAGAGGGTTGTACTTAATACTGTATTTTAGTTAATGGAACTGAATCCATTACCACGTAATAGATTTAATTATCAATGGGGCCCTTACCTTCTGCAAGGTATGGTGTTCAACATTAGAGGTTAGAAAGATGCCTGGCAAATGCCTCTATTTAGTGAACTCACAATTTAGTAGGAATACAGTCAAGAGGATCCATAATATTACACTATTAAATATATGACAGTAGCATACACAGGGTGGTATGTGTTGTTGGGTAGTAATTATTAATCATAACATAGACACCATTGACTGAAAATGCACCAAGTATGTTGCATGCATTATGTGGTGTCAGTCATGGATCCTGCCCCAGACTGCAATCATCTCAGTGTTTACAGCTGACTGCTGGAACTATTCCAGCCCACATGATCATCAAGTAGCAGACCAGGGTTTTGAACCGGACCCGTCGGACTCCAGAGTCAGAGCACTTGCTTGTGAAGCGCACCACTTTGTATGACGGGCTCTGTGCCTCTGTAAGAAGGGACAGCTCATTCAGATGTGAGAGGTGAGGAGGTAAGCCTCAGAGGAATGTTCAAGGGGTTGATTCAGCTGGGTAAGTCTTTTCATTACTGGGAAATGCACATGCAAAGTGGAAAGAATAAAAGACTTATTTTAGGAAGGATGAGTAGTGGAGGAGAGATACATGGCCGGATTACAAAAGGACATATGTAATAGCTAATTGAAACTTATTTTTATTTTATAACTATGGGAGGAATGTAAACTGAGGGTCCTATGTAGTCAGGTTTACTGGTGACCAGCTCAAAGGGGATGGAGGTAAGGTTTTGCCGGCAGGAGGAGTGGAAATTTTGTTCACTTAGAGTCTCAAAGATATCTGTTAAATGGATGCTGTGTGCCTCTGTAAGAAGAAGGCCTGTGCTCTGTGGAGACAGTCGACAAGGGAGGGAATGAGACCGTAGGACCGTGATGCCTGCTCTGCCGGGAACGAGCAAGATGGCACACCTGGTGGAAAGGTAAGTTGTGAAGCAGCCTTTAGCTGGAGCAAGCTGAGAGTGCCACTGTGAGGAAGTGCTGCTGGAGGGGACAGCTGGCGAAGGGAAGGGGGCGGCCACACTGCCGAGACCCTGAGACCAGTGAGGGGGACGGCGAAAGGCCGAGCAAGCATGGGACTGGGAAAGAGGCCCTGAGAGGTGTGGTGTGAAAGAGCTCGGCGAGAGAGTGGTATGAAGTCACTCAGGGCCATGTAAGCCACGGCAAGCAGACGAGCACCTGAATGATTTATAAAGTTTAGTGAATTGGTCTGATTGACCTTTTAAAATGGTCACTTTGTATGCTTAATCAAAGAAGCCTTTTTTTTTTCAGTTGCAGTGACAGTCGTTCAAGCATATTAGGGGTCATCCTAATACAGAAAAATATAGAGAAATTTTGCTCACTGACTTCCAAATAAATGATTAGGTACTTATAACTGTAAGAGAAGCTGGGAAATGCAGCTCTTTAAGCTGAGAACATTTCTATCCAGAAGAAAATCAAGTTTCTGTTACTCAGCAAGAATACTGGGAAGGCAACCAGCAGTTTCTGCCACAAATGCTGTGTGGTGAATGAATAGGAGATGGCAGAATATATACAGAGGGGCCACTGTAATCTAGAAGATCTAGAAAAGAAATTTTCGGCTCAACCTAGGATGGAAAGGGACATGCTGATAGGGTAAAAAGTTAAAGGTGGAGAAAAGGATGAACTTGAGAGCTATTTTGAAGCCAGAATTGACATGATTTACTGAGATTTCCTTTTCCCTATTTATGCAGTCAAAGAATTCAGGATAAATTCTTGATATTTTAGCATATTACTTTCTTACTGATGTTACGAGGTGAGAAAGAAAAGATAACAAAAAGTTTACTGGACAGGGTAGGGATAAATATGAGCCTTATTTATTGATTTGTAAACATCACTTTTTCATAAAGGAAGCAATCAGAGCGCCAAGCATACCGAAGATCTAAATGCTTCCTATGTGAAAGGGCTCTCAGGAGAGCAAAGGGAACTCTTCAATCTTCTCTTCAAAACCTGAGGTTCACACCATGCTGGGTTTATGCTTTTGACATCTTCCCAGTGTAGGTAAAAATCTGTGATTGCTTTGATAACAGACTCAACAGAGCTAAAAAGGAAAAAGAAAAAATGCAGTGCAATGAAAATTTGGGGAGAGGGGGCTATTTCAGCAGCTTTCAATCTATTTGACTAAATGTAATATAAAATTTCCTCAAGTCAGATACAGCCCAGTGAATATTAAACAATATTGTTATGAAGCAGAGAAAATCAGGTTAAGCCAACTTATGAGTCTGGGTGGATTGACAGCCCTCGAAATTGGAATTCAAATATTTAGAAGCAACAAAGCACCTACTTGCAGATCATGATGACTCTGAAGGGGTTTACAATGTAGTGAACTGAAATTTAGCCAATAAATTAATGCACACACAATACAGCATAATTTGCTTTCAACACATTTGTCAAACTTCCACCTGGGGACCTGCAGGACCAAATAGTCTTTCTCAAGAATGAAGATTGCACACAGAGTCCTCACAGATTTATATTAGCTTCAGTCAGGTAATTTCTGTAGTGCCCCAGATGTAATTGTGCTGGAGCCAAAGGGCGCTGGGTGAGCAGTGAGGAGACCTGAGTTTGAGCTTTGGCTTTACTGCTTCCAAGTTTTGCAACCTTGGAAAAGTCATGTAAGCTCTCTGATGCTCAGTTTTCTCTTGTGAAATCTGGAAATGCCTTTATTATTTTTCTATAACAGTAAAATTTACTATGGACATTCTGACTGTGGAGTAATATTGAGTTACTGATGATGCTACTGAGAAACTACTCAGGGCTAAGTGGGGAGAGAAAAATTGCTGACATAACTAGTTTCTCCACCTCCCTATTAGAGAATTTGATTGCCTCTTGGTTGATTGGTTACAGTAAATATAGTAATCCTGAGGTATGAACTCAGTCTACAGATACTTACATGTCTACACTTACATATATACACATATGTATATAAACAGTGTGTATAAATACACAAACTTGACCAACAGAGCCCTACTTTTACATACAAATCCACACATATGTGTGTGAACATGCATACATACACAATTTGCATGATGTTGCCTTGTCATGATTTTTTTTGAATATATAATATTCAATTTAATTACTTTAAAAAAATGAAGTGATTAGACCAAGAACTAATATAGGATTTGTGGTTTTTTTTGTTTTTGTTTATTTGTTTTTTAATTTTTTATTAAGGTATGATTGATATACACTCTTATGAAGGTTTCACATGAAAAAACAATGTGGTTACTACATTTACCCATATTATCAAGTCCCCATCCATACCCCAATGCAGTCCCTGTCCATCAGTGCAGTAAGAGGCCACAGATCCACTATGTGCCTTCTCTGTGCTACACTGTTCTCCCCATGATCCCCCACACCATGTGTACTAAGCATAATACCCTTCAGTCTCTTTCTCCCTCCCTCCCCACCCACCCTCCCACACCCCTACCCTTTAGTAACCACTAGTTCATTCTTGGAGTCACTGAGTCTGCTGCTATTTTGTTCCTTCAGTTTTACTTCATTGTTATACTCCACAAATGAGGGAAATCATTTGGCATTTGTCTTTCTCTGCCTGGCTTATTTCATTAAGCATAATGTCCTCCAGTTTCATCTGTGTTGTTGCAAATGGTAGGATTTGTTTCTTTCTTATGGCCAAATAGCATTCTATTGTGTATATGTACCACATCTTCTTTATCCATTCATCTACTGATAGACACTTAGGTTGCTTCCATATCTTGCCTATTGTAAAAAGTGCTGCGATAAACATAGGGGTGCATATGTCTTTTTGAATCTGAGAAGTTGTATTCTTTGGGTAAATTCCAAGGACTGGGATTCCCAGGTCAAATGGTATTTCTATTTTTAGTTTTTTGAGGAACCTCCATATTGCTTTCCACAATGGTTGAACTACCTTACATTTCCACCAGCAGTGTAGGAGGGTTCCCCTTTCTCTGCATCCTCACCAGCATCTGTTGTTCTTAGTCTTTTCGATACTGGCCATCCTTACTGGTGTGAGGTGATATCTCATTGTGGTTTTATTTGCATTTCCCTGATGATTAGTGATGTGGAGCATCTTTTCATGTGTCTGTTGGCCATCTGAATTTCTTCTTTGGAGAACTGTCTCTTTATATCCTCTGCCCATTTGTTAATCAGTTTATTCACTTTTTGGGTGTTGAGGCATGTGAGTTCTTTATATATTTTGGATGTTAACCCCTTGTCAGATATGTCATTTACAATATATTCTCCCATACTGTAGGATGCCTTTTTGTTCTGTCGATGGTGTCCTTTTCTGTACAGAAACTATTTAGTTTAATGTAGTCCCATGAGTTCATTTTTGCTTTTGTTTCCCTTGCTTGAGGAGATATGTTCAGGAAGTAGTTGCTCAAGCTTTTATTCAGGAGACTTTTGCCTATGTTGTCTTCTAAGAGATTTATGGTTTCATGACTTACATTCAAGTCTTTAATCCATTTCAAGTTTACTTTTGTGTATGGGGTTAAACAATAATCCAGTTTCATTCTCTGGCATGTACCTGTCCAGTTTTTCCAACACAGTTGTTGAAGAACCTGTCATTTCCCCATTGTATATCCATGGCTCCTTAATCATATATTAATTGACCATGTATGGTTGGGTTTATATCTGGGCTCTCTAGTCTGTTCCATTGGTCTATGGGTCTGTTCTTGTGCCAGTACCAAATTGTCTTGATTACTGTGGCTTTGTAGTAAAGCTTAAAGTTGGGGAGCATAATGCCCCCAGCTTTATTCTTCCTTCTCAAAATTGCTTTGGCTATTCAAGGTCTTTTGTGGTTCCATATGAATTTTGGAATGATTTTCTCTAGTTTGTTGAAGAGTGCTGGTGGTATTTTGATAGGAATTGCATTGAATCTATAGATTGCTTTAGGCAGGATGGCCATTTTGACAATATTAATTCTTCCTATTCATGAGCATGGGATGAGTTTCCTTTCCATTTATTGGTTTCTTCTTTAATTTCTCTTAAGAGTGTCTTGTAGTTTTCAGGGTATAGGTCTTTCACATCCTTGGTTAGGTTTATTCCTAGGTATTTTATTCTTTTTGATGCAATTGTGAATGGAATTGTTTTCCTGATTTCTCTTTCTGCTAATTCATTGTTAGTGTATAGAAATGCCGCAGATTTCTGTGTATTAATTTTGTATCCTGCAACTTTGCTGAATTCAGATATTAGATCTAGTAGTTTTGGAGTGGATTCTTTATAGGTTTTTAGGTACAATATCATGTCATCTGTAAACAAGGACAGTTTAACTTCTTCCTTGCAAATCTGGATTCCTTGTATTTCTTTGTATTGTCTGATTGCCATGGCTAGGACCTCCAGTACTATGTTGAATAGAAATGGAGAAAGTGGGCATCCTTGTCTTGTTCCCAATCTTAAAGGAGAAGCTTTCAGCTTCTCACTGTTAAGTATGAAGTTGGCTGTGGGTTTGTCATATATGGCCTTCAGTATGTTGAGGTACTTGCCCTCTGTACCCATTTTGTTGTGAGTTTTTATTATGAATGAATGTTGAATTTTGTCAAATGATTTTTCAGCATCTATGCAGATGATCATGTGGTTTTTGTCCTTTTTTTTGTTGATGTGGTAGATGATGTTGATGGATTTTCGAGTGATGTACCATCCTTGCATTGTGGAATAAATCCTACTTGATCATGATGCATTATCTTTTTGATGTATTTTTGAATATGGTTTGCTAATGTTTTGTTGAGTATTTCTGCATCTATGTTCATCAGAGATACTGGTCTGTAATTTTCTTTTTTTGTGGTGTCTTTGCCTGGTTTTGGTATTAGAGTGATGCTGACCTCATAGAATGAGTTTGGAAGTATTCTCTCTTCTTCTACTCTTTGGAAAACTTTAGGGAGGATGGGTATTAGGTCTTGACTAAATGTTTGATAAAATTCATCTGTGAAGCCATCTGGTCCAGGAGTTTTGTTCTTAGGTAGTTTTGTGATTACCAGTTCGATTTCATTGTTGGTAATTGGTGTGTTCAGATTTTCTGTTTCTTCCTCGGTCAGCCTTGGAAGTTTGTATTTTTCTAGAACATTGTCCATTTCTTCTAGGTTATCTAGTTTGTTACCATATAATTTTTCATAGTATTCTCTAATAATTCTTTGTATTTCTGTGGTGTCCTTAGTGATTTTTCCTTTCTCATTTCTAATTCTGTTTATGTATGTAGACTCTCTTTTTCTCTTGATAAGTCTGGCTAGGGGTTTATCTATTTTGTTTATTTTCTCAAAGAACCAGCTCTTGCTTTCATTGATTCTTTCTATACTTTCATTCTTCTCAATTTTATTCATTTCTGCTCTAATTTTTATTATGTCCCTCCTTCTACTGACTTTGGGACTCAATTCTTCTTTTTCTAGTTTCATTAATTGTGAGTTTAGATTGCTTATATGGGATTGTTCTTCTTTCCTGAGGTAGGCCTGTTTTGCAACATACTTTCCTCTTAGCACAGCCTTGACTGCGTCCCACAGATTTTGCAGTGTTGAATTATTGTTGTCATCTTGTGATGATTTTTAAAAGTAGAATCATTTATCAACTAATTTCATATAAATATGCAAACTCTTGGTTTCTTTGAAAAAATAACATCTTTTTAGGTAATGCATGGACTTCCCAGTTCACCATGTTTCTGAAGACTCACTGTAGGTTTAACTTTGCCAGTCTTACCCCTGAAGGTATTAGAGTTTTGTGTGCTCAGGTTAGAATGTGATCTGAAGAAGGGCAAAATGTGACTAGTTAATTCTTCTCTTTTGACAATGTTAATCCAGCTATCCATTTCTAATATGTGAAACTGCTGAAGGATGGGCACTTCAAGAGTATATCATTGACTGAGACCAACCATCTCACTCTTAAAAAACACAATTTGTGTATAATGAGGAGAATTTGAAATGTCCAAGAAAGATGACTCACCATTGTAATAACATACTCTTTTATATCAAGGGAAGTAGTTTGTTAAACTTTCTGGAAATAGGCATAGATTTGCCTAGAGCCATCTATGCTCTGCTGTAACCTCCGCCTTGTTGAGATGAGAGGTATGATCTTCTGAAGCGAACACATTCATAGTGTTTTCAATGAGTGACCTTGACCAGCTGAGCCCTGCATCTGAGCTTTGACTTAAAGTCCAAACAACAGAGTCTCTTCCACTGTAGAACACTAATATTTATGTAAAACAGTGTTTTATGTAATCAAAAAACATCTAGGGAATTAAATGTTTAGGCAGCGTACTATATAATCTCTTTTCAACTGAGAGTATGTTTATTACAAAACAAAGATGCTGCCTATTTAGCATCATGTAAAACAGCGGTTCTCAGTTTGAGGCAGTTTTGCCCCCCAAGGAATATCCAGCATTGTCTGAAGAGATTTTTGATTGTCAAGACTGGGGGTATTACAGGCATGCTAAACACCCCACAATGCACTGGGCAACCCTCCATAATCCTCCATATTACAAAGACATCTCCAGCACCAAATGTCAACAGTGTAGAGTTTGAGAAGCCCTTCTTAAAAGAACATATCCTTGGCAGAAGCTTTTCTTTTTAATTTAAGAGAAATTTAGGCTAGAGAATTTAGCACAAATTTGCATTTCTAGCTAAGGGTGAAATGTAATTTGTGTACTGCACAGCATTCCCTACCTTCCAAATCCTTGAAAGATAACTGAGGTTGATTTGTATTGCATTGACTTAGCCAGACTGGAGCTCTGCTTGCCAGAGTCCCTTTCTTACATAGTTACAGATTAACACAGGCCATACATAGGAGACATTCTGTATAAGATTTGGACCTCAGAAATGGAACTATAACCATTTTTCTTTCTAGGCTTAAAGTTGTAGGAGCTCATGGGCCACATCTACAGCTCATACAAACAGGAGCATGTCTGCTGGGCCCCCTGGCTGGCCTGGACAGCGTTGGTGCCTGTGGCGGCAGCAGCTCCTGCTGGGTCCTCTTCCGGTGTCTTGGGTTTCTGGGCCATGGGCATGCTGCTCCATGTGGAAGGCTGGACATATGTTTTCATATCTCTTGAGTACATATATATGTAGGAATGAAATTACTGAGTCTCCATACATAACTTTTTGACAAACAACCAAATTGTTTTACAAAGCGTGCCATTTTATTTTTCTTGTTTATTTTTTCAGTCTTTTTTTATTGATGTTAGCTGATATACAATATTATATTGGTTTCAGTTATGCAACACTATGATTCAACAGTTACTCACATTATTAAATTCTCACCCCAACTGGTGCAATTACTATCTGTCAACATAGGAAGATGTTACAGAACCACTGACTATATTCTGTATGCTGCACTTCCATCCCCATGACCAACTTATATTATGAATGGGATTTTTGTGCCTGTTTATCCTCCTCACCCATCCCACCCAAGCACCCCCCTCAGCCCCTCCCCCATGGTGACCACTAGTTGCTTCTCAGTGTTTATGGGTCTATTGCTATTTGTTCATTTTGTTTTGATTTTAGATTCCACATGTAAGTGAACTCATAGGTATTTGTCTTTCTCCACCCAGCTTATTTCACTTAGCATAATACCTTCTAGGTCTATCTATCTTGTCACAAATGACAGGATTTATTTATTCTTTGTGGCTGAATAATATTCCATTGTGTATATATACCACATCTTCACTATGCATTTGTCTACGCATAGACATTTAGACTGCTTCCATATCTTGGCTGTTATATGATGTGGCAGTAAACATAGGGGTTGCATACATCCTCATGTATCAGCAATTTTGTTCTCTTCAAGTAAATTCCTAGGAGTGGAGTTACTGGGTCATATGGTATTTCCACCAGTAACATAAAGTATTTACCTGCTCCATGCCCTTACCAACACTTGTTACCTGTCTTTTTGGTTATAGTCATTCTAGTATGTATGAAGTGGTATCTTAGTGGTTTTGATTTACCTTTTCCTAATGGCTAATAATAGATAAAGCATATTTTCCTGTGCTTATTGGCTATTTTTATCTATTCTTTGGAGAATTGTCTGTTCAGACCATTTGTCATTTTTGAATTGGGTTACTTGTCTTCTCAGTTTTCAGTTGTCAGAGATCTTTTCATATCCCAGATAGAAGTCTCTTAACAGATTTATGATCTGCAAAGATTTTCTTCCATTCAGTGACTGCAGTGGGGTGTGGGGAGGACTTGATAATATGGATGAATGTAGTAACCACAATGTCGATCATGTGAAACCTTCATAATAGTGTGTATCAATGATACCTTAATAAAAAAAGTTTTTTCTTCCATTTAATGAGTTGCCTTTCTACTTTCTCAGTGGTATTCTTTAAAGCACAAAAGTTTTTAATTCAGATATCAAGTTTGTTTTATCTTTTGCTTTGGCTTTTGATGTCATATCTAAGAATCCATTGTGTACTCCAAGATCATGAAGTTGTTTTTTTTTTTCCTTTTAAAAGTTTTAAAATTTTAACTATTACATTTAGGTCTTTGATCCATTTTGAGTTACGTTTTACACAGAGTATCAAGTAAGGCTCCAACTTCATTCTTTCACATTTTCCATTTTGCCCCAGAACCATTTGTTGGAGGCTATTCTTTCCTCTGTTACGTTGGCTTGAAATCCTTGTTGAAGGTCAACTGACTACAAATTTGTGGGTTTATTTCTAAACTCTCAATTATATTCCATTAATATATATGTCTGTCCTTATTCTGGTAGCACACTATCTTGATTACTATAATTTGTAATTAAGTTTAGAAATTGGGAACTGTGAGCCTTCCAACTCTTTCTTTTTTCTGTTTGTTGGCTATGCCCCTCGAAATTCCAAATGAATTTTAAGATCTATTTGTCAATTGTTGCAAAAAATGTGGTTGTTTTAATTCACCAAGTTTTAGCGTGATTTGTTACACTGCAATAGGTAACTACTATATAGCTAATGCAGGACTGACCAGGGACAATCTTCCTTGTGAACTGAAAACTAGACACTCAGCCAAACAAGCAAACAAATGTTGTCTGCAAGATGTGAGGGCAGAAGCCAGAGTGGGAATAAGTGATGACTCTTGCCCTTTTGTCTCTTGTTTTACTTACCTATCTTTTACAATTTCTATAAAAGTTGGTGCTAGTAGTGAACACATAGCCCAGATGTACATGAATTATGGACTCTTGTTTATTGCACATTTAAATTCTGGGTCACAGGACTTGGACAGGGATGTTCCTGAGCATATTTGGTAATATATTGAAAAACTTTATAGGTCAGTAAGGACTTGAAAGTGATCTAATTTTAAAGCCTTGTCTGTGTTTGGACATTTTTAATGAAAAAGTTTGCTTAATCATCCTGGGGATATGGAATATTCATGTAAAAAGCCAGTTCTGGCATCAGGGCTGGAAATTGGATTCAGTCTTGCTTACGATTTATCATATGTCTGACTTAGGCCAATTGCACAACCTCTCTAAACCCCAACTTCCTTCTCTGTAAACGAGAGATTCTAATAGAATCAACCTCAAGGAGGTTTTAATGAAGATTTGAGCCAGATCGGTCCCTGAGCAGATAACAGATTCTTGGTCCCTAAATAATAGCAGTTCATATTAATAATAACAACTTAAACACCCCAACTGAGATAAGCCACTTTATAAAAAAATGGAATAATCTGATCTTATGAAAAAAGGAAATTTAGAGATGATTAGCACCACCAAAAGAGACCTTTAAACAGGGGCTCCATTTAGAATACAGATGCTGTACGATATTATTTCAGGAGCACTAAGCTCTTGTCTAGGCTGTTTCCAACTGTATTGTATACCGAGAAAGTCAGTTCTCATCTCCTGGAGCTCTTTACACACAGAGGGAGTAGGGACAGCAGCCTGCCTGTAAAGCCCTTTCTGACCTACCTGTCAGCACCTGGGGGGAAAGGGGAAAAAGCAGAAGGTGGGAGTATTGGAAAGTGCTGCCTACTGCTGAGCAATCAGGAGAGCAGATAAAGCATATTGTGAATTCTAATGGAAGTCCATTTTTATTGAGTACACATTGATTTTATAAAACAGGTATGCAGTAATGTCATTTAATTACTTGCCACACACCTCAGAGGAAATACATAACAAGTATCATTTTAATATGAAATGACAACTTGAGTAAGTTAAAAATTGACCATGTTGTTTTTCCAGGACATTGGTGAAAGATTGAAGGATGTCCTACTTAAGAGGAAAAGATAGACTCAAAGAATCAGGACTTGACCATCCTGCCTTTGACCCTCTTAACAGGTCTGCCCTTCTGTGTTTATTTGCAAAACATCTCTGCTTGTTTGTGAGACTAGGTACACAAATCAGAAGAGCTTGAAATGAGGTAGAGGACCTGGAGGAATTTTAATAACTGACAACAATGCCTTATGCAGGGCTCTTTGTTGTACACTCAAACTGGCTTTGGAGAAAAATAGAAGAGGAATTTACTATTTCAAGTAAAAAAAAAAAGGCAGTGTCTTACTTTAAGCACAGCTGAAAACAAGGTTTCAAATGATGTGAATTATGTTCTCAGGTCTTGTCTGCCATCACTGTATATTTCAGTTCTGCTTTATCTGCTGGCTTCATTCTGGAGCAGGCTGTCTCCATTCAATGCACTTCACTCAGCTGGGTACTATGCCTGAAGTGCATGGTGTCAGTGAACCAGTTTCTGTGACTTACCTTCTCTAAGCCTGGCCTCAGCCTTGCTTGAAACTGGGGGTATGGGGTGAACCTTCCCTCCCTCCAACAACTGAAAAAGAGTCACATAATTTGAAAGTGGAAGAAGATATAGGTTCTATTGGCAGGCGGCATCAATGCTGGACAGTTAAAATTAAAGATTCACTGCAGAGATTGTATTTGGAGCATGTTGTTTTGTTTTGTTTTTTCTTTTAAGTGTACTTTATTGTTTTTGTATATGAGAGAAATTACTTACCTAAGGTTGCACACTGGTAGGAGAGAGGGAAAGCAAACTTAACCTCTGGTTCCTAAGTAAGGAGTCTTTAACTGCCCTACCCTGTTGCCTCCAACCTGACCAGCCGAGAAGCTTTGTTTTGTTTTCCTATGAAGGAGTACTGATGGTTTAGAGCGTGTGTACAGATCATCAGAGGCCTCAAACACATACTATGCAAGGAATAGTAAAGCCAACTGGAGGTATTTACTTGAAACAAGGGAAGCCTCGAAGATTGGAGCAGATGGAATGAGACAGAGAAATTAAGGGTCCCTGTTAGGACATCCTAGAGCATCAGGATTCCCAGTGAAGGATAAAATCTACAGAAAGACAGATTGTGGTTGAAAAGGATTACTTCCTAGTAGTGAGAGCTTTCGAGTAACAGAGTGGAATCCCTGGAACAGTGACTGGAACAGTAAGTGTTTAGTTAAGTTTTCAAGAAATCTAGGTGAATATTTATCAGGAATTCTACAGAATCACATTGTCCAAAAGAAATATGATGCAAACTTACACAAGTGTAAGTCTAAATTTTCTAGTGACCACATTTAAAAAAAGTAAAAACATGTGAAATTAGTAATCTCTTTAACCCAATATATCCAAAATATTACCATGTCTGTTCTTAATCAATATAAAACATTCTGAGATTTAACCTTTTTTTAATATTAAGTCTTCAAAATCCAGTGTGCTTTTTACACTTATCTCAGTTTGGAGTAGCTGGTTGTCAGGTGCTCCACAGCCTCATTTGGTCAGGGGCTGTGGCATTGTTGAGAGCAGCTGTAGAGGTGAGGGCGGGTGCTTATCGCCTCTGAAGTCCCTTTCAATGCAGTGTGTCTGAATCTGTGGGAGCAACAGCTATGGTCAAATCGTTGCCCTTTTGAAAACCTTTCCAGAACCTGAAGAAAAAAGTGTGAACTCTAAATTTCTAATTCATGATTTACTACATTGTGAGATCCATGAGGCCAGGGACTGCATGTGTTAATCTTTGTTCTCCAGGACTGAACATAGTACTGGTCCTATAGAAAGTACTAAATTGTTTTTGGATGGATGGATTTCCAGGTAGCTGTGTCTGGGGGGTCTCTCCCTGCTCACTAGATGAAGCACTAGGAAAAACTTTAACCCGGATGGGGGAGGGTTCTTGACTCGGGGTGAGAAAGAATTCTCAAACAGGTCCAACAAGTGTAGTAGGTAAGGAAGGTATTCGTTAAAGTGACAGCAGCAGGGAATGGCAGCTGCCTTGCAGGCCGCACAGAACAGAAAAATGCAGAGGGAAAGAGGGAAAGTTCTCGGCCTAGGACAGATTCCCTTGCCAATGTTTGAAGCCAGGGTTACCTGGCATCCTGTGTCCACTTGGATCTGCACAGCATGGGGACCAACCCCTACCACCCCAGGATTTGGGGGAGCCACAGACCATAGGATGGAGTGAGATTATGTTTTGAGAACTTCCCAAAGAAAGGAGATTTTTAGGCAGGCTACTAAGAGCAGATCGCACAGCTATAATTCCGTCTGGGTCACCCAGGTGACGGAAACATGCAGCCCCAAATCTGAGCTCTTAGGAGCCCCTTCCTACTCATTAGGAGTAAAGCAGAGACAGAGTGAACTCTTGGAAATAAAATGAAATAGCAAAGAGACAAACTGCAATAATTTGAACAGTGAGAAAGCTTTATTTGAAAGTACACACTTAAAGAAAAGGAAAGTGTGGGTGTCCTCAGAGAGGAGGCACACTGAAAGTTTGGGGATTCTGTCTTTTAAGGCTTTCAAGGATGGGACAAAGGGGAGGTTTTGGGTGTAGGCTTGATTTGTGGTCTCAAGATGCTTATCTCTGGTGAGACACCATGTCTCCTTTCCTCTATTATCAGACCTCCAGCTAATTTGCTAAATAAACCCAACACAAAGGATTTATTTATTCCTTTATTCTCCAAGATAATGGTTACCCTCAAGCAGTGGGGACAAATTAGTTAATACTGCTTGCCCTGCCTTAAGGTAGCCTGTTGGGTTATTGTCTGATTACCAGAGAAATACGTTAAGAATTTTACTTCCCAACTCTCTGCTGTTTTAAAGTGGAATCTTAGCCTTAAGATGGGGTCCTTCCTGTTCTTACTATACTGTTTATATCTCAGCATTTTTCATCACAGCCAGGAAAAGTTAATCATGATGCTTGTCCCTGTCCCTGCCTTATCTTAGATGGATAATCTGGACTTCATCTTGCTTTCCAGTTTATCTCCCTATTTCCTCATGCATTAGCCCTATATTCTACCCAAATGCACCTCCCATTGACTTACATTTTTACTAATTTAAATTCCTAACATACTACATTTTACTAATTTTACATTTTTACCTACATCTTTCTTTAGAAGGTAGGAAGATGTCAGTCTCTTTAGATAGGCAAAATTTGACACATCTGAGACAATGAAGTTCATTTAAAATGGGGCCTCCAGCACTGATCAGGTGCCAATGGCCCGGAGCCTTCTAACTCTATAAATTTCTAGGTGCAGCTGTCATCTGCACCTGAGTATGTTGCCTGGTCAAGACCCAGTTTAAGAGGGCCTCTCCTACTTGGAAGCAGCAGTTTACACCAGATGACTCTATTAATATTTTCTTTTGGTGTTGTGCTGAGGTGAGAACCTTTGGTCAAATGCAAAAGTGAGCTGGCTTTCACATCTTGGGGGGGCAGATGCTATTTTAACTTCAACACTCTGTACTGTGTTGCCTTGAATGCAGCTCTTTACCTCTGTGGGCCTCAGTTTTCCTATTTTCAAATTGATTGTAGTGATAGCTGTTCTAATTAAAATAACAAGTATGACCACCTTATCCTGTCTCGACAGCAAATCACTGCCTGAATGCCAGCTCTAGGGTCACATTGCTTAGGTTCAAATCTATTCCTGTCTTTTTTTTTTTAGCTGAATAACTGACTAACAGTAAGTTACTCAACCTCTTCACATCAGTTTTACCATATCTTACATAGGGATAGGCTTGTTGCAAAAAATGACTATGGCAGTGCATGGAAATGCTTAGCATTTATAAATGCTTACTAAACTTTGCTGTGTTTTGTTGCTATTAATGTAGCTGAAAAAACATGTGGCAAATTCTTTTGGGCTCTGAGCCTCTTTCCTTTCAGAAGAAGAGATTATAACATTCATGGTGTTCTTTTATTTATTTTTTTATTGAAGTATAATTGAGACACAATATTATATTTGTTTTAGGTGGACAATATAGTGATTTGACAATTATATACATTATGAAATGCTTACAATAATTGCAGTTACTGTATGTCACCACAAAAGTCATTACACCATTATTGACATATTTGCTACTCTGTACTTTTTATCCCCATGATTTACTTAGCTTATAATTGGAAGTCTGTACCTCTTCCTCCCCTTCACCCATTTTGACCATCCCCCACTCCCCAACCCTATGGCAACCACCAGTTTATTCTCTATATTTATGAATCTATTTCTGGATTTTTGCCCTTTATTAGATTCTATATATAAATGATATCATATGGTATTTGTCCTACAGAGTTGTTGAGAGGGTGACAAAAATGATACATGTGACTTTGTAAAACACTGAGTGCCATAATGCATGAACTGTAACAACAAGGCGGACATCTTTGGTGTATAAGCTGCACCTGTGCTCATCCTAGACTTTCAGCTCCAGGAAGGCTCCAGCTTGTTCTGGGTCCGCTCCATCCTTACTCCCAACACCAAGCACTGTGCCTGGTATACCATGCGTGCTGGTGGAATAGGCATGGGGCACGATTGCCCACTTGCTGTCTGGCAGGAGAAGTGGAAATTTATCTCAGTAGAAGGAAAACATCCAGGGTGTTCTGTTATTCTTTTCTCTGAAGCACAGTCACACCATTGGAAGAGGTACTAAAATAGAAAATGAAATTGTTTGAGTAAAACACTTTCTATGTGATTAGAGACCTTTGTTTCAGATTAGCTGACATCCTATTCAAACTTTGGAGAACTATTTTTGAAGCCAGGTGGTATTATGCAGTTCTGTTTGCTTATCTTTTCATGTCCTCTCTTTTTTAGTATCAAAACTATTTGCATAATAATAGGTTCTTTGTTTTCTGGAAGTTCAGGTTTCTGACTTGGGCCCCACATGAATTCAAAATCCTGGGATTGTGATGTCAGAGTCATTTGTGTGGAAATGCCTTGATGACTCCGAGCGCAGAGGGACTAAGATGGTTTTCATGCTCATACTGTTGGTGATTCACCTTGGTTTTCATTTTCCTCACAGTAGCTGAGGACCTGGGTCTCCATGACATTGGCTTCCTGAGGGTGTTTGGAATAAAGGGAGACTGGATGTAAAACAAATTCCTATGAGAACAAAGACATAAAAATCTCATAAGGTAGGATGAAAACTTGCCGGTGTGGATACCAGTTTTGGGGGTGGGGTAGGAAGTAGGGGCCAGTTCCCACTTTTTTCCAGATGATGCCCACTATTTATGACTCGCTTAAGTTGCTTCTTGTTGTGGGAAGTGATATTGAAAGCAAGGCCTTGGTGTAGGTCATGGTTGTAACCGGAAGTTTCTTCTGTGGTAATTTAATGACCCCATTCATTTTGGACATTTCCTTCAAGCATTCCTGCATGAAGTTTGTGGCAATAGTTAAAAAAACATATTTGAGTTCTTACAATGCCACAATGTCTTTGACATTGTCCTGGGGATACCACAGAGAATGAAAGATGTGGTCCCTGTTCTTCTGGAGCCCACCGTCTAGTGGTGCAGGCAAGCATTAGCCAAATCATCCTATGATCAGTATGCAGAGGTTATCACGATATTGTGATATGAGTACAGAGTTCAAGGTGCAATGAGAAAGGTGAGAAAGTTTGGGTCTGAATTGTACTATGAGATCTGGGAAGCCTTCTTTGAACTTTCAAGCCTCCTGAAGCCAGCTGAAGAACAGAAAGTAGAGGCTTGCAAAGAGGCAGGTGGGCTTATGTGACATCCCTGGGACAGATGTGTGCCACTGATCAGGAAGAGATGGCCTGCTTGGCTTAAGAGGCTGCAGAACCTGCAGAGTGGATGAGGCTGCAAAGGTGGGCATGGGTCAGGTGGAACCAGATCATGGTGAGGACCTGGACTTTCATCCTAAGTGCAGTGGAGAATCATTGGGCGGTAGGTGGGAGGATAACATAATCAGATTTGCTTCTGATTATGTTGATAAGAAAGATCAGGTTGACTCTCCCATAATAAGATTACTTCTTCACAGAGAAGGTACTTCCCTTATTAAGAACATTTTCTATTATTAGAAAGCTTAGTTGAGTGTCACACATTATATTTATTTACTTTGTAGAGTTTCCTTTACTGAATTGCAAAATGACGATCTTAATTTTTTTTTGAAGCCAGATCAGACTGGCTTAATGGACAGAGCCCAGCATTGAAGATAAACACACTAAGGCTCGGCCACATTTTGCCTGGGTGACTGGGTAATTAAGCAAGTACCTTAAACTCACTGAGCCTCAGTGTCCTGATTGGTGAAGCAGGTTATACTGAAGATTTTAAACAGCACTGTGTCAAAGGCACCCAGCAGGCAAGCCAGGGACTGCATAAATGTTGGCTGCTGTGATTAGGTCTGACATGCAGGTTTAAAGAAATCCTCTCACACACTGGCCTCTGGGCTGGTATCTAGCCAAGTATCTACCCATTTACTTAGAACGAAATTGTAAATTGTCAAGGGTCCTGGGGCTCCTGGGGCTCCTGCCGTGCCGTTGGATCTCCTCTCCCTGCGTCTCCTTCCCAGCCCGTTCTCACTGCCTTTTCCTCCTCCCATCACCATCACCAGATGGACTTGGCATCTCCACATGGGTCTCTTTTCTTTTTTTCCTTCTTGGATGTGTGGTGGGTTTGTTTGTTTTTCCTCCTCATTTTTTTCTTTTCCTTTCCTGAGCATTCTTTCTGTTCTTTTGCCACCCTCATTCCCCCTTTTTTCCCTTTCCCTTCCCTTCCCCTCCATTTTCCTCTGCTGTCTTTCTGCATGAGAGTGAGGATTCTGGCTGCTGCTGGCAGCCCTGCTCACCTGTGGCTCAGCATGCACAGAGGAGGTGGGGAGGTGCCCCACTCCCCCATAAAAGCACAGTGTACAGCTCTTGAATGCATTTATCCTTTGCTTTGATCTATGCCATATCAAATGATGGCTTCACTAAAACCAAAACAGATTTATTTTTCCCAGTTGTTTTACGACACATGGTACATTCTTGTTCCCTTGGAGAAAATACTTCATCTCTATAAATGCACAAAGCAGAATTTATTTAGCTCCTTGATTCTTCTACTTTCTGGGGCTTAAATAAAAGTACTCCCCTAATTATCTTTTTATTCTTCAGAAAACTCTGAACTAAATATTGTCAGTACAGATATTAATAGAATATAATTTCTTAATGAGTTTACATTTTAATGGGACAGGTGTCAAACGTATAAGCAAAATAATGATTTTGTTATAATCGAGCATAGTTATGAAGAAAACTTAAGAGGTGACTCTAATCCAGTCCTGGGAGGTCTGGAAGTCTATACTTTGGAGTACCATTGAACATTAATTAAGAATGGATATGAGATAGAAAGGCTAAAGAAATGACACCGTTAATGATCTGGAATGGGTAAGACCTAAGCGTGTGTGAATAAAAAGGAATGTGCAGGTGTTTCTAGATTTGGACTGGACTGATCCAGGGAGGAGGTCGGTGTCCTGAGTAGAGGCTAGGAAAGGAGACAGAGGCTGGACAATGGTTTAATAAGATTTCTTCTGCAAAACCAGTGCTGTCAGTGGTAAATTGTGATGAAGGGCTAACTAGCTAAGGAATTCTGAGATGGAGAATGAATGTTTATCTGAGAAATGGTTAATTATGGCAGCAAAGCTTCTATATCCCTCCTTGTCAGCCTCGGAAGCACAATTAGGAGAGATTGTTGAATGAAAAATGAGAAAGCTTATGCTCCCAGAGATTTGGTACTATTTCTTTGGTACCCAAAGAATTAAGAATAAAAAGCTGAATAAAGAAAAATAATGTGTATTTAAAAATAAAAGGATAAACTACATAAGCAGCTGGAGAGAAAGTTTGAGTTTCTATGGAAACCTCTCCTAAAATGTCTCCTTCAGGCAATGGAGCCAACTTCCCAAATGCCAGAGCGAAGTAGAATATGGGCTGGAGCAGTTCTCACTGGGCTGTCACACTGAGTGAAACACTGGTAGCTGGAAGGGGCGAACTCTGAAATGGGTCAAGGGTTCCTTGTCCAACATTTCTCTTCTACAGCTGACTGGGTGAAGGGGACTAGGGGATCTGGGAGCGACATCAGGTATTTTCTCACACAGTGCTAAGGCATGGATGACCTGGATGAAAGCAGGTTGCAAACAAAAAGGAGACAGAAAATTAATCTTACAGTTCAGCTGCCAGGAAATGATGTATATCTTGATGGTGAAATTAGAGGCATATGTTCCAAGCCCATCCCTGCTTACAGCCCCATGCGATATGGAGCCTGCCCACCCCTCCAACATCACTTTGTATAATTTTTCACCCTCCCTCAGTTTCCGCGTTCTCCCTGCTGTTCTTTAAAGACGCAAAGCAAGTTCCTTCCCTGGAGTTTGAACATGTGCTTCCTTTGCCTTTGTTTCTGCCCCCGCAGATATGTGCCAGCTGGCTCCTCCTGGTGTCTCCAAAGAGCCCTCCTTGCCCCGTCTATCAAACACCACTCTGCTCCTTCTCTTTCCCGCACCAGGGTATCGCTATCATATTAGTTTGTTCTTTCATTTAAGCCATTTGCTATGAGTTGCTGCTTACTTTTTTACCTGTTGATCAGCTGCCTCTCCTTGGAAACTAATCTCTATGACAGCAAAAGAGGCCAGCCTGCCCCAAGTCTGGGAAGAGTGTCTGGTAGAGAGAAGGCACTCAATAAATGTTGACTGAGGGATTCTTGCCTCAGGAAGCTTGTGACTCTGGAGTAATTGTGACAGGGATTATGGAGCACACACACTTGGCATCAATGTTACACAGCTCTAGGTGATGAATGGTTAACTAATCTCCATGTCATCAGGGAGAACTCTTCATGTAGAGTTTCCTAATTACAGTAACAAAAATTGTATTGAAACTGACTATAAGTTGCATTTATTGGATTATTTCTTTTTTGTTGTTGTTGTTGTTTATTTTTTATTTTATTAATTTTTTATTTTGGTATCATTAATCTACAATTACAGAAAGAATATTATGTTTACTAGGTTCCCTCCTTCACCAAGTCCCCCCCACATACCCCTTCACAGTCACTGTCCATCTGTGTAGTAAGATGCTGTAAAATCACTACTTGTCTTCTCTGTGTGGCGCAGCCCTCCCTGTGCCCCCCATGCACTATACATGCTAATCGTAATGCCCCCTTTCTTTTTCCCCACCCTTGTCCCTCCCTTCCCACCCATCGTCCCCAGTCCCTTTCCCTTTGGTAACTATTAGTCCATTCTTGGGTTCTGTGATTCCGCTGCTGTTTTGTTCCTTCAGTTTTCCTTTGTTCTTATACTACACATATGAGTGAAATCATTTGGTACATGTCCTTCTCCGCTTGGCTTATTTCACTGAGCATAATACCCTCTAGCTCCATCCATGTTGTTGTAAATGGTAGGATCTGTTTTTTCCTTATGGCTGCCTAATATTCCATTGTGTATATGTACCACATCTTCTTTATCCATTCATCTACTGATAGACATTTAGGTTGCTTCCATATCTTGGCTATTGTAAACAGTGCAGCAATAAACATAGGGGTGCATCTGTCTTTTTCAAACTGGGCTGCTGCATTCTTAGGGTAAATTCCTAGAAGTAAAATTCCTGGGTCAAATGGTATTTCTATTTTGAGCATTCTGAGGAACCTCCATACTGCTTTCCACAATGGTTGAACTAGTTTACATTCCTACCAGCAGTGTAGGAGTCTTCCCCTTTCTCCACAACCTTGCCAACATTTGTTGTTGTTTGTCTTTTCGATGATGGCGACCCTTACTCGTGTGAGGTGATATCTCATTGTGGTTTTAATTTTCATTTCTCTGATGATTAGCGATGTGGAGCATCTTTTCATGTGCCTGTTGGCCATCTGGATTTCTTCTTTAGAGAACTGTCTATTCAGCTCCTCTGCCCATTTTTTAATTGGATTATTTGCTTTTTGTTTGTTGAGGCATGTGAGCTCTTTATATATTTTGGATGTCAATCCTTTATCAGATCTGTCATTTATGAATATGTTCTCCCATACTGTAAGATACCTTTTTGTTCTATTGATGGTGTCCTTTGCTGTACAGAAGCTTTTTAGCTTGATATAGTCCCACTTGTTCATTTTTGCCTTTGTTTCCCTTGCCTGGGGAGATATGTTCATGAAGAAGTCACTCATGTTTATGTCCATGAGACTTTTGCCCATGTTTTTTCCTAAGAGTTTTATGGTTTCATGACTTACATTCAGGTCTTTGATCCATTTTGAGTTTACTTCGTGTATGGGGTTAGACAGTGATCTGGTTTCATTCTCTTACATGTTGCTGTCCAGTTTTGCCAGCACCATCTGTTGAAGAGACTGTCATTTCCCCATTGTATGTCCATGGCTCCTTTAGCAAATATTAATTGGCCATATGTGTTTGGGTTAATGTCTGGAGTCTCTAATCTATTCCACTGGTCTGTGGCTCTGTTCTTGTGCCAGTACCAAATTGTCTTGATTACTGTGGCTTTGTAGTAGAGTTTGAAGTTAGGGAGCGAGATCCCCTCCACTTTATTCTTCCTTCTCAGGATTGCTTTGGCTATTCGGGGTCTTTGACGATTCAATATGAATTTTTGAACTATTTGTTCCAGTTCATTGAAGAATGCTGTTGGTAATTTGACAGGGATTGCATCGAATCTGTATATTGCTTTGAGCAGGATGGCCATTTTGACGATATTAATTCTTCCTAGCCAAGAGCATGGGATGTGTTTCCATTTGTTAGTGTCCTCTTTAATTTCTCTTAAGAGTGTCTTGTAGTTTTCACGGTATAGGTCTTTCACTTCCTTGGTTAGGTTTATTCCTAGATATTTTATCCTTTTGGAAGCTATTGTGAATGGAATTGTTTTCCTGATTTCTCTTTCAATTAGTTCATTGTTAGTGTATAGGAAAGCTACAGATTTCTGTGTTTAAATTTTGTATCCTGCAACTTTGCTGAATTCCGATATTAGTTCTAGTAGTTTTGCAGTGGAGTCTTTAGGGTTTTTTATGTACAATATCATGTCATCTGCAAATAGTGACAGTTTGACTTCTTCTTTACCAATCTGGATTCCTTGTATTTCTTTGTTTTGTCTAATTGCCGTGGCTAGGACCTCCAGTACCATATTGAATAACAGTGGGGAGAGTGGGCATCCCTGTCTTGTTCCCGATCTCAGAGGAAAAGCTTCCAGCCTCTCGCTGTTCAGTATGATGTTAGCTGTGGGTTTATCATTTGTGGCCTTTATTATGTTGAGGTACTTGCCCTCTATGCCCATTTTGTTGAGAGTTTTTATCATGAATGGATGTTGAATTTTGTCAAATGCTTTTTCAGCATCTATGGAGATGATCATGTGGTTTTTGTCTTTCTTTTTGTTGATGTGGTGGATGATGTTGATGGATTTTCGAATGTTGTACTATCCTTGCATCCCTGGGATGAATCCCACTTGGTCATGGTGTATGATCCTCTTGATGTATTTTTGAATTCGGTTTGCTAATATTTTGTTGAGTATTTTTGCATCTACGTTCATCAGGGATATTGGTCTGTAGTTTTCTTTTTTGGTGGGGTCTTTGCCTGGTTTTGGTATCAGGGTGATGTTGGCTTCATAGAATGAGTTTGGGAGTATTCTGTCCTCTTCTATTTTTTGGAAAACTTTAAGGAGAATGGGTGTTATGTCTTCTCTGTATGTTTGATAAAATTCTGAGGTAAATTCATCTGGCCCAGGGGTTTTGTTCTTGGGTAGTTTTTTGATTACCGATTCAATTTCATTGCTAGTAATTGGTCTGTTTCGATTTTCTGTTTCTTTCTGGGTCAGTCTTGGAAGGTTGTATTTTTGTAAGAAGTTGTCCATTTCTCCTCGGTTTCCCAGTTTGTTAGCATATAGGTTTTCATAGTATTCTCCAATAATTCTTTGTATTTTTGTGGTGTCCATCATGATTTTTTCCTTTCTCGTTTCAAATTCTGTTGATGTGTGTTGATTCTCTTTTTCTCTTAATAAGTCTGGCTAGAGGCTTATCTATTTTGTTTATTTTCTCGAAGAACCAGCTCTTGGTTTCATTGATTTTTTCTATTGTTTTATTCTTCTCAATTTTATTTATTTCTTCTCTGATCTTTATTATGTCCCTCTGTCTGCTGACCTCAGGCCTCACTTGTTCTTCTTTTTCTAATTTCGATAATTGTGACATTAGACTATTCATTTGGGTTTGTTCTTCCTTCTTTAAATATGCTTGGATTGCTATATACTTTCCTCTTAAGACTGCTTTTGCTGCGTCCCACAGAAGTTGGGGCTTTGTGTTATTGTTGTCATTTGTTTCCATATATTGCTGGATCTCCATTTTGATTTGGTCATTGATCCATTGATTATTTAGGAGCATGTTGTTAAGCCTCCATGTGTTTGTGAGCCTTTTTGCTTTCTTTGTACAATTTATTTCTAGTTTTATACCTTTGTGGTCTGAAAAGTTGGCTGGTAGGATTTCAGTCTTTTGGAATTTACTGAGGTTCTTTTTGTGGCCTAGTATGTGGTCTATTCTGGAGAATGTTCTATGTGCACTTGAGAAGAATGTGCATCCTGTTGCTTTTGGATGTAGAGTTCTATAGATGTCTATTAGGTCCATCTGTTCTAGCGTGTTGTTCAGTGCCTCTGTGTCCTTACTTATTTTCTGTCTGGTGGATCTGTCCTTAGGCGTGAGTGGTGTGTTGAAGTCTCCCAGAATGAATGCATTGCAGTCTATTTCCCCCTTTAGTTCCGTTAGTATTTGTTTCACATACGCTGGTGCTCCTGTATTGGGTGCATATATGTTTATAATGGTTATATCCTCTTGTTGGACTGGGCCCTTTATCATTATGTAATGTCCTTCTTTATCTCTTTTTACTTTCTTTATTTTGAGGTCTATTTTGTCTGATACTAGTATTGCAACACCTGCTTTTTTCTCTCTGTTGTTTGCATGAAATATCTTTCTCCAACCCTTGACTTTTAATCTGTGCATGTCTTTGGGTTTGAAGTGAGTCTCTTGTAAGCAGCATATAGATGGGTCTTGCTTTTTTATCCATTCTATTACTCTGTGTCTTTTGATTGGTGCATTCAGTCCATTTACATTTAGGGTGATTATTGAAAGATATGTACTTATTGCCATTGCAGGCATTAGATTTGTGGTAACCAAAGGTTCAAGGTTAGCTTGTTTACTACCTTACTGTCTGACCTCAGTCACTTATTGAGCTTTTATATACACAATCTGATGATTACTTCTTTCCCTTCTTTTTCCTCCTCCTCCATTCTTTGTATGTTGGGTGTTTTGTGCTGTGCTCTTTTTAGGAGTGCTCCCATCTAGTGCAGTCCCTCTAAGATACCCTGTAGAGGTGGTTTGTGGAAGGCAAATTCCCTCAACTTTTGCTTGTGTAGGAATTGTTTAATCCCTCCTTCATATTTAAATTATTGTGCTGGATACAGTATCCTTGGTTCAAGGCCCTTCTGTTTCATTGCATTAAATATATCATGCCATTTTCTTCTGGCCTGTAAGGTTTCTGTTGAGAAGTGTGATGATAGCCTGATGGGTTTTCCTTTGTAGGTGACCTTTTTACTTTCTCTGGCTGCCTTTAATACTCTGTCCCTGTCCTTGATCTTTGCCATTTTAATTATTATGTGTCTTGGTGTTGTCCTCTTTGGGTCCCATCTCTCGGGAGTTCTGTGTGCCTCCGTAGTCTGAGCAACTATTTCCTCCCCTTGTTTGGGGAAGTTCTCAGCAATTATTTCTTCAAATACACTTTCTATCCCTTTTTCTCTCTCTTCTTCCTCTGGTACCCCTATAATGCGGATATTGTTCCTTTTGGATTGGTCACATAGTTCTCTTAACATTGTTTCATTCCTGGAGATCCTTTTATCTCTCTCTATGTCAGCTTCTATACGTTCCTGTTCTCTGGTGTCTATTCCATCAATGGCCTCTTGCATCTTATCCATTCTTCTTATAAATCCTTCCCGAGTTTGTTTCACTTCTGTAATCTCCCTCCAGACATCTTTAATCTCCCTCCGGACTTCATCCCTTAGCTCTTGCATATTTCTCTGCAGCTCTGTCAGCATGTTTATGATTTTTATTTTGAATTCTTTTTCAGGGAGACTGGTTAGGTCTGCCTCTGCAGATCCTTTCTCAGGTGTAACTGTCTTGGTCTGGACCAGATTTTTTTGCCTTTTCATGGTGATTGCAGTGGCTGTAGGCAGGTTGTGGGTGTGTCACCTGGGAGAAGAAAGTCCTTTCCTGCTTGCTGGATGCCTTGCCCTTCTCCACTGCCTGTGACGGCTACCTGCACTCCTGGAGCAGCCGCTGGGTTTTTCCCCTAAGCTGCTGTGGGCAGGGTGTCCGTCAGAGCAGTGCGGAGCCATGTGGGGAGTGGAAGGCACGCCCGGTGGGCTCCTCTGTGCTAGCAGCAACCCTGCCGGGCAGCTGTGTAACAGCAGCGGCCTTTGGGTCTGGCCTGGGCGGCTGTGTGTTGGGCTGGGATTCCGATTGGCTCCTGGGAGCATGCCTGCTCCCTCTGGCTCCGCTGCTTGTGCGCGTGGGACTTTTCCGCTCAGGCTTCTACCAGGCTCTGGCTTCACTGCCGCTGGTGTGCGCGAGCCGCACCCGGGCTGTTTGGTCGTGCCGCTGCGGGCTAGCCCTGCAGCGCACGGATCTGCTCTCGGTTCCTTGTAGCGCTTCCGACCCCGGCACGCGCTCCCACTCTCCTGCTACTGGGCCTGTGTGTCGGGGTCTGTGCCAGTTGGAGGAATGACTGGTGGGCTGCCTAGTCCTGTGAGGGGCTTCAGAGCTGCACTGCCTCTGTTTAGGGCGCCTAAGTTTCCCCAGTATTCCCAGCTGCCGGGACAACTTCGTCCCGCTATGGGGTCCCTGTCTCTTTAAGACTTGCAGAAAGCACTTGCTTTTCTTTTGTCTCAGGGGCGCTGGTTGCGGGGACCTGCCCCCAGGTTTTGCTTTTCCATTTCTCTAATATCCAGTACCCCATGCACCTTGTGTCTGCGTTCCTGGTACGGATTTCTAGAGCTCGTTGTTTAGCAGTCCTGGGCTTTCACTCCCTCCCCGTTCCAACTCCTTTCTTCCCACTGGGTTTTGGGGTGGGGGAGCGTTTGGGTGTTGCCTGACTGCGGCTTGTATCTTACCCCCCTTCGTGTGATGCTGAGTTCTCGCAGATGTAGATGTATCCTGGCTGTTGTACTGCATCCACTGGTGTCTCTTTTAGGAATAGTTGTATTTATTGTATTTTCATAAATATATATGTTTTGGGGAGGAGATTTCCTCTGAACTACTCACACTGCCATCTTCCTGTGATCTTCTCCTGGATCATTTCTTTATCTGGTCCTAATAGGTATTTCACATTCCATATCTACTTATATCCACATGTAAAACCTCTTACTTTTTACTGAGATACACAGAATAAAATGCACAAATCCTAATATACAGCTTGATGAATTTTGGCATGGGTGCACACTCATGTAGCCATCACCCAGATCAAGATATCAAATACTCTCACTAGTTTTTCCCCCTTCTCCTGCTTCACCCATCCCTCTGCCCCCTTCCCTTATGGCAACCCCCAGTCTGTTCTCTATGAAACAACTTCTTTAGTAGGTCTTGGGATCCTAATTTTCTGGTTAAAGAAACAAGGTCAGAGAGGCTTAGCTTGTGAAATTGGATTTTGAACCAAAATTGGTCTAATTCTTAACTCCAGGAATATACAATTTTTTTGTATAGATAGAGCATTTTTGGCAATAAGACTTGAGCCTTGCTGAGACAAGAAGGATTTGGGAAGAAAATAGACAGCATGCTAGATCTGAGTGGAAATGGAGGGGAAGTGTTGTCCCTGGGGAATTTCTATAGGGCTGGAGGCAAGAATACGTATGTAGCTGGGTGAGAGAAAACACGAAGCGCTCCATGTGGGGGCCAAGTCTACAGAGGGACAGAGTCTCCTGACTCTGGGACTGGAGGTGCCAAGGCCCTAGGGTGAGGCTGGGGTGCGGGTGGCCAGACCAGATAACATAAGATCCTTAAACTCCAAAACAAGGAGTTTTCATTGACTACAAACGATTTCATATATAGTTATAGATTTTTCAATCATGTTAGCCTATGTCTGTGAAATGCTTGGAACTTTGCAGAGTTCGTAGACATCCATCTCTCCTTTCAGGCCTATACATTATTACACCCATTTCTAAGAAGAGGCAATGTAATCTCAGAAGATTGTTCTAGCAAAGGCCAGACACAATGCTGGTTCTAGAATACAATTTCCAGAATCTTGGTGGTACTTTGTTTTCTTTAGGTGATAGTTCTTGATGTTGAAAAGTTCTTCTTTATAGTGATCTAAAATATTATCTTGTATCTTTGTTTTACACTTAAAAGTTAAAGCAAAAAATCATTAATCCCTCCTATGACACAGCATTGATTTATTCAAAGCATGAGTAAATTTTGCAAGAAAAAAGGATATTTTTTCTCTCCAACCAATTATATTCTATTGAATTCAATCATTTTGTCAAAGTATTTTTAGACAGAGAATAAAAAACTAGTTTATTGTGTTTTCTATAAATGATACTTAGAATCAATATGATTTTTTCCATCTTTTTCACAAACTAATGAGTCATTCTTCCCAATGCTCTTTTTTATGATGATTTGGCAAGTCAAAAAACCTCTGAGACACCATTTCAATTCATTCAGTCTCTTTCTCCTGCGTCCCTTCCTCCCATTAATGGTATTAATAATACCTTTCAGCCTAACTGTACAATGTATTATTGACTCCAATGACATCATAGCTGTAAAAATAACAAGTAAACTAGAAAGCACTGTGTAATTCTAAGTATAATTCTTTCACCACTAGGTCATACCATGTTATTTATGTCTGTTCCTAGAACCATTCCTCAATGCATTTGGTTTTGGGTTCTATTCCTATTCTTTGGGCATGATTAGATTTGCCAAAAATGTTCCCCATAATATGGCTAGTTTTAGAAATCACCCTTTATTGTTCTGCAGAGTATAGGAGAGGCACAGCTCTCCACCTGCTGGGTAAGTGGTTGTGTACTGATGCAGGCAGGCTGGGGGCAGTAGTCACAAATGGACAGTTCATGGGACTGTGGGAGCATAGGAATGTGTTGAACTTGGTTAATCCATTAAATTTAAAAATAAACCTTGAACTGATAGGGAAACTTAGAAGGACAGCAGTCTAGTCCAGGTGGCTCCCTTCTGCTGCTCTTCCTAGCAAAGACAACAGAAACTCCCTTTAATTCCCCCTCCCCTTCACTCTCCACTCTGCCAGGCACTTACTCCCTGAACTTACTCTCCCTTGCCTGCTCGTTTGCTGTGCACATAGAAATGCTGCAGATACGGAAGCAGAAAGATATATATTGCTCCCCTGCCTTTGTTTGGGGCTCAGACCTTGGGAGATTACTCTGAGCCCGCCAGTGTAAAATAAACCCTCAACACTCCAAGACCTCTGAGTGCCACTTGGTTCTTCCACCTGTGATCCAGTCCAGGTTTATCCAGCATTTTCCATAACAGAACCAACTATAAAAGCCAGAAAAATGCACACAAACATCAGTATTTCTGGGTACTCTGGGAACATTGGTACATCTACATCACCGTGTTCTGATTTCTGGTTCCTTTTCCCTGTTAGCTGGGGCACAGCCCTTTAGATGGAATATAGGTTCTCCAGTCTTCTAGATGCTCTGTCACTTCCAGCTGTCTCCTTGAAACCCAGATCTGTTGCCAACATTCATTTATCATTGAATGTGATCAGCTGTCTTTCCTACTGTCAAGAAATGTTTCTCTCCAGTTGTGAAAATGAAAGATAAATGAAGAAAGCTGCCATTTTTCCAAAATAATGAAATGCAATACCTTTTTGTGGTGTAGGGGAGGAAAGTTCTCCTCCTACCCTTCTAGGTTTGGTCTAATAATTAAATTGACTTGAGAGAAGAACAGGAGAAAAACAAATTTAATTTCATATGTATAGGAGCCCCATAAAAATGGGCAATCAGAAGGCAAGGCAGACCAATGAAGCTTGTTTGCCACGCTGAGCTGAGAAATAGGATGGAGCCTACGCTTCAAACTTGGGGGAAGAAAATTCACAGGACATAAGAGCAGGTGTTCAGTGATTACCTGTTTGCCTTGCCACACAGACAGGTCACTCATTTAAAAGTTATCTCTGATAACAGCTCTTATGGTCCAGGCCCCCCATCTAGATTATTTTAAGTAGTTAAGGGAGAAATGAAATTTTTCGTGAGTCTTCTGGGTCTGGACTGCCTTCAGCTCAAAATAATCCACATGCAAAAGTGGCATGTGCTGGGGTCATGTCGTCTTCTCCCCTTTAGTGGAAATGAAGAATGTTCTTATATATTTGAAACTCCAGCAAAATCTCTCTGTATCTTGTTGCCCTCATACCTAGCCTACTTCTTTCATGTGCTTTACTTTCCTGCCTCCTGGAGGCATTTGAGTTTACCCCCCTCCCCTTAATGTTCCAGCCTTGATCATCCTTTTCTTGGGGGTGGGGGGTGTATCTAGTCTGCTATATTTATTCTCCCACCCTGGAAGATTACCCTTTTAACTGCATCATGCCTCATTGCCTCCATATTTCCTTCCTGGGGTGTGTGTCTGTTTCAGTCCCAAGCTCTGGGGCACTTATTCCACATCACTGCATCCCTGCCTCTGCCAAGTAGGATGTAGCACTCTGTCCTCTCTGGGGGTCAGCAGAAGAACTCTCTCCCTCCTCTTCCTTCACTTCTGATTGTCTCAGGAATTTTTCTGTGGCCAGGGCACCTCTTCTGCCTGGACTCCAGATCTGTGGACCCTGCTATTGACTTTCATTACTCCAAAGTGTCTGTTTCTATGTTTTGTGGGAGTTAAGCAGTTGAACTGTATGATAACAAAAATGTGCCTCTGTGGGGAACTGTATAGTATAAAACACTTCAAGACAATTCAAAATAGATACACCCGCAACAGTGATTTCCTTTGGGTTGAGAAACTGGATGGTGTGTCTGTTGTTTCTCCTTTACTTGACTTTCTTTTTATTTTCTAAGTTAATTATACAACATGTCATATTTTTGCAATCTGCAAATAAAACTATGATTAAAAAAATCATGCACTCTGCATGATCTCATTTGAATTCTATTAAAAAAAGATTTTAGATTAGCACATAAGGGGAAAAGCATGAAGCAAAGGCATGGAAGTTTGATACTCTCCTCCCTCTGAATTTCACCTCTTGTCAGACCCTGACCCACTGGCTAGACCCCTGGCTTCTTAAATTGCTATTTTGTTTGGCTTGGGGCCTTTGCACTTTAGATCCAGAATATTTTTGTAGAGCCAAAGCAGGAAGATGTGATTCCTGTTTTCTTGGCTTTCTGTATTCCCTGGAGATGGAACGGTACAGCTGGTCAGGCAGGCAGGTAACATGAGTGCGGAGAGTAGGCTGGGAGCGTCTTTGCATGTATACCTCCTTTAACAGACAATATCGAGTTCAAGCCACCCACGTCATCCATGGCAGAAAGATAACAGGCCCACAGGCCCATGACGTCTGTGTGCAGCAGGCACAGAGCTAGCAGCTGCCACAACAAGGTCACACTGTCCTTGGATCGTGATGTTTCTCCCCCATCTATTTGTGGCTCCTAAGATGTAGAATCTGCAAGTCTGGACAACCTAGATGGCAGGTTCTACTGAGTTGGCAGAGAGTTGCTGTGCAACCACGTTTAGCAGCATCTGATGGTGATCTGATGCTGGGGGAGGTGGGAGGGACAGGGAGCGGGGCACATGGCTGCTACCTTTGGTGTGAATGTTTCTGGGGGGCGTAGAAGAAATTTTCTTGAGCTATTTTTCCTTTCCCTGAGAACAGGGAAACATCTGATCGCTATGCTGATTCTTACAAGTGTGTTATTTTTCCTGCTCATTAGCTGCATTTGTTTTCCCTTTTCTCTGGGCCGTGAGCAGCCCTGGCAGCAGGCAGGATTGCTGGCGTGGTGTGGCAGAGGCTGGCCGCGCATGCGCAGACCAAAGCCCCGGTGAGACGCCTGAGTGTGCGTCAAGTGGCTGCAGGAACCGGTTACATTCATGGAACCCTGGGTTTTGTCTTGTGGGTTTTTTGGAGGGGTGTGAGCAGGAGAGCAGGTGGGAGGATCTACTAAAAAATGGATTTTAAAAATTGTATGCAAATTTTAATCACGTCTTTAGGCAACACAAGTGGCTTTTCCTGAGTCAGATGTAATATTTTAATTGGTTTTAGTTCCTTGTAAAGAAGAATGGAAGGAAAGGAAGGAAGGAAGGAAGGAAAGAAGGAAGGAAGGAAGAAAGGAGGGAGGGAGGGAGGGGAAGAAAAGAAGAAAATAAAGAACAGCTTTTCAATTTTTTGTTATTGTTGAAGTAGAAGTAACCACAAAGTAACTAACTTGCTTTTCAATTAAATTCACATCTCCCCACTGTGTGTAAAGGTCATTTATACCAAATACCCATCAAGACCTGAATCACTGAAAACACACACACACACATGAATGGCACTGATGTGTCTGGTCTCATCAAATACAAAGGGTAAAACTCAAAACAAGAAAGGATACTTTACGTCTGGCATGCAAAGAAATGTCAAACATCTTAGTTGAAGAGCAAAGTCAATCTAATATTTAATTTTCTGTCTTTAAATATAATCTCCTTGTAGCAATTTTGTGGAGGGTATTGAGTAGGAGTTCTACCACACACACCAAAACAAAATCTAATGACTTCGGTGCTCACCATTTCACCCCATGCTTTCAGCTTCCAGGGGCTGTCACAACACCGAATTCCTTGCAAAGCCCTCTTCTTTGGATTTCTACTCTTTACCTTCTTCCCATTCTCTATTCGCTTTTCTCTTCTCCTCTACCTTCTCTTACTTTCTGCAAAAGTGACCTCCTTTTAATTGTTTATTTTAAAAACTGAGTTACTTTTACTGACTAAAAGCCAAATACTACTTTGGGGCTCACAAAGAAAAGATGGTGCAGACACTATTGTCTGAATTTGTTGTTTTGTTGTTATTTCTTTGTGGGGGGCAAGGGATGGGGGTACTTTTCTATTTTTAAACAGTTATGTTTTCCCTTTGAGTACTGTAGCCCTTTGAACTACCAAGCACTTCTAAATAGAACTCTCTGTGACTCTGATTCAATGGAGATTTCAAGTCCTTTGTGACAGCAGCTCCCTTGTGGCCATAAGGTGCTAACAGCTTGTGAGTCAGGCTCAGAGGTTCCTGGACAAGCTTCCCTGGAAGACAAGAGGCAACAACTGGCTGAGTGACCTCAGACAAGTCACTGAGTCTGTCTGGTCCCCTTTCATTTTCTGGAAAAATACTATACCAGATGACTGCTAAGGTCGCTTGAGTTACTCCAATGATGATTATCAAATAGCTCTCATTTATTGAATACCAGCTACATTCTGGTAATTGTCCTAAGCATCTAGCATCCTTGTTCCACTGAATCACCACACCAATTTAGGAATGAAGGTACTGTTATAATCTCCATTTCATATGTGAGAAGGCGATGCTCAGGGAAGCCGATCAGCAAGACCTTGCTTGAGCCCATGTTCTTCACAGCTGCACTACGTTGTAAATTTCATTCTAGCTTATGCTCAACTTATTAAATGGTATTTGAATTAATGAGATTTTACTGAACTGGGGAACATTTCTCTCTTAATGTCTTCCCATCCATCCTGCTAATTGGCCTTATAATTTTAGGCTCAGAGACTTTCATTCTGTTAGATTTGGAAGGATGAGGGATGGTGAAAAGGCGCAGTACCTGAAATGCTTATTTTGACCTTTCCCATCAGGATCTTTACTCATAGTTAAACTCCCTGTATTAGACAGGAAGGAACGCCAAACCTCCGTGAATCACAGGATCATTCTTTTGTTCTAAATCCTCATATGCCTGGATTCAGTTCTCCAATACATGTATTAATGACCAAACAAACTGGCATCCTATTTTTGTCTTGTGTTCAGGACTCCTTAGCAGCCACACTTCTAGGCATCTACTTAATGTGATTTTCTTTCTTGTAAAATAAAAGGGAGTATCCATTATCGGTGCAGGTGATCCATTACTCACTTGTTCTGGAGAAAAGGAGCCTCCTGCAGGTTGCCCTACTTAGATGCCCGCATAGGTGTTCAGCCTTCTCACGCTCAGGTTCAGCCTGCTTTCTCCTCATTCTCCCAGCATCTCTCTCCTTTTCAGGTTCCCTCCCACTCATGTTTAAGTGCTGGCATCCTCTACTGACATCCTAGAGGGAGAGCCTTTTTACTGTTTTATTCCTGTGGCCTCTAGAGAAACTTACTGCCAGTGGAGGTGTGCAGGGGCCTCTGCCAGGCCTCTGAAGGACAATCTGCAGCCTCCTGGAGGCTTATTGCAAAGCAGTAGGTGTTGCCTGTCGGGTTTCTTTGTCACACAGGGTTCCTTGGGGAATTTTTTAAAAGATCCCCTATGATGTGTTTTTTTGGATTTCTTTTCAAAGAGAGGAAAGAAGAAAGAGCCCAGACTGAGGCCTGGAGCATGAATTAAGCAGGACATTATGACTGGCAGTTACCTTCAATGCCACCCAGGCTTTACACTCATGACATTCTCCATTATCCTTGTGAAACCTCAATGCAGGGGCGAAAAGTTGGCAATGACTCTGTGTCACTAGTTTCTCATAACCTGTTCATTTTTGCACCACCTAGATCATTCCAAAAGCACTTGAAGAGGCTGCTCACGGATTGCTCCTTAGGTGGCAGACACTGTAACCAAGTGCTGTATATGCATCACTTCCTTTCATCCTAACAGTAACTCTAATAGCTGGTGGGAGTCATATCCCCGCTCGACATGTGGGGGAGAGAGACATAGAGAAACTGCTTTGCCCGAGGTCACACCAGTACTAAGTGGAGAAGGCGGTAGCAGAATGTAGGTCTCTGTAGTTTTATGTCACCATTCCTGCACCAGCTGAAGCAGACTGATTTTTTTGCTGGACCTCCAGTAGGAAATCAGAGGGCTTCTGGTTGGAGGCAATACCGGTGGAGCATGATCTTCTCCATCAGGAGGAGTGAGCACTTTGGTGTAGCTCAGGGATATTGATGTATCATGTACTTTGAACAATTTGGCAACATCTAGCGAAGATGACAGTATGCTTGCCCTACCACCCAGCTATTGTACTTCTCAGCATATATCCGGAAAAACTGGCACACAGTGCATGAGGAGACCTGTCCAAGAATGTCTGCATCATTACTACGGTGAAAACTGAAAATGTCCACTAATTAGTGAATTGATTGATTGCAACTTCTTATAATGCAATAGTATGAGGCATTTATAATAAATGAACTAGGTCACATAGGGCAACATAGATAAAACTCCTGTTTGTTGCATTGTAAAAACATATGTCACCATATGAAAAATGTTTAAATACACAAAATATTATATTGAATATCTGTTATTTGGGGCTCTGTACATAGGTAATGTCCATAAGACCATGGATGGGGGAGACACATGCCCAGTGCAAAATAGTGGGTTCCTGCAGAGAGGGAGGGACAATGAACGGGAGGAGTGGGGCCTGGGGGTTCCAGGGTAATTACGATGCTTTTTTTTCTAGGTAGAAATTTAAAAAAAAAAACGGAAAATTTGGTTCTTAAATTCCAGAAGGTGCATGATTATTATTTTATTACTCTCTGATTCTCTGAACTTTCCTACATGTTAATTTAGTTGATAATTTTTTTTTTTTCAGTAAGGGAGAAGTGAGAAAAAGCATTGTAGGGAGGTGGCTTTTCAACAGTTGTTTTTTGGTAACATCACCAGACCCAAGACTGTTGGGGCACTTTTCAAAACACCCCCAAGTCCTGAGCAGAAGGCAGATGGGAGGAATGTGTGGCTGGAGCATCTACCCTTCCAGGCAGGTCCTTACCTCAGAGCCAGCCAGACTGGACCCCTAAGCAGACCTGCTAACGTTTTTTTCCCATTTAACTGTGAAAGGTAAGACTTTTTATTACTCTTGGAGAGGGGGGCAGAAAAGTCAGCTATGCCTTCATTTCTCTTGACGTCTGGGCTGAAGGTGGCTCTCTTCTGCCTGTCCTAGTTCCGTCTGGAGGGTCTGGGTCAGCCCAGCTCCTGGGAGAAGGGCACCTTTCCCAAGCAGAGCAGGGGGGTCCTTCTGCCCACTAGCCCCTGAACTTCTCTCTGACTCTTCTGTTAGCAAACCTGCCAGGAAGTGTGGTCTCCTTGCTGTGCCCACTGCCCACCTCCCAATGGAACACTTAACTTCAACAGGCATCTCCTTATTCTTCTAAAATTGCCTTAGGCCCATTCCGGCTGTGACTCTCAGCAAGCTCCCTCTCCCTCAGCTCCGCGGCTCCCTCTTTCCCCTCCCTCCCCTCCGTTTCCTTTTCTGCTCCCCTCCTCCTCCTCCTCCTCCTGCCCCCTTGCCTTCCCTCCTTCCGCCTCTCTGCCACTTTCCCAACCTCTTTCTCCTTGCTGTTCTCCCAGAGAGCTTACCGAAAGCCCCCAGTGAGTAGCCTTTCCCACCTCTAGATTTCCAGTTATATGAGCTCATAAAATCTTCATCAATGAAACGCTCTGATGTTTCTGTTCCTTTCAGTTGAAAGTTTTCGATGTCACAAGTTTTGGCCTAAATATTAAAAAAACATGCATTCAGGGTCCTATTCAGCCTTGCATTAATTATATGACCTCGGGCAAATACATGAACTGAAGTAGGGATAACAGCCCTTGAACCCCTCACCGAGGCATTCTGAGGATCTGAGATATTGTTTGTGAAACAACTGAGATAGAAAGGGAGGGAGGTAAGTGTCACATGTCACTGTTGTCACGTCACTGTCAGGCTGGCACTCGGGTGTCTGGCCAAACAGGCTGGGGGATGATGCAGGTCAGCATCTCTGGTCCCTTCATGGTAGGTGTCCTCTTAGAGGAAGTAGCCAGTTGAGAATTCCTAAGAGAGGATCTTAGGAATACACACGTGTATATATATATGAAATGCAGCATTTCTTTTCTTTGACATAAACAAGGGAGAATTTCACTTATTCGTGGTATATGAAGATTTTGGATCTATGCAAGGAAAACATGTCTCCCTAATAAGTCTTTAAGTGATTCCTTGCTGCTCATTTCCAATTCACTAAGACTGATTCAAGTAATAATCTCTACAACAGGGTGAAAAATGAGGCAATAAATGCATAATGCAATTGATTAAATGGAAGAAGCCTGGCCATTTGCAGAGCATGAAGCACAGAGCTGGAAAGAGTAGGATGAGCACGAAAGAAGCTGACGTGTTTCTCTGTGCTCTTCTTCAGGTGGCAGGGCCAGTGTGTGCAGGTCTGGCAGCACTGCCCAGCAGCAGATGGCTCCCCAGGAAACCCCACTGTGGAGACCTCACGGACTCTGGGTCCAGCAAACCAGGTCTCCTCTTGGCTCTATTGTAACCCAGTCTTCTGGGGGAGTTCCGTGGACTGCAAGGGAGGATTGTGGGTTCTAGTCTCAGGTCTGGGATTTTCATGGTGCAATTTGGTCTTGGTCTTTCTGGGTCTTAGGCTCTCAATTTGAAAAATGGCTACAATGAAGCAAAGTGTTTAACCATTCATTTATTTTTATTAAACCTGAGGCTACTTGCGGTGCTTTTCCTCAGTGTCTGCATTGTCTATGTATGTGTGTACTAAGGGGGTCTCTTCACTCTGATCTCAGAACTCCTGTGTACCAAGGACCTTGGTACCTACCAGTGCGCAGCCGCTGGTACTTCCATGGGTCCTCTCCCCAAACTTCAAGAGGGACTTAGGCCACTTTGTGGGAAGGGATCACTTCCTGAAATAGGAATAGGGCATGTGTACCAGACAAGATGGAGACTAACTCTGGAGAGAAGGTAAATACAGGCTGGAAGAGAGCAACTCCAGCAAGCGGGGATATTGAGCTGCTTGGGGGAATCAGCTCCTGAGTGTGAGAGTTGGAGACTGGGCGCAATATGGCTCATCTCCTAAGCTTTCTGTGGATTACATCAGAGAACTCCTTTAGGAGTTTTTGTGAGACTTGGGTTAATACTGGATTGCCTACATCTTTGGCTGCTAGAATTTATTTTTGGTTTGGGGTTTTTTAATGCACAGGAGATGCTAGCACTTAGGCAGTTTACACATGGTAAGATTTCTCCAAGCATTTATACAGGGGATCATCTCAAGTAGTCTTTACGTGAATCCTCCTAAAGTAGGTATTGCCATCCTTACACTTTGGATAAAGGTTTTGAGACTAAGATAGGTCATACGTCTCCGAGATAATGGGGTCTCTTCACTTTGATCTCAGAACTCCTGTCTCCTAAAATATTGTTTCCACGATGATTTCTCAGGATATATATTTACTTATCTCACAGCCCTTGAAAACAGCCTAGAGTGTGCCAGGCACTCTGCTTGGAAAACAAAAAGGAGTAGCAGTTGACATGTTCACTGAATGAGCAATGAGGGTGAGAGTCATGAGAAGAAGTCACTTCTATCCAAGGTGGCATGTGTCAAAAAGGAACTGGGCCCGTGGGCTGCTAGGGTCTGGAGGTTAAGAAAAAGTGTTTGAAAAGGGGAGGTGCTTGAGTGGGATTTTGAATGATTAGTAGGACTCATCCAGGTAGATCGAATTTTTGTGAAAAAAAATCTAGCATTGTGCTCATGCCTACAAAACAGCTCTTTGCTCAGATTTTCTCATGGCCACTGTTAGTTCTTGCAGTACAGACATCTTTAACTAGGGTAGGAATGCAGTACATGTGAGAGCTGTGTCCCCACTGACTTCTTTCATCAATTTCTGTGACTTTATTTTTTAACTATGGTATTGACTCATTCTATCAACATCAAAAAGAAAACAGTCTTAGTCACTCTTGTGTCCTTGAGTAATTTGCCGCCTACAGACCAGCATCAAAGTAGCGGAGGACTCAGGCTGTGTCTGGTCTGCGCAATCTCCAAATCCAAGGCAGGCAACACAAATCCACCTCTTTCTTTTTATCTTTTTTAAAAAATTTCATTGTTAAAGAGATGATGATAATGATTTTCAAAATACATGTGGAGGAGAGGTAAACTTTGATATGATGAAAATACAAAGTTTAGCTTCACTTGTTTTTTCATTATTAACATTTCCTGGAAATGACAAGACAAGAGGGGCTGAGGAGAGGTGAAAAAGGCTGACTCCTTTGGCTGACGCGGCCACTCAGTGAGCTCTGTGTACTCTGGCGGGAGGAAGACTGTCAGAGCCTCTTGTATTAAAGAGAGAGGTGTTTGATCGTGACAACTACAGTGAATGTCTTAGAATGCGAACCATCTCCTGGGCTCAAATCCTAGCTAGGCGAGATGATACCAGGATTTCTGCTTTCCCCAGCCTTTTGCCTCAGTTTTTCTCCCTTGAGAGGATGAAGTCAAATATCACAGGAATGCTAGGTTTGTCACACCCTCTGAGGTCTTACAAAATGAGGTACACTGTGAGATGAAGGTATTATTCGAAGAGTTCTCACAAACAAACTATATTCTCACTTGCTTCATATGCACCGTGAGGTGAAGAATGTCAGAAAAACCCCTGCTAATTCATTCAGCAAAACCCAAAGTAGGACTTTCTCTTCCTTGTCTCCCTTGCCTTTCTCCTCTACCCTGCCTCATTTCCATCATTTCATCAGGATCTCAGAATTTATACTATCAGTGATCTGTCTGTCATTTATGTTAATCATCTTACCATGCTCCTATGGTGGATTTCCAGATGGATCCTCTAAATGTTATTTTGCTCAAGCAGTACAAAACAGGATAGCAGGGTAGCCTAAGGGGCTCTCTCACTCTAGCATGTGCTGAGGATGGCTTCCTTGAGGACAGAAGATATGGCAGGCAGTTTGGGCCATGTGTTAAAGTAGACATGACAGTTTGTGTCTGCTAAGAACCCCCTTTTTTTTGGTAAAAGACCCATTCCTTTCCCCACTCTCAGAACATGTGGCTCAGGTGAGGCTACCTTCCATGCCCAATCCCAAGGATGGTTGGATGGATGGATATCCTGCTCAGTGGGTCTGTTCTTTTCCCTGGTGGTAGGTTTGGAGATGAGTATGTGACCCAACCCAGACCAATGAGATATGTTACTGGGACTTTGGTATGAAATACTTTTAAATCACAGTAAAAAAGCCAACTTTCTACTATGGTGGCTAAGCTGTGAAGATGTGGGCCTGTGGCTCTGCTGGTGCCAATCCTTGTCACCATTTGTTAGGGACATACCTGAGAATAAAGTCTTCACAGTGGAAAAGCAGAGCTAAGACAAGAAATATTGGCAATATTTGCCTCTCTTGACCTAGGAAGGGCTGAAATCTATTTTAACTCTTGGACTTGCTCATGGCTCCTTCTGGCCTCCAGGGCTTCTCCCTGTATCTAGACCTGCCCAGTTCAGCTTCTACTGTCTTATTCACCGCATGTTTTAATCAGTGCAATCAAGATATGAAGTCTATTGCATTTTCTCATCATTTGAGTCAGTTTATACCATAGATTGCCATCCAGACCATGGACTGATGCCATTGGGCCTGGTGTCAAACTGTGCAGATGAGTTTCAACAATGTATGTTTCAACAAGCCCTCCAGGTGATTTTGATTCATGCTACAGTTTGAGAATAGCTGTTCTCGGATAAAAGTCTATCAGTTAGTCTTCTATTCAAGCCTTCCTGCCGCAAATTACTTTCAGTTGTATTTCATACTGTTCTACATAATGGACCCTTTGTTCCAGGATTATCAGCTTTTATTTTATAAGCATGCATTATTAAAACATAGTTCAGCTTTAAGTAATAGAAACCTAAGTAACATTTGTTGGAGCAAAAACGGGATCTTCTGGCTCAAGCGTGGAGACAAAGATGTTCAGGAAGTAACTCTGGTTAGTTTCAAGCATTGTTTGATCTAGGTATTCTGATCACAGAAATTGCTCTCTGATCTGATTCTGTTTTGGTTTTATCCTCAGGCCAATTCTCACTAGATGTACAGTTCTCGGTATCTTGAGGTTTATGCCCCATGAGAGCCTAGCAATCTCTGTAGAAGAGTGCTTTCTCTTCCTAGTAATTCAGAATTGATCTTCTTTTTGAATTGAACCAGGTAGCCATTCGGAGGATGTCCAGTTTTGATAAGCCAGGTTAAAGCTATTCCTAGAACCCAGAGCACAATCACCTGGGCATGAGTGAGGGGGTGGTTCCCTATGGGAAAACCAGGACTATATATCAGAATAAAAATAATGGCTATGTAGACAAAAGAAGAGATAACCACTTTCAAAAATGATCATTTTTGATTTGAAACATTCGCATGTGCACTTCTCCCTGTCTGGAATGAATATTCCCACAATCTCTACCTTTTCAAAGTACACCTATCATTAAAAAGACTTATAACTATCCACCTCCTGCCACAAGCTTGCTCTGATGTCTGCTGTCTGTACAGTGTGTCTCGTGTCCTTGTGTTACATAACTATCCACGTGTGTCTGTGTGGTCATCCCCTCCAATCTGTGAGCAACCCAAAGGTGGGGCCATCCCTATAAATTACATCCTTAACTCTTAAATTCCCATGTGCATTAACTGAAGGAATACATGTGTGAGTGAATGAATGACATTAAGAATAAATGAATGAACAAAGAAGACAAAATAATCAGGTGCAACAGTCTGGTATGATAGATGGATCCTGTGAGTGACACCTCGCCCAGCCTGATTGCTGACTCTGACCCACACCATTTGAGCACGCGTCGTCACAGCATGGCTCACTGCTTCTCCTCTAACTGAAGCTCAGCAGTCACCATCCTTAAGCCCATTGGTAAGGGAGCCTTATCATTGATAAAATATTCCATGATAACCTCACAACACCGTAGTAAAATTAGAGGCATAAAATATTTGAGAAGGAAGGAACCTAAGTTTACTGGAATTGGAATTTGGTGTTCTAAACTTACAGAAGACCCTGGGTCTGGATAGCCATGTATTCCCACAATTCCTTTATCCTTTCAGAGTCTTTTCTAACCAGAGAACTGATATTTGTAGCCCCCTCCAACCTCTCATTAACACTGAGGCATCCTATATATTGTAGGTATTTATTTAGTTCACTGATTTCTCCACTAGGATATAAGCCCATGAGGGTATTTTTGTCTTGCCTTCCCTCCCCTACTGTGAAAGAAGCCTATTTTGCATCCATTTACAAATTCATTTAAATATTGATGATTACTAAAAGTGCCTATTCTTGGACTCCACTTTTGAACTGGTTTAATATTTGCCTGGTTCTTCACTAAGAATGAGTTAAATAAAATCCTTAGAATGTGTTCATTTTGTATGTTTGAGAGTCCTGACTTATTAGCTATTTTTTAAAATTATATTTTAAAAGTTTACTTCTGTGTCTTGAGAGTCAGAACAGTACTTATCCTGTAGGAGGCACTAAAAAAGAATTTGTAAAATATATGAACAGGGTTAGTCAGCTACTTTGCTGAGGAAGGCACAGCAGTCCCAGGTAGGCTTAGGGCTGACTTGAGCCCCATTGTCAAGCTCAGCAGATTTTCCTCTGGGAATGCTCTTTGAAACCGCTTTTCAAAATCCTAGTGTCTAGGAAGAAAACTTCCTTCTCGGTGGTCAAGGGTTCAAAAACCCCATTGGTTACACATAAACTTTACACCTAAATGTCAATAACTGGTAAAAGACTAATGTGTCAACTTTCAAGGGTTTAAGATTTTTTTTCACAAAAATGAGATGAATTATATGGATTTGTTACATTATTTAACACTTACCACCCCCTAGTTTGAAGCTATTAATGGAAGGTAGAATTACTTCTGGACTTGACCAGGCACTGCTGGAGAATGTTTTTAGTAACCTCTTAATCCCTCATTTTTAATCAGCATTTTACAAAGGATTACATACAGATATATATATATATATATATATATATATACACATATAATTTTTTCTGTTTTACTCTCAGGAGTTCTTGTGGAGTAGGTGGTGTCAGCACCATTTTTGGGAGAGGGAAATAGTCCAAGGAGATAAATTACTTTTCGAAGGCAAGACAACTAGTATTTGAACCTTGGATTTAGTTTACATTTATGCACATGATGAGCATGTGACAAACATGTTTTCTAATTTCCTGCCCAGCAATGGATGCCCATGGCTGTTTTATGATTGTCTACAGCACTTGGCAATCTTGACACTTCCTTTCAGTATGGTACTTTTGGAAAAATAGAATTACAGAGCAGAGTTTTGAACAGAGGCATACTTTGATGTTATATACTTAGCAGAAATTGAGAAATTTTGTGAGTATAACCAAAAGACTAAAAAAAAAAAGTATGTAGTTCTTTAAACATGAATTTCAAAGGGATGTCTTAAAGCAAACATTTTTCTTATTTTTGAGCATGTTAATAAACATATTCTCACACATCCCAGCTTTACATGAACCTGGATTTTCACCATTTTGGAGATGTCTCTTGTCTGTCCATTGTGCCTAAAAGAGTGTTCTACATGTGGTCATGCAATTCTTCGAAATTGCTGAGTTCTTCATAATGAAATGTTAATAGAGACTTCTGCTTCCAAGAGGATAGAAGTAATTTTCTCTTATCCTTCCGTTCAGGACAGTTAGAAGTCCCTGAGCATTAAATATAAAACAAATATAAAATTCTGGGAAGTGGAGAGAAGCAAACAGACCAGCTAGATAGCCTGCTCAACAAATGGTTCTGGAGCCATTGGGTACCCAAAGGCAAAAAACATCAGTGTTACCCTAAGTCACAGGTTTATATCAATATTAGTCCAAAGTGATCATGAACTCAATTAGGATATGTTAAATTATAAAACAATAAGGAAAAAGAAGTTCCTCAGTTTTGAGAGCTAGGTAAACAAGGTCTCAGACTTGGCACCAAAAAATGCAATCCATGAAAGGATAAGTGATAAATCGAACTTCACTGAAATTAAGGCTTTTGCTCTGTGAAAGACTCTGTTAAGAGGATGAAAATAAATTACAGATTAAGCTAAAATATTTGCAAACCATATCTCCAACAAGCAGTTAATCTCTGGACTACATAAAGAACTCTTGAAACTCCACAGTATAAAAGGAAACAACTTAATTAGAAAATGAGAAAATGATACAGAGATTTTTCACCAAAGAGACAAATCAACCTGTGAAAAGACATTTAAGATCACTAGCCTTAGTGAAATACAAATTAAGGCCACAGTGAGGTATTACACAGTTATCAGAATGACTAAAATAAAAAATAGGGGCAACAGCAAATGCTGATGAACATGTGGAGAAACCGGATCACTTATACATTGGCAGTGGGAATGTAAGATAGTGCAACTCTGGAAAACAGTTTGGCAGTTAACGAAAACTAATTTTCCACCTACCATATGATCCAGCTGTTACACACCTGGGCACTAGCCTAGGGAAATGAAGATCTATGTTCGTACAAAATCCTGTATACACACATATATTCATAATAACTCCAAGTTGGAAATACTCTAGATTCAGTGAGTGAATAGTTAAACTATGGTATATGCATATCCTGGAATGCTACTCAGAAATAAAAGGAACAAATTACTGATATATGCAGCAGCTTGGATGAATCTATATAGATTTATTCTAAGTGAAATAAAAACCAATGCTACATGGTCATATTATGATTTGATTTATATAACATTCTTGAAATGACAAAATTTTAGAAAAAGAGAACAGGTTATTGATTGCCAAGGGCTAAGGAGGGATAGGGATGGGAGGGAGTGGGTGTATCTATAAAAGTATATCATAAGTGATCTTGTGATGATAAAAATGTTTCATATCTTGATTGTGTCAATGTCAGTATCTTAGCTAAGATATTATACAATAGTTTTAGAAGATGTTATCATTGAGGAAATCTGTGTAAAGGGCACATAGGATCTCTTCATATTAGTATTTAAAAATGCATGTGTTCATAATTATCTAAACTTTTTCTGTCAGTTTCATTAAAGTGTTCAATAAATTAGTACCAAACGAAAGGTTCAAGGATCATCCATTTTTGGTAAATGGCAGGTAAAATAATGAGAAATCTGTTTCTTCATTACAGATCTCTAGAGAGTGCTCAGGTGATTTGTGTCTCTCTGGGAGGACACTATAGTGTGCAGTACCTTTCAAGCTTATTTGTTTGTGGAACACTTTATTTAAGAGTATTCTTGACAGTTTGTTGAAACAACATTCTGAGAAACACAGCTCTATCTTTTTTAATACAAGTTATGGCAAAACATCTAATATATACTGATTGTCCTCCGTGTTTCATCAACCTGTTTAAGTGGATCTTTCATGCAAGCTCATGGAATCCTTACAAAAACCCCATGGTGAGGAAACCGGGATTCTGAAGCTAGGCCCCACTAGGGACTGTGATGTGTTGAGTGTGGCAGGCAGCTGGGGTAGTGGGAGTTCCACAAGCCTCCCAAGTGTACTCTGCAGCCCCGGTGGATGAAGGCTCTCCTGGAGGTCCTTGGTACTCAGACCAGCAGCATTGGCATCACTCAGCATTTATGAGGAATGCAGAATATTAGGCCCCAACCCAGACCTGCTTGGGCATAATATGTGTTTGACCAAGTCCCCCAGGTCATTTATAGATATGTCAAAAAGTACTGGTCTACGTAATACTGAGTAAATGGTAGAGAACAGATTAGAATACAGAATGACTATTTATAGTGCCTATGGTCTGAAAAATCACAGTCTAAAGCATGTGTTTCTATTAAATGCACTGGGAGTGAATGCAAAGCAAGTGTACTGAGCATCACACTAAACAGGCATTGCGAAGTGTGAGCGTGGCAATAGTAACTCCAGTATGCTTCTCGCGTGTCCTCAGCTGATGAGTCCCTTACTGGGTTGGTGCATTCAGCCTGGGCCCCGCACATCCCCAAGCCCCCTGGTGGTGCCTGAGAGGACACGCAGTGGATGACAGCCTTGGGAAGCTCTTCAAATGGGAACTGAGCACATGGTGACTGTGTTGGGGCTGCCATAGAGGAGAGGATGAGGACAGAATTCAGCAAAGAAGCCGGTGAAGGAGGAGGTGACTAGCCACATGCCTGTTGGTGTCGACTCACACCGTCATTGGATGTCCGTACTGCTGGGTCAGACCTGGTTACTGGGATGTTGAGGAGAGGCTGACTCACACGTGCTGTGCAGATATAAGGAACAGAGTACACGCTTTTGATGACTACACACCTCACTCACTGTGAGTCATTGTGGCAAGCTAACTAGATGTGACCTCTGTCTACTAGTATACTGCCTCTGTGACCTGTGTCCATAATTTAAAAAATAAAAAAAAAACCTTGTATTTCTCCATGCCCCTCTTCTTCCCTTCTCACCATCCCAGCTTACTTTGTAGATGACATTAGATATTGAGCAGAAACAGAAATGAATGACACAATTTCTATGCATCGGGAACATAAAGGCTGCAGAAAAGAGTGGTGCCAAAACCATTGCACAGAACATAAAGCCAAATAAAACAATCAGGAGAGGGGTAAGTCGTTGGGAATAGAGGGAGGAGTGGTGACCTCGTACCTATCAGGGGAGGCTCAGGGCAGGCTTCCCGGAGGACTGGCACATTTGTTCTGGGATTTTTTACATGCTGGGATCGTTGAAGAGTGTCCTGTTGAGGGGCGCCCTTGACCAGATGTGTGGTCCTGAAGGCGGTGTCGGCCGTGAGGTGCGCCTGAGTGACAGGGACCCAAATGAGGTCGGGGAGTGCAGGAAGGGTTGGCACTATGGGCGCTTTTCAGTGTTAAACTGTGAACACAGAAGTTTGGTGTGAGAGTGATGGGGAGCCCGGGGTGATGTTGAAAGCCATCACTCAGCAGGCTGAAGAACAGCGGGAGCTCAGACCCCGCACTGCCTGAGTAAGGGTTCTAGCTCTGCCACTTGCTTGCCACAAGCCACAGGATAAAAGCCCTCACCTCCCAAAGCCTCAGTTTAATCCATTTGCAAAGTAAGGGTAACTCATAGGATTGCTGTAAGGCATAAAAATCCATTGAAGCTTCAAGTGTAGTGCTTGGTATATAGCAACTTTTTGATAAAAACTTCTACGGTGATTATTACGTGAATGTAGGAAGATAACCATGATGGTGAAATAGGTAAGAGGAAATGGAGCTTGCAAGGAGGTACCCTTGTGAGGACCCTCCTTATTGGTCTGGGCTCTCAAGGAGGTTAAATAATGCCATGAACCTCAGGTTTAAAGTGTGCAGAAGCAGGTTTGGGTTCTTCACCAGCTGTTTATGCCGTGTACATCAGCTGGTATCCCAAGGGCCCATTGAACATGCCACAGTGCTGGTTTAACAGTGATGAAGTCTATTGTATTGCATTTAAAAACCTATAGATTTACAACCTTAGCAGTTCTGAAATTCTGTAATTATAGTTTATGGAACAAGTGGATTCAGATGTAAAGGGAGGCTTTTTTTGTCAGAGAATTAAGTAGAAAGACAATGAAATTTCTGGAGTGAATTGGGAGGATACTACTACAGGTTCTGCAATAGGATACTTTCCTGTGTCTAAATATCTACTGTGTTTCTCAGCAGGGGCACTATTAGCCTTCTGGAAGGAACCTCTCAAGCTTGCAGGACTGTATTATGCATTGAGGTGGTGTGAGTTCTGGTTCTGCTCATTAAACATAAACATCAAAACCACCCCTGAGCCCATGTGATGACTGTGCCTCTAGACCCATGCCAGGTGGGTGCACACCTAACTGAAACCTGCTGTGAAGCAGCTGTTAGAGAAAAGGCTAGTTAATATCAGCTCTACCTGATGACGGCTAATGGAGCAGGTAAGAGTGGAACTTAGCAGTCTCGCCTTGAACAAGAAAGTTACTCCTATTGATGCCTCAGACTTCTATTCTCTAAAATAGAAAAAAAAAAAAAAAGGAAACCTATATAACACAAATGCACTGAGATCTTCCCATGTAGGAGCATAATAATTCTCCCTGTCTGAAGGTTTATCTGATAATTGGCTCTTTGGTGTCTTCTCTGGTACATGATAATTGTTCAATAAATAGTAATTTTTTTTTTTTTTTTTTGTGAGGGCATCTCTCATATTTATTGATCAAATGGTTGTTAACGACAATAAAATTCTGTATAGGGGAGTCAATGCTCAATGCACAATCATTATTCCACCCCAAGCCTAATTTTTGTCAGTCTCCAATCTTCTGAGGCATAACAAACAAGTTTTTACATGTAGAACAAATTCTTACATAATGAATAAGTTACATAGTGAACAGTACAAGGGCAGTCATCACAGAAACTTTCGGTTTTGCTCATGCATTATGAACTATAAACAGTCAGTTCAAATATGAATACTGATTTGGTTTTTATACTTGATTTATATGTGGATACCACATTTCTCTCTTTATTATTATTATTTTTAATAAAATGCTGAAGTGGTAGGTAGATACAAGATAAAGGTAGAAAACATAGTTTAGTGTTGTAAGAGAGCACATGTAGATGATCAGGTGTGTGCCTGTAGACTATGTGTTAATGCAAGCTAGACCAGGGCAATAAAACATCCACGTATGCAGAAGATTTCTCTCAGAACGGGGGGGTGAGGTTCTAAGCCTCACCTCTGTTGATCCCCAGTTTCTCACCTGATGGCCCCCCTGCGACTGTGCCTGTCTTAGGTTGTTCCTCCCTTGAGGAATCTTACCCGTCTCTGGCTAACCAGTCATCTTCCGGGGCCATACAGGGAAATGTGAAGTTGGTAAGTGAGAGAGAAGCCTTATTGTTTGAAAAAGTTAGCTTTTTACTTCTTTGCATATTTATGCCCTGTGGCTTCTGTGCCCAGCATTTGTCTTGAGGTATCTTTACCACTTGGAAGAATTATGATACTCGGTAAATTTGATATGAGGCACGAATTCTATTTAAGGGTTGTAATTAGGAAGGAAGAAGAAAAGCTATAGAAGTAGCAGGCGGAAGAAAACATGGGAAGATTGATTATTTCTTTGATATATCTTCTTGTAGAGTAACTTCAGCATGGATAGGTTTTAAGCTACTACTTAAATTGCACACACACATTAACATAATAGGAGTATAGTTACATAACCAAAGCATATCTGTAATTACCAGCCATCTGCAGTGAAACCAAGAAAACCAGTTAGGCACCTTAGGCATTTGTGAAAACTTATCTATGATATGGTGGATATTGTCCAAATGAACTTGAACAGTCTGAGAGAAATCAGACAAATTAAAACAACCCATTCCTGGGGACTGTTCACATGCCATATGTTCTTTTAACAATAAATAGTTCGTAGTTGTAAGACTTTGGAGCGCTACAATTTGCACTTCTCCAAATTCTTGGTTGAGTTCCAACAGTATAGATCCAGTCCAATTTTGTTGTTTTACTGTATGCACAGGCCAGCTTAGATATCTCCTTCCTCATTCCCATGGCAAGTCCAGGAACTGGTGGGATGAGTGCATCTACAGCTGTAGCAGTGCGTGGATCTTTGTTGGGGTTTTTTGATGATCATCTTCTGGCATGAGTCTTCCAGAATAGTAATTTTTTTTACCTCATTTAATCAAATCTAAGGTGTCCTGGATTGTAAAAAAAATGCCATCACTTCATATATAGTAAGGAAGAAAAACTGCCAATTAAGTGTTGACAGCATTCTCTTATCTAGAATACCTGTGTATCTATATCATTATATGGGCTTTTGATTTACTTGGAAACATTTTTATCCTATATTTTGTGCATATTTAAAAAGAAAATGTGAACAAAGTAGCTGCTCCCTAAAACTTCACATTCAGAATTAAACTCTTATGACTCACTTTTAGCTTGATCATCAATAGTACTTCATAATCTCTGTCAGCCACACAAAGCTGGAGTCGTACTGAGTTTTTACCTCACAAAATCATCCTCTCTGCCATCAAGAGTAATTGAGATGGAGCGTGTTTTTAAAATCTGTACCTGAATAGAAGCTATAGGTGCTGGACTCTGACTGTGGCTTTGCAACCGTGTTAGAACATGCCTGCTTTCAAGGACTGTTTCAAAACAATGGAAACGATGCATTTGCCTCTACCCTACTCCCTCCCCACACTGTTTGCCTCCTTGTGGTTAAAGTGCTTCTCTATTACCTTCAGGATTTTCTTCTAAGCTGCTGACATCCAGAAGCTGATGTTCGGCAGTTTTGATGTTTATGCTTCTGATGTCTCCACATGCCCAGGCAGTAATAACTTTGGTACAACTCAAGCCTGGCTTAGTTGATGGAGATTATAAAGCATGATGGATTGCAAAGGGCACCCTAACTTCAGAGATGTTCAGAGGTAGAAAAAGTTGTATTTCTGAAAGGATGAAATGCGCCAATCAAAATGTGCATTGTTTTAGTGAAAGAAAATGTGTGCATGAAGTACCTATGTGTGCAAAATAATCCTGTCACAAATCCTCTTGCAAGTAAGCACTTGCCATATGCCTCTCTGATACTCAAAGTGTCATCTGTAGACCATCAACTGGGAGTTTGTTAGAAATTAGAATCTGCATTTTAACAAGATTTGCATTTGGCTATTCGGCACTTTAAAGTTTCAGAAACACTGGTCTTCATATCACATGTATTTCTTGATTGGTCTGCTTATAATGGAGCTTCCCTGCATATGGACACACCTCCCCATTGTGTGCTCCCTGTTCTGCTTTGCTAATTCAGGTCCCACTGGGAACCTTATGAGAGCATCCCTCTTGTGCTGGTTACCAAAACTGAGGTGTTACTACGCTTATCCTCTTCACCTGTCATATCACACTTAATGGGGGCAAACAGGAGGCATGGTTTTAGCAAAAGTTCACCTACAGCTCCGTCCTTTTCTAGAAGGCACAAGGCCAGCAGGAAGGGTAGATTCTTACATAACTACCTGCATTGAGGGCTGCCCTTTTTTCCCTCACAATCTTCACAAATCTGTCCCACACATAAATCCTAACGATACTAGGCTCATAAACTGTCAGGTCCTGGTTTGGCTTTGAAATTTCAACAGTTGAGTTGACTTTTAAAAAATGAAGGTTGGGAAGGAGAAGCTCAAAAGAGGGGCAGGAGCAAGCCAAGGGGTGTCATTCCAGAAACAGTGTATCTGCACCTCACTCAGCACCTTCTGCTGGGAACTCATTCTGTGCCCTGGAAACAGGCCTGGGGGGGCCTCTACTTTTGTTCCTCTCTCTAGCTCAAGGCCAGTCTTCAGCTATGTTAATTTAATCCGAGGAATAATACATTTATTTCGCAAATACAGCCGCAGCTAGTGGCGCACTTTAAGCCTGATCTCAGGGTGCTTCTGCAGGTTCACTAGGGTCATTCTGGAAGAGTCAGGCCCAGACAGGTGGGAAAGGGGGTGGTTTGGGAATAAAGAGCAGCTTCAGCTTCTGGGTTTACCTATGAGTTTAGCTAATGGTTGGGGTCTAAAAAGCTAATCCTACAATGTTGGTTTTGTGAAGCTATTTCTAGCATTATCAACTTCCACTTTTTTAGAAAGTAATTCTCTCCTTTTGATGTTTCCACCAGAATCACTGATCTGTTAGTTGCCACACAGTCTTCATTCCTTATTCTTCCCTCCAGTTACTTTACTCATGTGGAAGTACTTCTTGTGCGCTAAGCACTGGGACAGCAAAGGAGGCAAGCTCAGTCCTGCCCCAGAGGAGCTAGTAGTTGGACAGAAAAGATGGACAATTAAGGAAGTACTCACAGGAGACTATCTGCATGTTTTCATTATCTTCTGGCTTCTGAGAGGTTACAAGAGTGCCCAATACATATTTTAAAATGAAAGAATAATCGTCAAGACATTTTGAACACAATTGGGATTGTTTTTTAGAAGTTCCACGATGAATGTTTTCTTTTATCTTGTTAAGTGTGCTCTTTCAGAATTTGTGTTTCTGGTTACACAGATTTTATGTTATCTTTGTCCTCTACAACAGACCAGGAAATAGAAAGAATCCTATCTGTTTTTCTCTGAGATGTTAGTGGAAGCTTCCCAGGGGAATGATCTCCGGCTGAGAACTGGACGATGCACCCTTATACTGAAGCTTGGCCACAGGAGAAGGAAGCATGGCAGGGGACATGACAGGACATGACTGGAAGGGGACAGCTTAACAGCTCTTCTCAAAATTGACATTAGCAACGCCTGAGAGCCTTTAATTGCATCCAATCAATCAAAAATTGTGTAACAAATCAGCACAAACTTGGAGGCTTAATGCAACAGAAATTTATACTCTAACAGTTTTGGAGGCTAGATATCCTAAATGCTGCTCACTCTCTTAGCTTCGGGTTCTCATGGCCAATCCTTGGTATTCCTTGATTGACAGCTGCATAACTTCAGTCTCTGGCTCCAGTGTTACATGACCATCTTTCCTCTGCTTGTCCATGGCTCCTCTGTGCGTTTCTTTCTCTGTGTTCTTTCTGTTCTTATAAGGATACCAGTCCTGGTGCATCAGGAACCCACCATACTCTAGGGTGACTGCATCTAACTTTCATCTTAACTGCATCTGCAAGGACCCTATCTCCACATAAGGTCATGTTCACAGGTACCAGAATTTAGGATTTTTGTGGAGACACAATTCAACCTGCAACAAGAAGCTTTCTCTTAGAGCTACTGAATCAGTAGTTCTGCTAAGGATTCAAAGCTGAACTCGATACTAGCATAGGATCAAGTTCTTCAAGTGAGGTGGAAAAAAGTGTTATGAGAGTTCAAAGGCACAGACCCAGCATTTGTCAGTTGGGGGTCCTCAGGCCAGTACTTGAAACTCTCAGTGTTATAGTTTCATCATCAGTAAAATGGGAATAATAGATCCTGCTTCGTGTCTGAGGGGCTCATGATCAAATATAAAAATGACTATAACTACTCAGCTCACAGTCTGGTAATCGGTAAGCATGCTGATCATTAGCTGCTTCTGGTGATCTCCATTGATACCATCCTTATCTTTCCCTGGACATCAGTTTCCTCATCTGGTGAAGGTTGTATGAGATGGTCTGGAGGAGCGCAAACTGTTCTGAGATGGAGAAGATGCTAAAATCACCAGGAAGATAGAGTATCACATGACCACATGACCTCCTAAAGAGGAAAAAGAAAGAGGAGATGCTGGGCAGAGACAGGGTCTGTTCTACACTACTCTGTTAGCTTCTCCCAGCTGATGCCAAGGATCATAGTTGCCAGATAGTATGGGGAACAATCAACAGAGGATTTGCTGCTCTGTACATAGCTCTAGACAGTGTAAGACCACCAGGTATTGTCAAGGCTGTTACCTTCCGATAGCCACTGAATGTGTGCTGTGGAGACATAGCGTGTTTCCTAACTTGAGGTTGGCAAGAGTGGGGCACCAGTGCTCAGTCTTAAACAACTATGCCAGAAACTCGTTTCTCAAAAATGAGCAAATAAAAACAGTTCCATATTTTTATGGGATGCAGGAGGGAGTAGGCATAAAGGGCGAGTGTGGTGAGAGACAGTACTACTACTGTGAAGTGATGGCTGGAGGGACTTCCAGTTTACTAGAGTGGCCCCTGGGAACCGGCCACAACCCAGGGATGCTCCAGGATGTTCAGACTTCCCTTGCCTGGAAGGACTGGGAGCAGAAGCACTTTCTGCTTGTCTCTGGCAAAATGGTTACAAACACAAAGGCTTCCAAGCTGAGGCTCTTAAAAAGGGTGTGCCTGTGAAGTCAAAGAGAAAGGCGCAGGCAGTGGGAGGGATGGAAACAGAGAAGGTGCTGGAGCTGGACACTTCGGACAAGACACATGATATTGTCAGGCCTAACCTTCCATGTGCTGTTCCCTTGCCATCTTCAAACTTTACAGGGCTCCAGAGACCTGTGAGTTCTCCTGTTTTCACCAGATATGTTCCCTCCCACTCCCCCTGCGAGAGGATCCCAGACTGGCTGCACTCTATCTGGTCCTCAAACTCCCTGCCAGCCTGTGAAATTATTCAAACAAGCCAATCATATTCTCCCATGGGAACCCAGGGACACCTGATCTGTTGGTTACTACAATGCCTGCCTGTCACAGCCCCTGCTGGTGGAACCCCAGTGTGGCCCTGAATGGCATCCTCCTCCCCTGGGCTGGGAACACATGTGACTAAGAAACTGCTGTTGGTCTTATCTGTCCAGCGACAGACGTGTGTTTGGCCATCCCAGAACTCTAGAGTAGGAGACTCCCTCCTTTACCAATGGCTTAAAGAGTTGGTGAAAAAAGTTTCCACTGTTTCCTGTTTTAGAAGGAGTATCTGAGTTCCAGAGAGAGAGAAGTAACTTGACCAAGGTTGCCCAAGGTCTTCATAGCAGGGACTATGCAAATATCAGAAGAAACACTCTTCATCAGGGCTAAGCACTGTTTTAAGCATTTGATGTACATGTATTACCATTACTGAATTCCCACAAGAACCTTACAATACACACTTTATCATTATTAATATTATTCTTGCAAGGATTTTTGGCACAGAGAAGTTAAGTAACTTTCCCAAGATCACACAGCTGGCTGGAATTCAAGCTTAGTGCCTAGGGATTTATTAACCATGTTTTTCATGCTGCTCTAAATTCCTTATGTGGATAATTATTTTGTCAAAAAACACATTACCCTCATGCTACAAATTTTGGGTCAGAGAGTTTCAATAACTTGATCAAGGTTACAAAGATAGTAAGCAGTAAAATCTGAATTTGAATGCTAATATCCTAACACCTACCTATCATCTTAGCTTTACTGTTCTGGAATCCAAGGTCTCAGACTCCTAACCAGGTTCTAACATGCCATGGAGCTGGGTTGTTGAATGGAGAGACTGCAAACAAGAAAAAGTCAAGGAGATCTATTACTGGAATTCAAATAGGGCTGCATAGGAGATAGAATTTTTGTTTCTCTTTTCCTTCCCTCCCTTTCATATGCTTTGGTTATAAGAGTAATGGCTCTATCCAAATTTATTATTATATTGTGTAGCAATATTTATAGAATAATTACTATTAGATTGTGAGCAATACTAAATGTTTTATGGTATTTATTATTTCTGTGTTACAGATATGGAAATGTGTACTACTTATCCATTAACTCTACTATTTAACTCTTTATCTTGTTAAATAATTTGCATGATCATTTTAGGCTCCCAAATGCAGTTGTTAAGAAAGACTCTGGTTTGACTCTAGACTTTGCCACTTAATGGCAAGTAAAGTCCTTCACATTTATTTAATTTCTCTGAGATGTAGTTTCTTATATTCTATGGAGTCAATTATAATAGTAGCACCTGACAGGGTAGTTGAGAAAATTAAATGAGATTGTAAGCATTATAAGCATTTAAGTGATGTCTAGAAGGCAGTAAGTACCTGATAGCTCATTATTCCTGGTCCTTCAGAGGTAATTGGAAACTTAAGAGTCATCTATTTTGACTTCTTCATTTCCTAGAGCTCTGAGTAGGGAAAAGGCTGGTTCAAGATCGCATAGCAACGAGTGGTGCCTGAATCAAGGGTGTACGTGGAGATCTCATGCATAGTAGGAATTGCGATATTACTGTAATAAATACCTTCTCCTTTTTAACTTTAGGTATATATGTACATAAGTGAGAAGACTAACCTAGAGATTTAGTTGGCAACTGACTTAAAATTGTAGCCAAGAGAAGAGATGGATTTTCTTGCCTCTAGGTAAGGCTGATTATAATCTTTAGAGATGAAGGAACATTAGTGATTGGAATGGAGTAACTCCCAGAAGAAGCCATGAACTTAGATGTAGGGTCAAAAATATTTTAGATGAACCTGCTTCATAGGCCGTATGTTTATGAAGAGCTATTGAGAATTTTGCAATACTGACACTAAGACTTTCAGAAGCTAATGCTTCTGAAATGCTGATAGTAATTACACTTGAATAGGACTTAACAGGACGTTAGTACTTTATCCACAGCTTTTCTCCTCATTATTTTAGTTAAGACATTCGGTTAGACCATTAGTTCCTTATATTTGGTTTTCAGGAATGAAATTTCAAAAATGAAGATGAAAGAAATCCTGGCATGGATTGCCAAATAGTCTTCTGTTATATTCATTCCCTCAGTTAAAAGTTTAACCAAAACAAAATATACTATATACTATCTACAATCACTGTGATTTTTACAAGAGGAAGGATATTTTAAAATCCCAAATTTAGGAAGTACCTGGGCTCAGAATGAAGGATACTGATTAAAAAGAAATACTTAGTTTTATGTAAAATTCTGTCATTACTTACCTAGTTTTAGTTCAGATGAAAAAAAGTTTGGGATGGGCCAGCACTGTCCCTGATCAACTTTTAGAGAGAGGGTTTCAATCTCTGCCCCAACTTCTCCCCAGGGAACATATTACAATATCCCTACATCATATGCTCTTCCCTCCTTTCTGAGCCAACTGTATGCCCTGCCTTGCCCTGCCTTGCCCTGCCCTGCCATGCCCTGCCTTGCCTTGCCCTGCCCTGCCCTGCCCTGCCTTCCCTTGCCCTGCCTTGCCCTGCCCTGCCCTGCCCAGCCCTGCCTTGCCTTGCCCTGCCCTGCCCTGCCCAGCCCTGCCTTGCCTTGCCCTGCCCTGCCCTGCCCTGCCCTGCCTTGCCCTGCCTTGCTTTGCCCTGCCCTGACCTGCCTTCCATTGCCCTGCCCTGCCCTGCCCTACTTCGCCCTGCCTTGCCCTGCTCTGCCTTCCCTTGCCCTGCCTTGCCCTGCCCTGCCCTTCCTTGCCGTGCACTGCCTTGCCCTGCCCTGCCCTGCCCTGCCTTGCCCTGCCTTGCATTGCCCTGCCCTCCCTGCCCTGCTTTGCCCTTCCTTGCCTTGCCCTGCCTTGCCCTGCCTTGCCCTGCTCTGCCTTCCCTTGCCCTGCCTTGCCCTGCCCTGCCCTGCCTTGCCCTGCCTTGCATTGCCCTGCCCTGCCCTGCCCTGCCTTGCCCTGCCTTGCATTGCCCTGCCCTGCCCTGCCCTGCTTTGCCCTGCCTTGCCTTGCCCTGCCTTGCCCTGCTCTGCCTTCCCTTGCCCTGCCTTGCCCTGCCCTGCCCTGCCTTGCCCTGCCCTGCCCTGCCCTGCCCTGCCCTGCCTTGCCCTGCCCTGCCCTGCCTTGCCCTGCCTTGCCTTGCCCTGCCTTGCCCTGCCCTGCCTTGCCCTGCTCTGCCTTCCCTTGCCCTGCCTTGCCCTGCCCTGCCCTGCCCTGCCCTGCCTTGCCCTGCCTTGCCCTGCCCTGCCCTGCCCTGCCCTGCCCTGCCCTGCCTTGCCCTGCCCTGCCCTGCCCTGCCTTGCCCTGCCCTGCCCTGCCCTGCCCTGCCCTGCCCTGCCCTGCCTTGCCCTGCCCTGCCCTGCCTTGCACTGCCCTGCCCTGCCCTGCCTTGCCCTGCCTTGCATTGCCCTGCCCTCCCTGCCCTGTTTTGCCCTGCCTTGCCTTGCCCTGCCCTGCCCTGCCCTGCCCTGCCTTGCCTTGCCCTGCCCTGCCCTGCCCTGCCTTGCCTTGCCCTGCCCTGCCCTGCCCTGCCTTGCCCTGCCCTGCCCTGCCCTGCCTTGCCCTGCCTTGCCCTGCCTTGCCCTGCCCTGCCCTGCCCTGCCCTGCCTTGCCCTGTCCTGCCTTGCCTTGCCCTGCCCTGCCCTGCCCTGCCCTGCCTTGCCCTGCCTTGCCTTGCCCTGCCCTGCCCTGCCTTCCCTTACCCTGCCCTGTCCTGCACTGCCCTTCCTTGCTTTTATGTATGTCATCTAGAAATGTATGACGACTGTGAGTCACTCTCACTGATAGGAATCTGTCACTATCCTCAGGCGCTAGACAGCATCATAAAATCCACCCATTCAGATTCAGGCTAACTTGATCTACCAGGTACCCGCTTCTGCCAACAACTGTTAGGCATTTCATGTGTTCTTGCTCCTTCACATCTTGGAGCTGCTCTGACCATCTTGTCTCCCAGGTGAGGCAAGTGAGGCCATGACAGACTCAATATCTTGACATACAGTCACCATCCCAGTGCAGATGCTCTCAGCCTGTACTTTTCTCATGGAGTTTTTGATGCTTTGTTACCCAGGGACCATGTTAGCATTTAACTTGTTTGAACTGAGCTTTTGTTCATCCTATTATAAGAACATTTCTTGCTCTGTCCCCTCCAATGTTCTGTCATCAACACGGGGCACCTGGGTGCCGAGCAGAGCATTGTAACATGATCATTCTTACTGTGGCTTCCAGGGTGGCTTTTGACATTTCCTCTCTGTGTCCTCATTTGCTGACTGGAAAATGAGCATCATGACCCTCTGCTTCTCAGGAGAGCCTTGATGTGGCACATTCAGCGGCCGGCCATCGCCTTGAGGACAGAGCCCTTGGCCTTTGACTGAATGAATGGGTAGGAGTATTGTGCATAAATGTGGATGTTCTAGTTCAGTAACTTGTAAATGGAACTCAGTGCACACAACACCTTATTTTCGTTAGAGCATATTATATTCGTTGGATAAAACTCGTGGATGGGTGGCTAAAGGCAGCCAAAAGTGAAATATAGGTGTATTAGCCTGGCAAAAAGTAGTCCATTCCCATGCTTTTCTTTGCATATAACTTTTAATCCTTTTTCTACTTAAAACAGCCCATGCTTATGGAATTAAAATGTCACAGAAAATACATCTGCGTTTGTCTAAGTCATTTTCATTGGCTGACCTTTCAATAGCATGGAACAGCTTCCTACCTTTTCCTTTCTTTGGTTCCTGCACAATCTCCAAAATAGACATAGGTCCATGGGCTCAGTACATGAATAGAGGGAAAATTGCACTGAAAGAGAAACTATTCATCCAAGCAGAAGATTTTTATTAAATGTTAGAATTGCAGGTTTTAAAGTGAGACAGACACACTCCTCTGACAGGAACTAATTCTATGATTGTGGCTCAAAATTTCTTTGCTCCTCTTTTGCCCCTTTTGTAAAATTGGGATGATAATATCTACAGAGCTGATGTAAAGACTAAAAAGGATGTGAACATTATTTGAAGCACTTAGCACCACATCAGAAACAAAGTAGAATCTAAGCACTTCAGAATACCTGGTAAAAGACATGCTTGACCACCAACACTAGACTTATTATTTTCCTGTTCCACTGAATCTATGACCATAACCTTTGAGATTTAATGAGTTCTTAGTTCATCTTTTGTGAAATAGAGATGCTAATATTAATATGCCACAAATCTTATAGGATTCTTTAGATGAAGTGAAAGAATGTTAGGAAGAGAAAAGTTAATTAGGAAATAATTTAGTTGTAGCCTAACTCATAATTACTTGCTGGTGACATTCATTCTCTATTGACCATAAAATCTCAGAACTCCTTTCTCAGCTTTTAATCCACATCTTGAATATCTCCCAGTTCTCTAATGGGTAGAAATTAATTTGAGTCAAAGTTAAATAATTGAAAAAGAGAAAATAGGTCCCTAGAACTAATATTCATTGGCAATAATTTGGGTTTAGTTTGAATTTACAAGTCATTGTTGCAGATGTTGGATTGGATGATAATGAATTATGAAATGAATGAGTAAAAGGAGTTTCTTAGATGTTCTTCTAGTTGCTAATTGAGGCCTCCTGTAAATCTGAGAATCAAAGAATCAGAAGTCTGAGTTTCTCTGCTTTTTAAAAATTAAATTAATGGAAAATACAAAAATCAGAAGATTAAAGAAAGTAAAAAACATGTGATTTCCTTATCTTAAACATAGGAGCAAATATTTCCCCCTTGCACCTGACAGAACTGCAGGGAGGAAAAGTAGATTCTCTGCAGGGAAAATTGGCCTCACTTTTCTCTGCCAATGCACACGGATTCCACAGAGAGGAACTCTGAGTTTTCCAGTGGTGTACGTTTGCACAGTTGAACTCACATTTTGCTGTCAAGCTCAATGTTCTCATACCAATGCTAGTAATATAAAGCTGGAACTGACATGCCACTCCATGGAACCTCATTCCTATGTTCTTAGCAGTTACCTCAGGGGCCCTCAACCTGTTACCAGATAGACCGGGAAGAATTTTGTGTCCACAGCTTACAAAAAGATAGTTGCATCTTAAGATATGGCTCTTGAATTTGTCTCCTGTCTTAAGAGATTTGTAAAGCAAACAAAGTTCTCTTACTGTAATTGGATAAGCACAGAATAGAAAATGATTATCACCTCCTTTGTCTAGTCACTGTATTTTTGTTAACATAACCATCAGCTTTAATGAAAGCCACTATTCATTCTGCTAATTTCACACTTGAAACTTAAATTTGGCCTTCTCATTTCCCTGCTGAAATCTCTTCTGTGTCTGTCCATTGTGCTTAGGAAAAGAATACAAAATTCTTAATGGGGAAAGAGTTTGGGATAATGGGAAAGATGGTCCATTATTTTTGTTGTTGACCATCCTCTTTATTCTTCCAGCCTGTGTGCTGGACACCATTAGTACTCTTCCTAGAATCCTTCACATGAAGAGGTTGAAAATGTACATTTTGAATCACAATAAAAATACACCTAACGAAGCACTTTTGAAGTCTAATATTTCCCATTAGGGGGCATTCCACATCTGTAACTTAATTCTGTGTCTTGAAATTTTTATGTCTGGAAAAAAATTGGATATTTTAACTGAATACATCATAGTCTACTCCCCCTCCCCTCCTTCTCTTCATAGTAGCAGGACCCATTAATGTCTCTTGGGACATCCATTTGATGGTTGTGATAAAGGATTATGCAACCTCCCAGTGGAAGCCGTATCATTCTAAAATTTTGAGTTCAAGTACTCATTTGTTTTTAGAGTCTGTTCCAAAGACCTCTGCTAGATTTAGTGGTGAGATGGAGTTTCCAAAACTATTTTTGCTCCCAGGTAACAATGTACCCAGTAACACAACAGTGACATCACAGGTGTGAATATAGTTTAACAAGTACTTTGATGTGCCTTTTCCTTCGAACCTTTTCAGTAATTATTTTGAGGCTGTTAGTAATCAGCATTCCCATTTTAAAAATAATGGCTCTAAATCTTAGAGAATTAAGTGGTTTACTCCAGGATAGTGGAAGAAATAAATGGTCAATTATTTCTTCTGACCAGCTCTCCTGACTCCTAGTCCATTGTGTTGTTTGGCAGTGGTATTTAATACTTTGTTTCTATTGATTATAAAATTAACATGTTCATGGTAGCAAATAAAGAGAAAAGAGGAAAGAATAGAAATGAAAATGAGAAATGTTTTCATTCCCACTGTGGGGAAGTTGGGGTTCCTATGGCCAGGATCCTCACTGAACTTAAACCACCTGGTGATGTACCTGGCCTGTTGCCAGGCTACCGCTTCCACACCTTCAGGCAATAAGCTATTATTGCGCTATATAGAGAGCTCGGCCCAGTGCTCTGGGTGGAGGCAGAGATGCTAGTGCCCAACCTACTGCCGGGAGATCAAGCCATGTAATAAATAAACCCTTTCACCCCAAAGAATGTTTTGCTGTCAATTTCTTTGGTGACATTGAATCCATAGCGAACTTGCCCGGGGCTGAAACCCATTGGCAAGACACTCACCATCCAGTGAACCACTGTTAACATTTTAGTGTATTTCCTTCCAGGTTCTTGTGTGCATATGTGTGTGTACGGTTATGTGTATGTGAATTCTCACAAAATTGGGATCATATTGCATTGTAACTGAATCAGAACAGGTGTGCGGCAATGATGATGGAGTTGTCTCAGTGGGTACATAATGTAACGTGTGTCTCATTTCCTCTTCCCCCTATCTGTTAACAATGAAGGAAACAAATAGGGCCAGAGGAAAGGTCTGCTCCAGTTCAACCCCTTTTTATTCTCTTCTAATTTCTAAAACAATTCCTGGGAACGTGATACCAGAGGGAGAGAAAATGTGATCCATTAGGAATGAAACAAAAATCAGACAGGTAGACCTGAATTAGGACTACGAGATGTCACAGCAGGCAATTGCACACAGCCTTCCAGATACCTAGGGTCTCTTGGCTGGCTGAAGAGTAGACCCGCAGCATGGCACTGAGCAAGGGCAGGGAGAGGCATGTTGTGTAGACTTAACCTGGGGCTGTGGAGACAGACAGACAAGGGTCTGAAGTTCTGCTCTGCAGCCTAGCTAGTTATATGACATCAGGGGAGAGTCTGATCCCTAGTTATCTCCTTTGTAAAATGGAGATAAATATATAATTTATGTAAAGCCTTTTAATACTACCTAACATATAGGAAGCATTTAACGAATGGAAATGGGGTCATCACACTGCTTGCTTGGCGGTGTGACGTGGTCAGGCTTTCTCTACAGTTTGTGGGAGCCCTTCATTCCATTCATTTGTTAGTGAAATGCCTGGATTCTGGCAGTGCCTGTTCTTATTCAGGCTCTGCTCCCTTGGAGACACCCTACCCCCATGCATCTCACATCTACCTGGCCAGATCTGCTAATTCAACTCAGAGCACCTTCATGCAGCACCTACGGTATGTTACCTGCTGTGGTAGGCACTCAGGGTTTAAAAGGATAAATAAGAATATGACCCCTTTCTCTAGGAGTGCAGGCAGAAAAGTAAACAAAAAGGGATGTGGTATATACCCAAACAGAAAATATGAAGTGTGATCTACCTTCCTGGTATAGGCTCACAGACTGTGTGAGGACACAGCCCTCACATGAAAGGGGGCAGAGAATCCCTCTGTGGCCTTTCAGAAATATTCAGAAAGGGGGGAACCAGGCAAGCCACACATCAGAAGCTGATTAAAAGCCTGAGCATGTCATTTTTTTCTCTGGGGGCCTTGGGGGCTCGGATGCCGCTGCCTCCTGTTGGGAGGTGGGGGTAGTGCGGTCTTTTGGGGACTGATGCCTATTCTGTGGGAGAGCAGACAAGCATGGCTGCCCCCTCCACCCTGCCTGCCTGTCTTCCCTCCTTGCTCCATTCTTTCCATCCTCCCATCCTAGAACTACCATGTAGACCAGGTTCTGGCTACCACAGTGAGGATAGAACAGATTCTGCCCTCAAGGAGCCTCCAGTCTCCCATTAGATACAGAAATAGGTACAAAATAACCATCTTGCCTTGATGATAGGAAGTACAGAATCCCATTAGAGAACACAGAAGGGCCACCACACTCCAGCTTCATGAGTGAGGGTTTCCCGGAGGACAGGACATCTAAGCAGTGAATAGAGCCTAACTACCATGGGGTCAGAAGGGGGCTCTTCCAGTTTGGGGAACAGCACATGCACAGGCTTAGAGCTGAGGGAGAAAGACGAGTCATCAGTATGGTTAGGCAGCAGGGACCTCAAGCATGGCAGGCTCTGAGTGCCCATTTGTGCACAGAGCACACCAATGTTTCGGTGCTGAGATCTGGGTGAGCTGAATATTCTGCTCTAGCTGTGCCTCGCTCCAAGAAGGTGTCCAAGTCCTCTTTAGGAGTGTGCCTTCATTTTATAGCAGGAAACCTGTTATTGTGTCATTACCAAGGACTTCATTCTTAAGTTAATGCAGGAACTTCCCCTTTTCTGAAGCTACTCAAAACAACAATAAAATCCAGGGCATATCATTCTTTCTCTGTGACAGTCCAGAGGGGATTGATGTCTGCCCTTGGAAGGGATTATCCAGGTTCCAGTGGCAAATCAGCCAGAGAATTATGTCTGGGAGGATAGTTAGTATAGTTAGGCAGCAAGTTATCCAGCTTGTGATAAAGTGGACCGTGACGTAGGAGTTCCTGGGAGTGAATCCAAGATTCACCATTATCTGGTACTGTGGCTTTAGGCAAGTTTTGAACCTTCCAAACTGTCCTTACAGGACATATCATGAATAATTCATTCCTTACAGTGCAGGTCTGTTGTGAGGTTTAAGGAAAATGATGTACCTGGGTGCCTAGAACAGTACCTGGTTTGTAGGACTCCCCACATGAGAGGTGTTTTTTTGGGTGATTGTTCCACTCCATTGGTTGAAAATACATCTCTTGGGGGAGAAGTAATGGGCACTAGATTTCAGATCTTTTCTGGTGGGGTGTATGGGTGTCTCAGCTCTCCGAGTAGCAGGGTAAGGATAAAGATCTTCATTTGCATGCATTGGTCCCTTCTCCATGACCTCAAAATGAAATGGGCCTCGTTGGTCACAGAGTGTATATCTTGGTCTTGAAAATCTCTGTCAAAATCCCCACCTCTCCAGGGGGCCCTCTCTATTCCTAAGGGCAGCATTTTGCTACCAAGATCTACATCACTGTGATGCCCAACAGTTCTCAAAGTGTGGTTTGGAATAGCACCAAATGTTGTTTTTCTTTTTCACCATGTTGCTCTCTGACTGATGTTGGAAAAGCAGTGGTAGGAAAATGCTATGGTCCGGAAGCCCACTATTCAAGGCAGTGGCACCAAACCATGTTCCTCACTGGAACATACTTGCAATGTGTTCTTTAAAAATCCAGTTTCACTTAGGAAAGGCTTTCATGAAGCAGTAAAATTTAGTATTATTAAATATAGACCTTTGAGTACACAAATGATGGAATGGGAAATATATGTAAAGAAAGCACTATGATGGTTGTCTCAGGAAAAATCACTTGGACTGTTTAAACTACATTCCAGACAAGCAGATTTTTCATGATACTCCATATAAGTGAAAAGAAAAGACAAACCATGGTTACACAAACTAGGATATTTGGTGAATATTTTCTCAAAAATGAACAACATGAGCTTATCGCTTCAAGGAAAATGATTTGATAGTATTTGTTGCCAATGATGAAATCTTGAACTTGAAGGATTGTTTATATATTCATGTATTTTTTTATTATCATTGAGGTTTTTGTGCCTCAGTATCCCCTTCACCTATTCCACCACCCACTACAGCCCCTCCCCCATGGTGACTACCAGTCTCTTCTCAGTGTCTGTGAGTCTATTTCCATTTTGTTCATTTGTTTTGTTTGTTCAGAGTCCACATATAAGTGAAATCATATGGTATTTGTCTTTCTCTGCCTGACTTATTTCACTTAGCATAACACCATCTAGGTCCATCCATGCTGTTGAAAATGGAAGAAATCTTTCTTTTTTATGGCTGAATAATATTCATTTGTGCATATGCACCACATCTTTATCCATTCATCTCCTGAAGCAATATTTATATTAGAAAAGTCACATCTGCTGCTGTAGTAAGCTTAACAGGTCCCTGCAGTTCAGATTATTCTTGATTCAAATGCCCTCCGTCTTGACTCTTCTTGCCTTTCCTTCCTGTATCCAGTCAATCATCAAGTTCTTTCAGCATAAAGTTCAAAATATACCCAGGAAATGTTCACATCCCTTCTGTGTGGCTATTCTCTGGCTCAGACCTCTATAATCTTCCATAAGGAATATGGCAATAGTCTCCTAACCCAGTTGGCCTCTCTCATTGAAACCCCCACCCTGTCCCAGTCTATTCTCTGTTCAACAGAGCATTCTTTTGAAACATAAAACTCATCCTGTCATCCATACTTGAAATTCCAATGACTTTTTAATGAATTTGGACTAAAACTCAAATTCTGTACTGTCTCTTTCCATACCCTATGTATGATTGACCTCTGCCCTCTTGTAGACCCCACCTCATGATAGAACACATACACTCTCGTTTACCGGTTTCCAGCCTTACTGCGTTCTTTCTGTTCTTAGCAAATGGCCAAGTTTAATCCTGCCTTGGGGCCTTTGCACTTGCCCCCCAGCTGTCTGAAATGCTCTTCTCACAATCATTTCCAAGGATGGATCTTAATCAATGAAGTCACATCTTAAATATCATTCTTCAGCAGTCTTTTCTCACCTCACAATCAAGGGTGTCCCATTAACCTCTGATAGTCATTTTCTGGGCTCTTACCCACTATACTTCTCTCCTGGTACAGTAGACAATCACTTCTTTCTTTGTGTGCTGCACTGCAAGGAGTTTGTAAAGCTCTGTTTGACTCACGCTTGTGGGCCCCTCTTTCTTTCCTACCTTGTGTGGACCTGTTGTTCGTTCTCCTCTACTTCATCGTTTTTTTCCCATAACATCCCAGCTCTGGATCAATGCTTCCATCTACATAACTTGGTATATATCCTAGAGGATAAGTTTTGATGTATAAAAGTCACACAGTTGTAGATACTGGCACTTTGGCTGCTTCAACTCCTCATGTACTTTTGCTCTTTTTCCTATAGTTTTATGGATTTGTCATTTATTTAAGAAATCTTCACTAGGTTAAATTACTAAAAAGGAATCTCCTTTCTAAGTTATTTATTAAGTGCTCACTATCCAGTGGGCACTTTACATGTGTTACCTGATTTAAAAAAATTTTTTTATTAAGGTATTATTGATATACACTCTATGAAGGTTTCACATGAAAAAGCAATGTGGTTACTACATTTACCAATATTATCAAGTCCCCACCCATAACCCAAAGCTGTCATGGTCCATCAGTGTAGTAAGATGCCACAGATTCACTGTTTGCCTTCTCTGTGCTACACTGTTTTCCCCGTGATCTCCCACACCATGTGAACTAAACATAATACCACTCAATCCCCATCTCCCTCCCTCCCCACCTGCCTCCCACACCTTCCTTTTTGGTAACCACTAGTCCCTTCTTGGAGTCTGTGAGTCTGCTGCTATTTTGTTCCTTCAGTTTTGCTTTGTTGTTATCCTCCACAAATGAGGGGAATCGTTTGGCACTTGTCTTTCTCCGCCTGGTTTATTTCACTGAGCATAATATCCCCCAGCTCCATTCGTGTTGTTGCAAATGGTAAGATTTGTTTCTTTCTTATGGCTCAATAGTATTCCATTGTGTATATGTACCACACCTTCTTTATCCATTCATCTACTGATGGACACTTAGGTTGCTTCCATATCTTGGCTATTGTAAATAGTGCTGCAATAAATATAGGGGTGCATATGTCTTTTTGAGTCTGAGAAGTTGTATTCTTTGGGTAAATTCTGAGGAGTGGGATTCCCAGGTCAAATGGTATTTCTATTTTTAGTTTTTTGAGGAACCTCATATTGCTTTCCGCAATGGTTGAACTAGCTTATATTCCCACCAGCAGGGTAGGAGGGTTCCCCTTTCTCTGCATCCTTGCCAGCATTTGATCTTCGTCTTTTCAATGCTGGCCATCCTTACTGGTGTGAGGTGATATCTCATTGTGCTTTTAATTTGTATTTCCCTTACGATTAGTCATGTGGAGCATCTTTTCATGTGTGTGTTGGCCAACTGAATTTCTTCTTTGGAGAATTGTCTCTTCATATCTTCTGCCCATTTTTTAATTGGGTTATTTGCTTTTTGGGTGTTAAGGCATGTGAGTTCTTTGTATATTTTGGATGTTAGCCCCTTGTCAGATACGTTATTTACAAATATATTCTCCCATACTCTGGGATGGCTTTTTGTTCTGTTGATGGTGTCTGTAAGGTTGAAGGCACTGGGGGGAGGAGTGAGCACGTCAGACACTGATGACGTGCCAAAGTTCCCGGCTGCTGCCCCCTCCCAACCTGAAAAATATGCCTTAAGTTAGCCAATCCTCACACCGCTGTAAATCTAAGCTCTGCCTCCCCCTACGTTCTTTAAAAACTTGCTGCCTGTCTACTTTCACGTGACTTCCCCAGCCTCCATTTCCATAGACCAGGGAACCTCGCCCGGGGGCATTCAAATAAACTGCCTGGCCCTTTGTTGCCTCCCTTCACCTGCTTATTTCGGCTAAAATTTACCTTACATTTGGTGTGGGAACCCGGGAAGGAGTGTGAGCGTGGGGCCCTGACCGGCCACCGGCTGCCCTGTCCCCTCCTTCCCTGACCCAGGACCTCAGCCTGCTCTCCACTGCATGGTCTATTTTCCGGTGAGTCCCTCAGTTTCCCCTGCTCTGCTTCCCTTCCTAACTCTGTTTCACCTGGTCCGTTAGAAATCGTGCATACATCCAGGTTTGGGCATCCAGCCCATCCGCTGCAAGTATCCTGGATACTCGCCCCTGTCCCTGTGGTGGGGGAGACGTCCCTCACCCAGGCTCCCAGGCTGTCTCCCCTGACTTGGTGCACCTGGGACACTGGGCACTCCTCTCAGCGGGATTAGTTGGGAAGTGGCACAGACATGAGGAACCAGCCCATGAAAGCAGAGACTCAGACCCCACTGTGGTGTCTCATTTCTAATTTGGCTACTCTATATTTGTCCCGGGAAGTTCGCAAATAAAAGCTAGTTTTTCTTTGCTCCGATGCCGGGCCTCAGTATCCCTTGGACAATCAATCTATCAATCTCGTTGGCCCCCTGAGGGAACTTTCGATTTTGATCTCCTCACCGACTTAACTAAATTGCCACTGGAGTGGAGAGTAGGGTGAAATCCCATATGTGCAGGCTTTTTGGACTTTGCACTCCTGCCCAGACCTTTGTGTTGTGTTCACTGACTCAGGTTCTCCTGGCCTGATCTCCAGTTAAAGATTGTCAGCCTCTTACTCTGCTCAGTCCTTCCCTTCCAGATCCTCCAGAAAACCTCAGTCACCCACCTCCCTCAGCTCACAATCCCCTCCCCCTCTCTCCACCACCATCTTTAAGTCCTTTGTCTTCACACATGTTGCCTCTATCTTAAAGTCCTGTATTCTCAACCATGCCGTTGTCCTGCTCTCCTCTTCTGGTGGCTGCACCACTCCCTCCCCCTCTCCTTCCACCTTCACCGCCTTCTTCCCCCACCAGAACATGCCCCTCCCGCCCTCTGGTTCCAGAAGCGACAAACAAGAAGCTGAAGAAAAGCAAAGCAATTAGATATCAGTAACTCAAGTCTTTATAACAGTTTGTCTATCTGTGTATATGTTTTTGTGTAAAAAGTGTTGCTGACTGTAGTTGTTGTGTCTCAGTTTGTATGTTTGTGTGTCTAGGTGTGTGAGAAATATTTTCCTACCTCTGGATGGTATTAATAAAAATTGATTTAAAAACAAGCGCTTGTGAAAATTAGGCATTCTAAAACTTCCAGGAAATCTGATAGAAAATGTTAAGCATTAATGCTAATTTGAGTTTGGCTGAGGCAGGCATGTCCTTGTTATCAGCTGCCTAAGTTTACCTAAAGTCATTTGAGTTGATGGTATCTGTTAAATCTTTCAAAGAAAAATGCTTAAAGTGAAGTGTAGCTTTGTCTAATGTAACTATTTAAGCAAGTGCCTTAAAACTTTTAACAGCCTCCCAAAATCAAATTCAAAAAGGTGCTTTTTACCTCTAGTTCACTCTGATATTTTCCAGAGGGCCCCTGAACCATGTCAGAGGAATTTTTTCTCATTGAGGAAAATATTTGGCTAATTTGGCTTATTTACCTGCTTAATTACCTAGAAGGCACTGTCACAGGGAATGATGCTAAACTTTGTTACTGAATGTTTTGTGTTACAGAAATATCCAAATTTCCTTATGACAACTGTCTTACAGTAAGCTCTCATCAGATCTTTAACCATTGTCATTTGTAAGTCTTTTGTCATTTATAGTCACTGTTTTATTACTCCTAAGCTAGTAAAGAATTAGATTTCAGCAGAACAGGTATTGGTTACCTAAGATTAAGTAAACGAAGGAAGATGATTTTGTGGCTTTTTGTTTCAAATGTTGCTGATAAAGTGTTTTAAGCTTTTTCTCTTAAGCTGACAACAGTTTATTAAATTACTAATCTTTATAAGCAGAATTGAAACTTATCTTTCTCTCTACCTGATCCCTCCAGAATTTAAAAACTCTCAATGAGTATTTTTATATTTCATGGCAGTATGTTTATTTGCATAAGTTCAATAAGAACCTGCTTTCCTTGTAAGAGGACCAATTAAAAACACAGGTTATACTACCAAGGCTTTGACTGGAATGTCATACCTGAGAGACACATGCATAAACTCAGATATGAACAGCTTTAAAGAACTAAGGTTGACTTTATAAAGCCAACAAAGCCCCTTGGAAGAACTGGCCTGGTACCTTGCTTACAGGGTTCCCAGTAGCCTTACCAGGTGAGTAAGGAAGGTCACTTCCTGGCAGGTGGCGGAACCTCAGGATGTCTTGGAGACCTCGAGAAGAGAGGAATTCACCCAAATCTACAGGTACTACAGGCAAAACCTGATGGCAAGTCTGGCTTGGCTTTCTGGCCTCGAGAGGCCTCTAAAAGTTCAATCTGAAATTCCTTACAAAAAGTTCCAGCAAAGCACATTTAAAAGAGCCTATGTAATCAATTGCTCTTCTTGCTGCACTTATGCAAATAATAAAGCTAAGTGTTAATTATTTTCTTAATCTAGCTACTTCTAATAAAAATAAGGGTGATTTTAGAGAAAAGTATCTATACTAAATCCTAATACTAGTCATTGAGACGTAAACTCAATCCAGAATTTAAATTTCCCCATAATACCTGGCTATAATTCTCAATCAAACTCTTCATATTTCTAGTTTTCATATTCAGCCAAGCATTCTTAATCTCATCAAATTTGTCCTTCCAGAATAAAAGTGCCAACTTTCTGAGGCCCTCTCAACTGACCAGTGATAGAGACCTAGCTGCACTCTTTACTGCACCCCTTCTCAGCATGAAGCAGACAGAGCGGTCATCACCCCTTTTCCCTGGCAGCAGCTAGAGTCTGTATTTGTAGAAGAGAAAATGAGACAGAAACCATAAGCTTAGATGGAGTTAAGTGAAAGCCTCTAAAGAAAGCAGGGTGAGATATTTGCAGTCAGAGCAATGTAACTACATGCTACGAACCCCCCCCCCCCCACGATGCCTCTTGTCAGCCAGAAGTAGCCAGATCGAGTCGTTGCCCATTATGACCAGAACGCTGAAATGTAAGGTTGAAGGCACTGGGGGGAGGAGTGAGCACGTCAGACACTGATGACGTGCCAAAGTCCCCGGCTGCTGCCCCCTCCCAACCTGAAAAATGTGCCTTAAGTTAGCCAATCCTGGCACCACTGTGAATCTAAGCTCTGCCTCCCCCTACCTTCTTTAAAAACTTGCTGCCTGTCTACTTTCACGTGACTTCCCCAGCCTCCATTCCATAGACTAGGGAACCTCGCCCAGGGGAGGGGCATTCAAATAAACTGCCTGGTCCTTTGTTGCCTCTCTTCGCCTGCTTATTTCGGCTAAAATTTATCTTACAGTGTCCTTTGCTGTACAGAAACTTTCTAGTTTGATGTAGTCCCATCTCCTCCTTGCTTGAAGAGATGTGTTCAGGAAGAAGTTGCTCATGCTTATATTCAGGAGATTTTTGTCTATGTTGTCATCTAAGAGTTTTATGGGTTCATGACTTACGTTCAGGTCTTTGATCCACTTTGAGTTTACTTTTGTGTATGGGGTTAAACAATAATCCGGTTTCATTTTCTTGCATGTAGCTGTACAATTTTGCCAATACCAGTTGTTGAAGAGGCTGTCCTTTCCCTACATGGCTCCTTTATCATTTATTAATTGACCATATATGGTAGGGTTTATATCAGGGTTCTCTAGTTTTTTTCATTGGTCTATGGTTCTGTTCTTGTGCCAGTACAAATTGTCTTGAGTACTGTGGCTTTGTAGTAGAGCTTGAAGTTGGGGAGCGTAATCCCCTCAGCTTTATTCTTCCTTCTCAGGATTGCTTTGGCTATTCGGTATCTTTTGTGGTTCCATATAAATTTTAGAACGAGTTGCTCTAGTTCACTGAAGAATGCTGTTGGTATTTTGATAGGGATTGTATTGAATCTGTAAACTGTTTTAGGCAGGATGGCCATTTTGACAATATTAATTCTTCTTATACAGGAGCACAGGATGTGTTTCCATTTATTGGTCTCTTCTTTAATTTCTCTCATAAATGTCTTGTACTTTTCAGAGTATAGTTCTTTCACTTCCTTGGTTAGATTTATTTCTAGGTATTTTATTCTTTTTGATGCAATTGTGAATGGAGTTGTTTTCCTGATTTCTCTTTTTTCTAGTTCATCATTAATGTATAGGGATGCAACAAATGTCTGTGTATTAATTTTGTATCCCACAACTTTGCTGAATTCAGATTTAGATCTAGTAGTTTTGGAGTGGAGTCTTTAGGTTCTTTTATGTGCAATATCATGTCACCTACAAATAGTAACTGTTTGACTTCTTCTTTACCAATCTGGGTGTTTTGTATTTCTTTGTTTTGTCTGACTGCCATGGCTAGAACCTCCAGTACTGTGTTGAATAACAGTGGGGAGCTCTATACCAATTTTGTTGAGAGTTTTTATCATGAACGGATGTTGAATTTTGTCAAATGCTTTTTCAGCATCTATGGAGATGATTGTGTGGTTTTTGTCCTTCTTTGTTTTGATGTGGTGGATGATGCTGATAGATTTTTGAATGTTGTACCATCTTTGCATGCCTGGAATAAATCTTACTTGATCATGATGGATGATCTTTTTGATGTATTTTTGAATTTGGTTTGCTAATATTTTGTTGAGTATTTTTGCATCTATGTTCATCAGGGATATTGGTCTGTGATTTTCTTTTTTTGTGGTGTCTGCCTGGTTTGGGTATTAGAGTGATGCTGGCCTCATACAATGAGTTTGAAAGTATTCCCTCTTCTTCTACTCTTTGGAAAACTTTAATGAAGATGGGTATTAGGTCTTCACTAAATGTTTGATAAAATTCAGCAGTGAAGCCATCTGGTCCAGGAGTTTTGCTCTTGGTAGTTTTGTGATTATCAATTCAATTTCATTGGTGGTAATTGGTCTGTTCTTATATTCTGTTTCTTTCTGGGTCAGCCTTGGAAGGTTATATTTTTCTAGAAAGTTGTCCATTTCCTCTAGGTTATCCAGTTTGTTGGCATATACTTTTTCATAGTATTATCTAATAATTCTTTGTATTTCTGTGGTGTCTGTAGTAATTTTTCCTTTCCTATTTCTGATTCTGTTTATGTGTATAGACTCTCTCTTTTTGTGGATAACTCTGGCTAGGGGTTTATGTATTTTGTTTTTTTTCTCGAAGAACCAACTCCTGCTTTCATTGATTTTTTTCTATTGTTTTATTCTTCTCAATTTTATTTATATCTGCTCTAATCTTTATTATGTCCCTCCTTCTGCTGCCTTGGGCCTCATTTGTTCTTTTTCTAGTTTCATTAATTGTGAGTTTAGACAGTTCATATGGGATTGTTCTTCTTTCCTGACGTAGGCTTATATTGCAATATACTTTCCTCTTAGCATGGTCTTCACTGTGTCCCACAGATTTTGCAGTGTTGAATTATTGTTCAACATATGGAGATGTCTCCATCTATTACTTGATCTCTGTTTTTATTTGATCATTGATCCATTGGTTATTTAGGAGCATGTTGTGAAGCCTCCATGTGTGTGTGGGATTTTTCATTTTCTTTGCATAATTGATTTCTAGTTTCATACCTTTTGTGGTCTGAGAACTAGTTGGTACAATTTCAATCATTTTGAATTTACTGAAGCACGTTTTGTGGCCTAGTATATGATCTATTCTTGAAAATGTTCCATGTGCCCTTGAGAAGAATGTGTATTCTGCTGCTTTTGGGTGTGGAGTCTGTACATGTCTGTTAGTTCCATCTGTTCTAATGTGTTGTTCAGTGCCTGTGTCTCCTTACTTATTTTCTGTCTGATTGATCTGTCCTTCAGAGTGAGTGGAGTGTTGAAATCTCCTAGAATGAATGCATTGATTCTAATTCCCCTTTAATTCAGTTAGTATTTGTTTCACATATGTGGGTGCTCCTGTGTTGGGTGCATAGATAATTATAATGATTATATCTTCTTATTGGATTGACCCCTTAATCATCATGTAATGTCATTCTTTGTCTCTTGTGACTTTCTTTATTTTGAAGTCAATTTTGTCTGATACAAGTACTGCAACTCCTGCTTTTTTCTCCCTATCAATTGCATAAAATATCTTTTTCCATCCCTTCACTTTTAGTCTGTGTATGTCTTTGGGTTGAAAGTGAGTCTCTTGTAGGCAGCATGTAGAGGGTCTTATTTTTTTTATCCACTCAGTGACTCTCTTTTGATTTGGGAATTCAGTCCATTTACCTTTAGGGTGATTATCAATAGGTATGTACTTATTGCCATTGCGGGCTTTAGATTCATGGGTACCAAAGGTTCAAGGGTAACTTCCTTACTCTAACAGTCTAACTTAACTCACTTAATATGCTATTATAAACACAATCTAAAGGTTCTTTTTTCTCCTCTTTTTCTTCCTCCTCCATTCTTTATATATAAAGTATCATATTCTGTACTCTTTGTCTATCCTTTGATTGACTTTGGGGATAGTTGATTTAATTTTGCATTTACTTAGTAATTAACTGTTATGCTTTCTTTACTGTGGTTTTATTACCTCTGGTGACTGCTATTAAACCTTAGGAACACTTCCATGTATAGAAGTCCCTCCAAAATACACTGTAGAGACAGTTTGTGGGAGGTAAATTCTCTCTGCTTTTGCTATTTGGAAATTGTTTACTCCCTCCTTCAAATTTAAATGATAATATTGCTGGATAAAGTATTCTTGCTCTGATGGTCTTCTGCTTCTTTGCATTAAATACATCATGCCACTCCCTTCTGGCCTGTAATTTTTCTGCTGAGAAGTCTGATGATAGCACGATGGGCTTTCCTTTGTATGTGATCATATTTCTCTCTCTGGCTACTTTAAATAGTCTGTCCTTATCCTTGATTTTTGCCATTTTAATTACTATAGGTCTTGGTGTCTTCCCTGGGTCCCTTGTTTTGGGAGATCTGTCCACCTCCATGCCCTGAGAGACTATCTCCTTCCCCAGATTGGGGAAGTTTTCAGCAATTACCTCCTCCAAGACACTTTCTATCCCTTTCTCTCTCTTCTTCTTCTTCTGGTACTCCTATAATGCAAATATTGTTCTGTTTGGATTGGTCACACAGTTCTCTCAATATTCTTTCATTCTTAAAAATCCTTTTTTCTCTCTGTGCCTCAGCTTCTTTGTATTCCTCTTCTATACTTTCTATTTCATTTATTGTGTCCTACACCATATCTAATCTGCTTTTAATACCCTCCACTGTGCTCTTCAACAATTGGATCTCTGACCGGAATTCATTCCTGAGTTCTTGAATATTTTTCTGTACCTCCATTTGCATGTTAATGATTTTTATTTTGAAATCCCTTTCAGGAAGATTCATGAGGTTGATTTCATTTAAATCTTTCTCAGTTGTTGTATTTGTAATTTTATTTTGAACCAGGTTTCTTTGGCATTTCATATTTGTATATGGTGCCCTCTAGTGCCCAGAAGCTCTACTCTATGGAGCTTCTCAACCCCTGAAGCAAGGTAATGTGTGTCATGACATTGTAGCTGTATTGGTACCTGGGGGAGGGAATAGCTGTTTCATTCTTCCTGGCTGCTATGCCTGTCTCCACTGCCAGAACCAGTGGGTGGAGCACACAGATATAAGCCTCTATGCTTTGTAGTTTTAGTTTCTGTAGATGGTGCTTCCCTCTGGCTGGCCTAATGCCATTTTAGGGTTTGGTGGTTTGCGGGCCAGGTGGGGATGGCTTGGAGAAAGTCACAGTAGGCTGCATATCACAGAGGGGGTCCTTTGAGCTGTATAGCCAGCCAGGGAGCTGGAGGGCCTGAAGATCGAGAAATTTCCCAACCTGCTGGGCAGTGTGCACCAAGACAATTTTGTCTACTTGTCCTTTCTCCTGAACAGTAAGCTCTGTGCAATCCCTGCCCCTTTAGCAGCCCTCTTGCTATTGGGAAGTCTCTCAGACTGCCCACCTTTCTTTTGTCCCAGAGCAGCTGGATATGGATCCCTGCTTTCCACAAGGGACTGGAATCTCAGTCTCTCTAGGAATTCTTCCTGTCTTAGCTTTCCAACCCCCTAATCATGAGAATACCATGAAAGCAGCATGAAATGTAGGTTTGTGCTCCCAGAGCAGATATTCAGAGTTAGGTATTCAGCAGTCCCAGCTTCCACTCCCTCCCTGGTCCATTTCTCTTCCTCCCCACCAGTGAGCTGGGGTGGGGGAAGGGCTTGGGTCCCACTGGGCCATGGCTTTGGTACATTACCCTGTTCCATGAGGTTTATTATTTTTTCCAGGTTTATGTATTTTGGCGCAGCCCTCTTTCCTGTTGTTCTTTCAGAATTCGTCATATTAATTATATTTTTTTATTATATGTGGTTTTAGGAGGAAGCCTCTGTCTCACCTCTCATGCTGCCATCTTTAATCCTCTCTCCATATGTTTCCTCATCTAAACCCCACATCCACCCTGAGACCTGAATATTACTGAAAAATCAATACCTCTAGAGACCAAGAGGCATCTGAAATAAAAGGGTTTATTGAGCCTTTATAGATACAAGCCAGATAAGTACTGAGTCCTGGGATATGAAATTTCTGTTTCACCAGCAGCAACACCAGTTACAAAAAACAAATTGGCCACCACAGTCAAGATACAGGGTACATTATGGGGAAAGAAAGATAATTAAGTTCACATTGGCTACAGATAAGGAAGGTGGACTAATGCAAAGCAAGGAAAGTATGGGGATAAGTGTTAGTCTACAGAGAAGGCTCATAGATTGGTTGTTGATTGTGATCAGACACTGGTCACAAACAAGAAGGATGTGCTGGTCCTGGAAACCTTCTAGGTGATTGCTGAAATGACTTCATCCAGGAGTGTAGAGTTTCTGGGTAGCTCTGGCCTCTGTGGCTATGGACTGATGACCTTCCCTTGTCTCTCTCCCTCATTCGTCAGTCCACATGTCACTTCATTTAGGACATTTCAGCATTTTTTTCTGTGTCACTATGACTCCTCATTTTACAGTTGTGCCCAAAGCCACATCCCTAGTTAAATAAGGGAACTAGCATTCAAACCTGCATCTGTCTAATTCTAAAGCCTGTTTTAATAGCAGAGTTAATATACTTAAGAAGTAAAATAATACTACAAGTAAACCCCCAAATCTGTTACCCTTTTTAATGAGTGTCTCCATCTCTACTGCCTAAATAAATTACCATATTAGTGGTAGAAAACAAAAGATCATTTTCACAGGGAGGGGAAAAGGACCTACCTCTTCTATACCCTCCTGGGCTGCCTTTTCCTTGGGCTGCCTGGTGCTAAATGGTTTTTAAATAGCAATTTAACCACCTACAGCGAGACCTTGGTTTACAGATTTTCTGAGTGCACATCAGTGCTGTTTCTCTTTCCCTGGTTTGGGGGTTTGGTTTAGTTTGTGCTTAAAATAATGGATGGGTACAATTTGTAAGCATAATGCAAGTGACTAAATTTGAAAAGGAAAATGTGGTTATATACATATTTTCCTTTCAGTCTGTTTCTGTGGAGATTAAAAAAAAAAATCTGGCACCTGAAGCTGCAGTTGTAGCAAAGAGAAATCTTCTGAAATACACAGAATCACAGAATGTTAGAGCTGGAAGAGACACTCTCTGGGACTTGGTGACAGAGAACACAGGTCTCATTCTGTGTATGATAATATAACAAGGGATTGGCTGTGTGGTAGGTTGTGACTCATAGTTTATTCAGTAAGGAGAGAGGGCTTACTTTCCAAGCCTAATTTTCCTTCATTTGTAAAATGTGGGCAGTAATTGTGCATCCCGCAGAGGGTGGTGGTTATATGCTTCACACATAAATTAGTATTGTGCCTGACCCACATGTGCTCAAGAAATGCCACCTGTCTTTATCCTTTTTTAGCTCCTTTCTTTCTTCTTCTGCATTGTTGTAAAACCTTCAGGGACAGCTTTCTTTTTAAGCCTTTTGGGTTTGCATACTCTTTTCTCAATGCTAGAGATTTGTAGTTTTATCTTGGAAATAATGATTATTTTTTGTTTTCTGGGTTCCAGTAGATGTCAGTTTTCACTTCATTTTCAAACAAAACTTAGTTTCAATACTTTTCTGAATGCAGACTATCCTTTTCTCCCATCATTCACACAAAGAACACAGAGTGATTACTAGAGGTCAGTCACTGCACTTGTGTTTATGTACATATAGTTACTTCATTCACCTCGTGTAAAACAGCCAAAATCAACATTATCTCCACTCTTCAGTTGAATAACTGAGAGAAGTTAAGTAACTTATCCCTAGTTATGTGGCTTCTACAAGGCAGAGCTAAGATTTGAAATCTGGGCCATTTTAAGTCCAAGTAGAATATCTTACCCACTGTGCCATAATGCCAGTAGGGACTGATAAATTTCTGTCATTTATAACTGTCATGGAGTTGATTACTTATTTGTGATGTAGATTTCAAGCCCGTCTAAGGTTAAGAGTGAAGCTAAAGAGCCAGTGGAGAAAACCCAAACCAACCACGGCTAGTATGCTCCTTCCTTCACCCAGAAGAGTCAGTAAGAAAAGTCTTTAGTTACCTGAGTGTTAATTCTTGATCCAGACCCATTGACCATCTTGGGTAGAGATATTGTTGGACAGCAGCTGTCCTCTTTGATGTCAACATAAAATGTTAGAGATACCCTCAATGGTGTAGAAGTCCTATGTTTTTATAGTTAATTATAATTAGCTTATAATTCTTGTGTGTAAAAAGCTCATCCTTTTTCAGTGTGAATATCTCTAGTGCCCTTACTCAATGAGGAAAATTGCCATTTTTGACAACTCTAATTACTGTTCATTAAAAAAAAAAGAAAACCTATGGTATCTCTTAACATCTATTACATCTATGTCATCCATGAATATTTTTTATAAGATTTACATCAGAGGCAAGATGTAAAAATAATAAGATATATTATGTACCTACAAGGAGGACATCATCTTTGCTTATTGAAATTTTTCCCATTCATATTTCATTTCATCCCAGGCACAAAGTCTCCTGCTCCTTTCGCTTGACCATATCCCTCCACCCTTCCCCACTAAAGATGGGCAGAACAACTGGAAGGCATTTCATCTGCCCCTGAACTTACATAGCATTTTAGCTTTTCCTTTCTTAGGACAGTTAACACTGAGTACCAGGTACAATAAATTTCTCTGTACCTATCTCCATTCTCTAGAGTCTAAGCTTTAGCAAGGTAGAAATTATTGTATAATTAGGATGCTTTGGGATTGCAAGAAACAGAAAACCCAACTAAAATTGACTTACACAATAAAATATTTGTTGTCTCCTTTAACAGAAGTTCGGAGTTAACAGAGAGCCTCAGAATTGCTTCATTTAACTGTTCAGCAATTCTGAGACTGGAGATTTTTTCCATGAATCTCTTGGTTTTCTCCTCATGGACTCAAGATGACTACCACAGCTGCAAACAGCACCTCCCCAGGGGTCAGCATTTAAGGAGGGAAGGAAAGAAATAGGTCTGTTGCCTCTACAAATCTATTTTTATCTGGGAAGAAAATATTTCCCTGAAGTTCTCCATTAGAACTTCTCTATTTCTCATTAGCCAGAACGAAGTCACATGCCTGACCCAAACCAGTGACTGGCAAAAGAGATGATCACCATTGGTTTAGATCAATACAAGTTTAGATCAGTCAAAATGTATCCCCTGGGGCTTGGGGAGGGGCCCGGCTTTACTGAGCACATTGCCATCTGCCTGACTGCTGAATAAAACTGGAGTTCTGTTAGCAATCAGGGAGGAAATGGCTCTATTAAATAGAATAAAAAATATTTGAATATATTTAATTTATATTCAGTAAGTGAAGTACTGGCCACAGCTTTGACTTAGCTATCTCTGCATTTCTCACAATGAATGCTTATTGGGCAGAATTAATTAATTTTATTCAGCAAAGTTATTAAATACTATGTATTTATAGGCAGATAGGCACTGTTCTAGGGGTTAGATACACAATAGGAAGTAAAACCAGATGAGATCCCTGCCATTAGTATTAAGAAAAAATAGTTAACCTTATTACGTGGGAAGTACAATGCTAAAGCTTACATGCAGTATTTTAATTAATCTTCAAACAACCCTATAAAGTAGGTTCTATAAAATTGCCATTTTTTTTTTTTCTGAAGAGAAAATTGAGACCCAACAAAGTTGAGAATCTTCACAAAGGTGACAAAAGGTAAGATTTAAGCCAAGTTTTGTTTGAATCCTCTTAAATAATACATGTGTCTATCTATACATTGTGTGATTGGTAGACTTACCTTGCTTGTTGAAATAGTGAGTTTTCTGACTTTATTCTTTTTTGACGGACAGCTTGTGTTATGTTTTCTCAGCATTCCTTAAACTCCTTGAAAGCCCCTTTTATCTTATGCTCAGGATTCTGGAGACAAGTCTTTTTACCTAAAGGTGTTTTAGATGATGATTCCTCTTATCCTGTTACTTTACCAGCTGAAGAGTAAGTTCTGGCTTTTGAGAAACCCCCTTGTAGACTGGGAGAGTATAATATAGTAGTCTGTTTAATTCCCCCTAGTTTTGAACCACTTTATGTTAATAACAACAAACAATGCCAGAAGATAAGTTATATAGGTTAATGATAAGATTTAGATAACTGACATTTTTCCTCTGCCCCATATCTTTAAAAATCATTACCTATTCTTTAGAATGGAGATATTTACCTTAAAGTGTGTATTTTCACATAGTACTGAAAAACTGGGGAATTAACAGCATGATGGCCAGAGTGTGTGCTCACAGGACAGCCATCGGCAGGAACTGTGGAGCCTCTGTCCATCTTGGATGAGGCCAAGACACCCAGTTTGCCACACTAACAAACACTCTTCCAGCTGATTGCTTTAATCACTCTAGGTGTCTGCAATATTAGTCAGCATCTACTGTAACAAGCAACTCCAAATTGTAATGGTGATGCCAAAAATGTAGTGAAACAACAAGCATCTATTTCTTGTTCACATCATGTGAGACCTGTGGCCCAGCCTGGAGCTCCACCAAATAGGGCTGCTCCATGGCTATGTAAATGCTTGGTCATATAGGGTCTTATGCTAAGAAGGATCCTATCTATTGATGTTTTGTTGTCACTGTCTTAAAATTCTTAATTATTTAATAAGATTCTCTAGGTTTTCCTTTTTTAACAGGTTCCATAAAATATGTTGCCAGTTTTGCTGCCAGGTTCTTGCTGAAGGGGCAGCCACTGCCAAGGCATGCCATTCTCATGGCAGAGGGCAGAAGGTGGTGGCACTGGGTTCAGAGCACAGGATGCCTTTGCAGCCTCCAGCAGGAATTGGCACATAGCCACTTTCTATGAGTCAGGGAAGTCAGGTGGCGAAGCCGGAAGTCATAGTTGTGAGGAAGTGTGTGCTTCACTTCAAGAAAGAACTTAGGCCAGTCCCACCCTGCCCTGGAGATTGTCACTCTTGAGAGGATGACAGATTCCATCCCTGCATATCTGGTATCTAGGACCAATGTTCAAGACTCAGTTGGATAGGATGACTGACTGGTCAAGCCATGGGATCTGCAAGGTAATATCAAATGGCCAGTAAACAGTTTACCAAAAGTTAATTCTTCAGTTTAAAAGGCATAAAGCCAAATATGCTGCCTATATTTTTCCTCACAAATTTTCCCTTGCTCAAAATTAAAGACCAATTTGAGTCTTATCCAAACTGTGCCTTGAGTCATTTCACTGTGTGTAAGTATTAATCTGTCTTCATCGTGGGTGTAGTTTTTTTTTCCATTTGGTTTTTCAAGTAGAGATGATAAAGTTAAATAAATCAATAGATTAGCCTTAATATTAAGATCATATTGGCAGGATATATTATTGCTCCCTAATTGAGTATTTAATTCTCTGGTTACTTAGGGAAGCTTCCATCATGACGTGTAACCCATCTGCAATGTCAGAGCCTGACCTCAGGTTCCATTATTATGACTGAGATGATGATTGTGCGGTATGGATCTTTGTGGAAAGAATGTATAGAGACTTATAAAATCCTGTGCCTGATACATAGGAATTCTTTTTGTGAATCCCTAGAAGTTCCTATTATGGAGAAATCTGTAGTTCACACGAGACACATTTCTGAATCTGAATTGAAGTTGGTCCCTAAGCTCAGGCTTGAGGACTGTGGCTCTAGGCTGTGCACCAAAGGATCACTTCTCTGGGTACTGATGGGGCTGGCGCCTGTGAGGAGGAGGCACAGTAGCAGTGGAGTCATTGGATCCAAAGTCTGGTCAGGAATTTATACTGAACCATAATCACAATTTCAACATTCAGTACCTGAAACCATGTTTGCAGGCAATCTTCATCATAATATCTTAAGGAAGTAATTATGAAACCCTCACCACCTTTCTTGGCATCATACCACCAAGTTTACAGAGGACCTGTACATTCTCTCTCTCATGTGTTCATTACAAGTGACCAGGTGCCCTAGGAACCCCCTGTATTACTATTATTTCTATTTTACGTACAAGGAAATAAGATTCCAGGGGTCATACAGCAGGCAAGGGGCAAAAAAGAAGGGACACAGAGTTTTTAAATAATGATCTTTGCTTGGTTCTCTGGGGGTATAAGTTAGCCCTAGTAGAAACTAGAGAATTTCCTTCATGATGAATCTAGGACCAGCCAGCTCAGCCAAGTGTGCAGCTTTCAGATTTAGAGACCTGGTTTGACTCCTAATTTTGCTACTGACTAGCTGGGAGACTTGGGGTAAGTTATATGAACTTCCTCATTCACATGGGATAATAATACATGCCTTATTTATGGAGTTGTTATGGGGCTTACATGAAATAAGACATGGAAAATATTTAGCATGGCACATAGAAATACTATTCCTGGAGCAAATGCCTCCGTAATTTTGAACACATGGAGAAATGAAAGGAAAACTGGAGACCAAAATATTATCTTATTTACTGATAAAGGCCAGATTGGAGAATATAGCTTCAGGTCTGATTGCCAAGTGGACTTGCCAGTGGGCGAACTCAGCATTGTTTCTCAGCCATGGCCGTGCATGATCAAGGCAGTCCCTCTTTATAGATGGCATGGATGCCATGGTGGAGAAGAGGAGGATTTGTGTTCCCCAAGAAGAGAAAGGAACATTATTCCAGCCAAAGTTGTCCATCAGGAAAAGCTCTCCACTACCTCCAGGGACAAAATGAATAAAGAAGTGCAGACAAGCCAGTGGGTATACTAATTGAGCTCCCATCATGAGAACTGAATATCAGGAGTCAAGAAATGCTCACCACTAACATAATTTCTGAATAAATCTTAGCTATTATTATCATTGGAGTTCAAGTAAGAAATTTTAAAGTATACAGAAACATCCATGACTAACGTCTGATGTTACACAAATCCTACCTTGGGCTAATGATATTCCATGTTGAGGCTGCCTTTTAGTTGGGGTTTTAAATAGTCTTGCTCTTAGCAAGTAATGACTCTACAGCATCTTACTATGCTGATGGACAGTGACTGCAATGGGGAGGGGGGACTTGATAATATGGGTGAATGTTGAAACCACAATGTTGCTCATGTGAAACCTTCATAAGACTGTATATCAATATCTTAATTCAAATAAATAAATAAATAAATAAGTAGTCTTGCTATCAGATTATTTGTGCCCGTGGTTTGCCTCTATCAAGTTGCAGCTTCCTTTAGAAGCAAAGGCTATGCCTTGTGTGTCTTTATATTTCCCACAGTACCTTGCAGTCTTCACTAATAATTATTACAGTGATTGCTCATCTCACTGTGAATTTTACAGCTTACAAAGCACTTTTGTGTTGAGGATCTCATTTGGTCTTTTCATGAGTTCTGAAAGGGAGGGTGAGAGGAAAGGAAGAGGTTATTCACCTCATTTCACATCTGAGGATGTTGAGGCTTAGCGCAGCTGTGTAATTTGTCTGGCTAGTGAAACAGAGTGCCAAAATTTGATTCTGGAACCGAAATATAGGTCACTGACTCTTAATGCAGTGTTCCTTACATTAATATTTTTCATTTTACCTGAATGGAACTGATGTTCATGAACTAGTTGATCTAATACACATCATCCTAGGAGTCCCAGCAACACTCACACGACAAGTTAAACACCTCAGATTTGTAGGGGTTGGAGGCTTGCTTCTCTTAGGGCTTCTGCTGAGGCTCTGCCATTTATCATGGGTCATGAGTTGTTCTGATGGAAGGAGGAAGGGGGCTGAGCTGGAGGAGAATCAGGAAAAGTCTAATGGGATAGTACCAGCTGCAGAGGTGACCCTTACTGTTATGAAGGGAGAAGGCTTTGGACACTTACTAACATCTGTGATGGGTCTGGATATCTGAATCATCTCCCAAAGACCCAAAATCCACTAAAAGAAAGGGGATTTTAGCAGTAAGACTAAATTAAGTTACTTTTTATCATGGGCATCATTAATTCGAACACTATCACTGTGCCACTAACACCAGACATGCCCCATAGCATGATATGGGAGAAAAATGCCCTCCAACAATGTATCTACATTCTAATCCTTGGAGCATATGACTATGTGACTTCATATGGCAGAAGGGAATTTGAAGATGTGATTAAATTAAAGATCTTGTGATTGGAAGACTATCTTAGATTACCTACCTGGGCCACTGTAATAACAATCGTGTAAGTGACAGGAGGCAGGAGAGTCATAGAAGAATATGTCACAATAAAAGTAGAGGTTGGACTGATACTTTTGCTTACCCCCAAAGAATGCAGGCTACTTCTAGAAGTTGGGAAAGGCAAGAGAAAAAAACGGTTCCCTAAAGTCAACAAACAGAAATTCAACAAGAAGAAATGCAACACTGCCCTCACCTTGATTTTATCCTTGAGAGACACATTTTGGAATTCTGACCTCTAGTACTGCAAGACAATATTTTGTGTTGTTTTGTGACACTATGTGTTCAGCAATTTTTTTCCAGCAACAATAGTAAACAAATACAAACCAAGGTTTACATTTGGGTACCTTCATTTAGTTGCCTCATTCTTTGGGGAAGTTAGGTCTGAGTACTGGTTAATATTTCTATGTTTATAATGGGATAATAATAGTATTTACTTCATTAGATTGTTGTGGGGATTAAATGAGATAACAAATGGAGGCTACTTTTGTGCGCAGTGTGCCCTAGAACCATTTGAAGGGTTGGTAAAATGCCAGTAAATACTCTTTTGTTTTTCTTTACAACGTTTCATCTTTGGGTTTTTTTTTTCTTTGCAACATTTAATCAAAATCATAGAATTTAACTTCTAATCTAAAAATTGCTGCAGATCTATGTATACTATATTCCACTTCAGAAGAAAATGTATGTTTTGCATGTTGTATTTCTCCTACACAGAAGACAATTATTTGGATCTGATTCACCTTGGGAATGGGAAGTAGGTTTTGGATAATATTACAGGTTACTTAAGAATGCAGAGAGAGGCTCAGAAAAATAATCAGAACAAACTATGGGCTTTGTAGCAAGATGGTTAAACTTTTCGAAAAAAGACTAGATTTTGAGGAAATTCCCAACCTACTAATTTATATAAACATGACACAGAAAAAAATGTCAGAAGGCCTTTACTTGGCACTTTACCCCTTCACCTTTGACCTAGTGGCCAATTCCTCCTTGCCCTTCAGGCCTCAGTTTATTCTTCTTTCTGGAAAGTGTTTCCTATCCCTGCAGCCTTCTAATCCTGCCTGGGCTATGTGACCTGCTTTCTCATTCTCAAAACACCCTGGGATTAGTCCCAGTACCACTTTGTAACTGACCATTTTGCTTTTCCTGTCTTTCCCTCAGTCTCTGAATCCCATGGAAGAAGGGACTGTGCCCCTCTTGTTCACTATTACCACCATCTCTTAGCACAAGCCTCAGTAAGTAAATACTTGAGGAAAGGAAGGATGGCAGGCTCTAGCCTGAGTCCTAGCCTGGATATTATAAGCCTTGTGAATTTATCAATCTTCTAAGCATCTATTTCCTAATCCATAAACTATAATACCTTTTCTGTCAGTTTTCAGGTATGTCATGAGGTTCAAGGAAGGTACAACAGATTCTAGTATACATGGTGGGCTCAGTAAGAACAGGACTTGACTTCAGATCCTCACTGTGGCCACATTCCATCTTGCGTATACTTACTGAGTGTCTCCTACATTAAGCGCTGCTTTAGGCTTTGAGCTTACAGTGCAAACAGAACACACAGCATTTATTGTCATGAACCGTAAAGGGCTAGTGCCTACTTCAACAATAGCGCAGCAAAGCTTGCCTCCTTCATCTGGCTAAAAGGATTCTCTTTTCATTATCCAAGAAGAAAACATTGCCAAAGACTAAGTGATTACCCAGATGAGGAATAAGGCAGTAACAGGCAGCATTTTTACCTTACACAATCAAAGACTAACAGGAGTAAACATGGATGCAAATAGCTCAGAGGGCAGGCTGCCTATGATCCCATCTCTAACATCAATCCCACCATTGTGTACTGGAGAATGAGAGGGTAGGAAGCCAGTGGGATCTCACTTTCTAGAAGGAGATGGCATCTGAGTTCAGTAGAGCTTTCTGAGTAATTTAATTGTTAATTGTTAATAAATTGAGCATTTGCATATGCAAAGTGGATGTTATTCTGCATAGCTGCTTGTATGGGGGCTGAAAAGGAGGACTGATTACCAAGAAAACAGAAATGTGTGATGTAGAGTGTTTCAATCAGATAGCAGAGGAAGGACAGTGGGCAGTAACACTGTCAAGTTTATTGGGCCCATCTATTTAAGGGCTTCTTCCCATACCGGAGGACTTGATTGGGATGAAAGAGCCATCTCAGGTTTGTAAGCAGGTATTTGCCAAGGCACAAAAAGTAAACAATAGAGAGAGGGGACGTTTGTTGCTCCTACCAGTTACGATCCTGCCAACACCTCCCTGTGTGATTAGAGTGTGGAAAAATCCCAGTGGCTTCCATTTTTTATCCACACATTTGGGATTTGTATCCCTGGGTATGAGTTATTTTTGTTGTAGGAAATATTATAGTTCCAATATCTCAGCCTTTTCCTCCTCCCTCCCTTCCTCCCATCTTTCCTTCCTTCCCTCCTTCCTTGAGGTATAACTGACATACAATACACTGCACATATTTAAAGTGTACAATTGAGTTTTGATATAGGTGTATGTCTGTAAAACCTTCATCAAGTCAAGAATATTCGTACATCCATCACCTCCAAAAGTTTCCTCCTGGCCCTCTGGAATCCCTTCCTCCCTTCCCTCCCCTTTCTCTGACACCAGGACTGCTGAACTGTTTTCTGTCACTGTAGATTAATTCGCATTTTCTAGAATCTTATATAAGTAGAATCACACAGTATGTGCATTTTTTTTTGCCTGGCTGCTTTTACTCAACATTATCTTGAGGATCATTTATACTGTTGCATATGTTAGTTTCTTCTTTTTAATTGCTCAGTGGTAATCCATGGTGCGGATATACTACAACTTGTTTGTGTATACGCTTGATAAATACTTGAGCTGTTCCCAATTTGGGGCAATTACAAATAAGCTGCTGTGTACATTTGTGTGGTTATAGGCTTTATTTTCTGTTGGTCTGTTCATTTTTCTGCCTTCACTCATTTCCTATAGATTTAGACTAATGTAAGGTACAGCCAGTGGATAAATACCAAAAGGGTACACAGAATATTTGATTCTGTGTTCTATAAATTTTCTTTCATGAGCAATTGAGTAATAGGAGAAGCTATCAGTAGCTTCCTTGGAGATTTTGAGAATTCTAAATATTTAAACATAAGGTAATGATGCATAAAGATTATAATGCATGAACCTAAACAGTGAAAATGAGATAGAACTTCCTAAATATTTGAACTATTTAAGAGTAGATTGGGATTTCATTAGAATAAATGAGCTTCAAGTTAGGAATGGTATGCAACAGGAACCTGGGCAAACACTCACAGGGGATGTTTATCTTCAGTTCCTTTCTGTCCATAAGTATGTATTGAATGTGTACAGTGTGCCAGACACTGGGGCTATGAAGACAGGTAAATCATCAGAAGCTCACAGCCTAGGTGGGGAGACTGGCAGGTGAGCAGTCACTTGCATTGTGGTATAAGCATTTTGTAATCAGTGCATATAGACAGTGCCAAGGGGCATGTCCTCAGGGACATCTGGCCCATGGAGGGGACAGAACAGTCAGCAGAGGCTTCCAAGAGGAGGAGGTACTCTCAATCTACATGAAGAGAAGCAGGGTAAGACACGGGTGGAAGCTCATGGGAAGAGAGGTGGCACAAGCAATGAGAGTAGCATGTGCAAAGGTCTGGAGTTCCCAGAAAGCATGAAATGATGGGAAAAGGTAAGTTTGCTGTACTGGGAACATGACAGAGATGAGGGGCAATCCCAGGGTTAAAATATAAAGAGCTGGTACATCATGCTAAGGAGCTGGGCAGTAAGGATCTGTAGAAAGGGCTATAGGTGGACCTAGACTCAGATGGGTTTTAGAAAAACAAATCCACCATAATGGTAGGGATCCTATCAGAGTAGAAAAGCCCCTTGAGCATGAAGGCTGCAGGGGACCAAACTAAGGTAACTGTAGAGGAAAGAAAAGTAACAGTCCTGAGAGGTCTCTAATCTGATGGACTTGTCCAATGACCTCAACCCAAATCTTTCACCTGGACAGTCATAAAAGTGTGCCACAGAAAATACCCCAATGATAAATGAAGTGTCCACTCCACACTGGTACAGAGGGGCCATATCCTTCAAGGCATCTGAAAACTGCAGTGGTCATTGAGAGCATTCTTCCCACTAGCTCCTGGCTCCAGGGGTCTGGGCAGCAGCCTCCTCTCTTGGTGAATTTTTGATGAATGCCAATCCCCAGTTGTTTACTTTCCATTTTTCTACCTTTAATGTAGCAAACATAGATTTTTATGGTGCCTATTTCATCCACGTACCTCTTTTGTTGCCATGGAAATCAGCTTCAATTTTCTCCCGTTCTGCAATTGTGTTTTTATAGTCTCCTGCTTTCAAAAAGATAAGCTGCCTTATATTTATTTCACGTGGATGCCAAAAGTTGACCTTGCTCGAGACACAGCCAACCTTTACTTCAAAACTACGCTGCACTTGTTTATTGTAGCTGATGTCATTTTGATTTCTGCCTGTGAGATCAGTTTCCAATAAAATCTCTTTTGGCTTTTACATACCTCTGCTGTCCAGGGGCTCGAGCACAGCAAGCCTGCAAGATTGAATTCTAGGCAGGCTCAGGGGCTAAGGGCACTGAGACTGAACCTGCAAACTGTCTATTAAAGATGAGGGAAACAAGTCTGGATCAAAGAAGGAAGCTGAAAGCAGTGAATTCTAGTTCCAGCTCAACTACTGATTGGCTTTCTGACCTTGGCCACATCACTTCTCTCCAGATCTGCATTTGCTCACCTCTAAAACCAGGAGGATGGACTAGATTAGAAACCATCTTCAAGTGAGTCAGCAAATGAAAAAGATAAAAGTACAACAGCTTCCTTAAAGCAAAGAGGAAAAAAATATCTTGCTTTGAGAGACTTTTTAATCTTTTTTATCTTTTGGATTCAAAAGGATTCTCTATAGCTATAAAATGCTTGAAATTATAAGTGTTTTACTGTCTGGTGTCAGGTTACCATACTAACAGTTACAAATAAATTTTAATTAGCTCGCATCTCCTGGCATTCTCCAGTTTGGTACACCTTGAATTATCTATGTCTGTGTGTGATCACTACATCTATTGATTTTCCCTGTATCTTTTTCGTTGGGATCTTGTTGGACAATTTTTAATTGTTTGGGTGTTTTTCTTAGATATTTTAACTAATAAAATAAGGAATTTCTAATACATGGGATTCTAAGGTTCTGTAGGGAATGGATACAAAAAATCCACTTATTCAGTAAATATTTATGGAATGTGAGAAGCAGTAGCCATGTTAAACAGTGATGATAAAGCTGCAGATTGGGAAGGCTTCCATTCACAAGGAGGCTGCTGGCTGGGAGGGGTGCCTGACTGCAACAGGCCGCCGAGTTACAGCATGGAGAGTGTCACCCTTTCAGAGGGAAGCACACTGGTGGAGTTTAATCTATAGATCATTCCATTTACAGTGTACATAATACATAGAAACTGGTATTTTTGAATTTAAAATACCTATTTTTGACATATTTTTATGTTAGCATATATAGAGCTCCCATCCTTCAAATACTTCATAGAATTGTGGCAGCATTACAGGTTTTTTCTGATAAAGTCAAATGTAGAAGGTATTATAGATTTTTTAGCTTCTGTAGCTCTCCTGAGTTTCCACTAAGTCCTTCCTCCACTGTGCTTGGTAGATGGAGTGGGTGGGGGGCAGGGGAAAGGAAAGAAAACTTAAACACTTGCCAACTCACTGATGAGCTGTCCCTTCTTGATTCAAGAAGGTTTTCTCTTAGTTTTAAAACCTATCTCTTTAATGAAGTCCGTCTCAGGTAGGTGGATGTGTGGTCTCTCAGGGCTTCTCCCTGTTGCTTTACTGGATGGCTTTTGGTATATCGGGGAGGTCAGGAAGGGGTTGCCTTGGGGGGTTCCTCCTGCTGGTCACTGGATTTCCCTGGATCTCCACTGGGAGGAGGCCTGCCTGGTCTGGTTCCTGCACACCATGGTTGGTAATCAAAGAGGTGCATCCAGCAGGGCCGGACCCAGTTACACATTCTTACTGTCTTGGACTATCTTCACTCCAGCAAGTGCCACACTTCTTAAATATGGCCACATTCTCTCTCCAGCTCCTGGATTAGATTGCCTGTCCACCCCACACCTATTCAAGCCTCTGGGGCAGGATCTATTCAGATCCTTTAAAAGACCCCATGGAAGGGACCAACTGGTTCTCAGCTTAATGATGCTCTACATTCCTATAAGTTATAAGCAAACTTGCCCTTTTCTGTGCTGAAACACTACTCCTAGAGGAAATACAGGGTTAAGTTCCTGTGAGCCTCTGGTCCCATTTTCATCAACTGACAAACACAGAACTTTGATTTTTGTGTCTCTGTTCAAAGACATCTTATTTAATATATATTGTAACTTTGTTAACATGGAATTCACATCCAACAGAACCGTAACTCATGCCTGAACAAAGCTTGTCTTATGTACTCATTTCTCCATAAGGCACATCACAGCCTTCTTTCTTCAGGAATGGCAGACAGCACTTCAGCACTGTGCTTTGTCAGGGGTTGGGGTGGATGTTTGGGGCTGGGGACAGGGGGCAGCGGCTATTTTAAACAGTGACATCACCAGCTAAAAGCACACAAATGCTGAAAATGTGACACTAAATAAACTGCAAGAAAGACGCTTGTTTGCAATATGAAAACTGCAGTAAGAAGCAGAGTGTCATTTTGTTTGACATCAGTTGAGGATGTGTATTTTGGGCGGTTCAGATTTTCACAGCTCTGGGCAGGTATGCAGGTGACCTCACAGGACTGTGGGTGTTAAGGTGAAGGTCTGGGAGCTGAGCTAATGATGCAGGGAAGCCAGGTATGCAGGACCGCCTCTACCTGCTCCACCAGAATCACTCCTCTTTGCTTTTCTGTGACCACCCCTATTGCTGTGGCCCCACACAGCATGGAATTTCTAGAATTACAAATAGTGAGCGGATCACAAGCCACCTCCGCTTCCAAGTTTTCCCACAACTTTCCCAATACCCATTTCTAGGGGTGGGATTTAGCTGAGTATTTAGTATATAGTCAGTTATTCACAGATGAATTTATAGACTATTCATAGGTTATGTCCAGGTTTGAACTATTGAAAACAATTTTTCATTGGACATTCCTGTCTGTATTTGGCATCTTTGTGAGAGAAGAGCCATAGGAAAATCCTGACATTGTAACCACTGGATTTAAAAATTATATGCTTTAAAAATTTTCATAAATATTGTGAAATTGTCTCTTGAAGTAGTATACCAATTTATTTTTCATTGAGATGAAAATACATAGAGTAAATTGCAAAAATGCACTAATACAACCTGTGGTTGGTACTAATATATATACTCAGGAGTAGAGTATATGGATTACCTCACAATTTTGCCAAAAGTTAATATTATAAATTTTAAGTATTTTGCCAATTAGGCAAGATGCTAAGCCGTTTTGAAAATTTGCTTTTCTTGACATACGTAACTGAGGCTGAGATCTTTTCATGTCACTCTGCTCTCTTTGAGCTGCCTTTGCTCCTTTTCCTATTTGCCCAATTGTCTCATTGATTTCTGGGAAACTCTTTTTTACATCAAAATATTATTTTCCCCCTTCATATTTAATTTAAGAAGTGAGCTATAATATGAACACATTGGGAAAGTGCCAACAACACAAGATAATAAACATAGGTGTCAACTGAGTGGTACAGAAAAGAACTGGGACATTCTAGAAAAGCTTCAGCACAGCAGTTGAAAATAAAATTTGCGTGACTCTGTGTGGCCCGGATTTGCACAGCCTGTCCTCTCCCCACACTGGCAGCCTTATTGCTGTACTACCGTAACATGTGATCACTTTACAAATGTGCATCCCATCTGGTGTATACGGAAGCCATACGGAGGTCAGGAACCTGAGCATAGCCCATCAAACTCCACTGCCCAGCTGCCAGCTTCCATGGATGAGCTCAGACCACTGACGGTGCGCTTGCACTTTCCCCATAGCGTCTGAGATCAGGAGGAGTAATTTTATTAGTGTAACAGTAGTTCAAAACTCTTAGTGAACTAAGGTGGATTGGACTGGACTGGAATAGGCTGAGATGGGAAGAAGGTAATGGTAGAGATGGTGAAGGGGTAGGGTTTCCTGGAGTTTGGAAATGAATAATATATATGGAAAAAGAGTTGATTTTAATAGGAGCAGCATGAAAGGAATACAAATGGAATAAATCTGGACAGTGGTAGGTTGTGGCCAGATTGTGGACCTTAGCTTATCTGCTTACGTATTCGGAAGTCCAAGGAGGAGCTCTTGTGACTTGGGTGGGGCAGTGGAAGTCGACGCTTTGACAAGCAGCGTCATGTGGTAGTTTACATCCGGCCACTGCAATAGTGGGTCCTGAAGATGCAATTTAGAGACTTCGTCACTTTGGGCAATTTATTTAATCTCTGAAAGTTGGTTTCTTCATCTATAAAATTGGGATAATAAAATAACAATACAAACATCATAAGATTATTGTGAGAATTATAGGAGATATTAGATTAAAAAGTGCCTAGTCTAATTCTTAGAGGATAGTAAGCTCTCTCTCTAAATATCAGGGTTTCTTGACAGTGACAATTATTATCAGTAGCCTTTATTTAAAAAGGAAAGCAGTACTTCTATATTGAGATTCTACATTTTAACATATTATTCTCTTACCACATGGCATTTACATTTTTTTAAGATTTCTAAAATTGTAACACTTGCTAACATAGCCTGAAGCCTCAAATATAATAAATGAGCACCACTTAAAATATTAAAATATCCAAACACAGCCCCCAAACATATAACAATGAGAAGCATCTTATATATAATGATGAAAAATTAAAAATAGCCTTTCTGGCCAATCTGATATAGGTTTATTTTGCATTTGCTACTGAAGTTTAGAAAAAAAGTGAATTTAATCAACTGTCACTATGAAAGTATAGAGACAGAACTGGTCTTTTGCTGGGATGCTGCACTTCTTCTCCACCAAGGGGTGAGCCAACCCCTACAGTGGTAACTCAAATGATGTGACAATGAAAAAATATATAAGGAAGCTATATCTCTGCCTTTGAGAATTTATGATGTAGTTAGGTGAATCACATACTGTAGTTTGGTTCAAAGCATTGAAAATTTTAAGTTTGGAGAAAAAAACTAGTTGACTCCAGAATCAATTCCTTTTTTTAAATGAGACCCTGCATGTTCTACTCCCTCCAAGCATATTCTCATCTTTAAAATAGAATTTAAAAACTACTCATAGACCAGTGATGATAAATAGCTACATAGCATATTCTTTATGTCCCATGTGAGTATAGCATTTTAGAGTGTTGTAATGAAGGGTGAAAGAAATGCTGCAAGAAGGCAGAAGACCTTGACTCTTGCATGTTCTTGCAACTCAATAGAGGCATCACAATTTCTTCCCAGGGCCTTAATTTCTTCATCAGTAAGACAAGATCACACTGAATCAATGCTTCTCACACTTCAGCATGCATGAGAATCATTGGAAAGTTAGTTAAAATACAGATTTCTGGGGTCTACTCATGGAGTTCTGACTCAGTAACAAAATAATGCATTTCTAACATCTTCTAACAACTTCCCAGATGATGCTGATGCTGGACCTATCTTTGAGAATCACTGAACTAGATCAGTTGTTCCCAATTTTTTTAAGGAAGAAGACACTTCCTTTGCTTTTTTAACATCAAGAAATTCAAGGTTTCAATCTTATATTTGTCATCATGATTGCTATATTTTTAGTATCCTTTGATTGAATAAATTATTAAAAAATCAGTCTGAATTTAGTCAATTTCAAATCAGTTTTTGCTTTGTTAACTTCAGTACAGTCTACATGCATGTTACAAAGAGTTGCTATGTCTTTGAATTTATATTGGTCAGCCTCTTGCTGATAGTTACATGTTTTAAATGTCAGACAGTACATTGAAATGCATCAACAGTTAAATGGAAATAAAAATTGCAAATCTTGCAAAAGACACAGGATTCTGTAAAGTCTATAAAAGTGATGCTGGGATACCTTGCCAGTTCATAGAGGGTCTGACAGAGTGAAAACAGTCAGCTGAGGAAGACTGACTCACCAAAGATGGTGATACAACAGGGACTTCAAAAAAGGATGGTTTGACTATGCAAAAAAAAACACATAGCTTATTTGTAATGCTTCAAGCATGAAATAAAAGATGTTATTTTCATGCTATCATATGCTTTTTCCAGAAGAATTACAGCATTCTCATCCCTAGTCTTTAATTCATGTCTTTATTATTCTAAACATTAGTGCAGAGCCATAAAAATCTAAATCTTGTTAAATATATAAAGTGGTAATTTTCAAGATGAAAATCCCAATGAAATATATTTTTGTTTATAGTTTGCCACACAACTCTAGTCTCCATTTTAAATGGAGCTACTTTAAGTGTCCTCTCTTCTGATAGTAATCTTTTTAGAGATGACAAAGTTATTAATGCATGAATGACTGGTAAATACCAAAAGAATTCAGAAGACTGCAGAGAGAACCCACTTTCAAGTTAGGCAGTAAAAGAAAAATATACATCAGTAGGATGTAGCTGGGATTTGCGGAATGCAACTCAAGAGGATAAACACTCATGCTTCAAAAGGAATGTTGACCTTAGGTAGTGTCTTGCTACAAGAATTGGATGCAAGGCCAGTATCACTGGCTCTCATGGGAATGCATTCAGACAGTTGGATAGTCTTCATCTAAAAACAATGAATAACAACGCTAAGTGGCTTTACTCCCCCAAAAAATAATCTCCAAAGAATAATTAATTAAATTTACTGAGTTGTCCAGTCAACAACACAAGCATGTAACTCTTCTCAAAACTCCTCTGTTCTTAGCAATGCAATAGAATCACTGAGTGTCCATGGCTTGATCAGAATCAAATACCTCAACCAGTGACTTTATTATCTGATCAGAATGCTGAGATGAAAATCTCTGGGATCTTCCTCAGAAACCCCTTGGTACCACACCCTATAATTTAGCTTACAACCAATCTGACACTGACTGTCTTGGTGACAAGTGGCACTTTAGCAGGAGATCTCTGAAAGACAGGCCATGTGTTATTCCTTTTACAGTAGAAGCAGAACTAGTACTGTCTGCCCTGGTGTACTGATGCTTCTGTAAGTGTCTCTGATGTTTCATTGGGGCAGTTTTCATGGTGAAACTAATGGATAAGCTTCCACCAATTAGACAAAAAACTTACTTCTTACTGTATCCATTGGCAGGACAGGTGACATGAAGGAAATATTTGTAAGAGTTGAATGCATTTCTACTGGTCTATTTATTTAACCAAACAATTGTGTGTACTTTGAAAACCCATTTTCTTGATTACCTTAAAGTATCAAAGAATGTAATTTGACTTAACATGTGTAAGAACTCTGAGAAAGCTAGGAAAATTATTAAAGGGATTTTAGATAAGGATCACATAGAGATCAAAATGGAGGATCATGTTTTGAAGAATGAGAAGAATGATTAGAAATGAGGTGAATAAAACACTAGGACTAATTTAATGAAAGACTAGGTGCAAATACTCAAGCAGCCTTAGTCAAAATGTAAAATGCGTAGTGTAGAAAATGTGTTACTTGAGAGTGCTATAATTGGAGATGCTAGAAAGAGACACACACATCAAATACATTTAATAATATCTTATGAATGTATAAGCTGTGCCAAAATAGGGGTGTTTTGCCTGACACAGATACTTACTCCTGGGTCCAGGATCACAAACTCAGAAACTTACTGGGTCCAGACAGTCCCCAAGCTGAAGGACACAGACCTGGTGGGGCCTGGAGTGAACTGGATGGAAATGGCCCTTCTATGTTGGGGGGACATCCCAGAGCTCCACAGATTATCATGTGAAATTACTAATCCAGTTGTTTACATCTTCTAGTTCTTAGGAGAGGTCAGGATATTTATGTGAAAATTATTTATTTTAAAATTTGGATAATAACGAAAGAAAATAAAAAACCAACCCTGTGTAGGTCAAACAGAATATTGTTTTTATAGACAATGATACTGAGTTTCAGAGAGAAGGAACTTGCCCAAGATGACCAATTCAGTCTGAGTTGGCAGATCCGGGGTTAGAATGTGTGGTCCTGAAAGTTCACTATGACCTCTCCTGAAAAAGACAGTCTATGTTCTGTCTTCCACTGTCTTATAGAAAAGGTGGAGAGATGTTTAGCTCCAAGATAAGGGCTATATAGAAAGATGTCTACAGGTTCATGAGCAGTTGGTAGCAAGCTGGTGGCTAACACTATATACACATAACTTTAAGTCTAAGTAAGAGTTGGCTCAGTTTCTTCTTAAAAGCATCTTTACAGAATAGCTGTTGCTATTACTGCATGAACTTTTCAAGAAACAGAATGCCCTAAAGGCTGATTGTCACAGCAAAAAGCCTCATTTTCTAGACAAAGGGCACAGAAAGGTCCAGGGGAAAATGCTTGATAACGCTCATAAAATGGGGGAGGGAGAATTGTCTTCTGAGGCACTGGTTGAGTTCTGGAATGTACTTCAGTGGAAGAAAAGAAGCCAACAAGAACAGCTTAAAGCCTGATGATCCTGAACCTCAGACATTGTCTTAGACATGACACCACTACTCTAGCTACTTGTTACCAGCTGGTTGTCGAAGCCAGAGATGCGATTTCCAGAGGTTTGGCAGACCCTAATGGGAAAGGGTCAAAGCCAGGGAAAGCTGTTTGTTATTTCGAATGTTTTGTTCCCTCTGATCCTTTATTTGGTCCCAACTATCAGCTACTAAACACACATTACAGAAGTTCTGTATTGCCAAACAGCTCAGAAATAACTGCGGAAACAAAATGATTTCTAGAATGTGGATTCAGAAATAGAAGTTCCAAGAGAAGAAATCAGAGTTGGGAAATTTGGCTTCTGTCCTGGATCTGCCACCGTCAGGATGTGTGACCCTGGACACCATTGTCACTCCCTATCTCTGGGTGTCAATTCCTTCAAAGAAAGGGAGAGGTTAGAATAGGTCATTCAAAGTTCTGTCTCATTTTGAATAAAGAAAAATGTTCCTTTGCCAATATGATCATGGAGGGTTTAATGTCAGTTGCCAGGTGTGCACAAGGTAGCTGTGCTTGAACCAAAGGGTCCGTCATCATGGCAGCATCTGGATACAGCCTTGGACTCTCCCACATCACCCACATCGCTGGGAAAGGACAATCCTTCCCTTGCCTCTGGGTTCTACCTCCTTGTGTGCTCCCTATCACTGGCCCCAGCTCAAAATCACCATCTTTCTGGGAACCTCAGAGGCCATGTTAGCTGTTGCCAAATGGAAGGCTAAACATCTTTTCCACTATAACTCTGCCAAGTAGCTATTGCACACTTCCATAAATGGAACAGTTAGGATGTTTAGAGGTAGGCCCTTCTGTCATTATTCCCACTTAAGGGATAGGAGACCAAGATCGTCACTTCACAAACCTGATACCAAATCCCTCCTCTATTAAGTGGTAAATCTAAGGGAAGATTGAACTGTAACCTGGTTATACAGACTCTAATATGAATCCCTGAAGTGTTCCTTTGCTAAAACAGAAAGCTGTGGGAGCATTTTTCTAACAAGTAAGCCCCCCCAAATGGTTACAATTCTTTGCCTTGAAGGGTTAGAGCTGATTTTTTCCTGGGGATGTGTATTGATATTTAAAATAATTATCATTGCATTTATGATCTCACTCATTATTTTTTTGATCTATGGAATGTTGCTTTTGTGCCATACCCTGTGCTCAGTGATTTAAACACATTTTCTTCCTTATTCTTTCACTGATATAAGCAATACACAGTCTGAAATGATTTATCTTGTCACCACTATATCCTTAGGGCCTAGAGGATAGTCTGTCCCCATTAACTATTTGTTCAGCAGGGCCTTTATACACATTATTCTCCTTGTCTGACACCCCTCATGCTGTTCTTTTCTTTGCTACTCCTGTTCATTCTAAAAATCTAAGATTAAATGACACTTCTTTTGAAAGACATTCCCTAATTTGCCAATTCAAGGCAGGCTCTCCCTTCACAGTCTCTGGACTCTTTCGCAGTGCATCTATTCTAAGTACACAGCCTATGTTTACACTTATTTAATGCTTCTTTTACCTTGGGCTTTAGCTCAATTAGGGAAAAGACAGTGCTGTTATTGTTTATCATTGTGTTCCCAGTGATGACCACCATGCCTACTGCTGAAGGTGATCCAAAAATACAGGGTAAACGAATGGACCCATGGGGTAGGTCGTATTAGTTAGCACCATTTTCTTAATAGTGAATCTGAGATTCAACTAAATGACTCAGGGTCACATAAAAAATAGTAGGGCTCCTTTAAAAACTCCTAGGATTGACCTAGTGTGTGGAAGATGGGGTTCCTATGGCCAGGATCCTCACTGAACTTAAACCACCTGATGAGGTAACTGGCCTGGTGCTAGGCTGCCGCTTCCACACTATTAGCTGTCATTACTCTATATAGAGGGCTCGGCCCAGTGCTCTGGGAAGAGGCAGAGACGCTAGTGCTCGACCTACCACCGGAGAACAAGCCGGGTAATAAACCCTTTCACTCCCAAAGAACGTTTTGCTGTCAATTTCTTTGGTCACATTGAATCCATAGCAAACTTGCCCGTGGCTCATACCCATTGGCAAGACACCTAGCTAAAACCTTATATTGATTGTCAATTATGGCTACATCTTTTAGCCTTGCTACAACCCTACTAGGTAGATTTTAAGATTTTCTACTCAAGAATTTGAGTCATACAGGCCTGGTGACTTGCTTAAATTCATAAAGCTAGTGAGTGATGGAACCTGGAGTATGTTTGACTTCAGAGCCCATATTCTGTCCAGTATGCCAGGCTGCCTAGCATGTTGCCCTGGTGTGAGCTTGTATACACATATGTGTAGCATGTACACATGTGTGCTGTGTGCATTTAAACTCCAGAGTTTAAATTTCCAGTTTGGAAACTTGCCGATCATCAGCTCAACAAGTATCCCCTCTCCCCATAAACCTAATCAAGGGAGTGGAGTAATACAGGAGAGTCTCTCTGCCAGTATGTTTCAGTCCCAAATGCTTTTGCTAGGCCATATGGCTCTCTAAGAGTCACTTGCAAATATTAGGTGAGACTTGAGAACAATAATTAAAAGTCATAGATCACAGGTTAATTAATCCCTAGTCTCACATAGCACCTGGCCACCAAAGCATACAGCTTCTGTGAGTGATCTGCAAATCACCGACCCAATAAACAGACATTAGACAGGGTTCCTCAGCTGGATGCTAATCCTGACAACCAGCAATATATGCAGAGCAGTTTAGCATATCAAAGACACTTTGTAATTTTTCCCTTATTTTCAAAAGAGTTGCGGGAGCTTGGCCAGGCAGGTATTAACATCTTCTGTTTGGTTTGTTTTCTTTTGGTGGCATTTAATGACCCATGAATAAATGACAGGGTCTTTGCTAAGTACTTTATCTTTCTTATGTAATTGAGTCTTTGCAAAAGCTCTGTAAGCTAGGGAATATTATTGTTCTTGTTTTATGGACAAAGAAGCAGAGTTTTGGAGAGGTTCAGTGCCCTGCACAGAGCCATCTGGTTGACAATGGTCAGAGGCAAAACTGCTACCACATCATCTGCATCATCATTTTCTTCTTTTATTAGCATCAGCTTTCTGTTAAAAAGTGCCCTCATGCCTGCTTTGCACACATTGTTCTAGCTCATTTAGTTCTCATGAGAATCCTGTGAAATATCTAACAGCATTGGCCCCCCTTCACATGTGAAAGAACTGTAGCTCAAAAAGGTCAAGTGACTTACCTGGGGTCATACAGATGGTGAGAGGCAGAGTCAGGACTTGAACTCTGGCAGCAGTGTCCTCAGAGCCCACACACTTAGCTGCCTATTGCACTGCATCCCCAGTCTATCTCCAACTCCTGGGCTTTCATCTGCTGTTTAAATTGTGATGTATCATCAACTTATCAGTACTTAGTGTGGATAAAATGAGAGTTCCTGTGGCCAGGATTCTTACCTGGCTGTGGTTGACTAGCTCACTGCACACCTGTGGGACAATACATGGCTGTTGACTCTATAAAAAGAGCTCCACCCAGTGCTCTGGGAACAACATGGTGGCAGGGCTGCAAGGCTGCAGGAGAGCAGAGCAGAGGCTGGAGTGGTGGCAGCGCCAAGGACAGAGGCTCAGAGGACGGCTGTGCGGGACAGCTGTGTGGACAGAGGGGCCCAGAGGATGGCTGTGAGGACAGAGGGGCCTAGAGGCAGAGACTGGCCTGCTGCATGCAGACTCGCTCTGAGTGAATGTGATTCTAGTGACTGACCTGCCACCTGGAAATAAAATTGGGTATAACCCTTTCACCCCAAGAACGTTTTGCTGTCATTTTCTTTGGTCACATTGAATCCATAGCGACCTTGCCCGGGGCTGAAACCCATTGGCAAAACACTTAGGAATATTTTTTCCTTGCTAAACGTTCCTACCTAATATGCATAAAGAAGCAATTAATCCCTACATGGTTAGGACTTTTGCTTTCCCCATGTGATGGCCTAGGTGAAGAGAGATGCATTTAGCAAGCTTCCAGAGGTCATAACCTTGTGTCTGCCTGTAGGGCTTCTAGTGATTGCTGGTTGGGAATGATCATTAACAAAAATTCTGTCCTCCAGGACTGAACAGAGCTGTGGGGCAGTGAGTGCAGGTGGTCCTGCAGAAGTAGTACCATATGCTGATTAATTAGGACCAGGTGTCAAAATGATTGCAGACCTGAGGCTTGGCAGAGGCTGCGTTTATGGCAAGGAAAGAAGATACCTTTCCTACTTTAGGTGTGGTGTAGGCTGGCAGCTGTGTGCTCCAGATTTGAGTGTGCCTGTGGCATCTTGGTGGAAAAAAGCAGCTAACCAGGAGTTATGAGACACCTGGTTCTAGACTTGGCTTTTAATTTATCTACTTCGGGTCTTTAATTTCCCTGTCTGTAAAGAGAGGAAGAAATACATTCACAACTATTTTATGTGGAAAACCCCTGTGAAATATCTGATTCATTCATTCACATTCAACCAGTATTGAGTGCCAGCCAGATGCCTTCAACTACACTCTAGGTTGTGGAGATAGACCAAGGTGGACGTCTATGGACTTTTATGTCATACTTAGATTTTCCAGTAGAGCCCACCACCCAAATATGCTTGTGGATAAAGTGAAGGTTCCTATGGCCAGGATCCTCACCTGAACCAAAACCATGATAATGTAACCAGCCTGCTGCTCGCTACTGCTCCCACACCCACAGGCAATAAGCTATTATTGACTGAGTCACTATATAAAGAGCTCTGCCCAGAGGCAGAGACAAAGGGGGATCACAGACTTGCACATTGTTGGATGCAGATGTAATTCCAGGGCTCAGCCTATTGCCAGGAGAATAAGCCAGGTAATAAACCCTTTCACCCCTAGAATGTTCCATTGTCATTCCTCAGTCTCACTGAATCCATAGAAAACTTGCCTGGCAAGTTCACTATGGATGCAGTGTGACCAATGAAATTGACAGCAAAACGTTCTTTGGGGTGAAAAGGGTTTATTACCCGGCTTGTTCTCCGGCAGTAGGTCAAGTACTAGCATCTCTGCCTCCGCCCAGAGCACTGGGCCAGCCCTCTATATAGCGCAATAATAGCTTATTGCCTAAAGGTGTGGAAGTGGTAGCCTAGCACCAGGCCAGTTACATCATCAGGTGGTTTAAGTTCAGTGAGGATCCTGGCCATAGGAACCTCAACTTCCCCACAGCAAGATACTGCTTTAGTGCCCTAACAGTAGTACTTTTTAAAATGTGGTTTGTAGCCCATAAGGCAAGGCTTGGGAAGCTTTCAGTAAAGGGCCAAATAACAAAAGTTTTAGGTGTTGTGGGCTAGACTGTTGATCTCTGCCTGAACTGTTCAGCTCTGCCATTGCAGCACAAAAGCAGGCATAGATGACCTGAGCACCTCGAGTTCCTCTGCTCCCTTTTTGACAGTGCTGTATGAACGTCTGGTGCCACTGTTTCTATTTGTTTCTATTCATTTAATATGATTAACTCTCAACGTCCAGCTGAAACCCTCCTCAGAAATCCCTTTTATCTTCATCCACAGTGGTGTATCAATTTCTTAAATGCTTCCTGATCATGTAGCCTGTATCAGAAAACTGGGAACTGAGTTATAATATTAATAGTAGTATCCATTATTTATTGTCTTCATTCTGCTTAGAATGTTATTTCTTCAGATCTTTGTATGGCTGACAAAATGAGTCCTTAACAATGCAGCTCTTCATTTTCTTCAGAAATCTTATCAATGGGAAAACAGTAAACTTACCTGCTCACTTACTTGATTGTTGTACTTGGCACATAGTAGGACCTCGGGTGGTGTTAACTGTTATTGTCTTCCAAATCATTTGATCTTTCTAATGTGAACTGCACGAAAGCTGAAACTGTGTCTTGTTCCTGACATCTAACAATTCCTTGCACAGTGTGCACATTAAATATTTGTTAAGGGAATGGATGCTTTGAGAGTCCACTCTGTACAAGCTGCTACACTAAAGCATTTTACATGAATTTTCTTACTGAGTCCTCATAACCCTTCTCTGGGAGTAAGTCCTGCCATTAGCAGGTGGGGAAACTGAGGATCATATAGGGGAAGTTCCCCCAAAGTCCTACTGCTGAGCCAGACTCCATGCTTGTCTCTCTGGATCCCAAGCCCAGATTCTTTGCTCTTTTATTATCCTGCCACAGATTCATCTGTCCTTTCTTGGTCAAAAACACCAGTTTTCTCATTTGCTTCTGAGTATGTTTTATTTACCCTAATAGAGAATAAGATTCCTGAAGGAGGGCCATGTCTCATTTCTTTGTATCACACACATGCTGACTAGCATGATGCTTACTGAGCTCAGAGTGAAAGACTTATATCATTAGTTTGCACAGTTCTTGACTGGCACTGAAGAAATTCTTTCCTATGTGTTTTAGGGGCACATGTGATTTCTATCTCTAAATGGAGTTGCTTATAGTTCAATTTTAACACTGTTTTCCCCATCCTCAGGAACTGAATGCATTTTGAATACCCTAAATACAAAGACTTGACATCTCTAAATAGCAGAGTAATTACAGGGGGTACCTCAAGGGCTTAAAGGTGCCAGGCCTTCCCTTTAATTAACCTGGGGCTGTAACCAGCTGAGGACAGACTGGTAAAGAGAGGCAAAATAGCTTGCACTGCAGAGTGAAGGCAGATGTATTTTTATGCCTATGGTGCTTCTAACAGGAAGAGAAAATGGACATTTGGTGCTTCTCCCCCAAGGTCACTGAATCTGCTTCCACTGTCCATGGAGGTTACAAAACGAAGGTGTTCAGCCAGCAGGGGCCATCTTGCAAATGTTCTTCCAGTATTTTGTTGAATTTATGGTGAGGAAGAGGACAGTGCAAATCTAGATGCAAAGTATTGAAGGCTTTTCCCCCACCTGTAATCAAGTATCCATCCCAGACATGAAGGGTGATAATTTACTTTATATTTATTGTGCACTTTCTTCACCTGAAATAAGGCTACATTCAGCTGTGAATTTAAGCCTCCGGCAAACAGCTCAAAGCGCTGCTCCATCTTCTGTGAAGTCCCCATTAAACTGGAGGAAAGTTTGCTTGTGTGTCTTAGGTGTATGATTACAAACATCAAATACTTATATTATATCATAGTTAATCACTCACTGCTCTTAGCTTCTGGAACAACTTTCATCTGTTTCTATTTAATAGCCATTTCTGTTGCCTACTGTGTATAATGCTCAGTATTAGCTCTTAGAGTTAAAAAATAGTACTTATTGTTATTACTATTATTATTGCTATTATTGAAACAAAAACAACTTTTTGAGCATGTTGTGTGAACCAGGTGCTTTTCTCAGTGATGAGAATGCACTATCGCCTATAATTCTCGTATTTCAATATGAAGGTTCCACTATCATATGTGATTATTGGCCTTAGAAAGCCACTTGTCAAATGGGGGGAGACAAGGCATAGGCGCACATGATCCAAATATACAGCAGAGGGTTATAAGAGGCATATTCAAGGTGAAATTAAATACTTGTGTGTAGATGGAGGAGTCACAGCACATATGCCCAATCTACTCTCACATACACAAAACACACACTTCTGATTCATCGTGACACTCTTTCCTACTGGTCCCAAATATGACCTAAGAATTTTTTTCCACAGAGATCATTAGTCATGACAACTGATCAGCTTCCCTCTAATATCCTTGTCATTTCTGACCAATGAGCTTGAGGAGTGGGAGAGAGCCTTTCCCAATGGGAACATGAAAAATATCCCCTCTGTCATTTGGAATTCACACATTCATTCAACAAATATTAATTGAGAATCTATTTTGTGCTGCATTATGAATGTAGCAGTGCCTTAAACAAGAGTCTGCTCTTGAGAAGGGGGAGTAGATAACAGTTTTTAAAATACGTGTGAGTATATGTTGTTGTATTAGATAAGACGTGCTACTAAGAGAAACAATGCAGTCTAAGGAAGCAGAGAGTGAGGGGTGTTGGAACCTGAGCAATTAGGGAGGTCTGATTTAACGAGTTGGCATTTGAGACCTGATTGAAGTGAGGAGGGGATGGGAATACTTACAACAGCATTCAGACAGGGAATGCTCTGGCCAATTATAGAAGAGCAACAGCAGACAGAGCGATCCTTTTAAAAGAAATCAGATTGTGTTTTCTCATGCTTTATCTGTCCAGTGTCTTCCATTATACTAGAATCATCCAAAATGCTAACCTCTATTACAGGCTCGACAGATTGGTCCCTGGCTACCTCTCTGGGCTCCTCTACTATTGCCATACACTCCACTCCAACTATACTGTCTTCCTACTTTTTCAAACACCCTTAAGGGTTTTGTATATTTTGGATGCTAGTAGGTATTTCTTATCTTTGAGTTATTTCAGGTAGAGGCAGAGATACTTGACTCCACGCCTTCTGTGAATCTTTTGCAAAGAGATACACATGCAAAGTTCACTACCAGCTGCTCTGAGCTAAACAACATCAAAGTCCCACATCTTGGTAAATGTGAGTGTCCCTCCTTGGCTCTGCCCTCGTGGAACTTGTGGCCCATTAAACTCAGTAGAATGAGTGAGTGGGTTAGCCTTGTCTGGCTGGCTAAGGCCATGAATGGAGGGCTGATGACTATCAAAGGGAAAGTTAATTTAAGAGCATAACCTAGCATCGTGATACACACAAGGACCTGGGAAAAGACAGAATCAGTAGCTCATAGTTTACAAATATCTCCAAATTTTAAAGTACCATTAGTAAAAATTGACTTGTGCTAAACTACAATACTGACTCATCTATTCACCTCTATGACAAAGAACATTCTTTTTTAAAAATTTAATTATTATTATTATTTTTATTTTTTATTAAGGTATCATTGATATACCCTCTTATGAAGGTTTCATATGACCAACGTTGTGATTATTATGTTCTCCCCTATTATCAAGTCCCCACCACATACCCAATTAGTCACTGTCTCACAGCATAGTAAGATGCTATAGAGTTACTACTTGTCTTCTCTGTGTTGTACTGCCTTCCCCATGCCCCACCAACACTACGTGTGCTAATCATAATAGCCTTTCATCCCCTTCTCCCTCCCTTCCCACCCACCCACCTGAAACCCTTTCTCTTTGGTAACCACTAGTCCCTTCTTGGAGTCTGTGAGTCTGCTACTGTTTTGTCCTTCAGTTTTTGCTTTGTTGTCATACTTCACAAATGGGTGAAATAATTCGGGTAAATTCCTAGGAATGGAATTCCTGGGTCAAATGGTATTTCTATTTTTAGTTTTTTGAGGAACCTCCATATTTCTTTCCACAATGGTTGAACTAATTTAGATTCCCACCAGCAGTGTAGAAGAGTTCCCCTTTCTCCACAACCTCACCAGCATTTGTTGTTCCTTGTCTTTTGGATGTTGGCTATCCTAGCTGATGTTAGGTGATATCTCATTGTGGTTTTAAATTGCTTTTCTCTGATGATTAGTGATGTGGAGCATCTATTTCATGTTCCTGTTGACCATCTGAATTTCTTCTTTGGAGAAGTGTCTGTTCATATCCTCTTCCCATTTTTAATTGAGTTATTTGCTTTTTTGGGTGTTGAGGCATGTGAGTTCTTTATGTATTTTGGATGTTAACCCCTTATCAGATATGTTATTTATGAATATATTCTCCCATACTGTAGGATGCCTTTTTGTTCTACTGATGTTGTCCTTTGCCGTACAGAAGCTTTTTAGTTTGATGTAGTCCCATTTGTTCATTTTTGCTTTTGTTTCCCTTGCCCAAGGACATGTGCTCATGTTTATATTCAGGAAATTTTTGTTATGTTTCCTTTAAAGAGTATTATGGTTTCATGACTTACATCCAGGTCTTTGATCCATTTCAAGTTTGCTTTTGTGTATGGAGTTAGACAGTAATCCAGTTTCATTCTCTTACTGTCCAGTTTTGCCAACAACAGTTGTTGAAGAATCTGTCATTTCTCCATTGTGTATCCATGGCTCCTTTATCATATATTAATTGGCCATATATGAGTGGGTTTATATCTGGACTCTCTATTCTATTCCACTGATCTATGGCTCTGTTCTTGTGCCACTACCAAATTGTCTTGATAACTGTGGCTTTGTAGTAGAACTTGAAGTTGAGGAGCATAATCCCCCCAGCTTTATTCTTCCTTCTCAGGATTGCTTTGACTATTTTGAGTCTTTGGTGGTCCACATGAATTTTAGAACTATTTGTTTTAGTTCATTGAAGAATGCTGTTGGTATTTTGATAGGGATTGCATTGAACCTACAGATTGCTTTAGGCAGGATGGCCATTTTGACAATATTAATTCTTCCTATTCATGAGCATGGGATGTATTTTCATTTATTGATGTCTTCTTTAATTTCTTTCATGAATGTCTTGTAGTTTTCAGAGTATAGGTCTTTCACTTCCTTGGTTAGGTTTATTCCTAGGTATTTTATTCTTTTTGATGCAATTGTGAATGGAATTGTTCTCCTGATTTCTCTTTCTGCTTCTTTATTGTTAGTGTATAGGAAAGCAACAGATTTCTGTGTATTAATTTTGTATCCTGCAACTTTGCTTAATTCAGATATTAGTTCTAGTAGTTTTGGAGTGGAGTCTTTAGGGTATTTTATGTACAATATCATGTCATCTGCAAATAGTGACAGTTTGACTTCTTCCTTACCATTCTGGATGCCTTATATTTCTTTGTTTTGTCTGATTTCCATGGGTAGGACCTCCAGAACTATGTTGAATAAAATCTTGTTCCTGATCTTAAAGGAAAAGCTTTCAGCTTCTCGCTGTTAAGTTAGATATTGGCTGTGTGTTTGTTATATATGGCCTTTATTATGCTGAGGTAATTGCCCTCTATACCCATTTTGTTAAGAGTTTTTATTATGAATGGATGTTGAATTTTGTCATATGCATTTTCAGCATCTATGGAGATGATCATGTGATTTTTGCCCTTTTTTTTATTGATGTAGTGGATGGTATTGATGGATTTTTGAATATTATACCATCTTTGCATCCCTGTAAATCCCACTTAATCATAATGGATGTCATAATGGATTATCTTTTTGATGTATTTTTTAATTTGGTTTGTTATTATTTTGTTGAATATTTTTGCATCTATGTTCATCAGGAATATTGAACTATAATATTCTTTTTTGTGTGTGTGTGGTGTCTTTACCTGGTTTTGGTATTAGAGTGATGCTGGCCTCATAGAATGAGTTTGGAAGTATTTCCTCCTCTTATACTTTTTGGAAAACTTAAAGGAGAGTATTAGGTATTCTCTAAATGTGTGATAAAAATCAGTGGTGCAGCCATTTGGTCCAGGGATTTTGTTGTTGGGTAGTTTTTTTTTATTACCAGTGCAATTTCATTGCTGGTAATTGGTCTGTTCTGATTTTCTGTTTCTTCCTGGGTCAGCCTTGGAAGGTTGTATTTTTCTAGAAAGCTGTCCATTTCTTCTAGGTTATCCAGTTTGTTAGCATATAATTTTTCATAGTATTCTCTAATAATTCTTTGTATTTCTATGGTGTCTGTGGTGATTTTTCCTTTCTCATTTCTGATTCTGCTAATGTATGTAGATTCTCTTTTTTTCTGGATAAGTCTGGCTAGGGGTTTATCTATTTTGTTTATTTTCTCAAAGAACCCACTTGGTTTCATTAATTCTTTCTATTGTTTTATTCTTCTCAAGTTTATTTATTTCTCCTCTCATCTTTATTATGTCCCTCCTTCTACTGACTTTGGACCTCATTTGTTCTTCTTTTTTCCATTTTCATTAATTGTGAATTTACACTGCTCATTTGGGATTGTTATTCCTTCTTTAGATAAGCCTGAATTTGTATATACTTTCCTCTTAGAACTGCCTTCACTGCGTCCCACAGAAGTTGGGGGATTCAGCTGTTGTTCTCATTTGTCTCCATATATTGTTTGATCTCTGTTTTAATTTGGTCATTGATCCATTGATTATTTAGGAGCATGTTGTTAAGTAAGAATGTGTTTGTTGGCCTTTTTGTTTTCTTTGCACAATTTATTTCTAGTTTTATACTTTTGTGATCTGAGAAGTTGGTTGGTACAATTTCAATCTTTTTTAATTTGTTGAAGCTCTTTTTATGGCCTAGTATGTGATCTGTTCTTGAAAATGTTCCATGTGTACTTGAGAAGAATGTGTATCCAGTTGCTTTGGATGTAGAGTTCTGTAGATATCTATTAGGTCCATCTGTTCTAGTGTGTTGTTCAGTGCCTCTGTGTCCTTACTTATTTTCTGTCTGGTGGATCTGTCCTTTGGAGTGAGTGGTGTGTTGAAGTCTCCTAGAATGAATGCATTGCATTCTGTTTCCCCTTTAATTCTGTTAATATTTGGTTCACATATGTAGGTGATCCTGTGTTGGGTGCATAGATATTTATAATGGTTATATCCTCTTGTTGGACTGACCCCTTTATCATTATGTAATGTCCTTCTTTATCTCTTGTTACTTTCTTTGTTTTGAAGTCTATTTTGTCTGATACAAGTACTGCAACTCTTGCTTTTTTCTCCCTATTAGTTGCATAAAATATCATTTTCCATCTGTTCACTTTTAGTCTTTGTATGTCTTTGGGTTTAAAGTGAATCTCTTGTAGTCAGCATATAGATGTGTCTTGCTTTTTTATTCATTCTGTAACTCTATGTCTTTTGATTGGGGAATTCAGTCCATTTACATTTAGGGTGATTATCACTAGATATGTACTTTTTGCCATTGCAAGCTTTGGAATCATGGTTACCAAAGGTTAAAGGGCAGCTTTTTACTGTATGACAGTCTAACTTAACTCACTTATTATGCTATTATAAACACAATCTGAAGATTCATTTTTTTCTTCTCCCTTCTTTTTCTTCCTCCTCCACTCTTTCTATGTTAGCTGTCACATTCTATACTCTTTGTGTATCCCTTGACTGAGATTTTGGGTAGCTGATTTAATTTTGCATTTGGTTAGTAATTAATTGGTCTACTTCCTTTACTGTGGTTTTATTTTCTTTGGTGACAGCTATTATCCTTAGGAACACTTCCATCTAGAGCAGTCCCTTTAAAATACCCTGTAGAGATGGTTTGTGGGAGGTAAATTCCCTCAGCTTTTGCTTATCTGGAAATTGTTTAATCCCTCCTTCAAATTTAAATTATAATCTTGCTGGGTAGAATATTCTTGGTTCGAGCCCCTTCTGTTTCATTGCATTGAATATATTTTGCCACTCCCTTCCGGCCTGTAAGATTTCTGCTGAAAAGTCTGATGATAGCCTGATGGGTTTTCTTTTGTAGGTAATCTTTTTTCTCTCTGGCTGCTTTTAGTACTCTATCCTAGTCCTTGATCTGTGCCATTTTAATTATTATATGTCTTTGTGTTGTCTTCCTTTGTTCCCTTGTGTTGGGAGATCTGTGCACTTCCATGGCCTGAGGCACTCTTTCCTTCCCAATACTGGAGAAATTTTCAGAAATTATTTCTTCAGAGATGCTTTCTATCCCCTTTTCTCTCTTCTTCCTCTGGTACCCCTATAAGGTGAATATTGTTCTGTTTGGACTGGTCACACAGTTCTCTTACTATTCTTTCATTCCTACAGATCCTTTTTTCTCTCTCTACCTCAGCTTCTTTCTATTCCTGTTCTCTGATTTCTGTTCCTTTCCATGTCCTCTACCTCACTGAATCTGCTTTTAAATTCCTCCATTATATGTTTCATTTTAGCTACTGTATTTTTTAAAGAGTCTCTCTCTCTCTCTCTCTTGAATAGATCTTGAATATTTTTCTGTAGCTCCTTTAGCATTCTTATGATTTTTACTTTGAATTCTTTTTCAGGAAGTTTGGTGATTTCAGTTTCACTGAGCCCTCTTTCTGGTGTTTCAGGGATTTTGGATTGAATAAGCTTCTTTTGCCTTTTTATATTCCTGGAGCAATGGCAGGGGTTGCAGGTGAGTGGAGCTGGTGCCTACCTGAAGGATAGAGTTCTTTTTGCTTTCTGGCCACAGTGACTGCTTTGCTGTCAGGGCCAGTGAGCCATATGTGCAGAGAGCAACCACTGCGTTAAGCATCTGTAGTTGCCATAGGTGGGGCTGCTCTCTTGCTGGCCTGGAGCCATGGGGGGATTGCTGGCAAGCAGTGCCAGTGCCTACCGGGAGGCCAGGGTCCTTTCCTGCTTCCTGGCCACAAGTGCCTGCCTCTGAGGTCAGGACCAGTTAACTGTGCACAGGGAGCAGCCTCTGCAATTAAGCTGCTAAACTTCTATAAGCTGCTGTAGGCAGGGCTTCCCTCCTGCTGGCCTGGAGCAATGTTGGGGGTCACAGACAAGGGGCACTGGGTTGCCTGGAGGGCAGAGTTCTTTCCTGCTTCCCAGTTGCAGTACCTGCCTCTGCTGTCAGGGCCAGTGAGCCATGAACACAGGGAGCAGCCTCTCCATTAAGCCACTGTAGTTACCTTAGGCAGGGCTGGCCTCTGGCTGTCCTGGAGCAGTGGCGGGGGCAGCAAGTTTGCATGCAGGTGCTGGCCCAGAGGAAGGAGCAGTAGGCTGCTTATCACAGTGGGAGGCCATGGGGCTGCACGCCAACCAGGTGGATGAAGAACCTGAAGCTTCTGAAAGTTCCTAACCTGCTGGCTGAATGTGCTGGGATGATTTTGTCCACCTGTTCCTTCTCCTGAGCAGTAAGTTCTGTGTATTCCTTACCCCTTTAACAGCCCTCTCACTGTTGGGAGTCATTCAAAGCGCCTGCCTTTCTTTTGTCCCAGAGCAGCTGGTTGTGGGAACCTGTTCTCCACAAGCAGCTGTAATCTCAGTCTCTGCTTCAGTTTTCAGCCCCTCTAATCTCCAGAGCACCATACAATGTGGGTTTGTGCTGCCAGAGTAGATCTCCATGGCTGGGTATTTGGCAGTCCTGGGCTTCTACTCCCTCCCTGCTCTTTTTCTGTTCCTCCTGCTGGTGAGCTGGGGTGGGGGGAGGGCTCAGGTCCCGCCTGGTCATGGCTTTGTTACTTTATGCTTTTCTAGGAGATGTTCTCTTTTCCCAGGTATAGGCTGGCTGGTGCAATCTTATTTCTGGTCACTCTTTTAGGATTAGTTGTATTTGCTGTATTTTTGTATTATATGTGGTTTGGGGAGAATATTTCTACCTCACTTCTCATGCCACCATCTTTTTCCACCCAAAGAATATTCTTTAATGAGTTAGTAAGCCAGGATTTGGAGGGACATCTGTGGTATACAGCCTACAGGATGGTCCCAAAGATCATCACTTATTGATATTTGTGATCCTGTGTGGTCCCATCACATATAGAATCAAGGCCATGGCCAAAAGAATACTCTCGACAGTGTGGGACAGTGTGGGACTTCTGAGTCTTGTTATATAAGGCATGGAGCTTCTACCTTGATTTCTGAGTCACTCACTCTGGAGGAAGCTAGCTGCCATATGAAGACTTTCAAATAGCCCCATGGAGAAGTCCACATGGAGAGGACTTGTGGTTTTCCAAACAGCCAGAACCAATCTGACAGCCATGTGAGTGAGCCACTTTAGAAGCTGATCCTCTAATCCAGTGATGACATCAGATTACTGCAGCCTTGGCTGACTTCTGTCATGAGGCCTCCAAACCAGAGTTGTTCAACCAAGCTACTCCTGAATTCTTGATCCACAAAAGCTATGAGAGAAAATGGGTGATTCTTGTTGTTATAAGCACTCAGTTTTGGGAAGATTTGTCCCATAGCAATAGGTAACTGATATAGCATTGCTGATGCTTTAAGACTGAACATCTCTGTTCTTTGAGTAAAGCCCAAACTCATTGCCATGATACATAGGGTCCTGGTGGTCTGGCCCTCCCTGTCTCTCCAATTCCATCTTTTGAGAAACATTGACATAGGAAAGAGGTATGGAGTGTCCAAGGCTTAGTCTTGGGCATCCTCAATAGGGTGACCAACTGTCCTTGTTTATCTGGGATGCATAGGGTCCCTGGAATGTAAGACTTTCAGTTTTAAAACTGGGAAAATCCTAAGAAACCCATAATAATTTGGTCACTCTTTTCCTGGATGATACCATAAAGGACCATGATCCTGAAGGATGAGCAAAGAAATAAGGTGAGATGGTGTATATTAGGAAAAGCCTGAAAAGGAGGCAGAGTAGAAAGGAGTATGTGAAGGGAAATGACCCTCTTATGTTCAATATAGTGGTCATAGAATGTGCAGGGAGTAAGTACTCGCAGCTTCTCCAGCCCAGCCTCCTACTCTTGCCCTTGCTCATTGCATCGGCACTGCTCCAACAGTCCTTTTTCCCCTTTAACACACCAGATTCCTTTCTAATTAAGTTCCACTGTCCTTGCTGTTCCCTTTGCCTGGAATCTTGACCCACATTTTCATGTGACTCTCTTATCTTCTAAATCTCTTCCTCAGAGAGGCTTTTTCTGACTCCTTTGTCAAAAAAGAGCCCTGCATACTTGCTCAGTCAGTCTCCACCACATTGTTCCATTTTATTATCCTTATAGTACATATTAACATCAGAAATTGTCTTCTATGAGTGTGTGTTCATTTTTCCTGCTTTGTGAGAACCTGGGCCTTTTCTGCTTGTTCATTACCTCTTTACCAATAGCAATGCTATCAAATAGAAGATGCATTATTAATCTTTGTTGAATGAACAATGAATAGATACTTTTAGAGTGGCAAACTGGCCAAATGATGAGTCTCATTTTATTATTTCCAGATTTAAAATCCTTCAGGGTCTTCTTATTGCCATCAGGATAAAATGCTAACTCCTTAGCATTGTCTAAGAGACCTTTATTGTCAAAACTCTGAGTGTATTTTTTAGCTTTAATTCTTGCCACTGTCCGTCTTCATCTCTATGCTTCAGGTATGTCAACATTGTTGAGTATATTTGGGCTATCACAGATAATGTTCCTACTTTGTACCATACTCTTCCTTTGGGCCTTAAAAAACAAACAAACAAACAAACTTCCTAGAAATTCTTTTTCCAACGACTAACTCCAGTCCCACTAAACAGCACTTCCCAGTGCCTACAGAGTACCTGTTATCCATGTTGCAATACTTAGAACACCTTCAGTTACCTAGTCAATTGTTTTCTATGCTAGACTGTAAGCTTTGTGAGAGCAGGGAACCTTGAGACTTAGTCAACAGTAGAGAGGGCTTGACAAAGAGTAGACTTTCAGCAAACCTTAGGCTGAAAGTACAAAAGCTTGGATAAAGTATAAAGGACAGAAAAGTATGTAAGAAAGATTTCTGAGTTTCCACCATCCGAGAGGTGTCCATTTGCATTGGTATGGTGCCTAGGAATTAGGTCCTTTCTCCCAAGTAGTTAAGTAAGCCTTCTCTGGCTGCATAAATCCTTGTCAGTGGAATCATACAGCCAGAACACTAGAGCCCCACCCTCAGCTCTATTGTGATTTGTTACCTCTTTCAGTTAATTGACTTAAGAAAATAGGCAGCGTTTACCTACTGCCAGTGCAAAGCTGAGCAGATGGTAAATGTCTTGTGTTCTGCCAACAAGATTTAGGAGGAATGACTAGAATACATTTGCTTGAGACAGTCTCTAGCCAGGGACTTAACTGAGAGCTGGCAAAGGTAAGCTGTTAGCTTGTGATTGATTTCTCAGTTCCAAGGAAAGAATGCTGTCTGTTAAGTAGCCCTTGCAATTATCCCAGATTACAAGGAGATCCTTAATTAGAATTCATGTAGCATCTCCCCATCACCCAATACCCCCACCTGCTCTCTCAATGAAACATCGTTTGATTCTCTTTCCTGTTTCTTCAACAGGTCTTCTGTACTGTAGATATTTCCAGTTATCTTGCAAAGACTTCTTTATCCAGGAATCATAAAGACATAGAATCACAGAAGAAACTTCAAGGGTAATTTTTCTCTGTGATTTCCAATGGTCAGCTGGTTCATCATTTAGATTCAGGCTGGCTTTTTGAGAATCACCTAGGAAACTATGAGGAATACAGATTCCCAGATTTCATCCTTGGAGATACTGATTCAGTAGTTTTGGAGCTAAATTGTCTTCTATGTTTTTCAAACATCTTCAGGTGATTCTAGTCCAGCCTGACTCAAAAGCCATCAGATTAGAGTCTACTCTCTAGTTTGATCTTGAACCTAGTCCCTGAACATTCTGAGTGTGCTCACACAACTACTGTTTAAACACCAAAATATTTCAGGGTGCTATTGCAAACTGGCCTGAGGTAACTGGTCATTTATGATTATTGGCTGCTGTTTAATATCAGTGGCCTCCATGTTTTAGAGGTAGGTAAGGGCTTATAGGTTTCTTTCTCCATAACACTACAACTAATTTAAATGTTATAAAAAGCAACTAACAGATTGATATCTGCTATTAATATAAGAAATAGACAAGTCCTAACCATAGGAACTGTTCACTGCAGGTATACAAGGCTCGCAGAGTCATGGAAATTTCTAACCTTCTGACTGGAGTCAAGTGACACAAATCTTCCACAGCAATATCTGAACCAATGAACCAAGGCATTTCTGAATCCTAATCCTAGGCACCATTCTGAAGGAAGTCTCTAGGCTTGCCAGATTCTTACATCTTTTCATACAAAGGTGTTTCTAATATCTCTTATGCTAATTAACTCAACTTTTGACTTTGATTAAAGATAAAGGTAGCTAAACCTTGTGTTAGTTAGCTTCTATCCTGAGAACAAGCATTCGTGATTAAGATACTGAAAATGCTAACTAGCTATTCTCAGGTTATATATTAAAACAAATCCACACACATGCATATATAAATCCATGGTCTATGCCAAAATATTTTAACATAAATTGTAAACACCATAAGAAATGGATAATGTTTAGAGACAATATATTAAGTCTTCGGTGATGAAAATGTTCAAGAACATAATAACGAGAACATGTCAAACATTTATACTCAAAACACCAAAACTGAGAAAAATCAGAGCAATTGTTTCTATGTAACATTGCCAAAATCTGCTGTTCTAATAGTTAGATAACTCTAGCTTTTTGTTATATCCGTTTCTTTTTTGTAGATAATTATTTTTATATTGAAGGGTAGTTGACACACAGTATTACATTACATTAGTTTCAGGTGTACAACATAGTGATTCAACATTTATATACATGACAATTCTAGGTACCAGCTATCACCATACCAAGCTGTTACAATATCTTGACTATATTCATTACATCCTGGTTACTTATTATTTTACCATTGGAAGTGTATACTTTTTTTTTTTTTTGTGAGGGCATCTCTCATATTTATTGATCAAATGGTTAACAACAATAAAATTCTGTATAGGGGACTCAATGCTCAATGCACAATCATTAATCCACCCCAAGCCTAATTTTCATCAGTCTCCAATCTTCTGAGGCATAACAAACAAGTTCTTACATGGAAGAACAAATTCTTACATAGTGAATAAGTTCTTACATGGTGAACAGTACAAGGGCAGTCATCACAGAAACTTTCAGTTTTGCTCATGCATTATGAACTATAAACAGTCAGTTCAAATATGAATACTCATTTGATTTTTATACTTGATTTATATGTGGATACCACATTTCTCTCTTTATTATTATTATTTTTAATAAAATGCTGAAGTGGTAGGTAGATACAAGATAAAGGTACAAAACATAGTTTAGTGTTGTAAGAGAGCAAATGTAGATGATCAGGTGTGTGCCTGTAGACTATGTGTTAATCCAAGCTAGACAAGGGCAATAAAACATCCACATATGCAGAAGATTTCTCTCAGAACAGGGGGGGTGAGGTTCTAAGCCTCACCTCTGTTGATCCCCAATTTCTCACCTGATGACCCCCCTGCGACTGTGCCTGTCTTAGGTTGTTCCTCCCTTGAGGAATCTTACCCGTCTCTGGCTAACCAGTCATCTTCTGGGGCCATACAGGGAAATGTAAAGTTGGTAAGTGAGAGAGAAGCCTTATTATTTCAAATGGTTAGCTTTTTATTTCTTTGCATATTTATGCCCTGTGGCTTCTATGCCCAGCATTTGTCTTGAGGTATCTTTACCACTTGGAAGAATTATGATACTCGGTAAATTTGATATGAGGCACGAATTCTATTTAAGGGTTGTAATTAGGAAGGAAGAAGAAAAGCTATAGAAGTAGCAGGAGGCAGAAAACCTGGGAAGATTGATTATTTCTTTGACATATCTTTTTGTAGAGTAACTTCAGCATGTATAGGTTTTAAGCTACTACTTAAATTGCACACACACATTAACATAATAGGAGTATAGTTACATAACCAAAGCATACCTGTAATTACCAGCCGTCTCCAGTGAAACCAAGAAAACCAGTTAGGCACCTTAGGCATTTGTGAAAACTTATCTATGATATGGTGGATACTAGTCCAACTGAACTTGAACAATCTGAGAGAAATCAGACAAATTAAAACAACCCATTCCTGGGGAATGTTCACATCCCTTATGTTCTTTTAACAGTAAAAAGTCTGTAGTTGTAAGATTTTGGAGCGCTGCAATTTGCACTTCTCTGAATTCTTGATTGAGTTCCAACAGTATAGATCCAGTCAAATTTGTTGTTTTACTGTATGCACAGGCCAGCTTAGATATCTCCTTCATTCCCATGGCAAGTCCAGGAGCTGGTGGGATGAGTGCATCTACAGCTGTAGCAGTGCGTGGATCGTTGTTGGGGTTTTTTGATGATCATCTTCTGGCATGAGTCTTCCAGAGAGTGCTGATGTTGGAAGTTCTTTTTCATATCATATCTTGGTTAATTTTCGGGGTAGCCCAATTAGGCTTTAATCCTCTGTATAAACACAAACAGACCCTTTGCCTACACTTTTATATGCCCTTTATACCCTTGTGTAGAACTCATTGGAGGTTACCACACAGGAACTGTCCTTTTTTTTTTTTTTCGGTATCACTAATCTACACTTACATGAAGAATATTATGTTTATTAGGCTCTCCCCTATACCAGGTCCCCCCTATAAACCCCTTTACAGTCACTGTCCATCAGCATAGCAAAATGTTGTAGAATCACTACTTGCCTTCTCTGTGTTGTACAGCCCTCCCTTTTCTCCCACCCCCCCATGCATGCTAATCTTAATACCCCCTACTTCTCCCCCAGCCTTATCACTCCCTACCCACCCCATCCTCCCCAGTCCCTTTCCCTTTGGTACCTGTTAGTCCATTCTTGAGTTCTGTGATTCTGCTGCTGTTTTGTTCCTTCAGTTTTTCCTTTGTTCTTATATTCCACAGATAAGTGAAATCATTTGGTATTTCTCTTTCTCCGCTTGGCTTGTTTCACTGAGCATAATACCCTCCAGCTCCATCCATGTTGCTGCAAATGGTTGGATTTGCCCTTTTCTTATGGCTGAGTAGTATTCCATTGTGTATATGTACCACTTCTTCTTTATCCATTCATCTATCAATGGACATTTAGGTTGCTTCCAATTCTTGGCTATTGTAAATAGTGCTGCGATAAACATAGGGGTGCACTGATCTTTCTCATACTTGATTGCTGCATTCTTAGGGTAAATTCCTAGGAGTGCAATTCCTGGGTCAAATGGTAGGTCTGTTTTGAGCATTTTGATGTACCTCCATACTGCTTTCCACAAAGATTGAACTAACTTACATTCCCACCAGCAGTGTAGGAGGGTTCCCCTTTCTCCACAGCCTCGCCAACATTTGTTGTTTTCTGTCTTCTGGATGGCAGCCATCCTTACTGGTGTGAGGTGATACCTCATTGTAGTTTTAATTTGCATTTCTCTGATAACTAGCGATGTGGAGCATCTTTTCATGTGTCTGTTGGCCATCTGTATTTCTTTTTTGGAGAACTGTCTGTTCAGATCCTCTGCCCATTTTTTAATTGTGTTATTTGTTTTTTGTTTGTTGAGGCATGTGAGCTCTTTATATATTCTGGACGTCAAGCCTTTATCGGATGTGTCATTTTCAAATATATCCTCCCATACTGTAGGGATCCTTCTTGTTCTATTGATGGTGTCTTTTGCTGTACAGAAGCTTTTCAGCTTAATATAGTCCCACTTACTCATTTTTGCTGTTGTTTTACTTGCCCAGGGAGATATGTTCAAGAAGAGGTCACTCATGTTTATGTCTAAGAGGTTTTTGCCTATGTTTTTTGTTCCAAGAGTTTAATGGTTTCATGACTTACATTCAGGTCTTTGATCCATTTGGAGTTTACTTTTGTATATGGGGTTAGACAATGGTCCAGTTTCATTCTCCTACTTGTAGCTGTCCAGTTTTGCCAGCACCACCTGTTGAAGAGACTGTCATTTCGCCATTGTATGTCCATGGCTCCTTTATCAAATATTAATTGACCATATATGTCTGGGTTAATGTCTGGATTCTCTAGTCTGTTCCATTGGTCTGTGGCTCTGCTCTTGTGCCAGTACCAAATTGTCTTGATTACTATGGCTTTATAGTAGAGCTTGAAGTTGGGGAGTGAGATCCCCCCTACTTTATTCTTCTTTCTCAGGATTGCTTTGGCTATTTGGGGTCTTTGGTGTTTCCATATGAATTTTTGAATTATTTGTTCCAGTTCATTGAAGAATGTTGCTGGTAGTTTCATAGGGATTGCATCAAATCTGTATATTGCTTTGGGCAGGATGGCCATTTTGATGATATTAATTCTTCCTAGCCACAAGCATGGGATGAGTTTCCATCTGTTAGTGTCCCCTTTAATTTCTCTTAAGAGTGACTTGTAGTTTTCAGAGTATAATCTTTCACTTCCTTGGTTAGGTTTATTCTAGGTATTTTATTATTTTTGATGCAATTGTGAATGGAGTTGTTTTCCTGATTTCACTTTCTGTTGGTTCATTGTTAGTGTATAGGACAGCCACAGATTTCTGTGTGTTGATTATGTATCCTGCAACTTTGCTGTATTCCAATATCAGTTCTAGTAGTTTTTGGGTGGAGTCTTTAGGGTTTTTTATGTACAGTATCATGTCATCTGCAAATAGTGACAGTTTAACTTCTTCTTTACCAATCTGGATTCCTTGTATTTCTTTGTTTTGTCTGATTGCCATGGCTAGGACCTCCAGTACTATGTTAAATAACAGTGGAGAGAGTGGGTATCCCTGTCTAGTTCCTGATCTCAGAGGAAATGCTTTCAGCTTCTCGCTGTTCAATATAATGTTGGCTGTGGGTTTATCATAGATGGCCTTTTTTTATATTGAGGTACTTGCCCTCTATTCCCATTTTGCTGAGAGTTTTTATCATGAATGGATGTTGAACATTGTCAAATGTTTTTTCAGCATCTATGGAGATGATCATGTGGTTTTTGTCTTTCTTTATGTTGATGTGGTGGATGATGTTGATGGACTTTCAAATGTTGTACCATCCTTGCATCCCTGGGATGAATCCCACTTGGTCATGGTGTATGATCCTTTTGATGTATTTTTGAATTCGGTTTGCTAATATTTTGTTGAGTATTTTTGCATCTACATTCATCAGGGATATTGGTCTGTAGTTTTCTTTTTTGGTGGGGTCTTTGCCTGGTTTTGGTATTAGGGTGAGGTTAGCTTCATAGAATGAGTTTGGGAGTATCCCCTCCTCCTCTATTTTTTGGAAAACTTTAAGGAGAATGGGTATTATATCTTCCCTGTATGTCTGATAAAATTCCGAGGTAAATCCATCTGGCTTGGGGGTTTTGTTCTTTGGTAGGTTTTTTATTACCGCTTCAATTTCATTGCTGGTAATTGGTCTGTTTAGATTTTCTGTTTCTTTCTGGGTCAGTCTTGGAAGGTCGTATTTTTCTAGGAAGTTGTCCATTTCTCCTAGGTTTCCCAGCTTGTTAGCATATAGGTTTTCATAGTACTCTCTAATAATTCTTTGTATTTCTGTGGGGTCCGTCGTGATTTTTCCTTTCTTGTTTCTGATACTGTTGATTTGTGTTGACTCTCTTTTCTTCTAATAAGTCTGGCTAGAGGCTTATCTATTTTGTTTATTTTCTCGAACAACCAGCTCTTGGTTTCATTGATTTTTGGTTTTGTTTTATTCTTCTCAATTTTATTTATTTCTTCTCTGATCTTTATTATGTCCCTCCTTCTGCTGACCTTAGGCCTCATTTGTTCTTCTTTTTCCAATTTCGATAATTGTGACATTAGACCATTCATTTGAGATTGTTCTTCCTTTTTTAAATATGCTTGGATTGCTTTATACTTTCCTCTTAAGACTGCTTTTGCTGTGTCCCACAGAAGTTGGGGCTTAGTGTTGTTGTTGTCATTTGTTTCCATATATTGCTGGATCTCCATTTTGATTTGGTCATTGATCCATTGATTATTTAGGAGCGTGTTGTTAAGCCTCCATGTGTTTGTGAGCCTCTTTGCTTTCTTTGTACAGTTAATTTCTAGTTTTATGCCTTTGTGGTCTGAAAAGTTGGTTGGTAGGATTTCAATCTTTTGGAATTTTCTGATGCTCTTTTTGTGGCCTAGTATGTGGTCTATTCTGGAGGATGTTCCATGTGCACTTGAGAAGAATGTATATCCTGTTGCTTTTGGATGTAGAGTTCTGTAGATGTCTATTAGGTCCATCTTCTCTACTGTGTTGTTCAGTGCTTCCGTGTCCTTACTTATTTTCTGCCCAGTGGATCTATCCTTTGGGGTGAGTGGTGTGTTGAAGTCTCCTAGAATGAATGCATTGCAGTCTATATCCCCCTTTAGTTCTGTTAGTATTTGTTTCACATATGCTGGTGCTCCTGTGTTGGGTGCATATATATTTAGAATTGTTATATCCTCTTGTTGGACTGAGCCCTTTATCATTATGTAGTGTCCTTCTTTATCTCTTGTTACTTTCTTTGTTTTGAAGTCTATTTTGTCTGATATTAGTACTGCAACCCCTGCTTTCTTCTTGCTGTTGTTTGCTTGAAATATGTTTTTCCATCCCTTGACTTTTAGTCTGTACATGTCTTTGGGTTTGAGGTGAGTTTCTTGTAAGCAGCATATAGATGGGTCTTGCTTTTTTATCCATTCTATTACTCTATGTCTTTTGATTGGTGCATTCAGCCCATTAACATTTAGGGTGACTATTGAAAGATATGTACTTATTGCCATCGCAGGCTTTAAATTCATGGTTACCAAAGGTTCAAGGTTAGCCTCTTTAGTATCTTACTGCCTATCTTAGCTCGCTTTTTGAGCTGTTATATACACTGTCTGGAGATTCTTTTGTTCTCTCCCTTCTTATTCCTCCTCCTCGATTCTTCATATGTTGGGTGTTTTGTGCTGTGCTCTTTCTAGGAGTGCTCCCATCTAGAGCAGTCCCTGTAAGATGTTCTGTAGAGGTGGTTTGTGGGAAGCAAATTCCCTCAGCTTTTGTTTGTCTGGGAATTGTTTAATCCCACCATCATATTTGAATGATAGTCGTGCTGGATACAGTATCCTTGGTTCAAGGCCCTTCTGTTTCATTGTATTAAATATATCATGCCATTCTCTTCTGGCCTGTAGGGTTTCTGTTGAGACGTCTGATGTTAGCCTGATGGGTTTTCCTTTATAGGTGACCTTTTTCTCTCTAGCTACCTTTAAAACTCTTTCTTTGTCCTTGATCTTTGCCATTTTAATTATTATGTGTTTTGGTGTTGTCCTCCTTGGATCCTTTCTGTTGGGGGTTCTGTGTATTTCCGTGGTCTGTTCGATTATTTCCTCCCCCAGTTTGGGGAAGTTTTCAGCAATTATTTCTTCTAAGATACTTTCCATCTCTTTTCCTCTCTCTTCTTCTTCTGGAACCCCTATAATACGGATATTGCTCCTTTTAGATTGGTCACACAGTTCTCTTAATATTGTTTCATTCCTGGAGATCCTTTTGTCTCTCTCTATGTCAGCTTCTACGCGTTCCTGTTCTCTGATTTCAATTCCATCAATGGCCTCTTGCATTCTATCCATTCTGCTTATAAACCCTTCCAGAGTTTGTTTCATTTCTGCGATCTCCTTTCTGGCATCTGTGATCTCCCTCCAGACTTCATCCCATTTCTCTTGCGTATTTCTCTGCATCTCTGTCAGCATGTTTATGATTCTTATTTTGAATTCTTTGTCAGGAAGACTGTTTATGTCTGTCTCCTTCTCTGGTGTTGTCTCTGTGATCTTCGTCTGCCTGTAGCTTTGCCTTTTCATGGTGATAGGAATAGTCTGCAGAACTGGGACGAGTGACGGCTGGAAGGACTTCGTTTCTTGTTGGTTTGTGGCCCTCCTCTCCTGGGAGAACAGCGACCTCTAGTGGCTTGTGCTGGGCAGCTGCGCGCAGACAGGGTTTCTGCTCCCTGCCCAGCTGCTATGGAGTTAATCTCCGCTGTTGCTGTGGGTGTGGCCTGGTTTGGGCCTGTGCTCCAAAGTGGTGGAGTCGCATTGGAGGGGGAGTGGCCTGGAGGCTATTTATCTCCATAATTGGCCTCCCTGCTCCCTGCAGCCCAGGGGTTAGGGTGCCCAGAAATCCCCGGATTCCCTACCTCTGGATTAAGTGTCCCACCCTGCCCCTTTAAGACTTCCAAAAAGCACCCGCCAAAACAAAACAATGACAACAACAACAAAAAAAAGTGGCCGCTTGTTTTTCTTTATTCTCCGGCGCCAGCCTCAGGCATCTGCTCACTGGTCTTGCTACCCTGTTTCCCTAGTATTGGGGTCCGTGTCCCTTTAAGACTTCCAAAAAGCACTCCCCAGAACAAAATAGCAAAAAAAAAAAAAAAAAAATGGTTGCACGCTTTTCTGGTGTCCTCTGGTGCCAGGCCACTGGTTCCCGCTCACTGTTCTTGCTGCCCTGTTTCCCTATCATCCCGGGCCCCCTGGGCACGTACTCTGACTGCACTCTGGTCCGGATGGTGGGGGCTGGGTGTTCGGCAGTCCTGGGCTCCGTCTCCCTCCCACTCTGCCTATTCTTCTCCCTCTGGGAGCTGGGGGGATGGGCGCTTGGCTCCCGCGGGGCCGGGGCTTGTATCTTACCCCCTTCGCGAGGCACTGGGTTCTCTCAGGTGCGGATGTGGTCTGGATATTGTCCTTTGTCCTCTGGTCTTTATTCTAGGAAGGGTTGTCTTTGTTATATTTTCATAGATATATGTGGTTTTGGGAGGAGATTTCCACTGCTCTACTCACTCCGCCATCTTCCGCCCCCCCCAATGCCTATTGGCTTTTGATAATTAAGTGAATAACACGCAGTGGCACATAGTAACTAATCAGTTCAAGTGTAAATTGGTTTTTCTCTCATTGTTTTCCTGTCCTGTCCATGGCTGTACAATACTTGTATAGATATGGGCTAAGGGAACCAAGCCTGGCAACTCTACTCATTTTCCTTTTTAACAGTTCTATTTAGAGATAATTTACATATCATAAAGTTTACCCGTTCAAAATAGAAAATCCACAATTATGTGCAACTATTGCCACACTCAATTGTAGAACATCTTCATTACCCAGAAAGAAACCCTGTACCCCTAATCCTACAGAGTTTGTAAATCTCTAATTTTTGGTGATGCTTATAGACTTGAGATTCATTGTAATACCTTTTGTTAATTGTATCCAGATTTCTTTGGTGAATCTTTTCCCTGTGAAAGGTTATTTCCTGGCAGCTATGATCAATTGATCTGTTATGGCTTGATTCTTATGCACTCACATATGTGTGATCATATCAGAAGTAGCCCCTAACTTTTGATTGTTTATTTATAGCCAGAATAGATGGCCACCTATTCTGCTGGCTTGAGAGATCTCATGATAAATCCTGTACAGAAATGTCTCCTTAGCACCTGTTTGCCTGGCAAAAATATCTCCATGATGATTGACTTAGTCTATTTGACTGCTAAAACAAAATACTATAGAATGAGAGGCTCAAATAATAAGCATTTATTTCTTATAGTTCTGGAGACTGGGAAGTTAAATATCAAGGCACCAACACTGGTACCTGGTGAGAACCTGCTTCCTGGTTCATAGACCACTGTCTTTTCACTGTGTCCTCATATAAAAGAAGGGAAGGGATCTCTCCAGGGTCTTTTATAAGGATATTAATCCCATTCATGACCTTGTCATGATCTAGTCCCTTCCCCAAAGGTCCACCTCCAAATATCATCACACTTTGAATAGGTTTCAATATATGAATTTCAGGGGACACATACATTCAGTCTATAGATTTCTGCCTTGGCCCTCCAAAATTCATATGCTTTTCTAATGAAAAATGAATTAATTCCATCCAGTATCCCCATAAGTCTTCATTTGTTCCAGTATTAACTTTAAAATCTAAGTTCAAAGTCTCATCTAATTATCATCTAACTTGAATATGGGTGAAACTCAGGTATGATTCATCCTGACACATATTTCTTTTCCACCTGTGTACCCATGAAACCAAAGAAGTTGTGTGCTTCCAAAATTCAATGGTGGGACAAGCATTGGATAGACAATCGTTTTCCCAGAAGGAAACCTATAAAAGAAGAAAAGAATGACAGGTTCCAAGTAAATTGGAAACCTAATGGTATAAATTCCATGAGACCTCAAAGCTCAAGAATAATCTTCTTTGGCTTGATGCTCTGCTTTCCAAGTCAGGTGGGGTGGCAATGTCCCCCCTGTGACATGGTGAGACCACTGCACAGCAGGAACTCTACCTAGGCCCCATCCCTGCCATGGTTCTCCGCTACGGCCTTACAACTGTGGCTTCTCCAGGCTGGAGTCTGTGGCCTGACGCTCCTGAGGGGCCCTGTCATCCTGACTTTGCTGGGCACAGCCCACATGGCAGCCTCCTGTGGGAGCCCCATGCCCGAGGCACCGGGCAGGAGCATTGTGGCCCCCCTGAGTTGCAGAGGCAGCCCCACCCTTTGAAGCCTCTGTGCCCAAGCCCCTTACACTCTGGGACTGGGGTGGCAGTGGGGTTCCCTAATTCACCTTCTGTGTCATTCTTCCATCGTCTTGAATAAAAGCATCTGACTTCCGCTGGGATGGCTGATACATACCAATCTATCAAAGGTTTGCTTGGCCACACCATTAGTGTTCTTAATTTTTTCAATATGGATAAGCTGAGAACATTTCAAATATTTAATTTCTGCTTCTTTTTTGATTAATAGATCCATCTTTAGATCATTTTTCTCTTCTTGAATTTCACTTCTTGCATTTTACTAAGTAGTCAGGAGGGAGCCATATTTTACCTTCAACACTTTGCTTAGAAATTTCTGCATCTCAATACCCAATTCTGTCACTTGCAAGCTCCACCTCCTATAAAACACTAGAACAGAAACACAATCCAGGCAAGTTCTTTGCCACTTTATACAAGGATCACCTTTCCTCCAGTGTACAATATGTTCCTCATTTCCTCATTCATTCTGAGATCTCATTAGAATGGCTTTCACTGTCCATATTTCTACCAACATTCTGTTCAAGATAACTTATGTATTCTCTAGGAAAATGTAGATGTTCTCTACAGCTTCCCTCTTTTCTTTCTGAACTCTCACTAGGATAGCCTTTAAAGATCCATTCATGGTAATATAGCTTTTTTTAGATGTACCTCAAAATTCTTCCAACCTCTACCCCTTACACAGTTCCCAAGACACTTTCTGACTTTTAGGTATTTGTCACAGCAGTACTCTGATCTCTGCATCAGTTTTTGTTTTAGCTAGGGCTCTCTAGAGAAACATAACCAATAGGAGGTATTTTATTAAATGCTCACAACAATAAGTGTAGTTACCATCTGTCACCATGCAAAAATACTATAATATTTTTGGCTATATTCCCTATGCTGTTCTTCCGTCCTTGTGACTAATTTATTTTATAATTTAAAGTTTGTACCTCTTTATCCCCTTCACATATTTGTCCCCTCCATGGCAAACAGCAGTCCATTTTTTGTGTTTATGAGTCTATTTCTGTTTTATTTGTTCATTTATTCTGTTTTTCAGATTCAGTATATTAATGAAATTGTATATTATTAATCTTTCTCTGTCTGACTTATTTCACTAAGCATAATACCCTCTAGGTCCATCCATGTTGTCGCAAATGGCAAAATATCATTTTTTAAGACTGAATAATATTCCATTATATATATATGTACACATCTTCTTTATCCATTCATCTGTTGATGGACTCTTCATTTACATCTATATCTTGGTTATTGTAAATAATAGTGCATATATCTTTTTGAATTAGTGATTTTATTTTTTTCAAATAGATTCCCAGAAATGAAATTGCTGGGTCATACGACATTCATATTTTTGACAAGAGTTTTGGGGATTACAAAGAATGTTGGCTATATCCCCTATAACTAGCGAGTTAAACCACTTAAAACAGAGAGTAAGCAGATCTTTTAAATCCTTGAGAGAGGAGAAACACAATTTAAGATAGAACATAATGGGAAAAGCAATCATATCAAATTTAGCCTCTTTTTTGAGGGGACAGAACTGTGGATGTTCAAACTCAATTAACAGTGATGATATCAGTAATAACCTATACGACATCTGATTTCAGTGTGTATGTCCTTAAACTCAGTTTTCTCTTTTTTTTTTTCCTTTACTCTTGAGTTTATTGAGAAGCTCCTTTTTTGTTTTTTCTTTTTTAAGCCACTGTTTCTCAACCTATCATATGGAGATGTAATTTCTATAGCATCCACCTTACTGGAGAAAATATGAAACATAACTGTAAATATTTATATGAATAGAAGAGTTTTCCCTGCCTTAATCCCTTAAAGAATATCTTTTCTAGTGTTGGGCTAAATAAAATGTTCCTTTATTAAGTAGGCCAAGCTCAATTTATGAATTAGTCATCTGTCAACAACTGGAGTTTTTCAGAAATTCTTAGGACTATAGCACAGCATGTGCATGAGATAAATACCTTCTCAGTGAATGAACTTGGCTCAATTATGCTATTACTTCATGCCCATAAAGGCAGCTTTCATGTCCACTGAGCTTTCTTGTCCACTGAGTTAGTTAGGACCCTCTTGCTTAAAAATGAGAGAAGCCCAAATGAAATTGTCTAACCAAAAATGGGAGATATATTGTCTAATATAAATGAAAATCCCCATAATGAATAGTTTCAGGCACAAGTGGGTGCAGGGTTGGTGTGATTGGTGCGAGGCCTCTGTTCTTCTCTCTACTTATCTTTCCTATGTGTTAGCTTCATAGCCAGGCAATATTTCTTAGAGTGTCTTTCCCAACAGACCCAAAAGAATGCCAAAATTGTTGTTGATTTAACTAGGTTTGGGACCACTCCCAATGAAATAAGAGGACTAAACACTTTGATTGTCCATGTTGAGGTCCCCTACAATTACCTAAATTGATTCTTTAAATAAATCTCCACGTGTGTGTGTATATGTGTGTGTCTGTTTATATATATATGTGATGATGTTATGCTGCTGGCTTGGGAGTTGGAGTAAGGAACCATGAGCTCCTCTTCCATGATCAGCCCCTGGAAACTACAAAACTCAAATAAACAGATTCTCCCTATCGGCATCCAGAAGAAATGCAGCCCTTGATTGTAGTCCAGTAAGACCTATTTTGGACTTCTGACCTCAGAAACCATAACATAACAAGTCCATGTTGTTTTAAGCCCCTTAGTTTATGGTAGTCTGTTACAGCTGCAGTGAGACTCTTACACGTTGTGCATCATCTCATGTAAGCTTTACCACCACCCATGTTGTCATCTCTGCTTTGCATTTGAGACACCTGAAACTTGGAAGCATAATGTGACTTACAGACCAGCAGGTAACTGTCCTAGCTCGGACTTGGATCCAGTTCTTGAAACTTGCAAGTCCAGTGTTCACTCTTTAGCACACATCCTCACAGTATATTTGAAAGCTGATACTGTCTCTCAAAAACACTTCTAGCTTTTATGGGTTAATAAAAGCAACAAAACAAGAGGAAGAATTAAGGAAAGCAAAACTCCTTGGTTTTCTGGTTCATGCTTGCTTTGTTGGTGAATAAACCACCTGCCTAGAAACCCTGTTAGGTGGCACTGGGTGATTAGTTGCACAGCTCACACTGTGAAACAGTGTGGAGGTCTCTTCAAGATGTGCCAGGCTGTACATCAGCAATGATCAGTGCCCCCTCGATGAAGTACTGAGACTCTTTTTTATACAAAGTCTTTTTGTTATCCTTTCTAACACTGATCATGGAAAAGGCATTTCAAATTCCTACACTGGTGAGAGTTCGATCAGCCACTTCTTCCATTCTATCCTCTGCAGAGTTCCTTTCGGAGGCAGTAGTTGTTTTTATTTTTGAAAGTGATGTATTTTACACTTTTTAATGAAAATTACCTAAAGTATAATAGAATTTTTATTTTTGTTGTTTGTATAATTATGATTAATGATGAATATCACAGTTTGGGGAATTATAATCAGTGAGGCAAGGCATGATGTGTGATTTTAAATGTAGTTTTGAGTTTTAAGTTTTAAATTGGTCCTACATTTGAATTAATGTCTTTTAAAATCTCAAAGTAATTAGCTTTATAGAATGCTGCTTTACATAGAGTGTATATATGAATATGTTGGGAGGGGTAAAACCATTATAGATCTTCACTTTGCTTTTCCTATTAGATATTTTTGCCTTTTGTAAAAGTTTTTTATGGATATGTCCAAGCATATGCAAAAGCATAGTAATATAATATTGTATTGAACTCCCATATACCCACCACCCAGCTTCAACAATTACTGACTTAGACCCAAACTTAGGTAATGTATGGTGAGAATGACAGAGTTATATGGGGTGACAAAGAAGTGACATGTAATACAGTTCTACAGGGTCAAGAAAGGTGTTAGAGAAGACAGATGTCTAAATAGAGACTGGAAGGAAAAACACGATTAAGAAGTAAGGAGATCTGGGGTGGGCATAATTACTGACCTACTGGTTAGGTAAAGCTACATGGTAGTTTGTGAATAGGGGAGATGTGTCATGCACTCATGGCTACAGGGTAGAATATGAAGAGGAAATGGTAAGAGGTGAGGAGGCCACAGAGGTGAGAAAGAAGTTTAAATTTTATATAAAGCTTAGGGAGAGTCCTTGGGAGGTTCTGTTCAGGTTGCTGACATGATATAACAAAGTGTTATCCAGTCTAATAGTGAGGAAAATTGCTCTGAGAGACTTAATCACTAACTTAAAGACATCAGAAAATAATTCATACCCATGCCTGGGTCTCTGACCTTTTGACTTCTGATCCAAGGCATGTGTCTTCCTCTGTTTTCCCATTTGTGTTTTTTAATCAATAAAGGTTGCCAGTAACTTCCTCAGTTGCAATTATCTTGTCTTCTTCTTTAGCCCCTGGTATAACAGAACATACAGCTGTGGGATAAGACCCCTGAGTCCAATTTCCTCAGCAGTTGTCACTGTAAAATTATTCAAACCACTAATAATCTGCTGGTTAGTCGATGGTGCTCTTTCCCCATGTGCTGCTTTGCCTATTATCCTATGACACCCTCAATTAGAATACTGAATGACAAAAGCCCAAGGATTTGGGTCCAATAAAATTTTACTGGAAGAATAAGGTTAGGTGTGACCTCAGAGAGTGAGGGACTCATGGACATTGGGAGGTAATCCAGCTCCAGGACCTTGGTGATTTCAGAGACCTGTCCTGCTGGAACACTGTGTTTGGACAAATGAGAAGAGGGCAAGTACTGAGTGGTTTGTTTGTGTGTTTGTATGTGTGTGTGTGTTGTTTTGTTTTGTTTTGTTATGTTTTTTATTGTATTGCTGCAGAGCAGGGCTTGGTAAACTGCACTCCATGGATCAAATTTGGTCACTGTGTGCCTTTGAAATAAAGTTTTATTGGACACAGCTATCCTCACTCACTACATATTGGCTATGGCTGCTGTTATGGTACAATGGCAGAGTTGAGTAGTGGAAAGAGAGACAGTAAGGCCTGCAAAGCTTAACATATTTCCTCTCTGACCTTTTACAGAAGAAGTTTGACCACCTATGATATAGAGGGTGAATCTTTGGAAGAAGATCTTGGACTTGACTGTGCTCTGGAATTTGAGGAGTATTCATAAGGGACAGGGCCTGTAAAGCATCCTCATAGGTGGGTCTGGAGCCTCGGTTACCTTGGGCTGAGGGGTTCCTTGGGCCCTGTAAAGCTTTGCTTCAGAAGGAATATTTGCAGAGGCTGTTATTCAGTCCACCAAGCCCCAAAGGGGCTCTCACTTGACACTACCTAATATAAACTCTGTGGTGGTACAAGGGCACTTCCTTCCATCTGGGAGCTGGTGATTTTCCACTCCTGTGTGGCATTTGCTTTATGGCATTCGAGCAGTGAACAGAGCTTTCACTTCCAGCTGTGAGGCATCTGTCTTGGATCCCTACTCTCCTCTTTGCTACAGGATTCCTGATGTTCCTGCTGTGTGTCCTCAACAGGCCTGGCATCTATCCTTGCAGGCTCTGCCAGACCCACATCAGCCCAATCCATCTTCCTGAAGACTCAATGCGCTTACCTTCTGGGTGCCTTCCTATCCTTGGGGAAACAGCAGAGTTTGAGTTTTGACTGTGAAAATTTTCAGAGCTATACACTAACTGGATTTCATTAATTCACTTACTGTAGTATTGTTCTTAACATCAACTATGTATATAGAAAGAGACCTGCACAAAATGCCACTTGAGTCACTGGAAGGTCTTTCCTAGTCCAAAATATTTTAGCTTTTGACCCTGCTGTGGTACTTGAACTATTCCAGTTTGGATTAAGAAACTAGGAGCAATTATTACAATGACAATGTTTACCTAGGCGGAGTAACTTATGCACCCACTAGTTGCCATGTGGTAGTCTGTGAATGAGTCAGATGGACTATTCAGAATCTCTAAATAAAAGAGAGAAGTCAGTATTGAAAGGGAAGAGGAATCTAGCAATCCAAAACACACAGCCCAATTGGCACATTAAGAAGGAGATACGGAGATCCTGTTTACTAGTGAGAGAAATTATAAATTTGGAGGAAAGTGCATGAAAGGTATTCTAACATAGAAATGATGGAATAATAGAGTTGAAAGACACCAACTTGTTGACAGATGAGACTCTTCAGGGAGAGAGAGGGTCTAACTAAGACTTCCCTGATGTACTGCAGAAATTAATTAACAGAGATTGGGTGAAAATCTAGGTCTGCTGATATCTAGGTCCATGCTCTTTGCACATTCCACTGTGCTCTGGAAAGCATTACCTCTGAAAATATTAATAAAAATTTCCTTGGAGTAAAAGGCATCATGGTTAAATACATTCAAGAAACATGTTTAGGAGACCTATCAAGGCAAAGTACTCATCTAGTCTTGGGACATGAATTCTAGCCATTCGGTCTTTAGATATGTATTTATTGAGTACCTACTATCAGCTGTTGTGCTAATGGCTGGAGTTATAATCATGAACAAAAGAGAGATGGTCCTTGTTCTCAGGATTTGGCAACCCACTTCCCCATCAGAAGGTAGATACTCATGAAACAATCATTCAAATGCATATGTATGTACAAATTGACTAGTATTCTACAGGAAGAAATTGAGTTGTCTAGTATATATCAAAGGATCCTAGTGGTACAATGGTTCAGAGGTGACCTCTGGGATGAAAAGGTGCCTGAGCCAGTACTAATGGATAAGTATCAACTAGAAGGAGAGCAGCCTAGGCATGTACCTGTAACAGAGAGCGTGGTGCATTGGAGCAGAAGGTTCTCGTTACAGTGCCGTGGTTTCGGGGCAGGTAGGTGAGGAGGGAGCAGGTGGGCTGGGACCCTAATCCACATCCTCTGAACACAAGAGACCTTGTATATTCCCCCATTGTGTCTCACAGATACTATTATTCTCTGTGCCATGAAACAGGTTAAGAAGTTTATGCATCAGGAAACTAAAAGGTGGGAATTTGTGAGTTAGCATAATGACAAGGGATGAGACTGGGAGATCATGGAGGAGCCTGAAGATTAAGGTCTTAATCCTAAAAGCAATTGTTCTGTCACTAACTCCCTGTGTGACCTTACCTGAGTCCCATATTTGGGATCCCAGTTTCTTTTTCCAAAATTGGACCAGATAATCTGTTTGCTAATTTCATAGTCCTATGATTTTGATTTCATTAATTACCTGATTAATTTATTTATTACTCAGATAAGAGTATTTTGCTCTGGAGAAGCTGTACTTTTGGACTTCCTGCCAGGCCAGGCCAGGGCTGAGGGCCGCCAAGTTACTTACTTCCTTGGCCCAGATGATCAGCGAATCAACATGAGGCCTGAGCAGTCCTGCCTGATGATAATGAATTGCAATTTCCTGTGACTTGGAGAGCAGTAAGAGCCCTCCGTCCACCCCTGCCACGGACTCAGGAGTCTGAGCTCCCTATGCCTTAATTCTAAGTATAGTGACTCCACAGTGCACAGTCATTTGCCATCCAAAGAAAGGAAATGGCAAAACCTGTGCCTGTTTGGTAGGTAGGGCCCTGGAATTCTGTTCTTCACTGCTCTTCTTTCAGCTCATTTAGACTTTTGTTGACAACACCCACTCCCACTCAAAACCAAAACCTAAACCAAAAAACCTCTTTTTGGAGTTGGCCTTTCTTGCCAGACTTCTAGGTATGTATGATGGCCATTCAGGGATATTTTCCTACCTCCCATTGCCCGTCTCTGACTTACGGCCTGCACATTTCACATACATCACACAGGGAACAGAAAGTGTGGTACTTACATATGGAGTTGTTAGCAAAATGTAAGGAGTGTCCAGGGAACTTCTAGGCAGCCCATGTGAATGCAAGTGGACTGAAATACTCTACCTTTTAGTAACCCTGATAACTGACAGATGTCTATTCAGTGAACAAAGAAGTTACAGCTGGGCTGGCCTATACAGAGTACCCCAAATGAAAGAGGGGCAGGGTTGGGGAGAATTAAGAAATCTTGAGCCACATGTTGGAGGAGATGGGCTTTAAACCTCCATTTGATTATTTACAGTTTTATGCCTTGAACAAATTTACTTTAATTCTCTGGTCCCAAGTTTTCTTATCTTTTAAATGCAGATTTTAATGAAGTTACAACGGATTGAATGGCACCATACATATAAACACTTAGCATAGTGTAAACACATAGCATTTAGTAAACATTTCAATAATACTGATAATAGAATTATATACACAATCAGTATTCCACAGCCTTTAGTTTATATTCTACTTATTCCATTTTTTTATTGTTATTTTTAGAAAACCACCTTCTTTATCCTGAGAGTTCTTTTGTAAAATTTCCAGCTAAGTTCTCCTTTTCAGACATGACTGATGTCAGGGTCTCCCTCTCTGAGATCCCTGCCCACCATCAGAGGACACTGTTCACATTAAGCTGCCTTCTAGGATGGAGGCAGTCCCAGCATTTCTTTTGATCTCCGTAATGTGCAGCACAAATTCTTATGCAAAATGACAGTGGTTCATGAGACCATCTTTACAGAACAGAAAGTGGATGACCAGATGTTGGGGTTAGGTGGGAAGGGCTGAGCCAGTCTCTCTTAAAAGGCACCCTCAGGCCACAGTTGCTTGCTACAGACTTCCTGGGGCTCTTCTTGTTTTCTGTGAGTTTTGTACTAATTATCCTTTAGCCCCCGAGGGCCACTTTTGCTGTTCTTAGATTGTATAGCCATTGTCCCAGCAAGACTGAAGATCTCTGTGCCTGTCTTGCCTTCACTGCTTTAAACCCTGGGAGCTGATAGTCAACCTTGACCATGAGTACTCCTCAGGCACACTCCTCTGGTAGCTGTTGGGTCCAGATGCACTAGCTATGACCTGATGGACACAGATGGATGTCGATTCCTTCATGCCTTATTAGTCCAACACTAATTTTTGATTCTGTCCCTTTCTGCAATCCATGTGACCCAGAAATTGAGACAGGATTTGCTGAAAAAGATCAATGCCTCTTCTTTTGGTATTTGTGTAAAATGGAAAACAGAGAGGTTATTCCAACTTAGTGTTACAGATTGAATTCATTCTTCTCAGTTCTTATCCCCACCACAACATAGAATTGAAAGGCAGAGACACAGTAGAAAGGCAGAATGAATGTCTCATTTGAATGCACTCCAAAGGAGGAGTGGGCCAGAGTCAAGGTAGAGAAAGGCAGATAACTTGAATAAAGCAGAGAAAAAGGAAAAACAGGGAGGAAAGGGAAGCTCACTGAACTGCTGCTCAGCATAGGGCAAACCCCTTGTCAACATCTAAAGCCTGGGTCACCTGGCATCCAGTGTCCACTTGAATCTGCAGTGTGGGAACTAAATCCCTACCACCCCAGGATTTGGGGGAGCCACAGAGCACTGGATGGAGTGAGATTATGTTCTGAGAACTTCCCAAGGGCAAAGAAAAGAGATTTTCAGGCAGGCTGCTAAAGAACAAGATTGTACAGCTACAGTCCTGTCTGAGTCACCCAGGCAACAGGAACTTGCAAGCCCAAATCTGAGCTCTCAGCAGCCCCTCCCTACTTACCTGGAGTAGAACAGAGAGAGTAACACACTTGAAGAAAAGGGGGTGTGGGCAACCTCAGAGAGGATACTCACTTAAGGGTTTGTGGTCTGGGATTTTATAGGGCCTTTTTGGATAGGAATAAGCATAAGGCATGATGTATACAGGTGATTCATAATTCTTTTAAAGTTTTATCTTAAGAATAGGTTATTTAAGCAACTGTATTGATCCAGATCCCAGCATTCTTTATCCATATAGGCTTATTTACACTTCAGAGGTCTGCCCCCTGCCCTGGTTACAGAGTTACTTAATTAAGGGGCAGGAAGAAGAGGAAGAACAACATAGATGTAGAGATAAATTAAAGAACAAGCTGGCCTTTTTCATAGGCTAGGTAGATTTTATAGTGGCATGATCTAATTGTTACAATGGAGACATGGGCTGCTCTTGGATATTTTCCTTTATCTGGGGAATATCCGGACATTCCCAGTCACTCCTGGCCTTTAGAGCTTCAACTAATTAACTCATCAACTCTGTGAGTCCTTTCTGGCTCTCTGGTTTTATCTGGTTAACTCTTTGAGTCCCTGTTAGTGGGCTTTACTGGCTTTATTCTGTCTTTCTGCCTAACATTACTACAGGTGGACTCTGAGGGAAGTTACTATTTGTCACTAAAGGGGTTTTAGAAAAAGCTTTTTATAGCAGGATATTGTCCATTTTTTAGTCTTCCTGCGTAATTTTCATTAATTGTCCTCTCCTTCCCTGTCTCCCCTCCTTCCTCCCTCTCTCTCTGTCATTAATCTAAGAACTATTGTGTTTTATTTACTCTCTAGGAAACTGATTTAGGTGCTGGGAATACAGTGAGGTATAAGCATGTAGTCCTGTTTTTATGGCACTTACAATCTAAGAAAAGACACAAATCATAACTGTTTATAATACTACATGTGTGATGGAGGAAGTTGAGGTATTAGGAGAGCACAGGAGAGGGGCAATTAACAGGATAGAGTGATAGCTAACCGGAGAATTGAAAGGTAAGTAAAAGTTATCTAGGCAAGGAAGGACACACTGGGAATTTTTTGGTGATGAGAAAAGATGCAGGCAGATACCAAATCATGCGTGTAAGTCTGATCTTATGTAAGAGTAACAGGTGTTCATACAAAGTTATCAAGTGGGAGGATGATATGATAAGAGACATTTTAGAATTATCAGTCTGGATGCAAGGAATAAGAGGACACAGGAATAATCCCTGAGGAAAGAATACCATTGTGGAAGCTCCTTCCATAAACTAGAGAATTGGTAGTGGAAGCCACGGGAACCGGTGGCTGATTGGATATGAAGGTGTGGGCAGATAGCAGGAGGGAGGGTGTAACGTTAATATTGACAGCCATGTTTCTGGATGGATCAACTGGTTGCTTTTTGATGAAACAGGGATCTGAGTGAAGAAATAAGGCTTGAGAGGGAAAATAAAAATTTCAGCTTTAGATATGTTGAACTTGATAGTTCCTGCAAGACTTCTGGTGGATATATGCAGTGGGAAATGAAGTATTGGTGTGAGCATTCAGGAAGGTGATCTAGAGCCATAGATTTTGGAGTCACCAGTGAGTAGAAGATATTTCAACCTGTGGGAATGAATGAAATAATTTATATAAGCAAAGCATAGAAGGTGAGAGGAAGGCTAACAATAGGACTCTAAATATTACTATAGTGTAAGATCATGAAAAGAAGAATTAGAAGAACAACTCTGAGAAAAAAGAGAGAAGTCAAGGAATTCTCACAGAAACTTGGGAAACAGGTTCCTTTTAGGATGGGTAGCCTAACAGGAATATTCTAACAATTCATTAGTCTAAACCTAGAGAGATCTACTGGCAAGTCAGCAGCAGGTTTGCATTTTGGGTACAGAGAGAAGTAAACTCAACCCAAAGCCACTCTACTCTTTCCTACTATGGTTAAGGGCAAATATGGTACCAAAGCCTCGAGAGTCAATTAACTGGGTGGCATTTATATGCTTTGACACTTACAATGTTAATTTCCATTAGAACTTTGTGTTATTATGGCCCAACCTTCTTCATTTCCTTGTTGGTAAGCTGATGCTTCAAACAAGTAACTTCCCGCCCCAGCTTTAAGTTGTTGATAGGTTTGGGATATGTTTTCTTCATCATTTTAATTGTATTAAGTATAGGGTCATATAAATGAAGAAAAAGATTGCAGACATTTATTAGTTAGGTGTCAGATAGGGAGGAAGAGCGGTGGGACTCTGGAGTGTCAGGTAAATGAAACTGAGCTGTGAGGCAGGAGAATTGGTTCCAAATCCTGACTCTGCCATTAACTTACTCTGTGTGGTGGAGGGGCATCTCTCTGGTCTCAGTTTACTTCTCTGGCTATGTAGGAAGTTGGACTCAAGAATCCCTTTTATCATTAATATTTTTGAGCTCTGAATGTGCTTACATTGCTCAGTGCAGAAAGATGGGAGAACAGTGTATTTAAAATTCTGTGTAGTTCCTAACTCTACTTAAGGCTGATGGCTATCATTCTTGGGCATTAGAGCTGGACAGCATGTGCACTCATGAACTTCTAAACTTCTGACTCTTGGAGTAAATACAGTTTTTTTATTGATTACTTAAAAATGAAAGCCATCTTACGCTGCAAAAAAAGATATTCTCCAAGTAAGAGCAAGTGATAAGTGCCAGTTGCTCTGTGCTGACCTGGCTATACACTAATAATGTTTCTCCTATTTTCTTTCTTCAAATAAACAAATCTAGTACCTAGTATATACCAAATACCAAGCACAGGGACATGGATATGGTTCAGAAATGTCTCTTCTCTTAAGAAGATTATAATTCATTAAGATAAAAGTTGAATAAATAATTGTAATATGGCAAACATGTTCTGGCAGGCGTATAAATTACAATGCTATAGAAAACATGGGGTAGTCACCCACCCATTCATTTATCCATCTAACAAATATTTGAGTGCCTATTATGTATCAGATCTTGCTCTATAGCTATCAAAATAAGCAGGGATCATACATTAATGGAGCTTAAAGTCTACTTGAGGAAGAGAGAAAATGAATCAGTAATAAAGAAATTAAAAGACTTTTTGATCTTTAAAAATGCCATATGGAGAAAGAAAGATTAAAGAATGGCATTGAGGGCTGTAATTTTCTATAGGGTGATCAGAAAAACTTTTGTTTATAAAAGAAGATGTGAGCAAAGACTTAAGGGAAGTGAGGGAGTAATTCAAGGTCCAGGGTACCAACAATCCAGGCAGGAGGCACAGAGTTTGCAGGGGTCTTAAGGCAGGAATATTCTTGACCTGCTTGGGGAATAGAAGGGAGGCCATTGTGGGTGGAACAGAGTCTGAACAATTGAAAGGATGACCATCGGCTGAGATGGAGTGGATGGAGGGAACAGCAATTGTGTAAGAAAGGGGGAAATCAGGTGTTTGATTTTGGACTGTTAATTTGGAGATGCCTGTTAAACAGGTAAGAGAGATGACATAGGGGCATATAAACCTATGATTCTGGTGTTCAGGTGATAGGTCCAGGCTGGAGATACAAATTTGGGTGTTATTAGCATATGAATGTACTTAATATTTAAATATTTAATACAATTTGAAGGGATGTCCCCCAGGGGATGACTATAAATAGACAACTAGGAGAAACACAAGAACCCAGCAATGGAATGCTGAGACACTGTGGTCAGGAACATAGGGGTGCAGACCTAAACACCAAGTGAAGGAAGAAGAAGGGTTTCAAGGAGGAGGGAAGGATCAGCTGTGCCACTGCTTCTGATAGTTCGAAAATGGACACACAGGGGAAGGGGAAATTGCTGAAGAACATGGAGGACGCATGTGGGGGGTTCAAGGATGAATGAAGGCTGGGAGGGTGAGAGAAAGGCAGCCCGAGATATGTGGGCTAGGAAGGAGAGAAGAGGTCTGGACGGGCAGCCAACCAGAGCGGACTGACCGGCGGACTGACACTGCGGGGGGCTGGGGGGAGGATTTAGGGTGTAGACAGGGAGTGTCCCGGGAGTGAGCCTGAGACTCGCACTTGGGTGACTGGAAGGGTCAAACCACGCTGCTGCTCGCTAATGCAGGGAACACCAGAGGAGGAGCAGGTGCAGTGAGAGGACGATGGTAAGTGTCCTGATTTGATCTTCGTATAGGATACCCCGGTGAATATACCCACGGGGAAGTTACACATGAACTTGAATTTCAGAAACAGCTCTGAGGTGTTTCATCTGCAGTTTTTGTTTCTATATTTTTACTGGGATACAGGCAAATAGGCGCATGATGGAGAAAGGAAGCTGAAGAGCACTTGATCTGGAAATTCGGTTTTAAGAGGAAAAGGTGGAGAAGCTTGGAGTCAGCTCTCCTGACTTCTGTGTGGGGCACATGATGGACCAGCCGTGTGCGTCTCAGCAGCAGCCTGGTCAGTGAGTCCTCTCCTGCTTACAACGTGGACAACAGCTCCGAGGATGCTTGTGGGTCCAAGGTACTGGTCAGTGGGGAAAGTATGCAAATGTGTTCTACGTTTTACGTCATTACAGCTACTTCTGCCATTACGAAGCCACTATTATTACTGCTACTAGTACAAATAAAACTACTGGTTTTATTACAAACAATAAATCTCCTAATATATGTCATAAATGAGAGGTCTGTTAAGACTGGATTTGTAAAAGGGACCCCTTCTACTTTCTGACATTGAAATATGTGCCTTTTCTCTCACCCTCATTAGTCTCTCATTTAATCTCAAGGGAGAAGAAAGGCTGTTACTTCCCTGTATCCAGGAAACTAAGCACATGCCCATTAACTCAACTGAATCATTTTGGGAGGAAACAAGACAGTTTACAAGACTGCTTTAAAAAGAGCCCACTAGGTTGAATTTGCGTTTGCTTGTGTCACTCTTTGTCATGCGTAGAACCTTTTAACCTGGACTCTGACAAACACTTGATTTTGGATTCCTTAGTCCTCCTGGCAACTCTGACCCCGTGATGTATGCCATCTTGCTGTGGCCAGAGAAGCAGAGGCAGGTAATTATGGGACAGCTGTGCTTTTCAGCACTTACCATCCTGTCCTCCATCATTGTCAATCGTCATCCAACCATAGATGCCCCAGACTGAACGTCCTGTGCAGCTATTCAGAGGACTGAGCATGGACTCTCTGCAGGGAGAACTGAAGGGCTCACCAATTCCTCGTTGTGATTATGTGGATCTTGTTCCCGGATTCACACATTTGTCCAGTGGAAAAAGGTAAGGGAACACCCACCCTGTGATGAGACAATGATCACTAGCATTTAGTACCAGTGTCAGGCACAGTGCTAATAGGTTTCAATGTATTTTATTAACTAAACTTCATAATAATAATATGTAGTTGGATTCATGACTACCTACATCAGCTGAGAAAAATGAGAATTAAGAAAACCAAATAATTTTCTGAGGTTCACCTAGGAGTTGATAGAACTAAAGCAAAAATCCAGATTAAAAATATTTTTTTAGTTTTAATTTGTTTTATTTTTATAAAACCAGTGAATGTGAACAGTAGAGAACAGAGATAAAATAAGAAAATAAAACACCGTATCTCTACTATGCATAGATCACCATTATGTTTTCTTAGGCTATATATATATATATCCATCTATGTCTCTCTCTCTCTCTCTCTCTCTCTCTCTCTCTCTCTCTGTCATTCACATACACACACATGCACACACACAGATTTCTAATAGCCTTGTGAATACTGGCCTCCATCCTTTGACACCTCAATATAAAAACTTAATCTTACTCACTAAGTTATGTCTACTTCCCACCTTATAGACAGGAGAGTGCTTTCAGGGCAAAATCCCCAAAATGCAAATCTTAGCAAATGAATTTCCCTTCTTTCAAGGTTGAATGCCCTTCAGCTTTTTCCTGCTCCTCTTTGTACTCTAGTACCTTCAAATAGTCACTCTTTATAAACTGTTGCATGTTTGTAGTTGCTGTTTGCATGAGCGCTGATTCAGTACATGCTCATTTGCCCTTTCTGGCACCAGAACTACTTCATATTGTTTTGATTTGTGTTTCTCTTATAACTGAGGTTGAGAATCTGCTTCACATAGAGTCCTTGTCTTTATTTTATGTGGACTCTCTGTTCTTGTCCTTTGCTTATTTATTTTCTCTTGTGTTCTTTGTTGTTTTCTTGTTTTTCGATTTTCCTGTATATATTAGAGACATTAACTTTTATTTATGACATGATTTGGCAGTATTTTCCCACTCAATTTTTTTTGTAAGCAATGATATTTAATTAAATTTTTTTAATATGGTATCATTAATATACAATCTTATGCTCAGTTTCATATGAGCAACATTGTGTTTACTACATTCCCGCTATTATCAATTCCCCACCACATACCCCATTACAGTCACTGTCCATCAGCGTAGTAAGAAGCTATAGAATCACTACTTGTCTTTTCTGTGCTATACCATCTTCCCCGTGAACCCTCCCATACCATATGTACCAATCATAATACCCTTCAATCCCCTTCTCCCTTCCCACCCATCCTCCCCAGTCCCTTTCCCTTTGGTAACTGTTAGTCCATTCTTGGGTTCTGTGATTCTGCTACTGTTTTGTTCCTTCAGTTTTTCTTTGTTCTTATACTCCACAGATGAGTGAAATCATTTGGTACTTGTCTTTCTCCACCTGGCTTATATCACTGAGCATAATATCCTCTAGCTCCATCCGTGTTGTTGCAAATGGTAGGATTTGTTTTATTCTTATGGCTGAATAATATTCCATTGTGTATATGTACCACATCTTCTTTATCCATTCATCTACTGATGGACACTTAGGTTGCTTCCATTTCTTGGCTATTGTAAATAGTGCTGCGATAAACATAGGGGTGCATATGTCTTTTTGAATCTGTAATCCTGTTTTCTTAGGGTAAATTCCTAGGAGTGGAATTCCTGGGTCAAATGGTATTTCTATTTTTAGGGTTTTGAGGACCCTCCATATTGTTTTCCACAATGCTTGAACTAATTTAGATTCCCACCAGCAGTTTAGGAGGGTTTCCCTTTCTCCACATCCTCACCAACATTTGTTGTTTGTCTTTTTGATGTTGGCCATCCTAACTGGTGTGAGACGATATCTCATCGTGGTTTTCATTTGCATTTCTCTGTGATTAGCGATGTAGAGCATCTTTTCATGTGCCTGTTGGCATCTGAATTTCTTCTTTGGAGAAGTATCTGTTCAGATCCTGTGCCCATTTGTTAATTGGGTTATTTGCTTTTTTGGGTGTTGAGGCATGTGAGTTCCTTATATATTTTGATGTCAACCCCATATTAGATATGTCATTTATGAATATATTTTCCCATACTGTAGGATGCCTTCCCACTCATTTTTAATTCTTAACTTATTTAAAAATTTTTATGATGTTATTTTTACTTATCTCTTAAAACTTGCAAATCTTTCATGTATGGTTTTACATTTTGAATCTCTGTTCCACAAGCTTTATTCACTTTGATTTTAAAAGAGAATACTGCATGTTTTCTTCAAGGACTTAATACATATTCCTTTTTGCCCCCCTTATACTGAAAACTTCAATCCACTTGAAGTTTTCTTTGCTGTATTATGTGAAGGAAGGGTCCAAATTTATCTTTTTCTAAAAGGTATCTATTTTCCTTAGTATCTTTTAGGAGTACATTTTGAACCCACTCATTAAAAATGCTTCCTTTAGCATATACTGAACTTTCATATGTTTGAGGGGTAATTTTGAATTCTTATACTCTTTTCTATGGGTATTTCTGTCTATTCATGTGCCAATATAATACTAATTATTGGGTATAGTGGGCTTTTATACTTTATGGAAATATTCTTTATTGCTTCTGTTTTTCAGTGGCTTACTAGAAAAATTTGCTAGTCAGACCACGTCTTCCTGTCACCACAGCCCATGCTTTCATTTTACTGGCAGGAGCCGTGTCCATTAGTGTATTATAATATTTTACAGAAATCTGTTGCAGACATTTCTGTGCTATTTTTCCATTCAGTACATGAAAAGATGGCAGATAGGAGCTCTGCATTCACTGAGCTTAGAGTAAAGCCCTGGTAGCTTTTGAAATGTGGAATATGCATGGAGCATAAATATCGTGAGCTCTACCCTGAAGTCCCAAGGGTGATGCTGAAGCACCGTCAGATCTGAGGACCAGTGGCCTCTGAAGAAAACAAACAACTGGGTCCTCCTTCTGCTGCAACAGGCCATGTCTGGTCACTTCCCCTTGGTTCCCGTCATGTCATAAGTCAAATATTGTCAACCTTGGAAGGGGCTTCAGACATCCCAGTCCAGTCTGCTTAGTTAACCTGGGGAGAAACTTAGGCCCAGGTGTGATGTGATCTACTTAAAATGGACTCAGTGGCTTACTTGGTCAGGAACTCAACACGTACTTTCAGTTCCCTTTTTTAATTTCCTCAGTTATAACATGCAGCAACCTCATTGAACAAATTAGTATTTCATGACTGAAAAGGGTGAAAGTAATTTAATTCACAGGTAACATTTTAAACCATTCATTAAGCTATGCTTGCTTTCACTCAATATTTTGAACAGTGCTTTTACATTTATTCATATAATTTGTTCATACCTTTGTCCATTTATTAACACATTTACTGACCATTATGTTTTCTAGTTGATGTAATAAAACATTGAATCTGTATTCAAATCATTTTTAATTTTCTTGTATATGTAAGATACATGCACATGGGATATTAATAAAAAGTCTTTAAATTGGATAGAGTATAAGACAAATAATTCAAGGATCTTAGGTGCTACACGAGTAGCATAGGTAAAGAAACGTCAGTGTGGGCTGAGGGTACTTAGAGAATGTGCTGTGAAGGAGGTGATTATTTTGTTTGGCTAGATATGAAGGGATGGTGAAGAGCATTTGATTCCTGCAGACACTATAGATACATATAAATCTAGCAATTATGAGAAAAAAATGAGAGACTTTCTTTCCTCACCAGTCTTTTAATGAGTTAATCTTTCTTCCTCAAACTGTGTATATTTGCTTTGCAACAACCTTTGTCTTTCCAAACAATGGGAATTATTTGATAAAAACTTGTATTGATGAATACATGACACAACTAGAAAAACCTCTCTCAAGAACTAGTATCACTGAGGTATGTAATGTTTGATAAAAAGTGACTTTTCCAGGTTCCTGAAGCTCACCCTCAGTGTCAAATCTGTTCTTTAAGTTTCATCCATTTTGGTTACATATAAAATTTAGACTCCCCTAATTTTTTATATAGAATTTATCACACAACCTTTGAACTCTTCCTGGAGACTCGAGTTACAAGAAATATGTGTTCCTGTACTCTGCAAGATTCAATGCTCTGTTTGTCCTTAAACAAAATGCTCCTCATTGGAGATGCAAATTGCTTTCCGTTATCCTCATCACTGCCCTTTCTCCTCCCTCACTATGTCTTCTTCTATATTCCTATGTTTGGGGCGTCTATTTTCTAACATTCTGGTTTCTTTTATAAACTGTTCCTTCTGTGCCCTTGTTACTTATAAAAATAAATGAGAAATGGGTTTGGGAAAGTTTGATGCAGGAGAAAGGGGCTGGATTTAGAGTTGTGAGAACTGGGTTTTATTAACGGCTTTGCCAGCAAAAGGACTGAGACTTTATAACCTTGGAAAAATGCTTTCTCTCCCTCCTGGGTTTTCCAGTTGAAAAAGAAGCCTGGATATGGTGATGGATGGTTTACAGATTCTCCAGGGATCACCTTGGGTAGGGACTGCAGGGATCAATGAAAGGGCTCTTCTCCCCAGTGTGGTCTAACTTGTCTACCTTAGCTGATCTTTTGTTTCTTGGATATTTTTATAGGAAATATTCCATAACTTTTTTTTAAGTGTGAATGCCACTGCATTAGAATGATAATGGCTGTGGTTTATTCATGTATTGACTACCTCAGTGTTTAAAAAACTTTCCTAAGACCATAGAGCAAATAAATGATAGGAATATAATTCCAGCACCATGCTGCAAGACTTGGGAGCTGGGGAAAGTTCCACATTGTCTCCCAATATGACCCCTTTCACTTCCACATGACTATACGGACAGACATGGTATAACTGTATCTAAGCTAAGTGTAAGGAAAACCTCAGAGTGAAATGCTCTCCTATGAGGAAATTGTGTTAACCTTAGCAGCATTTATTCATGCTTCTCTTTGACCTTTTCTCCTTTTTTTCTCTGGTTCATGGCCATGCTCTAAACATAGCTTCACATAAAACTGCATTATATTTGTGATTTAAAACAATTTATAGTTGCACCAATTGACTATGTGGGAGAACATGGACAGACAAAGGAGGGATAGAGGTTTCAAGGAGGAAAAATCCCAAATTATATACCTAAAACATATGAATACTGCTTTGGAAAAAAGTAAGTCTTTTTTTCACTTTGAAGTGTAGATTGTCTCTGCAGCTGGTAAATTTCCACCGCACAGTGAACTTTGATGTCTTTTCTGTTTTGTAACTTCCCTTTGCCAGTGTCACAGGAGAAAGCTGCCTCCCTTGGCAGGAAGGAAGAATTTAAATAATGAACGGAAACCAGAGAATAGCGAACACACAAGTGTGCGCACACACGCGCACATGCCTTTGTCTCCAAATAGCAGTAATTACTAGTTCCCTGCACCTCTTATTCTTTCTACCCTGAGCTGTCCAACTTCTCACCTACTTTAAAAAAAAAATCAACAGTGGCTAATGTTCATGCTTTTTCAATGAAAAAGCTCCAACTTAAGAGAACAACTGAGAAACACCCAGATACTTTGTCCCCAGTTACCTGGCTTTCAGTCTAAAGCTACGTTCTTTTCCTCTTTGTCATCAGTGTGAGGGCATGCCTTGACCTTCAGTACTTGTATAGAGAATCTTACTGCTCTTTCTTGATTTTTTGAACTCTATAATTTCCACCACCAAGCCTGACTGGGGTCTCTGTTCCAAGGTTTCTCGACTTTTCAGAAGGAAAGTATACCCTTGGGTGAGCCATATTCTCTTTCTGCTTTGTGTTTCAGGGAGGTATGACCTTGAATTTCTTTTATATTGTAAAAGAGGGGCATCTTTTACAATCTTCTGAGCTCCTGTCCTCCATAAAGCACCATTTTATTTAGAAGTGCATGGAGGCTGACAGCAAAGTATAGTATGACCACACTAAATACTTTATCCTACCTGAATCCCCTAGGCAGAGTTGACAAACCGAGGAAATATTATGATACAATCATCACAAAGTTTAGATTCATATACATTTATTTTAAATTCAGGGTTAATCTTCACTGCTAGTTGTATGTTCTTGAGAAAGTCTTCTTATTCTTTTCTTAAATAATAGCTTAATTGAGATATAATTCATATATCATCCTTTGCCTTTTTAAAGTGTACTGTTAAGTGGTTTTTAAAATACTCATAGAGGGGACCCCTGCAAGCTGGCAATGTAGGAAGATCCTGAATTCAGCTCTTCCCCTGGACACACCCAGTCTACAGCTACAGATAGATCATTTCCCTCTGAAAACTGAAAAAAATCTGAAAACTAGATGAACTTCTTCTCTAGAACACAGAACAAAAAGACTTCATGAGATGGCCAGGACAGGCAAGACAGTCTTGCTACAAACCTATCCTTGTTTGGTGAGAGGAGAGATTCAGGGGAGATCTCATCAGCCCAGTGCTTTTCCTGGAGGAGCCAGGGGTTGGAACTCCATCCACATCAGACACCCCAAACCTCGGGATCTGGACCAAAGAGATGAGCCACAGAAATGACTGGGTTAAAAAACTAACAAAGCTGACATCAAAAGGACCCAAAGTACTATAGGAAATTGAGATTCCCCTTTTTAAGTCTTACCTCAAATGCAGTCTTACTCCAAATGCAGTGTAAAAAACAGCAGTTTGAAAAGAGTCTAGACTGTATATGAAGGATATTCATTTCCTTATCTCAAGACATCTGCTTGGGACAATTTAAACTCTCCCTGGAGACTGAGGCCTTGGTAGATGCCAATTTTGCACTCTGTGCCTTCCCTGCTAGCACAGGTGGGCAAGCTCTGATGCTCTCAGTACTATCCTGCTGCCTTGCTGAAGCCAGAGGGCCCAGGAGGCTGCAGCGCTCCCCTGCAACCTGGCTGGCACAGGGGAGAGTGAATGCTCACAGCATTTTTCTGTGCTCCCTAGTTTTTCAGCCAGTGCAGACAGTTGCAGCACTCCCCTGAATCCTTGGCTAGGGCCGGTGAGTGGCAGCAGTCATGGCATTCTCCTCCTCCCAGTCTAGTTTCTCCTAGAAAGAAAGGGGCAGAAAATGTATTTGAAGAATATAATAGCTAAAAATTTCCCTAATCCAGGGAAGGAAACAGACATCCAACTCCAGGGAACTCAGAGTTGCAAGTAAAATGAACCCAAAGAGATCCACACTAAGACACATTATAATGAAAATGTCAAAAATTAAAGAAAGACTCTCAAAAGGAAGAGAAAAATGAGTTGTTATATACAAAGGAAACCCCATAAAGCTATGAGCACATTTCTCAGCCAGAGGAGGGTTGCATAACATATTCAAAGTGCTAAAAGGAAAAAAATTCCAACCAAGAATATTCTGCCCAGCAAGGTTATCCCAGTTGCTGTGCCAGACTTAACAGGTTAGCTCTAGCTGCCTGGGAAATGGATAATAAAAACAAAATATTTGATTTAATTGCATTTTCTATGTTTTACTTTTATGTATGTAGGCTCTCCTAGTCAGTTTGTCTCTGTCCAACTGCTGAAGTGGCTTGTATTCTGAACAGTATGGACTACTAAGTCTGTATATACAGTGCACTTCTCAATTATGGAAGGAAGGAAACTTACTTGACTGTCACTTAAAACACTCCATTCTCATCAGGGAAAAATTAACAGTGGTTCTCAATAAGAGGAAGAGAACCCTGAACTGTTTACTGGATAATCAGTAGAATTTCTTTTGCTTGCTGCAAAAGGGAACAGATGAGATCAAAGAAAGACCTTACAATTTCCTTTCAGCTCCTAAACTTGTTTTGAATTTTTCCTTTTAAAACAACTTGTCTTCACCTTGGGGAGAGAGTAGCCAGAAAGCAACATAGGAATGGCAACTTGGCATTGAATGACAAAGAAAGGAACGTGCAATGCCCAGAGTCACATCAAGCATTAGTTTTTTCAAACAAAGTCTTTCAGAATGACTGACATGAATGTGGATCACAGAGATGCACAAACCAAGAGGCAGTTTGCACATGAAAGGATGGCAGAGTGTGATGCTGTCAGAGTGGGGTGAAATTATACCAGGGGATCCTGCTCAGGAGACCTAGGTCCATTCACTGTGTGGGACGTCAATCCATGTATTAGTTTCTTTAAGGTAAGGAGCAACTTTAGATTAACTCTAAAGTTCTTCCCAGCTTTGACACCAAATGAACTGAGGTAGAATGTTTATTCCTCAAACTACTACTGAGGGATCTCATGTCCTCAGTGACATCCAGTGACTGAGTGACTGCCTTTAGTAGATCATTCTGGGAAGCTGACTCAATGTTGATACTCAATACACATTTCTCATTAAATTTTCACATCTTTGTAACATAGTGGCCTTATCTCATTTCCTCAGCAAAGAAACTAGGGCTCATAAAGATTTAGCCAGACATCAATACCCCTGAGAATGCGAAAACTAAGTATATCCCAGTTGGAATAGAATGAAGTAGTTAGAGATTTTTAGGGGAGGTACCACAATGGAACAAAATAAAAGGAAAACTCATTCTGGACAGACTGGCAATATCTAATGATATTTTCAGAGAAAATGATGTACAGACTTATAGCACATGTTAGCAAAGAAAAGCGAGAATACAACGAGAAGGAGGAGAAGAAAGAGAAGTAGAATGGCCAACTTTCTGAATACTTACTTTTTGTCAGGCATTATATATAATACCTCCAGGGAATTGACTCCTTTAATCTCTTGTCTCATAACAAATCCTATGAGGTTGGTGTTATTATTGACCCCATTTTCTGGTGAATAAATCAGGGTTTACAGTGTTAGTAAGTGACTTGTCCAGTTTACACAGCAGATATATGGTGGAGATGAGTTAACCCTAAGGAGTCTGACTCTGAAATGTGTAAAGTTTGTCACTCACCTATAATACACAAAAGAATGTTTACATTGACTGGCAGGATCAAGGAAGGCTTTATGGAGGAAGTGGTATTTGAGATACTGTGGGAGAATAAAAAGGATTTTGTCAGGAGCAAATGATGAAGACTGCCAACTGGAGGAGAGGCATAAGTAGAATCAGCAAAGGTAGTAGTCTCAGGAGAAGATCCCATGATCTTTATGGGAGCAACAAGTGTGTGTGAGGAAGGAACAGGGATCAAAGGCTAAAAGATAATTTGGACCTTGATATTAAGCAGTCTGGAAGCACAGGATACAGTGTTTCAACATTTTCCTATAGGTACTAGGAAGTTATTGGGTCTATGATGAAAGCCATGACATATCTGATCTGTGTTTGGAGAAGACTTTGACTCCAAGATAATAACTTTTGACCATTCTTTACCTGTGTTCCCAGTCGCAATGAGGTTCCTGGCTGGTGCCAGTAATCTCTGTGTGAGAAACCCAAACACTAGCCGTAACTGCAGTTTGACTGAGCAGCTGAGGTTTTGGCCTCCAGTTGCCATCAGGAGAGCTTGCATAAAGGGTTGCTGCTACAGCCCATGATTATTAATTCATTCATAGGTGTGTGATTGTTGTTTCAATGACTTTTTCATTTATAAGCTACCTATTGGGAATACAAAATTGAATAAAATGCAGTGCCTGCTCTCTGATATCTCATTGCGTCATAGGAGAGAGAGACTTTCCAGTCAAACCATTGCAATGAAATGCTGTAAGAGCAATATGAGAAGTGTGTAAAGAGCACGGTAGGGGCATCTGTAGTCTTTGCTTTAGTCATATCAAGGGGTGGGACATGACTGGGAAGTTTCTTAAAAAATGGAAAGGAAGGAAGGAAGGAGGGAATATGCTCAGAACACTTTAATTAGGACTTAAATGATTTGACGGGGAGAGGCAACAGATAAAGAGAGAGGAATTTGTCCCAAGCAAATAGAATTACCATATTTTTAGATATGGTGCCTTGACATTGATATCATTGAAATGATATTATATTCATTTATGTAACAAAAATTTTAAGAGGGCTTATGCAAGGCCAAATGTGTTAGATACTAGATTCAGATAGGCATGGCCCTACCCTCATGGGGCTTACCCTGTAGTGTGGAGATTGACTTTCACTAAGTCATCACATAAAAGTACAACTACGCAGAGCTATGAGTGAAATTCCGTGGACTATGTGTAGCTTGCTATGCCTGGAAGCACAGAATGTAGAGGGGAGGGCAGTTACCAAACTGGGTAGAATAAGAAAGGAAAACGAGGACCAGATCATAAGGGACCTTGAATACCAGGCACAAAAATATGGATTTTATCCTACAGGCATGGGAAATCACAGATGAGCCTAAGCAAGGAGGAGGAATTCTTAGTTGTGAATATTTGACATACCTCATTTTCATAACTGTTTAAAGAACAGATTTGAGTGAGGTAAAACTGCAGATAGGGAAACCAATTAGCAGGCTCTTCCAGAAAGTCTAGTGGGAGATGAAAGCAGCCTAAGACAATGAATACAGAGAAGGAGAGAAGATTAAAAAGAATTAAAGATGTTCAGAGAGTAGAAGAAATAGGACTTGCTGACCAGTTCTATCAGTGGCATAATTCTCAAGGAGACTGGGAAGGTATTTGCATTAGAAGCCCCACCCTAGAGCAAAAGAATCAGATTCTCAGAAGCAGTGCCCAGGAATCTGAATTTTAGCTACAACCCTCTCATTGTACTCACTAGTTGACTCAAATACATGTTTGACATCCACTGATTTGAGGGATATGGAGAACGCATGGAAGATGACCTGTCATTTCTGCCTTAGGAGTAGAGGATAGAATATGATTGGTTCTTACGTTTGAATCTGCTCAAGGATTCCCCTGGGACATTTGGTAAACTGCAGCTTCCCGGGCGATGCCATAAGGATTTTCTCTGGCCTACATATTGAGTCTGAGGAATATCATTCAAAATTGGTTATCGCAGGTAATTCTAAAGCAAGAGAAATCATTTGAAAACAAATCAAGCCTAGTCCAGTGACCTAGCTCATCTCACTATTTGCCTTCTTACTCTGCTTCCAGTCACTCCAAATTCCTTGCTTGCTGATGTAAATTCTAAGAAATGATAGCAAAGTGAGAGGACCATCCTGCAAAGCCTTGTTTTCTCTCACTGGACTCTGAGCCTGCTGAGGGCAAGGACCAGGTCTCATCCCCACCCTAGTCACAGTACAGTGTCCTGCATGTAATAGGCTCCTAACACATTTGTTATACACAATGCCAACCTGAGAAAACAAAGCCCTGTTTGAGAGATATTATTTAAGCAGTACACATTGGTGGTGGCATTAGAATAAGCTTTATACATTCTCATTAGTGAATGTAATATTTCCTCTATAAACAGCTATGGTCAGGTCTCCCTCTAGCTGATACAAAATAAAATTGGTGCCAGCTAAAACTGGCATCATGTACCAGTATGGTGGTAGCTTAGGCTAATAGCATCATTTTGGAGTCTTCAAAACTGCCATTGCAATTGTTCATATCAAATACCTGCTTGGCATGAGGCACTATACTAATTTGAATTTACGCAACAACATGGCAAGAATTCCAAAGTAGACTTTATGTCTGCCTGCCAGTTATACAGTCCCTGACTTACTATTGCAATTCCCTTGGATGAATGTAATTTTTTTTAAAAATAGGGTTTATTGGAGGTTGCATCTATCTTTGCCTTTTATCACCACCCCCCAAGTATTCCATGACCACACATATAGCTTACTTATTTGATGGCTAGATCAGACAATGTTCATTACTGTGACACATCTCTTTCATTTCCTTTTCCTGCTGCTTCTAGAAACTAAAGAATTTGTTGTTCAATTAACTAAAGGTCAGAGAACTGTCAGCTTTCATCACTGCTTCCTCGCTATCAGCAAGCAAAGACCACTTGAAATAGTCTCTATTGAGTCGTGTGTGACCACATATCTGCACAGGAACTGAATCCATGTAACCCACTAAGTCCTTAGGCTTAATGGGTTAAATGGCTTAGGCTAAATGGGGTTTGGAGAAGTGGGGAGAGTGTCACACTTTCCCGTTAAAGTTCATAGAAAACCGAAGATTAGTTCATAAAAGGATGCCAGAGGCTTCACGTTTAATCACAAAAGCAACAAATAATTAAGGTTAGCCTGGAGAGTAGGAGCCAAGAAAATCCAAGTTACTGGCTTCAGTTTCCATCTCTGTGACCTTGGTGAGATGATTCTCAACTGCTCCAGACCTGGGTAGACCAAGTTAATCCTCAAGGGAGTCCATTTGTTCACTCATAGATTCATTCATTCATTCATTTATCTATTGGGTTAACTTGATTCTACAAGGGGGTTATCTGCCTTTGGTATTATTTGTAATTCACTACTTTAACCAAGAATGCAGGCATTTGCACATTTTTCTTTAAAGAGCCAAGTAGTGAATATTTTAGGCTATGCAGCTATATGGTCTCTGTTGCAACTATTTAAATATTTTCCTGTGCAAAGCACATATAGACAATATGTAAACACACAGCTGTGTACCAATAAAACTTTACTTACCAAAACAGGTAGTGGGCCAAATTTGACCCACATGCTCTAGTTTGCTGATCCCTGAACTAAGGCCATCCTGGATTTGATGCAAATTTTTGATTTTTCAGAAAAGTACTGGTTAAAGTTGTATGAGTGGCTTAATGACCTCCAGGGTCTGAAGTGAAGATGGTTCTTTTGGCAATGTAGTGGAGTGGAAATACTCCTAAATAAGGGTAGGGCTGACTTTTAGCCCTAGGCTGCCTCTTGCTAACTGTGACCAAGGATGATCACTTAACCTCTCAGTGCTCCTATATCTTAACTTAGATTTATTTTTCCTTGATGGAGAGACTAGCAAGAACCTATTCAATGAATGGTCAAGATATGAGACATTTAAGCTCTAATTATTGGATGAACAAGTAGAGTAGAAATGCAGTGAAAGCCAAGCAGATAATGTGTGATTCCCTGAGATACAAATCAGAACTACTAAAGGCTTTTCTTATAGCTGATGTGTACAAGATAAAATTGATGTGTCTGTTTTTCAGGAAAAGAGCCTGTCTCTGTTGAAAGCAAAAAGCAGGATGAAAAATGCTCCTCAGCAAGCAAGAGATCTAGAGAAAACTTAAGATTACAAACTGACCCCAGATTGAGGTGTTTTGTGTAAGTTCAATGGGAAAGTGCAATAAGCAAAGCTCTTTTAATCATAGTGCTTCTTTATTTGAAAAGGGCTGGGGCAGTTATCAAAGCAATCCTTCCTGCATTACCAAGAAGCTGTTCACTGGGTGTCCTTTGAGTGACTTTCTGGCAACTGTCCAGTCAATCCTCCTATTACCAAGATTGTACTTTCTAGATTTGACTGCTCTCTGCTTCATGGAGGAAATGTGGCTGAAATGAATCAGATGAGAAAAGCAGACACAGATTGCTCAATTTGTGTATGGATCAATCAATAAAAATTTATTGAGCATTATACTCTGTTCTCTAGGGACCACAGTTAACTTGGGCAAAGCTTTTACTGAGGGTTAGACACATGCACAAGGTAATTCATAGCTGTCAAATGAAAGATACAGATGCTAATTTCTGACCAAATCTAGAGAAGGAAGGGTTGACTTTTGCAGGTGGTCAGGAAAATTGAGGACAAATCCAAACTTTATATATAAAACATAAGGGTTGCCTTCAAGATGTGAAGGCAGGTTGTTGGGGGTATGGCAAAGGTAAAATCATGTTGAGGGTGTACAGAGAATAGACCAGTACATAGAGGAGTTAAATGGAAAATGATTCTGGGAAGATAGGTCACATTATGTTGAGAAGGTCCCCAAGTTACACTATTGAAAGGCTTGTAGATTCTGTCCCTGTGGTGACAAAGTCAGTAACACAAATGAGTGAAGCCAGCTGAGAGGGACAGCAAGCACGTCACCAAGGACCCTGTCCCACTGCTAAGAAGTGCTGACATGCCATTTAATGGCATTTCATTTCCCATGAATGGGAGCTCAAATGTTGCTCATCAGGTACTTTTTCCAGGAGTGGAATATTTGGAACTTTATTGAAAATAATCTACATTTCTGGAGTGGCCAACTAATGTTTTTTTTAACCAGTATGTGAAGTGAAACAACAGTGACAACAGAACCCCAAACACTGGAAGGCATCATCTGCTGGCTGTGCATCTGCAGTCTCTGGGCTGTCCAGGAAACACTGAGGGGCACTTGAGAGTTTGCAGGCAAGGAAGGAAGGCACCCTGGAGGGACTGAGGGCAGAGGCTGGTGTGAGCCTCTCTGCAGGGTCCAAGGTGGGGGCGGATCATAGGAATTGACTCTGTGTCCGGGAAGTGAGAAGGGGAAGAAGAGGGTGTGTGGGGCACAGTGCACCCTGCAGAGGAAGATGTGGGGAGAGAGCTCTTTCTCAGAGAGCCGAGAGATGCCCTATGTTCACGTTATCCCGCTCAAGAGGCCCTGCCTGGTTTTTGCTTTTTGTGTGACAGATTCTTGGCTGACCTTTCTCTGAGTTGAGTTTATGTTTTAATTGCTTTGCTATTATTTTATTTCCCAGTTCAGTAGTTCCATTCTCCTCCCAGGTAAACTTGAGTGCATGTCCAAGTGAAGGTCATAATTTTTAAACTTGTCAAATAGGAACTCATTTTACCGGCCTATTTTGTTGTGGATTTTTTCTCCTACAATTCAAGTTAAAGAATATCAAGGGCTTGCAACTAAATCACTTTAGAGATAAATGACTTATAGGAAAATGCAGTACTTTTGATGAAGAATATTCCCCTTATATCCTTTTCCTACGCCTATGCTCTTCCCTTTGAAGAACCTTTCCCTAACTGCTGCAGCCCATACATAATAACCCTTTTTCTCCTTTCTGTTATTCAAAAAGCTTCCAGGGTATAGTTCCTTTTAAAATGTAGATATTTAGTGTTTGTTCTAATTAAAAGATAGTATACTTATTAAATTTAAATATCCCCAAGTTCTATGTGAGACTTTCACTTGGTGTCCTCTATACATTGTTCAGGAACCTGAATTTTCTTATTTAATAGTAAATACACATATATTTTCAGTAAGTATAGAATTACATTGGGATTTTTATGGCTGCATAATATTCTACTTGATGTTCTTGTGTGTATATATTACATATATAATATATTTATGTAGGTACATAGGTAATATATATATATATTACCTGTAATCATTGCCTTTTCAGTGGCTATTTAGGTTGTTTCCAAATTTTCAATAGTTTCATGTCAGTTAAGTAAGCATCTTTTATGTTCATTTTATGTTTTTATCCAGGAATTCCCTCAATATATGGAATTGAAGCAGTAGTGTATGGGAGCGTAGGCTACTTTTCCGTCCCTCTAACCACGCACACGAGTACAATATTTAACTATCTGAAAGATAGAATTTTATCCTTTCAATTTCTGTAAAATATATTAGTTGTTTCTCTCATTATGGGATTTAGGTATTCACTGCTTTTTCTCAGCACTTAAAGTTTTTTGAACATTTGCCCTATCTTCTGTGCTAGAATGTAAATACTTATGATGTTATTATTCCCATTTGTAACAGCCATCTTTCATGGACTCTCATTTTCATTCCTCTGAAGGCCAGTGTCCTTCCAGCCTTATTTCATTTTGCCCCCTCCCTAAAAATGAAAAATTATGACTGCTTTTAAAAATAAGTACTTAGGGAGGAGCCAAGATGGCGGTGCAGCAGAAATCTCCTCCCAAAACCATATATATTTTTGAAAATACAATAAATACAACTACTCTTAAAAGAGAGACCAGAAGATACAGGACAACAGCCAGGCTACATCTACATCTGCGAGAACTCAGCACCTCATGAAGGGGGTAAGATACAAGCTGCGGCCCGGTGGAACCTGAGCACCCCTCACCCCAGCTCCTGGCGGGAGGAGAGGAGTCAGAGTGGGGAGGGAGAGGGTGCCCAGGACTGCTAATCAACCAGCTCTAGTCATCCACACTGGGAGCACAGACACACATTGCACGGTGTGCTGGATATTAGGGAAACAGAAAAGCAAAATCTGTGAGCAGGTCCCTGCAACTGGCTCCCCTGGGACAAAAGAAAGGGAGTGCTTTTTGAAAGTCTTAAAGGGACAGGGGCCTCACAGCTGGATGGAAGCATCCCAGCAGACTCAGCACAGCAGGCTGGGAATCCTAAGGAAATTCAGGTGCCCCAGCCCACTGGGTGGCAACACAGCCCTGAAGCCCCTCAGAGCGATAAGCAGCCTGCCAGTCATTCCCCTGGCTGGCATGGCCCCCGACACAGCAGCCCAGTAGCCACCATGTGTGCCTATGGCAGTGGCGGACCAACCCGGGAGCAGCCATGCATGCCCACAGTGGTGGCAGAGCTGATGGGGAGCAACCGTACCCCCAGCAACTGCCCAGAATCTCTTCCTGGTATGCAACTGCCTGGGACAGACCCAAAGGCTGCCGCCAATGCACATCTGCCCGGCGCAGGCAGAGGAAACAGGAGCAAGGTGTGAAGGGGCGCCATTCTAGCAGAAAAGCACACTCAGCACACCTGCCACTCCCTGCAGGGCTCTGTCCTACCCTGACAGTGACCCTGCCCATGGCAACTTAGGAGATTAATCTGGGCGCTGCTCCAAGAGTGTGGGTAACTGACACAGGGAGCGGAGAAGGGCAAGGCAACCAGCAAACAGGAAGGGACTTTGTTCTCCCAGCTGACACACATGCCACCTGCCTACAGCTACCTCTATTGCCACGAAAGGGCAGAAGAATTTGGTCCAGTCCAGAACTACCCAGACAACCCCCAAGAGAGGACCTGGGGAGATAGATTTAACCAATCTTCCTGAAAAAGAATTCAAAATGAAGGTCATAACCATGCTGATGGACCTGCAGAGAAATATGCAAAAACTAAAGGAGCAAGTACGGAGGGAGAATACAGAAATAAAACAATTTCTGGCAGGACTTAAGAGCAGACTGGATGAGGTGCAAGAGGCCATTAATGGAATAGAAATCAGAGAACAGGAATACAGAGAAGCTGAGGCAGAGAGAGAGATAAAAGAATCTCCAGGAATGAAAGAATATTAAGAGAACTGTGTGACCAATCCAAGTGGAACAATATTCACATTATAGGAGTAGCAGAAGAAGAAGAGAGAAAAAGGGACAGAAAGTGTCTTTGAATAAATAATTGCTGAAAACATCCCCAAACTGGGGGAGGAAATAGTCTCTCAGGCAATGGAAGCCCACAGAACTCCCAACACAAGGGACCCAAGGAGGACAACACCAAGACATATAATAATTAAAATGGCAAATATCAAAGACAAGGACAGAGTATTAAAGGCAGCAAGAGAGAGAAGAAAGGTCAACAACAAAGGAAAACCCATCAGGCTATCATCAGACTTCTCAACAGAAACCCTACAGGCCAGAAGAGAATGGCATGATATATTTAATGCAATGAAACAGAAGGGCCTTGAACCAAGAATTTTGTATCCAGCATGATTATCATTTAAATATGAAGGAGGGATTAAACAGTTCGCAGAGAAGCAAAAGTTGAGGGAATTTGCTCCCACAAACCACCTCTACCAGGTATTTTAAAGGGACTGCTCTAAATGGAAGCACTCCTAAGGCTAAATAGATGTCAACAGAGAAAATAAAATCATACCAAAGAAAGCAGACCAACCAAATACTAACTAAAGGCAAAAAATAAAATTAACTGCTCACAAAAGGAGTCAAAGGAAACACAAAAGAGTACAGAATAAAACACCTAACGTATAAAGAATGGAGGAGGAGGAATAAGAAGGGAGAGAAATAAAGAATCATCAGACTGTGTTTATAATAGCTTAATAAGAGAGTTAAGTTAGACAAATAGATAGTAAAGAAGCTACTCTTGAACCTTTGGTAACCACGAATCTAAAGCCTGCAATGGCAATAAGTACATACCTATCGATAATCACCCTAAATGTAAATGAACTGAATGCACCAATCAAAAGACACAAAGTAACAGAATGGACAAAAAAGCAAGACCCATCTGTATGCTGCTTACAAGAGACTCACCTCAAACCCAAAGACATACACAGCCTAAAGGTCAAGGAATGGAAAAAGATATTTCATGCAAACAACAGGGAGAAAAAAGCAGATGTGGCAACACTAGTATCAGACAAAATAGACTTCAAAACAAAGAAAGTAACAAGAGATAAAGAAGGACATTACATAATGATACAAGGGTCAGTCCATCAAGAGGATATAACTATTATAAATATATATGAACCCAATACAGGAGCACCAACATATGTGAATCAAATACTAACAGAATTAAAGGAGGAAATAGAATGTAATGCATTCATTCTAGGAGACTTCAACACACCACTCACTCCAAAGGACAGATCCACCAGACAGAAAATAAGTAAGGAGACAGAGGCACTGAGCAACACACTAGAACAGAAGGACTTAACAGACATCTACAGAATTCTACACCCAAAAGCATCAGGATACACATTCTTATCAAGGGCACATAGAACACTTTCCAGAATAGATCACATACTAGGCCACACAACGAGCCTCAGTAAATTCAAAAAATTGAAATTCTACCAACCAACTTCTCAGACCACAAAAGCATAAAACTAGAAATAAATTGTACAAAGAAAATGAAAAGGCTCACAAACACATGGATTCTTAACAACATGCTCCTAAATAATCAATGGATCAATGACCAAGTTAAAACAGAGATCAAGCAATATATGGAGACAAATGACAACAACAACACAAAGTCCCAACTTCTGTGGGACACAGCAAAGGCAGTTCTAAGAAGAAAGTACATAGCAATCCAGGCCTATTTAAAGAAGGAAGAACAATCCCAAATGAATAGTCTAAAGTCACAATTATTGAAACTGGGAAAATAAGAACAAAAGAGGACCAAAGTCAGCAGAAAGAGGGACATAATAAAGATAAGAGAAGAAATAAACTAAATTGAGAAGAATGAAACTATAGAAAAAATCAATGAAGCCAAGAGCTGGTTCTTTGAAAAAATAAACAGAATAGATAAGCCCCTAGCCAGACTTATTAAGAGAAAAAGAGAATCTACACACATCAACAGAATCAGAAATGGGAAAGGAAAAATCACAAAAGACCACATAGAAATACAAAAAAATATTAGAGAATACTATGAAAATCTATATGCTAACAAGCTGGAAAACCTAGAAGAAATGGACAACTTCCTAGAAAAATACAACCTTCCAAGAATGACCAAGGAAGAAACAGAAAATCTAAACAGATCAGCAAAGAAATTGAATCAGTAATCAAAAAACTACTCAAGAACAAAACCCCTGGGCCAGATGGATTCAACGCTGGATATTATCAGACATATAGAGAGGACATAATACCCACTCTCCTTAAAGTTTTCCAAAAAATAGAAAAGGAGGGGATACTCCCAAACTCATTCTATGAAGCCAGCATCACTCTAATACCCAAACCAGGCAAAGACTCCACCAAAAAATAAAATTACAGACCAGTATCCTTGATGAACATAGATGCAAAAATACTCAACAAAATAGAAGCAAACCAAATTCAAAAATACATCAAGAGGAACATACACCATGATCAAGTGGGATTCATCTCAGGGATGCAAGGATGGTACAACGTTCAAAAATTCATCAACAAGATCCACCACATCAGAAAAGGAAGGACAAAAACCAGACAATCATTTCCATAGATGCTGAAAAAGCATTCGACAAAATGCAACATCCATTCATGATAAAAACTCTCAACAAAATTGATATACAGAGCAATTACCTCAACATTATAAAGGCCATATATGACAAACCCACAGCCAATATGATACTTAACAGCAAGAAGCTGAAAGCTCTTCCTCAAAGATTGGGAACAAGACAGGGATGCCCACTCTCCCCACTGTTATTCAACATAGTACTGGAAGTCCTAGCCATAGCAATCAGACAAAACAAAGAAATATGAGGCATCCAGATTGGTAAAGAAGAAGTCAAACTGTCCCTGTTTTCAGATAACATGATATTGTACATAAAAACCCTAAAGATTCCACTCCAAACTACTAGAACTAATTTCTGCATTCAGCAAAGTTGCAGGATACAAAATTAACACACAGAATTCTGTGGTTTTCCTATACACTAACGATGAACTAACAGAAAGAGAAATCAGGAAAACAATTCCATTCACAACTGCATCAGAAAGAATAAAATACCTAGGAATAAACCTAACCAAGGAAGTGAAAGACCTATACCCTGAAAACTATAAGACACTCTTAAGAGAAATTAAAGAGGTCACTAACAAATGGAAACTCATCCCATGCTCTTGGCTAGGAAGAATTAATATTGTCAAAATGGCCATCCTGCCTAAAGCAATCTACAGATTCAATGCAATGCTTATCAAAATACCAACAGCATTCTTCAACAAACTGTAACAAATAGTTTTAAAATTCACATGGAACCACAAAAGCCCCCAAATAGCCAAAACAATCCTGAGAAGGAAGAATAAAGCAGGGGGTATCTCGCTTCCCAACTTCAAGCTCTACTACAAAGCCACAGTAATCAAGACAATTTGGTACTGGCACAAGAACAGAGCCACAGACAAGTGGAACAGAACAGAGAGTCCAGATATTAGCCCAAACATAATATATGATAAAGGAGCCATGGACATACAATGGGGAAAAGACAGCCTCTTCAACAGCTGGTGTTGGCAAAACTGGACAGCTACATGTGAGAGAATGAAACTGGATCAGTGTCTAACCCCATATACAAAAGTAAATTAAAATGGATCAAAGACCTGAATGTAAGCCATGAAACCATAAAACTCCTAGAAAAAAGCATAGGCAAAAATCTCTTGGACATAAATATGAGCGACTTCTTCATGAACATATCTCCCCGGGCAAGGGAAACAAAAGCAAAAATGAACTCATGGGACTACATCAAACTGAAAAACTTCTGTACAGCAAAGGACACCATCAGTAGAACACAAAGACATCCTACAGTATGGGAGAATATATTCACAAATGACAGATCCAATAAAGGGTTGACATCCAAAATATATAAGGGCTCATGCACCTCAACAAACAAAAAAGCAAATAATCCAATAAAAAAGTGGTCAGAGGAACTGAACAGACAGTTCTCCAAAGAAGAAATTCAGATGGCCAACAGACACAGGAAAAGATGCTCCACATCGCTTGTCATCAGAGAAATGCAAATTAAAACCACAATGTGAACAGAAATGCTGTTAGGGCTGGCACTTTCCATATTTGTAGGGCTAAAAGCAGTTGCTCAGAAAAATATGATTTCAATATATTTCTTTTTCTCCCTCATATACAAACACACAAATGCAAATAGAGAATTGCAAAAATAATCATACAGGATTTTAAGACTCAGGCTTCTTAATATCACATTCAGAAATAAAACAGTGGTATTATTGCTCTTGGTGGATATAATTCACTCTTCCACTGGTAAACAGGTGCCAAAACCACAATGTGATATCACCTCACACCAGTAAGGATTGCCACCATCCAAAAGACAAACAACAACAAATGTTGGTGAGGATGTGGAGAAAGGGGAACCCTCCTACACTGCCGGTGGGAATGTAAATTAGTTCAACCATTGTGGAAAGCTGTATGGCGATTCCTCAAAAAACTCAAAGTTGAACTACTACGTGACCCAGAAATTCCACTTCTAGGAATTTACCCTAAGAATGCAGGAGCCCAGTTTGAAAAAGACAGATGCACCCCTATGTTTATCGCAGCACTATTTACAATAGCCAAGAAATGGAAGCAACCTAAGTGTCCATCAGTAGATGAATGGATAAAGAAGATGTGGTACATATACACAATGGAATATTATTCAGCCATAAGAATAAAACAAATCCTACCATTTGCAACAACATGGATGGAGCTAGAGGATATTATGCTCAGTGATATAAGCCAGGTGGAGAAAGACAAGTACCAAATGATTTCACTCATCTGTGGAGTATAAGAACAAAGAAAAACTGAAGGAACAAAACAGTAGCAGAATCACAGAACCCAAGAATGGACTAACAGTTACCAAAGGGAAAGGGACTGGGGAGGATGGGTGGGAAGGGAGGGATAAGGGAGCCAGGGGAAGAAAGGGGGCATTACGATTAGCATGCATAATGTGGAGGGGTGCACAGGAAGGGCTGTACAACACAGAGAAGACAAGTAGTGATTCTACACTATCTTACTATGCTGATGGACAGTGACTGCAATGAGGTATGTGGGGGGAACTTGGTGATGAGAGGAGTTTAGTAAACATAATGTCCCTCATGTAGTTGTAAATTAATGATACCAAAATTAAAAAAAAGTAAGTTCTTTGCATGTTCTTTTCATCTTCAAAGTTGCAAACATTTACTGATAGCCTACTCTGTTAATTTTTCATTTTGGCTTAAAAAATCCTCTGTAAACACTACTCATGAAGTATTTGTTAAAATAAATGCAGCCAAGTTTTAGGGCTACACTGTCTAATAAGGCAGATGTTAATCACAAGTATCTGCTGAGCATTTGAATAATGGCTGGACTGAAAGGAGATACGCTATAAGCATGCAACGCACATTGATTTTGTAGACTTAGAAAAAATATCTCAAATAACTTTTATATTGTTTTGAAATGATAATTTTGTGTATATATTGAGTTAAATATATGTCAATTAATGTCACCTGTCTCTTTTTCACAATATGGCTACTAGAAAATGTAAAATAACATGTGTTTTTCATTTGTGACTCACATTCTACTTCTATTGGACAGTGTTGCTCCAGAGATGTTTATAAAATAAATATTAAAACCATAAGAAGCCAGTCTGGAGTATCATATCAATGGTCTTCAAGTTAGAATTTTATCATTCTTTTGCAACAAGAGAGAACAGTACCCAAATACCATTGTCATATTGGCTGATATTTGCCTTGCCTTTCACGTGAGGAATCCTTGATGAAAGAAACAGCTTCAGCCAGAATAGTTCATAGCCCCTTTGGAAAGAAGCTTAAGTTGAAAAAAGGAAGAGATGAATTGAAATAGTTCTGACTTTGAACAACAGCTCATGTCATCACAAAGCCATGGTCACTGTGTCATCTGTCAGCTGGCTGCAGAAAGAGGGTGAATTACTCGTCTCCTCAAAACTTTGGGTATCACAAAATTCCAAAGGCAGTGGAGAACTGATGAAAGAAAGCTCAGCCTGAAGTAAGAGGAGGGAACTTCATCTGGCCCCCTGGTCCTTACCTCTGTGGGGGCA